>NC_051250.2:32811669-33436669 GCF_015237465.2 Chelonia mydas
TTTCACCTCTGAGTTGCTGCATTAGTACAGTTGATTGGCTAAGGGGCTGGGCCAGAGGAGAGCAAGAGCTGCCTGTTTAGCATGTGGCCCAGAACCAATCAAAAAGGCATAGTCTCCCTGCCTGGGAAGAACTGTGTTTGGGCTTACAAGTGTTAAGTCCCCTGACTGTGAATCAGTACAGGTGAGGAAGGGATGTCAGAGCTGGTTATGGCTCCCTGATTCTGTGGGGTGGTCAACACTGGCCCTCGCCTCAGTGAGGTTTAGAGTCAATGTGGCGCTCCTCTAAGTTACACCACAGGCAAAGGGTCCATTAAGCCTCTCTCAATTCTGCAACACTACTTGCTTTGATGTGGCTGGCAAAGGACATATTCATAGGAGCTTATGCCAGCACAGAGCTCCCACCACACTGAATTCCCTGCTGGTCATTTGCGACCAGATTCCAGCCCTTTTGCACTATACAGAGTGGTCAGATCTCATTTGAAGGAAATCTATCACAGTTCAGAATCTTCTCTTACCTGGAGAAAAGTAAAGGGAACTAGTTTATTAGAACAAGAGAATTCCTTGAAAAAGGACCTTACATGGAACTGGAGAAAAAAACATCGACTCTCCTCTGAGGCAAAAAACAGCGGGGTTAGTTCAGAGAACAACCCAGATGGAGAAGTAATTACAGCATAAAATAAATAAAAAGGAGACACACAGTCTACAATTCAACTTTACAGGACAAGAACACACATTACTTTTATCCAGAGCACTAGATCCAACACAGACTTTCCTAGCAAGCCATACAGTCACCAGAGTGAACAAGCATTCAGATCAAAACACTCTAAAAGTTAAGATTGCTTCAGGAACATTAACTCAGCCATATTATACATAGAATGCTCCTCCAAAACAAGCTAAACTAGAAGTACATTAAGGTTGCAAAGTCAAGCACTCAAATTAGGAAATGGCATATTTAAGGCTCTCTTCAGCCTTAATTTGTTCCCCTTGTGCACATGCATTATGATACAGTCTTTAATTACATGATTACACACAATTTTTTTCAGCAGGAAAAAACTGCCAGCAGAGAGAGTTTTGAAAGTAGAGGACAGTCTCCCTGCCCTCGGTTCTGGTGCCCTGTGCCACAGCAGCCTAAGGGAGTAATTGAAGGGAAAGTACTAATCAGCCCCTGCAGCCCCAGGATAGAGTATGCTCAGTCCCCCTATGGGGTTGGGGGCAGGAGACATGTACATTTCAGTAGCCGTATAGGAGCTGTGAACGAACAGAGCCTGCTCACTACAGACAGACAATCTTCAGAGAAATTAGATGTCAAACTCTAAAAGACTGTTACCTTTCATAACTGTTGCTCTTAGAGACGTGTTGCTCATGTCCATTCCATTGTAGTTGTGTGTGCTCGCCACATTCACCGGTACCAGAAGTTTTTCCCTCAGTGGCATCTGTAGGGGACCAGCTCTGGCGCCCTCTGGAGTGGTGCGCATGTGCGCCAGTATAAGGGTGCCGCCAGCTCCTCCTCCCTCAGTTCCTTCCTGCCAGAAACTCCAACAGAGGGGAAGGACGGTGGGTCATGGAATGAACATGAGCAACACATCTTGAACAACAACAGTTACGAAAGGTAACTGTCTTTTCTTCTTCGAGTGCTTGCTCATGTCCATTCCATCGTAGGTGACTCCCAAGCAGTACCTCTGGAGGTGGGTAGGAGTTCACGGACATGTCAATTACAACACAGCTCTGCCAAATCCAGCATCATCACTGGCTTGCTGGGTGATGGCATAATGTATCGTGAACTTGAGTACTGAAGACCACATCGTGGCCCTGCAGATGTCCTGGATTGGGACATGCTCCAGGAAGGCAGCCGAAGACACCTGAGCACTAGTCAAGTGAGCCATCAGTATCGGTGGAGGCACAGCCTGCTCCAACTCGTAATGAGTATGGACACAGGTGGTGATCCAATTTGAAATCCTCTGAGAGGACACCGGAAGGCCCTGCATCCTGTCACCTATCGCGATAAAGATCTGAGTTGATCTGTGGAAGGGCTTAGTGTGCTCCCGGTAGAATGCCAGGGTGCGCCTGACATCTAGAGCGTGCAGCCGCCTCTCCCCATTGATCATGTGAGGCTTTGGACAGAACGCCAGGAGGAAGTGATCCTGGTTGACATGGAAGTGCAACACCACCTTTGGCAGGCAGGCCGGATGGGGCCGCAGCTAGACCCATGACCTTGTAGAATCCTGGGTACGGGTGCGCCAAAATAAGGGCTTTAATTTTGGAGACACATCTCGCCAAGGTAATAGCTACAAGAAATACAACCTTCCACGACAACTGGGAAAGGGAACAAGAAGCCAAAAGCTCAAAGGGCAGGCCCATGAGCCCGGAGAGGACCAGGTTGAGGTCTCATTGGAGGACCAGGTCCCAGACCAGTGGAAAGAGTCTTTCAAGGCCGTTCAGGAACCCAAATGTCATGTCATATGAGAATACTGATCTACCCTGGAGGCAAGGGTGGAAAGATGATCTAGCCGCCAGGTGAACCTTGACTGAAGAGAAGGCGAGGCCCTGGTGCTTTAAGTGAAGCAGGTAATTCAGAACAGACTGCAGAGATGACTGGGTCAGGGAGATACTCTGCTCTGCTGCCCAGTATGAGAAACATTTCTACTTTGCCAGGTAAGTTGCTCTGGTGGAGGGCACTAGGAGGGCTCACTAGAGAAAGCTTGTTCCTCTCGATTCAGCCACGCAGCATCCAAGCTGTGAGGTGGAGTGAGGTTCAGTTGCAGCAGCCGACTGCAATCCTATGAGAGTAGGTCTGGGCAGCTGGGAAGTGCCCATGGGGCTGCTACGGCCAGGTCCATGGGCATCCCGAACCAATGCTGGCAAGGCCATGCTGGGGCAATCATAATGACCTTGTCCTTCTTGATCTTTAAGAGGAGATATCTGATGAGTGGGATTGGCAGGAAGATGTACATCAGGTCTCCTGACAAAAGCATTGCAGGGTGCAGAACTGATGACACTTTCTATTCTGCCTGGTGGTGAACAGGTCCACTCGGGGAACTTCCTACTTCTGGAAGAGCATCTTGACAACCTCCAAGTGAAGGACCACTTGTGGTGAGAGAAGGACCTGCTGAGGTCATCCACTAGCGTGTTCTGGACACCAGGGAGGTGCAAGGCTTCTAGGTGGATTGCATGTCAGATGCAGAAGTCCCACAGGTGAAGGGTTTCCTGGCATAAAGCCGACGAACAAGCTCCCCGCGCCTGCTGACAGAGCATGGAGGCCATGTTGTTCATCAGCACTTGCACTACCCAACTGGATAGGTTAGGAAATAACACCACGCAAGCTAGACTGATGGCTCTGAGCTCCCTGATGTTTATGTAAAGTGTGAGCTCCTCTCTTGACCAAAGCCCCTGCGTTCGCAATGTACCAAGATGCGCTCCTCATCTGAGGTAGGATGCATCTGATATCAGGGAGACGGTAGGTCATGGGCTCGCAAATGGTACACCTTCCAACATCAGCGCCAGGTCGGACCACCACTGCAGGGAAGTATGTACCCGTGGCGGGATCATGACGAGCTTGTCCAGGTGATGCCTGGCTGGAGAATAGACCGACACCAGCCACATCTGGAGGGGGTATAGTCTGAGTCTCATGTACCAAACCACGTACGTGCATGTGGGCCATGTGCCCCAATAATTTGAGGCAGTGGTAAGCGGGTGGCCACAACTTTGGCAATCAGATCTGACATTGCCCTGAACCTGACCTCTGGAAGGAAGGCTCTGGCTCAGGCAGAGTTAAGGACTGCATTGATAAACTCTATCCTTTGAACCGGAACCAATGTTGACATTTGTTTGTTTATCAACAGGCCTAGAGCTTGACAAGTGGCTTACAACGTCTCAATGCTGTGCTGGACCTGGACCGGCCCTTGATGAGCCAGTCGTCGAGGTAGGAATAGATCTGGATACCCCGACATCTGAGGTAGGCTGCCCCCACCAACTTGCACTTTGTAAACACCCTTGGCACCGTTGCTAGGCCAAAGAGGAGCACTGTGAATTGGTAGAGGGCGGTCCCAACTACGAAACATAGGAATCCTTTGTGTCCATGAAAGATTGATATGTGAAAGTAAGCGTCTTTCAGATTGAGGGCAGCGTACCAGTCTCCCAGATCCAGATCCAGATCCAGGGAAGGAATGATGGAAGCCATGGAGACCATGCGGAACTTCAACTTCTTGAGATACTTGTTGAGGCTCCACAGGTCGAGGATGGGATGTAGCCCCCATTAGCCTTTGGGATAAAAAAAACCAAACAGGAGTAAAATCCTTTCCCCCTCAAGTAGAGAGACACTTCCTCCACAGCTCCCACTCGCAGAAGGCCCTACAGCTCCTGAGCGAGCAGATGCTCTTGAGAAGGGTCCCTGAAGAGGGAAGGGAGTGGGGGCAGTGGAAGGGAGGAGTAGAAATAAACTGGAGGGTATACCCCCCTGCTATTGTGCTGAGGACCCACTGGTTTGATGTTACAGAGGCCAAGGAAGGGAGACAAATGGTGGGAAAAAAACAGGGGTGCTGGATCCAAATCACAGGCTGGAAAGTCACCCTTGAGCGCACCCTCAAAATGCCTGCTTATTACCCCGTTGGTTGCAGGTAGAGCTTGAGCAAGCTGTTGGCCTTGCCGGTGCTTGTAGCTCCTGCCCTTTTTGTGGAAAGACTCTGTTTGAGGTTGGCCCCCCAACCTGTGGAAGTGCTGAGGCTGGAACTGCTTTTTCTCACAGAGGCTGGTGTGTAAGGGCCCAGCAAGCACAAGATCACCCTAGAATTTTTCAGGCCATGTAACTTGCTGTCTGTTCCATGAAAAGAGAGGTCCTGGATGGACTACTGAACCTCCACCAACAGGCCAGAAGACTGCAACGAGGACACACAAATCATGGCAAGGGCCGAAGCCATGGTCCGGGCTGCAGAGTCCGTCGCATCTGAGGCCACTTGAAAGGATGCCCTGGCCACAGCTCAGCCCTCACCCAGAAACTCCTTCCTGGGCTCCTCTGCCAGCAAGTCCACAAACTTGGCCATGGACTGCCAAATGTTAAAGTTGTAGCGCCTGATGGTAGCCCACTCTTAACTGGAGGCTGGACCATCATATACATTTTTCTGCCAAAGAAATCGAGCCTCTTCGCCTCCTTATTCTTAGGGATCAATCTCAGCTGGCCTTGTCTATCATGCTCATTGGCTGCTGATATCACCAGTGAGCTAGGAGTGGTGTGTATATAGGTATTCAAATCCCTTAGCAGGGACGTAATACTTCCTCTCCGCCTGCTTGGAAATAGGAGGCAGTGAAGATCGAGCTTGCCACAAAGGTTTTGATCAGCTTTACCACTCCCTTATGGATGGGCAATGGCACCCTGGAGGGGGCTGCTGCAATTAAATCATCAAACAGGGAGTCGGACGGCTCTGCCAAGTCCTCTAACTCCAGGTTCAAAGCAACCCTCTTAAGAAGCTTCTGGTGGGCTTTTATATCCTCCTAGGGGACCGCATGGGAAGGTCCCGCTATCGCCTCATCTGGGCACCCAGGGAGCCCAGTCAGGGCTCACTGACTCTGGGGACCTTAGTCTAACTCTGCTTCCGAGTCCGGGGTGGTGGGAGACTGTTGCTGACCATTTCCCAGATGCCCCTGAGACTGATCAGTGTCCCTGTGATGATTGGGGAAACCCCCAGGTGTTCCATAGCTGCCAAAAGGCCGACCATTGACCTTGTAGCAGTAAAAAGGTATAAAACTGTGGGAAAAAAATTCAAATGTCTAGTATGCAGCTTGGTCACAGACAATGCTGCAAATGTATCCAAGATGAGAAGAAACTATTTACAAGGGAGTGAAGAGAGTCCCAAGATAACATACGGTTGCAGTGCTCATTTGATGCACCTCCTAGCCAAAGACTTCCGTATTCCACAAATAAAGGCTAAAGTTGAAACTGCAAAATACTTCCGTAACAACCGCTTTGCAGCAGCTCCTCTGAAAAAAGTGGGAGGAACCAAGCTAACTCTCCCACAAGACATGCGATGAAACTCAGTAGTGAACTGTTTTGAGCACTATATCAAGAACTGGCCTAATCTGATGACAATTTGTGAACAAAATCGTGAAAAAATAGATGGCACTATCAGAGCCAAAGTTCTCAACACTGGGCTTAAGAGAAATGTTGAACACATGCAGAGTGCCCTGAAGCCTATTTCTGTATCCTTGAACAAAATGCAGGGAAATAGCTGTTTTATTGCTGATGCTGTTGAAATTTGGAAGGAACTGAGTGAGATCTTAAAAAGAGAAATATGCAATGACAGAGTTAAATTACAAGCATTAAAAAAACAAATGGGACAAGCACTATCTCCAGCTCATTTTCTTGCAAATATTCTCAATACCTGGTACCAGGGTCAAACCTTAGGTTCTGAAGAAGAGGAGTTGGCTATGACATGGACATCCAGCAATCATCCCTCCATAATGCCACCTATAATAAACTTCAGAGCTAAGGGTGAACCATGCAAGAAATATATGTTTGCTGATGATGTTTTAAAGAAAGTCACAGCAGTGAACTGGTGGAAGTCACTTAAGTACTTGGATTCAGAGACTGTTGAAGTGATCGTTTCACTTTTAACAGCAGTAGCTTCTTCTGCCGGTGTAGAAAGAATATTTTCTTCCTTTGGACTAATTCATTCAAATTGAGAAATCGTTTGGGACCTGAAAAAGCAGGAAAGCTTGTTTTTCTTTTCCAGATTACGAACTAACAGGACAATGAAGGTGAAGATGACTGAGTTAGCTGCAGAAGCCAATATTTTAAGTTTATCATGTTGACCTGGGCGACATAGTCTAGTAAATAGTTAAATGAAATATTTTAAAAAAAGAATTTTTAGTTGAAAACTATTTTAACAAAAATAAACCTGACTTTAATAAACTTGAATGTTTAACTAATTCAAAAATTCATATGCTTTTTAAAAATATTATGTTTGCTGTTGAAGAAAATAATCCAGAATATATAATGTTTTTAGTTAAATAAAACAATTTAAATGTCTGTCTGGTGATGATCTCCTCCTAATACAGCATGGCAAGAAAATCCTCCAAATATTAATGATTAACCTGTTGAATTGGAGATATTTATGAAGTCATTGGGAGGTGAACTATCTGCTTCAATTACCTTTGGTAATTGAAATAACCAATCATTCATTTTCTCATACAGCTGTAAAACTACTTAAAAATGTACAGTGTGTACCTTCTAAAAATAAAACCTACATCTGAGAGTTGTGAAGACTATGTATTAAGGTTATACCAACAAGAATGCACTTTTATGTAGAAATCCAAGATTAAATTCAGTCTTCTTGACTAGTGATTTAAATCCACTCTGAACCTGGCCGACTTTGGGTGAATTTTTAGAGGCACAGCAAAAGGCACATCTTTGACATAAAACCAATAGTCCTGTCAAATTTCAAGTCACTGCTCCAAAACATGGAGCCATTAGAGCTTCTCAAATATAACTACTGTAAGATATTTTTTAAACATAGGCAAAACAATATTTTTCCCCCAAAACCTTTTTTTCAGAAATGGCAATCTGTTTTAGCTGAAAACTTTTTTAAAAGACCTGTCTCAGGCAAAAACCTAGCAAAGAAAATGTCAGCTCAAGTAGTTTAAGTTATAAGCAACTGAAAAAACTATTTTAAAATGGGAAGTGTTGTCCTATTAACCTATATATAGTGCCACTTGCACCACCTATAATTTCCAATTCTTCTGTCCTTTACAATGTGAAGCTCACCATGTCATGTTACAGGTATAAACTTGCCAAATCCAACATTGCTGGAGCAAACTTTACTTTTAGAATTTCTTAACCTGCATACCATACTTGGTATCATATCAGTTACTTTTGCACTTTGACTTTAGTTATCATTGCTTCAAAATTAAAACAAATGTTTTACTGCCATGCAGAAAATAGCCTATGAGGAAGACAACAATTAGTTATAAAGGGACAAAATTTTCAATTCCCTTATTACCTGCCTTCCACCTAAACAAAACGTCAAATTGTGCATTAACAGATATGTATTAATGTACCTTAGAACAAAGAAAATCATTACTCCGTCTGGGACTAGTAGAGGCACAACATTCTCTATAACACTGAAAGCTAATGTTATGAGAATTGGCTTAAAATGTTTATTTAAACTGCTATTAAAATTTAAAAACTACTATAAGATTTCATTTTTATGGTGGAAGTTCTTCAAAGGTAATATAAAAATACCAAAAAACAACTCAGAAGAGGTAAAAATTCCTTTTCCCCTCTTATGTTTCAGTCTAAAAGTCATGTTTTTCCTTACCAGAATAAAAATAGAGAATACAAAATAAAGCCAAAGTTGGGAAAGGGACCATCTGCAAGAGTAGTTTGTCAGGAATATCTAATTGTATCTTATTGTCTATAGTCTTATCACAAAATAATTGTACGATTTTTTTTTTAGTCAAAGCCTCACAAAGAATACATATTAGCAACTATATTATGATTTCTAGAGACAAAAGAATGCACATAATATAATTCAATTTTTATTTATTTATTTTTTGCATTTTACCATCATGTTTAAAAACTAATTTCAAATAAAGAAAGGGAAGACCAGAATGGTGTTTCAGTGGCAGAGCAACCTGGTGCCAGACAGCAGGTCAGAATCAGAGTGAATCTTCTAGACTCAGCAATGCTGCAGAGGCAGTACTCTCGGTCCAAAAAGAAGTGCAGTTCATATCATTCCTACAGCACCTACAGAATGAGATCAACTGCTTTGGAGAGAACCAGTTTCAGTTTTTCTTGGCCAAGCGGGTAACACCAATATGAACGAGAAAGATGAAAAAAGCAATGAAGGCAGGAACCTAGAGGACCCACCTAAGGCCAAGCACTTTCACACACCAAAAATATCCAGAGTCAGATGGGGTAATTCTATGCGTCCTAGTTATGTATCTGAAGATTTTAAAGTAGTTAACCATTTCAAGAAGTGTGTCAATTAATCCTGGCTTGTTAAATCTCAAAACAAGCTTGCAAATTTATTCAGAATCTAAAATGCAAAATCTCTGCAGTATTTTTGCTTATTATTCAGACTGAGAAACCAACAGCTTTAAAGTAAATGAAACCCAGACTGTTCCAATTCAGCACTACACTTCCTCAACCCACATACCTGTGAGCAACAAAAAATAACCACCATTCTACACAGATCTGCTTTCTCATATTTCTCAATAAAATTCTGGAAAGTTAGTGGTTCAGAAGAATTACACTTTCTAATCACAGATCACCAAAAACATGAAAAAAGTAGTAATATAGTTTTTCACTAGGTACGGCGATGGTATATACATTGCAATGTGAAACTCTCAGCCCAATCATGAAGAACTGAGTTTTTCAAGGAGTTTGGCGAGTTTGCCTCTCAAAACGCAGCAATATCCACGATTAACAGGCAGAGGCCTTCACTGGATTTACCACCTGGGTGCACAGTTCTGCTTCACAGGTTATGGCTCCTCGAGCTTCAATCTGGTTTCCATTCACCCCTCTCTACCTGAAACTGCCTGCACTAAGGTCATCCAAAAATCCCTCAAACCGGATTCTCTTTACTCAGTGCTGTGGACCATCCCCTTTTTCTTGAGATTCCCCCTTTCTTGCACTTTTGCAATTCTATTATATCCTTGTACCGTAATCCTTTTTCAGTCTCCTTTCTTGGCTCTATGTCTCCCTTCTGGCCCCATCAGTCTCGGAGTTCCATCCTAAATCCCCTCCTCACTCCATTCTTTGTGTGGCCTGTCTCATCTACTCCTATCTTTGTTAAAACAAATCCCCTATCACTCCTAGTCATCTGCATCACTCCACATCTACTGCTGCATCACTACCAGTTTGCATTCATAATGGTTGCCCATTGCTTGGTCAAACTCAGTGAGCCAAACTCATGGGTGGTGTAAATTACACAAATGTAAAAGTTACCAAGACCAGGGATGTAAGTGCCTAGAAGGAATGCTGTGCATGCTGTTGCAACTTACTGGTAGGTTAGTATGTATCTTAAAGTACAGCTTACTGTAAAAATAACCTGTGGAAAAAGTGTCACCATCTTACTCAAGAGATTTGTTCCTTTTTTTTAATATTCAGGGTCTGAGCTTCTGAATTACTGAGAAAAACAAGTTTAGTAATGTCTAATTCTGCAGTGCCAGCCAGATTCCATACCATGTGTATCAACAAAACTGTTCACTAAATTAATTTTTTGCCAGTTACACCTGTGGAAACCCAATGAAGACGCACAGGTATCACTACAGGCATCATCTGACTACCAGAATCTTTACTACCAGGGATGGTGGGTGGGAAGTAGAGAACCCAGAATGACTCTGATTCCAGGGAATATGCAGGGCTTTCAGTTAGAAAAACATCTTTTTTACATTCATATTTGTTTTGTGCTAGGTCACCTACCATGCATCAATACATTAAGGATTAGTCTCTGGACACCAGTGGGCAGTTGGCATGGTATGAAACTTATGACCAATACAGAGCCTATTTTATGTCCCAGAGCACTAACGAATACCCCGTTGGGTTTGATATAAGTAGACTGGTACACTTTAGGCACACATTAGATGCTAAGAGATTAATATGGTTTGGTGTGTCAAAATACTTCTTGAACCACTATGGAAAAGGGGGAGAAAAGAAGTGGGCTTGAGGGGGAAAAAGATAAATGGACTATGCTTGTCTCAGCAAGACTGAAAGCTCCTCTTTCACTGGGCTGACATATCCAAACTCTCACCAAGTCCGACTTCTCCATTTTCTATTATCTGACTAAAATCAGAATCTCCCTCAACTGCTAAAACTCTATTCCATATCTTGGCTTTCAACTCACCTCTACTACTATAATCACCTCCACCCTGGCCAACCTCTCTCTTTCTGATCTCCTTTCCCTTCTATCCAAAACCCTGCAGCAGGCAGAAACAATCACCTCTTGGTTCATTACAACCATGAAACTCTCCTCCTCAGTCCATTCCCTGACTTCCTTTCTGGATCCAGAGCTTTGACAAGCTCTTTACATCAGTTTTTAGGCGCTTTACAGCGTTACCCTGTACTCTATCGCAGCCCACTTCCTTCTACACTAAGGGTCTCAAAGTCCCGGCCCACAGGCCATCTGCAGCCCGAGAACCTCTCCACTGTGGCCCGTGGAAATTTTTAAAAAAAAGTTCTTTCAGCAGGTCCTCATGGCTGCTGGCTGAAGGGGGAGGTCGGAGGGGAGTGGGCAGGAAAGATTCACATGCCCCTCCCACCAACGTTGCTCCATCCTGCTGCTCCTGGGACCCTCTCAGGGGTTGCACTCGTCAACGTGTCATTCACCTCGGCTCCCTGCAAGCAGTTGCCTATCCCTGCTGTTGCCAGAGACCCATGCAGCCACACTGCCAGCTGTCTGCTGCAGGCGCTGCCCCCTGCAGCTCCCATTGGCTGGGGGAGAGGGACAGAGATATACCATCACTAGTCACCGGGCAGAGTCAGCCATGGAGGCGACGTCACTAGTCGCAGGGCAGAGGCAGCCATGGAGGCAGGAAGCCAGGGGAGTGAGGGAAAAGGTTGGGAAACGGGCTGGGATGTGGCGTGAACACCATCTTCAGTGACATTATTGGCCTGCTGGGAGGATTTGAGGACTGGCACTGGCCCTAAGGTAAACTGAATTTAAGACTCCTGTTCTACACCCGAAGAGTGGTTGACAACTTGGTCAATCTGAGCTGTTTTAATTCCATGGCCACATTCATCCTGTTACATTATATCTGATTACTTTACAGATAAAAGCAGAATGGTATCTGACAGCAACAAATGCAGTCTTCTCTGATTGAATTTAGAGCAGTAACACTCACCAAAGCACTAGAGATGTTGGAACTTGTACATAGGACTTGTATTTAGACCTATGTTCCTCTTGGTCGGTGAAGACCAGGACAGAAGAATTTTACTTTAGAAAGAAGAACTACACAAACATGAGGAAGCTAGTTATATGGAAATTAAAAGGTTCAGTCCCAAACGTGAAATGCCTGCAAGCTGTATGGAAACTTCTGAAAAACACTATAATAGAGGCTTAAATTAAATGTAAACCCAAAATAAACAAATATAGTAAGAGGACCTAAGTGCCTGCATGGCTAAATAAGAAAGTCAAAGAAGCGTTTAGAGGTAAAAAGGCAACCTTTCAAAAACTGGAAGTAAAATCCTATTGAGGAAAACGGAAAGAAGCATAAACTCTGGCAAGTCAACTATAATTAGGCAGGCCAAAAAAGAATTTGAAGAGCAACTAGCCAAACAGCAAAAAAAATTTAAAGTATAGCAGAAGCAGGAAGCCTGCTAAACAGTAGGGCAACTGGACGATTGAAATGCTAAAGAAGCACTCAGGAAAATTAAATCCACTGCAGAGAAACTAAATAAATTCTTTGCATCAGTCTTCACTGCAAAGGATGTGAGGGAGATTCCCACACCTGAGCCATTCTTTTCAGGTGACAAATCTGAGGAACTGTCCCAAACTAAGGCATCATTAGAGGAGGTTTAGGGACAAATTAAATAGTAATAAACCACCAGGACCAGATGGTATTCATCCAAGAGTTCTAAGGGATCTTATATGAAACTGCAGAACTATTAACTGTGGTATGTAACCTATCACTTCCATCAGCTTCTGTACCAGACGACAGGAGAATAGATAATGTGATGCCAATTTTTTTAAAAGGCTCCAGACGTGATCCCAACAATTACAGGTGGGTAAGCCCGACTTTAGTACAGGCAAACTGGTTGAAACTATAGTAAACAGAATTATCATAGAGACAAACACAATTTGTTTGGGGAAGAGTCAACATGGCTTTCTAAAGGGAAATCATGCCTCATAAATCTATTAGAATTCTTTGAGAGGGTAAACAAACGTGGACAAGGATGATCCCTTGGGTATAGCGTACTTGGACTTTCAGAAAGCCTTTGACAGACCCTCACCAAAGACTCTTAGCCAAAGTAAGCAGTCATGGGATAAGAGGGAAGGTCCTCTCATGAATTAGTAACTGGTTTAAGTGTAATAATAATGGTCAGTTTTCAGATAAATAGTGGTGTCCCCCAGGAGTCTATACTGGGACCAGTGCTGTTCAACATATTCATAAATAATCTGGAAAAGGGGGTAAACAGTGAGATGGTGAAATTTGCAGATGATACAAAATTACTCAAGATAGTTAAGTCCAAACCACACTGCCAAGAGCTACAAAGGGACTGCACTTTTATAAGACTACCTGAACTCAAATTTTGGAGTTTATATTTTGGTTAACGATTGTACCGCATTCATGTAAACTGAATACAAAATATAGTATATGCAAGATTAAAATATTCATGTGCAAAACAGCATGGCTTGCAGGTCTGATCAAAGTCTTAAAAACAGCATTAAGATGTTTAATTTGTAGAAAATACAACCTCTGAAAATAGAAACTTTGCAGCAGTTCTAAGTATTTAGCTAAGATTAATCCATGTGTTCTAATCAGCCTCAAATTTCTCTTTTATGATTATTAGGTCAAAGCAGAAAATTAATTCTTGTTCATTTGAATATAGCCATTGTTCCAGTACAAACACAAATACAGAATGAAATTATATCAAGAAATTATATACAAGAAATAGAAACACAAAGTTTCAACATATACATTTTTCTCTCAAGTTTTAGTCTGAAGAAAACCCAATTATTTTTCAAGAATTTTTCAATAAATCCAAGTTTAGGACAAAATACTGTTATTGTCTTCTCAAGATATTAGTACAATTTATTTTGACAATAAGATTATGTCAGTGATGCAAATAAAAAATTCAAGCTTCCAAGCATACTTATTTCTTCTTCTCCCATCATTTTCTAGACACCTGTACTAAAATCAGTTCAGCAATTTTATGTCCAAACTGTGGTTAAATCATACGATATAGGAATAGTGAGGACAGTTGTCCTACAGAATCTAAGACCAATGGGCTCCCTCACCAGACTGTGAAAGAACCAATGCCATAACCAAGACTCTTTCAGGCCCCTGCTTCAGGGCAGTTTATTATTCAAACAAACACAAAATAAAGCCACTCCCCTGAGCAAAAACAGGTTACAGGGGGCCAGAGGCCTTTCTTCTTGCATCTGTTCTCCCTGGAGAAAAGGCCAGATTGAATTTAAAAAAAAAATAAATCAAATTTTAAATAAAAAAATAGATGCATTTATTGAAATACAAGTTTAAAAAATAAACCTATTTAAAATTAAATATGATATTATGGCAATTTTAAATTAAAATATATTAAGCAGTACATGTTTGCTGTCCAAATTTTAAAGAAAGTCAAACCACTGAACTAGCAAGTCACTCCCTAAGTGATTTGGAACCAGAGTTTGCTGAAGTGCTAAAACAGATACTGATAGCAGTAACCTCTTCTGTAGGTGCAGAGAGAATATTTTCATTTCAGTTATTCAACTAATTCAGTTCAACGACTAGTTGATTCAAAGTTAAGAAACCCATTTGCAAGTTGAAAAAGCAGGAAAAGCTTGTTTTCCTCTTCTAATTAGGTGTGAGGATGAGCTCTAATAGCTCTAAAGTCCTGAACGGGATGACCAGAAACTATCAGTTCAATTAGTTCATTACAGATAATACTTCCTTTAATACATCAGTTAGTTTTAGATGAAAAATATGATAAACTTTATTGTATCCAGTGCATTTAAGATGTTTTTAGTTAATAAAACTAAGTAGATCTTGACACAAATTCCAACTAAAAAATTCTCATAAGAATCACACCATTTTCTAACAATAAAAAGAGTAAAAATTAAGAACCTGAATAAAGGTACATTAAGCTATATATGCTTAAATAAATGTGTATGCATACTGTATAGCCTCCTGATTAGCAAATCTAGTGTAAAAGGTTATGTATAGTTACACATCAACATGTGCTAATAGTTACCAGTGAGAATCAACCTTTTTATTAATAATAATAATAAAAAAACTACTAAAAAGTACAAAAGAAAAGGAGATTAAGATTGATGATTTAATGAACTTCACCCTGAAAAAGGCATGCACTTTCCTTTAAATCAACACTAAATTATGTGACCCCTCAATTCTTTTTTTGGCTGTTTCACTCTATACCACACACTCCCATCTCTGTCCAAGATGGGGTCCAAAACACATTCTGTCCAACAAGCTTCACCCTTCCTGGGAGAAGAAATCCACATTTACCTGTGGTGTACTGTGAAAACACAGGGATGCAGAGCCAGACACCAGCATGTCAGCCTGGCACTAGCCTCCTTCTCAGACTAAAACCATTTCAGAGGGGTGTGGTTGATCATCAGAGTAAAAGGTGCTCCAAGGATGTAATACTGCAAGGCCCTGACTGCCCATTTTACCACTAAACACTCTCTTAACCACAGAGCAACTGTCCTTTCCAAGAAGGAGTTAACACCAGATGTTTTTGCCTTCGTCTAGGACCTGTGACAGAATGGCCTCAAGCCTCTGCTCAGGGCAGATGTACACTACAGCCCTATGTTAGGTTGACCTACAGCCACTGCTGTAATTACTGCACTGGCTGATGTCCACGCTACCCTCCTTCCAGACACCTGTGCTTCTCGGCTCCTTGAGCAGGGAGTCTGCAGGCAGCAGCCCGGCTAGGAGTAGGGAGCCCATGGCAGCCAGGCTCTAACTGCCTGGCTTTCTTGTCAATTTCACAGTTCCAGGATGGAGCTGTGAAATTGACAAGACAGTCAACAGCCAATGTAAGTAATGAAGTGTCTACACAGACACTGCATTACCTTAACTACACAGACATAAGTCCTATGCCTCTCATGGAAGTTGAGTTATTAGGTCAGTGTAGTAGGACACTTACATTGGTGGGACAAGGCTGCAGTGTGTACACTCACATAATTAGGTTGATGTAAGCCACCTTATTTTGACCTAACTCTGTAGTGTAGACCAGGCCTCAAGAGGCATTCGTCTGTAGGATAAATTCACATTCTGAATTTAAGGCCAGATGGGACCATTAGATCATTTAATCTATCACATGCCCTTTTTACCACTGAACACTCTCTTAACCACCGAGCAACTGTCCACTCAAGGAAGGAGTATCCATGAAAGTATCCTGTCATGATGTGCAGAAATCAAGAGCTGCAGAATCCATTTACTGCAGAGGATCCATCTGATCTCCCCCAAAATGATCTGCACAAGGTGGAGACCAATGTACCTTGCAGGGTGCCTTCATGTGCAGGAAGTCCATTAAGCGAGCAGTTACTGTGGAAAACTTGGCCAAGTGGCTTAATACCCTCCTAAGCAAAGGAAAGATTTCACTTGTTTCACAGTGAGGACTGGAGATTCCAGCAGGGACTGCCCTTTATGGGCAGACCTTGATTCGAGCTAAGACCCTCTCCTGGGTCTTCTGTCCCCCTAAATGGCCTGCCCATAGTACACCATGTACTAGGTACAATGCCTTTCTCTGGTATGGTTTGGGGACAAGCATGAATTTGTCATATTCCTGTCTGACTATCCTGGACCACTCTCATCAGGATGTCCCCCTCGTGCTCAAAGTGGGGAGTGTATTGAGAATTCCATTCAGCACGGACAGTACCCCAATTCACCCCAGCCAGTCCCCACAGCCACCTGAACACCGCGCCATCCCTCTCACTTTGAATAAAATCAGGCCTGCTAGCTATGGACTAAGCACCTGCCCTGAGTAGGGACCTGAGAAGTCCAACCCTTAAAGGGGCACCCCAAAGGGTCCAGATTACATAACACTTCTGTGACTTTCCCAACTCTTTTCCCTGGGGCCTCTTGGTCTCCCAAGAGCCTCCCTCCTAGCACAAAGAGGATCCCTTTGAAACTTGGGCCATGGACTGCAAAGTTCAGGACCAGAAAAGAGAAATCTCTCTTCTGGCCAATTCACCCCTTGAGTGTTGACACCTGTCTCTGGGTCTATCCCAACTGCTTCTCTTAAGAAAGCGGTTATGGGGCACCACACCCAGCCCAAGACCACTGGGTTGGCTACAATGTCTACCATGACTATTCTCATTTCTGTATTCCGGCCTCCCACAGACAACCTAACCTTGGTCATGATATAGGACAAGATGCTCCCCTTGATGCAGCCTACATATAGCCAAAGAGGTTATCAGCTGTTCCTCCACAAACACCTCTGTTCCCATCACTATGACTGGAACTTCATAACTGTATGGATCACCTTGGGTTTCAGAGAGTCACACATTTGGGCATAATTACATTTCATACTGGGGCAATACTGGTACTCACAGCCTTCCTGCCCACAGAGGAAGCAAATTAGGGGACTACCCAATCATGGAGGCCCCCCCTTCTCTTTGACAGGAACGCTCTCACCATAGGTCCCTCTTCTCCAGTCTTTAAGCCAGGCCTAACACTGAGGTCTATCTTGGGTCTCAATCAGGCCCTGTGGACCAGAAGAACCCTTCCTGGTGGGAGCCTTGTAATGCCAGGCCACCCCCATAAAATCAGCCACCACTGATCCTGCTCAGAAATCTTTCAATAGTCCTGCAGTCCAGTTCTGCCTCCAGCAAATTCTCCATGAGGCACACCGCCACCTCATTCAGGCATGATGGCAGACCCACTCTTTGGGCCCTGCTGGTAAGAGCTGAAAAACTGCTTCAGTGCCATCAACTCCTTGATTTCCTCTGGGGATCATATATCCAGCTTTAGCCACTAACAGCTAAAATCCAACAGCTCACAGCAAAGATTCTGGGACAAACTGTTCCCGTCTTAACCAGCACAGAAGTCCTTTCTTGATTTCAGCTCTCCATAGCCCTTTGCTGAGATCCTATCCATAGCACAATATGCCTGGAACATCCCCCTGATGGTTCACAACTCTTGGGCCCATCAGTAGACGGCTGACACCAGTTCACAGATCTTCTAGAAGGCATCAGGATTGTCCTCTGGCTCCATATTAGTGAGAAATCCTCCCCACCCCACCGAAGGGTAACTGGGGCATCACACCAAAATTATGAGTCCTAGTCATCCTGATCCAGTAGCTGAAGTAACTGCTGCTTGCTTTCCTGTTGCTGTTGGAACTTATGTTGCTGCAATTATAACCATTGTTGCTGCAGCTGCTGATACTGTTACTGTGCTGTGCCAAGAGCTGCTAATGATCGTGTTCCCCCAGACATATCATAGCACTTCAGGATCCATTTCTACCTTCAGGCTGTGGCAACTACCCACATTCTCCATCACAGATATGTTAAGTGAGCTCCCTCACTAGCCCAGGAAAGGAACAGTGTCATGCTCATGTCTCCTTCAGGCCTGTGCCTCAGGGCAGAGTTTATTATTCGAACACAAAACTCAAAAGTAACACAGAATTAAGCTATTCCCTTGACCAAAACAGATTGCAGGGGCCCCAGAGCCCTTTCCCTTTCCAACTCTCCCTGACTGGAAAGATGGCACACCCCTTCCTTTAAACCCTTGCTGAATCATGTTACAGGCAGGCAGCCCTTAGCCCTTCACCCTGGTCACACTATTATAATTAAACCTGCATACAAAGGGCTCCTATTCTTGTAATAAATAACATAGGAGTTTCATCCAGTACTATTCTGTGTACAGTGCTTAGCATAAAGAGGACCCGAACTAGTCTAGATCTCTAGGAGCTACCATAACACATACAACAGTAATATTAAGTTACGTTTCAGAGTAGCAGCCATGTTAGTCTGTATTCGCAAAAATAAAAGGAGTACTTGTGGCCATTCCGATGAAGTGAGCTGTAGCTCACGAAAGCTTATGCTCAAATAAATTTGTTAGTCTCTAAGGTGCCACAAGTACTCCTTTTATTTTTGCTAATATTAAGTCAGGATTTTTTTAAATTAAATATGGATCTCATTTAATTATATGAAAGACTTAGTATTTTGCATACAAGTTTTAGAAATGGTTTGATGAGGAAACTTGACATTTCTTGATTCAAGAACTTGTAATCCACCTGTTTTGTACATATTACTTTCTCCAGTCTATAAAGTATTTTCTAACACCATTACCAACACTTCTTAGCGATTAAAAAAATATATTATCTGTTACTAATAGTCTTAAGAAACAGTGTTTGGCTACTTTAGACGTAAGGAGCCTTTATACCTCATGCTGATGGCTTTAAAGCATTTAATCATTTTTAATAACAAATACAATAGGTGAACATTTGAATTTGATGCAAATGAAATTTGGAGGAGTTTTACCTTAAAAGAAGCCTCCATGGGTATAGTATGGCACCCTCATGTGCTAATCTATTTTGTGGGTTATTTAGAGATTTTTCTTTTTTGTTTATATTAGTGGACCATACCACAGCCTTCTCTTGTGTATCCTGACAATGATTTTCTTTGTCATATCAAAATATTCCAAAGGAAACTCACTTGGGATCCTAATGACGATGATTTTCCCAACTGAGATCTACACTTTGTCCTCAGTGAACAAATCAGGCACAGTCTTCTGGCTAGCTAAATTTCTGTAAGCCACTGGACAGCAGCTCTAAAACACAGAACAATAATGCCAATGACTGTTTCTGCACCTTCTATATCAAATGCCTTCCTGACAGCCCTTTCCACATATGTCCAACAGGCCCTGAAAGGAGACAACCTAAGAATGTGAGGACACTGCCAAATCCACCTACAATTAGCAATCCTGGAAGTCCAAATCAAGCCTAAAGCTCTTAAGGACGTTTCGAAGATGGGTAGAGAAAAAACAGATGATTGCATATTAAGCCTCAGCCACCTTAACAACAGAAGGGGAAGACAGGTAGCACCTCTGGATCAATTACTGTATGAAGGAAAGTAAATAACTTTCATCCCGCACAATTTGCCCACTACCCATTCTTGAGTATTTGAGCCATATGAGAGATCAGATGGATTCAGAAGTATTTCCTCTGATGAATAAGTGTCTGAAGAGAAGAGATAATGGGAAAGTTAAAAATGACTTCAATTAGGTGGGCAGGAGGGGGGAAAGAGAGAGAGAGAGAGAGAGAAGAAGGAAATCCATTTCCTTGAGCAAGGGAATCTTGGAGCAGAAAAGGAAGTACCTATCCTCCTTAGCAGAGGTAAATACTCTAGAGGAGTCATGGACAGGTTCAGCAAGTATGTCATAAGGGGGAGATTACGTTTCCATATATAAACAAAAAGCCTCTATTCAAGCTGGACAGGACAGAAATGCCCCCAGAATTATTTCAATCCAGAACAGTAGATCAAATACAAGAGAAATAATGGAGAAGTCCATACAAAGAATTACACAAGACATCACCACACAGGTTACTCAAAATGGCCACATCACACAAAACTAGTACCCTGCTGTCACTATAGCCGTCCCTAATCAGAAACACCAAAAAATATTACGCTAAATGTATAATTTACAAGTTTATTAAAGTGAATACTTTTTAAAAATGGTCTTATAACAAAAGCATGTGTATCTTTTGAAGACATTGAAACTACAGACAATACTATTTTTTTTTTTTTACATTCTATGCAAATATCTGAAAAGCAATAATGACGATGTAACAATCCATAAGGAGCTGATAAAAGACCTACTCTGAGGCTTTTCAAAAGCTGCTACATTGATGGTCTTGTTTAAAATGAACACTGAAAATGCAACAAACTGCCAGAGCAAACTAGTTACACTTGCTGAGGATTGCTCGTAACAGCTTACACAGTTACATCATGGCATCATGTACAAACATTTTAACCTAGGGCCCACATTTTAATGGTAAGGAAGCAGTTATGACCTACCCTCTGGCTCCTCTCTCTTTTTTAGAGCATAAAAGCTGAACTTGTGCTAGCGCTTATGATTTTGTTTGGTTGATTTGTTTTGGGGGAGGGGGAATGGGCAGGTGGATGGGGGAGTTAGTACTGCAAGTGTTATTCTTGTTATAGTGGAAATACTTGGTCCAAGAAGAAGGATTTGCATCATTTCCAAAAGACGACCAGACTCCAGATTTTCCTAATCTCCTCTAAAACTTTATTCCATAGCCAGAGCCTTTTAATCAAGAACGCTCAGCTCTCATGTGCTTCATCCGTGGTATTGTGATATGCACTATCCAAGGGGAGCTACTAAAGCCATTTTACAGTAAAGAATGTGGTTCTTATTTAATAGCAACTTCAAACATCTAAATAAACACTCCAAAATAGAAAAATCACAGTGATGGCTGCTAAGCATCTACTTTATCTTAATTTCACTTTGTAACTTTAGTCTATATAGAATTCATATTCAGAAAAGTGGCATATATGACTCTTTGGAGGTACTACTATGTAGATGACATTGCCTTCGAGGCAAACCTATAAATATAGACAGTGCAAAGAATATTTAATTTGCTACCTGTTCAAGCATTACAATTCTACAAAGTATTTCAGATCTTCACGCTCTTCAGAACATAAGAAATATTGCGCACCCACAGCAGTGAGAATGGTTTTTGTAAGCTAGAGTAGCATTTCATGTGTCATTTTTTTCCATCTCAAGAATTTCAAAAGGGGGAATTTGTTTTGGCTGAAAGGAGGAGGAAAGAAAAAAGAAAATTCATCCAACATTCATGAAAACCTGGCAAACGTACAGTTCTCACAATAGTCAAAACTGCCTGTCAACACCAACCAGACAAAGAATTGAGATTTGCTAACCAAATCAACATATAAAGGATCATTATTTCCTCAGAGCAACTCCCTGAGAGGCAAGGGAAGAAAAGGTTCATGACAGTTTTAGCATTAATCTTTTCCTTATAGTGTTGAACAGTAAAAATCCAACAATTATGTTACTCTAGACCAGAGGAGTTCAGATTTTTTTTTTTTTTTTTTTTAAGAGCAAGGTTTTCTTTTTAAAATCTATGTTTTCCTATTTAAAGCTGTCAAATTTTTGATTTTTTTTTAAATGAAAAATTTAGCCTGCTGGTTGTTCCTTAGTATTTCTTCTATTTCCATTTTTCATTTCTCCAGTATGTAACCTCTGATTGGTCATCTTAGTTACACGGGATTATTTTCAAAACTAGAATGTTTTCCAATTTTTGAAATAAAAATTCCAATTAAATTCTCAAAAATAGTCACACCGAAAATTCAGAAGACAGAAACAAGACTGTTAAAATACATATGGGACAGTGCTTTTGAATTTGTTGAAACATTTCTGTTGAATCTACTCCTCCCTTCCACCCCACACACAGCCCATTTTAGGCAGCTCTACTGTAGCGCACTATACATAGTGGTTTTGAAACTTTAATCTATTGTCAAATACCTTTGCTTTCCAAGGAACTGAGCCACTAGCATTCAACCTATATACCATTACGTTGGCTGCCTTGACATCTCTTCAAACCTGTTTCTAATTAGACCGTTCTGTACAGGTTCACACTTCGTTGCCAACTACCAGAAACAAAACAATCTTTGAGCAAGCAGAAATCTTTCAAGATTCTAAAAAGTCTTGGCAGCAAAGTGCTACTGTATAACAGAATTTATAAGTGATTATACTTTATTAGAAAAATGATAAAGTTACTTGTTCCTGACACATTCAGCTACCCATGCACTTCCTAATTTCTACTGATTAACATTTAAATTCGTATGCGTTCCCCCACCTCAGCATCTCATTCATACCACTAAAAGGTAAAAAAAATTAGAAGTTGAACAGCAGCAGAAAGGTATTCAGGAATACTGACTGGTAAGCCTGAAAATCAGAACTACACTTCTGCCACGTGTGTGGACTATTTAAGATCAAAGAACTTGGGAACCACATTTATATTCATATTTCTACTAATACTGCAAAAAAATTACAAGTATACAAAACCAACCCAATCTGATTTGCAATTAGTGACAAAGCTCTCACGTGTGAATGATTCACATTAAACTACTGCAGTTTCCAGTAGACCAGCAGTTCTCCACCGGGGTCCCCTGGGGGGCCGTGAGCAGGTTACAGGGGGTCCACCAAGCAGGGCCAGTGTTAGGGCGGAAAGCCGAAGCCCCACTGCCTGGGACTGAAGCCCAGGGCCCCAAGTCCCACCACCCAGGGCCAGCCGAAGCCTGAGCAACCCCTACAGTAGACTACCATTTAAAGTGTAGTTCTACTTTGAAAGAGAGACTCTAAAAAGGTCATTTTTGGTTTACTATCTGACTTCCAGATTAAGTGTGCTCAGTTTACAAACAACAAGATAGGTTTGCTAACTGCCAGCACTGCAAAATCAATCTACACTCAGTCAACAGGGTTTATTCTCTCTCATGTATTACTTCTAATAAATACTACACAAGCCAAACTGTACTTAGACACACCTGTGCAAACTATTACATTAAGCCCTGGTCTACACTATGAGTTTAGGTCAAATTTAGCAGCGTTAGATTGATTTAACCCTGCATCTGTCCACACGACAAAACCATTTTTGTTGACTTAATGGGCTCTTAAAATCTATTTCTGTACTCCCCCCCCCGATGAAGGGATTAGCTCTGAAATATACATCACCAGGTCGAATTCGGGGTAGTGTGGACGCAATTCGATGGTATTGGCCTCCGGGACCTATCCCAGAGTGCTCCACTGTGACCGCTCTGGACAGCACTCTCAACTCTGATGCACTGACCAGACAGACAGGAAAAGCCTCGCAAACTTTTGAATTTCATTTCCTGTTTGGCCACCATGGCAAGCTGATCAGCACAGGTGACCGTGCAGATCTCATCAGCAGAGATGACCATGGAGTCCCAGAATTGCAAACGAGCTCCAGCATGGACAGAACGGGAGGTACTGGATCTGATCGCTGTACGGGGAGACGAATCCGTGCAATCAGAATTCCATTCCAAAAGACAAAATGCCAAAATATTTGCAAAAATCTCCAAGGGCATGAAGGACAAAGACTATAACAGGGACCCACAGCAGTGCCGCGTGAAACTTAAGGAGCTCAGGCAAGCCTCCCAAAAAACCAAAGAGGAAAACGCCTGCTCGGAGTCAGAGCCCCAGACATGCCACTTCTATGATGAGCTGCATGCAATTCTAGGGGATGCCCCTACAACTACCTCACACCTGTACATGGACTCCGGCAAGGGAGTCTCACACAACAGGGATGAGGATTTTGGGGACTAGGAAAATGATGATGGGGGGAGACTGAAGATAGCACACACCAGGCAAGCGGAGAAACCATTCTCCCCGACAGCCAGGAACTGTTCATCACCCTGGAGTCAATACCCTCACAACCTGGGCTCCCAAACCTTGAAGGTGGAGAAGTCACCTCTGGTGAGTGTACCTTTGTAAATATAATACACTGTTTAAAAGCAAGCTTATTTAATGATTAATTTGCTCTGAAGACTTGGAATGCATTCGTGTCCAGTACAGCTACTGGAAAAGTCTGTTAACGCGTCTGGGGATGGAGTGGAAATCCTCCAGGGATATCTCAGTGAAGCTCTCCTGGAGGTACTCCCAAAGCCTTTGCAAAAGGTTTCTGGGGAGGGCAGCCTTATTGCATCCTCCATGGTAGGACACTTTACCACGCCAGGCCGGTAGCACGTAGTCTGGAATCACTGCATAAGAAAGCATGGCAGCGTGTGGTCCTGGTGTTCGCTGGCATTCAAGCAACATCCATTCTTTATCTCTCTGTGTTATCCTCAGGAGAGTGATATCATTCATGGTCACCTGGTTGAAATAGGGGAATTTTATTAAGGGGACATTCAGAGGTAGCCATTCCTGCTGGGCTGTTTGCCTGTGGCTGAAAAGAAACCATCCCCGCTGTTAGCCACGCGGTGTGGGGAGGGGTGAAGCGATCATCCCAGAGAATTGGGTTGTGTGGGGGAGGTTTAGTTGGGTTTGTGCTGCACGTTAACGCCGAAAACATCAGGCCAATGTGTCTTTCAGTTTTACTCTGCCTTTTTTTCCTCCTGCAGCTGCAAATGTTTCAACGCTGCCACTAGCATCTCCGTCCCAGAGGCTAGCGCAGATTAGAAGGTGAAAAAAACGCACTCGCGAGAAATGTTCTCCGAGCTCATGCAGTTCACCCGCACTGAAAGAGCCGAGCAGAACATGTGGAGGCAGAGAATGGTAGAGTCCAGGAAAGCACAAAATGAATGCGAGGACAGGAGGGACGCACAAGAGGATAGATAGCTGGAGCAACAGGACAGGTGGCGGCAGCGTGATGAGAGGCGGCAGGATGCAATGCTGAGGCTACTGGAGGATCAAACTGATATGCTCCGGCGTATGGCTGAGGTGCAGGAAAGGCACAGATTGCCACTGCAACCCCTGTGTAATCAACCGCCCTCCTCCCCAAGTTCCATAGCCTCCTCACCCAGACACCCAAGAACGCGGTGGAGGGGGCTCCGGGCACCCAACCACTCCACCTTAGAGGGCTGTCCAAGCAACAGAAGGCTGGCATTCCATAAGTTTTGAAGTGCAGTGTGGCACTGTCCTTCCCTCCTCCCCGACCCCTTCTGGGCTACCTTGGCAGTTATCCCCCTATTTGTGTGACGAATTAATAAAGGCATGAATTTGAAACAATGACTTTATTGCCTCTGCAAGCAGCGATCGAAGGGGGGAGGGCAGTCAGCTTACAGGGAAGTAGAGTGAAGCAAGGGGGAAGGTTTTCATCAAGGAGAAACAAACAGAACTGTCACACTGTAGCCTGGTCAGCCATGAAACTGGTTTTCAAAGCTTCTCTGATGTGCAGCGCGCCCTGCTTTGGTCTTCTAATCACCCTGGTGTCTGGCTGCGCATAATCAGCCGCCAAGCGATTTCCCTCAACTTCCCACCCCGCCATAAACGTCTCCCCCTTATTCTCACAGATATTGTGGAGCACACAGCAAACAGTAATAACAATGGGAATATTGCAAAAAGAAAAGGAGTACTAGTGGCACCTTAGAGACTTACCAATTTATTTGAGAATAAGCTTTCGTGAGCTACAGCTCACTTCATCGGATGCATATGGAATATTGGTTTCACTGAGGTCTAACCATCAGTAAACTGCACCAGCGTGCTTTTAAACGTCCAAATGCACATTCTACCACCATTCTGCACTTGCTCAGCCTGTAGCTGAACAGCTCCTGACTACTGTCCAGGGTGCCTGTGTATGGCTTCATGAGCCATGGCATTAAGGGGTAGGCTGGGTCCCCAAGGAAAACTATAGGCATTTCAACAGACCAGAAAATTACTGTTGGGGATGGAAAGTAAGTCCCTTGCTGCAGCTCTTCAGACAGATCAGAGTTCCCAAAGATGTGAGCATCATGTACCTTTCCCAGCCACCCCACATTGGTGTTGGTGAAACGTCCCTTGTGATCCACCAGTGCTTGCAGCACCATTGAAAAGTACCCCTTTCGGTTTATGTGCTGGCTGCCTTGGTGCTCCAGTCCCACGATAAGGATATGCGTTCCGTCTATCGCCCCACCACAGTTAGAGAATCCCATTGCAGCAAAGCCATCCACTATGACCTGCACACTTCCCAGAGTCACTGCCCTTGATAGCAGCAGCTCAGTGATTGCGTTGGCTACTTGGATCACAGCAGCCTCCACAGTAGATTTGTCCACTCCAAACTGATTTTGGACTGACCGGTAGCTGTCCGGTGTTGCAAGCTTCCACAGGGATATCGCCACTCGCTTCTCAACTGTGAGGGCTGCTCTCATCTTGGTATTCTTGCGCCTCAGGGCAGGGGAAAGCAAGTCACAAAGTACCATGAAAGTGCCCTTACGCATGCGAAAGTTTCGCAGCCACTGGGAATCGTCCCAGACCTGTAACACTATGCAGTCCCACTAGTCTGTGCTTGTTTCCCGGGCCCAGAATTGGCATTCCACGGCATGAACCTGCCCCGTTACCACCATGATGTTCAAACTGCCAGGGCCCGTGCTTTGAGAGAAGTCTGTGTCCATGTCCTCCTCACTCTAGTCACCGCGCTGCCGTCACCTCCTTGCCTGCTTTTGCAAGTTCTGCATATACTGCATGATAATGCACAAGGTGTTTAGAATGCTCCTAAGTGCCACGGTGATCTGAGCGGGCTCCATGCTTGCCATGGTATGGCATCTGCAGGAGAGCAGAGTTGCAGGGGAAGCGGTGGTTGGATGATCAGTTTTGCAGACCTACTGCACCGTCTGCTGCCAGGACACAACAGCTGAGCGGGCTGCACACTTGCCGTGGTATGGCGAGACAAGAGCAGGAGAGCAGAGTTGCAGCGGGAGCGGCGGACGACGACAGTCATATGGAGGACCTGCGAGAGCACCAGGAGAGAAGAGTGCCAGCGGAAGCGGTGGCTGGAAGACCAGTTTTTCCAACCTACTGCACCATCTGCTCCAAGAGCAGGAGAGCAGAGTGGCAGCAGAAGCGGTCGTTTGAGGACAACGGTTAGCAGTCCTACTGCACCATCTGCCGAAAGCAGTATGGTGCCCACACGGAAAAAAGGCAAGAAACAATGGTCTGCCGTTGCTTTCACAGAAGGAGGGGCAACTGACGACATGTACCCCCAACCACCCACAACAATGTTTTTGCCCCATCAGACATTGGGAGCTCAACCCAGAATTCCAGTGGGCGGCGGAGACTGCGGGAACTGTGGGATAGCTACCCACAGTGCAATGCTCCAAAAGTCAACACTAGCCACGGTACTGTGGATGCACTCCACCAATCTAATGCGCTTAGTGGGAACACACACACACAATCAACTGTATAAAATAGCTTTCTAAAAAACTGACTTCTATAAATTCGACCTAATTTCGTAGTATAGACATACCTTTGGTTTACACGGAGTTTGCAAAATGACTGAATTAGAACAATCTGATCTTTTTACTGATTTCAGTTTATAGTGCTGAAAATGAGCCCTGCACTGTGTTATAAAAGGTCAGTGGTGGAGCTGGTTCGCTCTGAATCAACTGTATCCATTCTACATCGTAAATGATTTGGAAATGGTTGCAGTCATAACTTTTTGTGTAAAATGGGAAACTAGATGACTCTTAGCATTTCTAAATGTTAATGAAGAGTCAGATCAGTGTTACCCACATATATCTATAAAATGAACATGAAAGGATTATACAGAATTTATTAATTTCTAAGAAATGCCACTTTGAAAAAATATTATCATATTCTCCAAAAACCAAAATGGCGGATCAGTATTCCTTCATAGGGCCTAGAGGTTCCAGATCAATCTAGTTAAACAAAGCCTTAATAAGTGTTTTGAAAACTTTTCTCAGAATGCTGTATTTTCTAGCCTACAGCCCAGACTAACTGAGGTTCTTGGATAATAATCCAAACCAGAGTGCTCCAGAGTCTGCCCATGTACTAAACTAGATTCTGCTCTTTTTAGTGCCTATGAGACACCAAGAAATCTAATGGTCCATAACATTAGAACACAAATCTTGTTTCAACAAAATATTGAAGCATTTGCTTAATTTTAAACATATACTTAAATCCATCCCTACCCTAATCAGCAAGGCACTAAAGGAACAGGATTACACATGTGCCAAAGTTAAACTCATACCTAAGTTCTTTGCTGAATTGTGGCCACAATGCATAAAAACACTTCATATAACCCATTGCAAATCTAATAGACAGCAGGCCACGTATTACATCACATATTTATATGTACATAGCATATTAGACAAGTTATTTAACTTCTATACTTAAATAATAAATAAATAGCTAAACTAAGTAGGCAAAGATTTTATATTCACCCAAATAAGAGGCTAGATCTTCAGCTAGCGTAAATTGGCATAATCCATTGACTTCAATAGGGTACGCTGATTCACACCAGCTGAGAATCTGGCTGAGCATGTTAAAACTTAAAAGTTATCTTTAGCACCGGTTATTCCAGCCACCACCTCTTTCGGGATAAGGTTTTTTATGTTTTTACCCTTAGATTATGTACTCAGTTACCACCACTACTGTCTTCAGTGGGTATGCACAAGCATAACTGGAATTTAGTAAACAATTCTGTGGCACAAAAAATAGGATCCAGCTCACTGTCTTTCAGCTATGTTGGTTCCCAAAAGAGTAACAGGCAAAAAAGTACTAAAAACTCATTTGTCACTAAAAGTCATCTAATCTTATTAGTATCTACAGGAAACAGATCTGTGGAGTAAGAACTGATCATTCTTACATGACATTTCAGAGTAGAATTTCACTTTAAAATGTTTTAGCTCCATTACAACATCACCCAATCAATTCTGATGTCTTGTGTGTTTCTGTATGCTTAAATTCTGCATGTAAGTACACTAAACACAAAAATACTTCTCCACTACAATAAGTTCTTAATGAGGGTGTCCCATTTTGACTTTTGCCCCAACTAATAAGAATTAAAGATTAACAGATAACAGGACACTTTCAGCAGAGAGATGTAGCGTTTTGGCAAGCCTGTAATGTTATTAGACTGTCCTGTGGAGTTGAGAAGAGGTACTATTTGCACTGGGATAGGAACTGAGCCTGCTCCTTATCCCTGACAGAAGTAGGGTAGCTTAGACACCCTGTTTGGCAGTTCAGTACATACAGGGCTGGTCTTCACAGCAGATTTAACTCAGGCTCAACCATGGGTTTTGCCCATAACAGGCTCCATGTTTGCACATGCACCCTGCACACCTCCTGCACTCCCTGCCCTGAGCCCCCGCCCCACCCCACACCCCTCCTGCACCCCTTGGGGGCAGGGAGGGGGGCAGAGTTGGGGTGGGGACTTCAGGGAAGGGATTGGAATGGGGGCAGGGAAGGGGTGGGAAGAGGAGGGGCAGGGGCAGCACCTCATGGAAGGGGTGGAGTGGGAGCGAGACCAGAGGCAGCGAGGGGGGGGGAGGGGTCAGTGATGCAGCCCTTGGGCCAATGCATTAGTCCTCATGTGGCCCTCATGGTCATTTGAGTTTGAGACCCCTAGTCTATGTCCTATTTACCAAAAAGGATAAATAGGAAGTAACCATTCTATTTCTGCGCCTCTGTACATCAATTTTAAAAGGTTGGATTAGTTATTCCTCCTCAGTAGACACTAAGAACACAATTTTGGTGCATTCGAAGATTACTTCCCTGCTCAGCTCTCCTCCCCGCCCCCGTCCTTCAGTCCACACTCTTTGAAACTCTTTCCCTACTACAATATGCACTTAAAAGTAACAAATTTTAAAATCCAACAAAACTGAACTCATACACCACAGGGTGAACTGATTGACATCAGCTATACCAACATAATCATGATTTAAATCAATCAGTGAGCAGAAAACCTTGATTTAAATAATTGATTTTAATCTCATTTAACATAAAAACTTCAGTTATTTTCCAAAACAAAGGTTCACTCTTATTGGCTGCTAGATGCATCCCATGAAGTGAGCTGTAGCTCATGAAAGCTTATGCTCAAATAAATTGGTTAGTCTCTAAGGTGCCACAAGTACTCCTTTTCTTTTTGCGAAAACAGACTAACACGGCTGCTACTCTGAAACCAATGAAACATGTTGATCTGCAACTAACAACAACCTTTTCACCACTTTAGGTACTTTTTGCTAACCAGAAGGATGCAGTACATTTATTTAAGCAATTTTATAGCTCAGCACACTCACTTATTCAGATTCTGAATTTAAAAAAATAATTCATATTAGAAAATGGTGGGTGATGCATTTAAGATTGCAAGACGATTTTTTTTTTTTAAACTCTGATATGGTATCAAGCTCATTTGGAGAAAAATTTGGAATCGATGAAAAGCAAGCCCAAACTGTAGATAACAGCAAAATGAGGGACTGGTCTGGTCATTATGGGCCATATTTTCCCAGGTATTTTGGTACCTAAATACCTTTGAAAATCTGGCCTTATGTCCTTTGTGTTTTAGAATTAGTAGATATCCTGACTCACCTAATTTTGAATCATAGATTTGAAGAAACAAACAAGCTTTCCTGATTTTTCAACTATTAATCACTCTCTCAACTTTGAATGAAAATAGTCCAAATGAAGAAAACATTCTCTGTACCTGCTAGCTAAACTGAAACTAAAATTAAAGCAAAAGCTTTTGTTTAAGACAGAAACTGAAAGTACTTACACATTTGGAAAAATGTAAATAACCGCCACTTCCTCCATTGTAAAGACCAAAAATAATAGATACTTAACACAGTCCATGATGTTGTGGCATTTATAAAGTCTGACTAGACCTCATAAGTTAAAGATGTTTTCCCCCTTGTTCCCTATATAGTTAAAAAGCAGCATCTTTTAACTCATTAAAATTTGAAGAGGGCTGACTGATGCAGTAAAATTTATATACATGATTTTAATAAATTACACTAAATTTGGGCCTTAACACAGGCTCTCAATTTCAAATTAAATTTTCAACAGCTTTTTTTATTTAAAAAAATATTAAAATTTTAAATATATATTTGATTTTTATTCACCTTGATATACCATGACTTAAAACTGAATTAGCTTATGATAAGTGTCTCAATAAATAAGGGGTAGGATTATTTTGAATTGGTACAGAGAAAACAGAAATCCAATCGCGTTACATTTCTGTTTCTGCACCTTTAGACCAATTTTGATCTCAACTGACCAATGCCTCAGACAAAAACATATAAAGAAGGAAAGGGGGAAAAAAAAAAAAAAATCAAAAAAAAATCAAACCACCTTGCTTGTGCTGCAACCCATAGATTTCTTCATCCAAATATCTATTTTGTTGAAGCAATGTATATCTAGATGTGGCATGTTACATTGGAAAACTAAACTGTTAACCATATGAGCTCTTCTGGTGACCATCAACGCCTAAATCAGGGTTAACTTGAAAGTGAATTGGGCAGTATTCCTTTAGAGTGTTTAGGATATTGATCCAGGAGGATGTTTGCATTTTTAGGATTATAATGGGGGTATATATTGTTTTTTAAAGAAAAATTTTTGCTGTAACCTTTGTCAGCTTCCTTAGGTAGTTATTGATGACAAAAATAAATTTCAAAATATGAATAAGATGAGAATGGGAAGAGTGCTGGTTTATAAATTCACAGATTTTAAGGCCAGGCCATACAATTTCATCCACCTACTCCTTGTACTGAGCCCAAACACTCATGTTTGACTAAACCATACCTTCTAGAAAGGCATCGAGTCTTACTGGGAAAAGCATCTTGAAAAACTGACAGAAGCTGCAACTTCACCTCAGTTTAAAAAAAAAAAAAAGTATTGAGTGCGCCTTCAATCTTATGGACCTCTAGAAAGCTCCAAAGGAACAGCCCCCATGGAAAGCTCCATAGGAACAACCCTCCTAGTTGTCCACCATCGGCATGTGTCCCTAGTTAAATAATATGCCTCCTTCAGAGAGGTGGAGAAAAATGTGGTTCCTTTTACAGAATTCCAAGCTGCTGATTGGAGAACTCTGGTAGAAGTCTGTCCAGCCCACGCTTATGCTGCTCCTCACCTGCCACGAGACTAGCCAGCATGCGCTTCTCAGTTTCTTCTCTACCGCAAAGTCAACTACTAGAACTTCGAAGTAGATGGAGGAGGGTGGGTCATAGAACACCCATAGACACACATCTTGAAGAACCATCACCACTGCGCAAGGTGAGTAACTTCCTCTTCTTCAAACAGTGTCCCTATGGGTGCTCCACTGTAGGTGACTCCAAAGCACTACCCACCACTGGAGGCTGGAACTTCAGAGTCAAGTCTGATAAAGATGATAGTACTGTGGCACCATATTTGGAGTCTGCAGCCAAATCCCCCAGGGTGGCATAGTGTTCTGCAAAGGTATGAGCAGATGCCCAGGTTGCTGCTCTGCAGATTTCTGATATAGGGATTCTTTTGGAGAAGGTGGCGGAAGAGGGGACCAATCTCATAGAATGCATACATACTGAAGATGGGAGTGCTACATTATGCAATTAGTAACATAATTTAATACAGCTGTAGACCCACTTAGAGAGTCTTTGAGTTGAGATCACTAGATCTTTTGAACTATCTGCAATGGAGAGGAAAAGTCTCAGATTTCCTGAAAGCCCTTGTCCTGTCCAAATAGAAGACAAGGCTCTTCTCACATCAAGCGTATGGCTTCCCTGTTATCCCCACTGGCTTTGGGATAAAAGGCTGGAAGCTAAATAAGCTGATTCATGTGAAATGCAGAAGTCACCTTGGGAGTGAACATCGGATGTGGTGTAAGTGTGTCCTTAACAGGGAAGAACAAAGAAAAGGGGGATGCTCCATCAAAGCCGTTATATCTCCCCTATATTTCTGGCAGAGGTGATAGCAATGAGGAACACCGTCTTCATGGAAAGGTGAGTTAGTGAACAAGCGGCAGTCTAATAAGTCCTTTTAATACTAGATTGAGATACCACTGGGGAGTGGGAAGCCTGAGCTGTGGGAAGAGGTTTGCTATGCCCTTAAGAAACCACCCCAGCTATAGATGAAACATGGGGAAGGCTATTTAAAGGGCTCTTCACGTGGAGACTACACAGGCCAGGGAGGGAAGATTCCCCTCTTTAATGAGCTCTCTTCCAGTCCACTAAGTATTTTGAGGGCACTGCTTCATCCACTACAACTAAAATATTCTGGGCTGGCCCTGGGTTTGTCTGAGATGCAGAAAAGAATCTTGTGGAACTAGGGGAACCTGATGACTTTCCTAGTTGTAGATGGTATAAACTTGGCCCTGATGATAGCTTGCTTTACTCCAGAAAGGCCCATTTAAAGTCTGATTTTCTCCAGCTACAGAAAGAAAACAAGGGTGAAGAAGTCTGTGTGTCACTTTTAGTTTAAGACTATGAGGAAGGGTTTAATTTTTAAGGCAAACTGAATAATCAAGCGGCTCAGTGTCTGCGCTGTAGGAGACAAGGAAGTGAGCAGGCTGCCACGCTTCTTGAGGCATTTCCCTTCTCAGGACAAGGTCTGAGTCGACAAGGAAGGTTTCTGAGACAGCAAGCTATTTGAAGAAATTCAAAGGCGCTAGGATGACTGAGGGCTGGGTCTGCTGAAAATCTTACTGGGAGACAGGTAGAATACTGTCCAAGTCTTCTATGAGCGCTCAGAACCCTAAGCAGTTTGCCTGGGCCAGCTTGAGAGGCAGATCCTCATCTAAGACCAAGAGGCTGTTTAAATGATAGACAACCTCAGGCTTTACAGCTGTTGAAAGCCAGCACTGTGTGCCCAGGGAGAGAACCCCAAGATGACCTCACAGAAGAAGCAACAGTGGTGCATATGTGGCAAAAGGAACATGCCATAAAAGGTGAGGAAGGAGGGAAGGAGTCTCAGACCTTTGGCATTTCCTTCATTTTTGATCAATCAATTATTCTGATCCTTGGGTCTTGAATACATTCAACTATTTTATAAAGCCAGCAGGAGAAATTGGCTGAGTAAACTCAGGTGCTGCTCCAAAAAACTATATAGGGGCAGCAGAGGGTAGGCACATGCAACAGCTGAAAACACAGTTTAGCAACGGAAGACCCTTTAAATCCAAGCACTGAGCCCTGTTTTAAGCCACCATTAGAACTAGAGTAAGGGCTGAGGAGGTGCAAAGAGCATTCTGTGAAACATGAGGACTACTTGTTGCCAGGTGATATTATATAAGGACCCTTCTTGATTAATGCAATTTCCTATCCAACATAAGCAAGTCTGTCTCATTTTAGCAGAGCCCACTGGACATCTGAACAGATGGACTACCCTATGAATTTTCTCATCTTTGGATCATTTACGTGTAAAACTGCCCACCTCACAAAGGGAAGAGTTGCTAGTATCTGATGTGATTGCTGGGTTTTCCTTGGCAAGGTCGCCTTTTAAGAAGCTGTTTAGCTCCAGGCATCTTGCAAAAGCTCACATACACTGTGAAGAAGAAAGTCTGGAATACAGAGATTCCAGACAGATGAAATAGATGTATCCAATGATCTGTCAACTGGAAAGACAGGGGGGGTGTGTCTGAGGGGGTCTGCGCAAGGAGGTTTCAGGGTTTGTTCTAAGTTAAAATGATAGACTTTTGCTAGTAGCTTAGAAAAGTAGGCCAAGTCCTTAGAATTAAATTTGACTCTAGATGTCAAGGCTCTGTAAACCCTGGAGGAATAGAAAAATTAGGGATGGAGAAGAGGAAGTGTCCCTATAGGTGCATCTGTGCCTCTAATCAGAAAATTTAGGTAGCAGTGTCCATTCGGCCTGCACATGCGCTCTCCCTCATGGTCTGCCTCGAGGCTATCTAGCACTGCCTTCCACTCCTTTGCTTCCACAGAGACCCTGGTCGAGAACTCCAAAGCAGAAGGGGGGGGCAAGTTGTGGAGTATTTATAAGGTGACAGATCTTGAAGAGCCATCATTACTGCACAAGGTGAGTAACTTCTTTAAGTAATGTCCCTGTGGCAGCTCCACTGCAGGTGACATCACAGCAGTATCCTCCATGGAGGGCTAGAACTTTGGAATGGAGTCAATTATTGACGATAACACTGTAGAGCCACAGACGGCATCAGAGGCTGAGTCACAGGTAATCGCATAGTATTCCGCAAGAGTATGGGCACAAGCCCAGGTTGCTGCCCTGCAGTTTTCAGAGATGGGGACATCTAACATCGAAAGTTAAAGTTTAACATTGCGATCGAAGTGGAAACAGATCTTGTGGAGTATATGAGGATTCCTGATGGGGGCAGCAGGTTCTAAACATGGTAATGGTGGTTAATCCAACTAGAGAACCATTTGGAAAGTCTGTGGGGTGATATTGTGGAGCCCTTGGATTTTTCCACGAATGAAAGGAAAAGTTTGGGAGATTTCCTAAAGTCCTTAGTCCTGTCCAAGTAGAATGCTAGGGCCCTCCTAACATCCAGCATATGTAGTGTGGCCTCCCTATTGGCACGATGCAGTTTTTGAAAAAATACAGGGACGTGAATTAGCTAGGTCAAATGGAAAGATGAGGTTACCCGGAGGAGGAACTTGAGGTGTGGCCTCAAGGTGACTTTGTCCTTAAAGAAGACCATGAATAGCAGGTGCGCCATCAACGCCACCCTCTCCCCTATCCTTCGAGCTAAGTAATGCCACCAGAAATGCCATCTTCATGGACAGGTGTAACAGGGAGCGGTAAGTGGCAAAGAGATCTATTGTCAGGGTCCCCTCTAGGTTGAATGTCATGAAGCATTGCAGGATTCGTTTCCCATTCGTGATCGTGGGAGAAGTTCTGACTGAGACTGTCAGCTTTCACATTCTGTATCCCTGGCAGGCAAGTGGCTGACATGAACATGCTGTGGCAGATGTACCAATTCCAAAGTTTTATCGCTTCCACACAAAGAGGGTGATTTGGCGCCTCCTTGGTGATTTATGTAAAACATGTAGGTTACACTGTCTGTCATGACTTTTGTGAGAGTATCCCTGATGAATGGGAAAGAATATGTGCAGGCGTTTCTGATAGCTCTTCGTTCCAAGAAGTTGATATGGAGGACTGCTTCTGAGAGAGACCACTTGCCCTAGACTTCGTGGTCGTTTAAGAGGGGCTCCCCAACCTACCAGGGAGATGTCTATTGTTAGGGTTAGCATTGGTGGTGGTTGTATGAACAGAATACCCACGTGGACACTGGAAGACTGCTTCCACCAATCTAGGGTGTTTGACCCTGGAGAGCATCGACAGCGGCTTCTCCAGTCCATTTCTGCTCGGGGAGCAGACAGATCTGAGCCACATCTACAAACAGTTCACGAACAACCAGGTGTGTGGAGTCACAAAAGTGCACACTGCCACGTGTTCAAGAAGTTGCAGACAGTTCCTGGCCAATGTTTGTGGGCTGGCTCGGACTGTCTCTGAGACTCATGAGAGTGGCGAATCTCTGTGGAGAGAGAAATGCTCTTGCCTGTACTGCGTCGAGCTCGACCCCAAAGAACTCCACGTGTACTGGGGGTGAAGATCAATTTCTGGGTATTGACCTGTAGGCCATTATGCAATTATACACATAGTCGTCTGGGTGGCTTACAAGGCATCCTCAAACAAAGGAGCCTGGAGGAGGCAGTCGTCTAGGTATGGACAGATAATACCCAATGTCCGCAGTTGTGCAGCTATGATGGAGACAACCTTGGAGAATACCCTGGGTGCGGACGAGAGGCCGAATGGGAGCAGTCTATACTGATAACGGTCCTGCCCAAAAGAAACTGGAGGAACCTCCTGTGAGATGGCCAGATTGAAATGTGGAAGACGACTGAGGGCCAAAAATCAATCTCCTTGCTCCAGAGTTCGAATAATGGCTACTCACGTGACCTTCTTGAAATCTGGAGCCTTCGTTTATTTGTTCAATGCCCTCAGATCTAGTATGGGTCTCCAACATCCCTTCACCTGGGGGGATTGGGAAATCTAGACAAACAGGGACTGGTTCTATGGCCCGTAGGCAAAGCAGATCTATTTTCTGATGAAGTAGACTCAAGTTAAAAGGGTCCCTGAAGAGGGATAGGGATGGAAGGTGGGTTTGGGGGAGAGACATGAGGTGGATGGCGTAACCCTTTGAAATAATCTCCAAGACCCATTTGTCAAAGGTGATGTTTCTCCCAACTCTGTGGAAGAGGGTCAGGCAACTTCCAAAGGGACATGGAAAGTCCATAGATAGCAGCAGCCATTGTTGCAAGGGACAGTTGTTCAGGGCCTCAACTAAAGCATCAGAACTGATATTTAGAGGATGAGGGTTGAGAACTGGAAGGCTGACTGCTTCCTCTTGCATCCTGGGTCTTACGCTGTGACTTGTAATACCACTTCGACAGTGGGAACTCAGGTGTTTGGGATCTGTGAGGTGGTTGTTAGCCATATTTTCTCTTCTGTCCCACTGTGTAGATTCCCAGGGAGCAGAGCATGGCCCTGAAATCCTTTAACTTGTGAAGTGACACATCTCTCTTATTGGCAAAGAGTTTGGGCACTTCAAGCAGGAGGTTCTTGACCGTCACCTGCACTTCCTTCAGCAACCTGGAGAGATGTAGCCAGGATGCCTGTCATTACCACTGCCATCAAGACCGAGCAGGCTGCCATATCTGCAGCATCCAGGGCCTTCTGTAGCGTTATTCTATATACTAACTGACCCACTTTAACAATGGTCTGATATTGTTCTTTTTGCACCTCTGGCAAGCAGTCAATAAACGCGATGAGTTTCTCATAATTTATGTATTCGTTCTTAGCCATTACGGCTTGTAGTTCAGCAGCCTGAATTGTATGGTCACCGACACGTATGTCTTCTTCCCAAACAGGTCTAGCCTCTTCCAGTCTATCATATGGAGTTGATTTGGCATGATGATGTTTTCCCTGTGCATTAACTGCATCCAAAACAATACAGTTAGGTTGAGGGTGCGTAGAGAGGAAGTCTGCCTCTTCAGTGGGGACACAGTACTTCTTGTCAGCTCTTGCACATTGGTGCAATGGAAGCTGGTGTCTGCCAGATGACCGTGGCAGGATCCAGGAGCACCTTGTTAAGCGTGTGGAATATCTACCACCTTGTGGTGTGTGTCTGTCACCACCTGTAGGGGAATTTGAAACTCATCTACCACCCTCTTAGTAAGGTCCTGAAAGAGCCTCAAGTCATCAGCTAGTGATGGAGGGGGCATCACAGCCTCATCTGGTGAGGATGAAGTTTGCTGGTGGCGTAGTCTCCACTTCAAAAAGTCTGGCCTCCTGTCCTTCAAAAGTTTCTTCCTCAGGCTCTGGGCCCCTGGACACTAAAGCCGAAGCGACCGCCTGATGGAATCTTTATGATAGACAATGGATGCTCGCAAGGTTTAAATCTGTAATCATCCACGGATTCCAGTATGGCCACAGGGCAGGTCGGGGGGGGGAAGGAGGGAGAGGATGGGTAGCGGTGGTGCTAATGAAGATTGGCATAAGGGTGCGGTTGGGGAGGTCCCTGATGTTGCAATGATGGGACATTGTGAGAAACCAGGGAAAGGAGGACAGTGACCAAGATGACAGATTCCTCACTGGAGAAGGGTGGTGCTGACCGGGGCACTGTGGGTAAATGGCCCAGTGTCAGCGGTAATTTAGGGGACCTAGACATGCTTGGTACCAGGGCTCTGGTACTAAGTAGTGGGGATTCTGGTTCTTCTGTTCTTGAGGGACCTGTCAGTCACTGAACTTTTGCAGTACTGTTGATACACTCGGTACAGTCAAGGAATGTTGGTGTCAACTCATTGGTACCATAAGTTGTTTATGGGATGAATATTAGGATGAGGGGTGTTTTGCCACACTCAGTGCCAAGGATGGTTTTGTCTGAGCTCATCTTTTAGAGACGGTTCGGTCTCTGTCTTTATCTCTGGGAGGTGGTGACACTGCCTCCGCACCTGTGCCCATCAGGTACTTAGATAGTTCCCTGATATTTCTGGGTACTGTGCTTCGGGGCTGTCAGTACTGAGGTGGCCAAGCACGCTGGGGATCCCCTCTGGCTGGCCAAGGACTGAAGTTTCAGGGGTTGGAGCCCTTTTTCCAGAGGCTTTGCAGTGGTGGAGGGGGGAAATCAGCCAACTTCTTTCACAATTCTACCCTCTGGATGTTGAAGGCTCTGTGGACAATCTTCGTCCCGGAGAACTGGGTTCAGTCAGCAGCTGAAGAGCACCCTCCATTAGGAGACGTTTAACTTGAGCTCCCGGTTCTTATGAGATCTCACCTTTAGCTTCTGGCAGAAAGAATGTGTGTGTCCCCCAGACACCAGACACAATGAAAGTGTCTGTCCGTTATTGGGATTGCCTCATTGCAAGAGAGAGGGACTTCTTGAAGCCAAGGGAACCAGGCATGCCCCTCCTGGGGCAATCACCCCCAAAAGGCAGGGAAACGTGAAAGGTGTGGTTTTTGGTTTTTTATTTAAAGAACTGAAAAACTTAATTCAACTACTAAATGCCCCATAGAAGGTGATCCCCCCGAACAAGGGCAGGAAACGTGAAAGAAATTCTTTTTTAAAATGAAAACGGAAAGTCTAAGAACATTTACTGCTTCTACTAAACACTTAATGCCAAGAAGGAAGGGCTTACTCTGTTCCTGGCCAAAGGTGGCCAAGAAAGAACTGAGGGTGGTTCGCCTGCGCAGTACTAGATAGCCTTGAGGCAGATCACAAGGGAGGGAGAGTGCATGTGTGGGCTGAACAGACACAGTTATCTAAATTCTCCAATTAGATACACCTACAGTATGGAGCACCCATATGGACACTACTCGAAGAAGAACACTAGTTAATCTAGGTCATTCCACAAGATTGTCTGACAAGACTACGACAAGATTGTTCATTACTGTATATTTATAGTGTTGTGTTTTGTCTATTTTAAAGTAGTCCAAGTCATAATGCTTTATCTCCCAGCCTAACAGATCTCAATGTGAGGAAATTTTTCCTGCTGTTCAACACATTAGCTCTAGTTGTATCTAAATATTTAATCTTGGTGCTGATACTCTTCCAGTATATTGATTGCTGGGTGTTAAAACTGTTTAGCCATTCTCTGCACATCTTGCCTATATTTGTCCCATGTAAGTAAATCCCTTTGGAACTGCGTAGGCATTTTTGTTGCTCTTCTCCAATATTCTTTTAATTTGTCTACATCTTCCTGGCACTGAATAGCCAAGGAGTGAAGAGCATGAAAAAAAATGTTCTTTTCTCAAAGGTCTGGAAGCCTACTGTCAGATCACTCACCATGCACCTTTCTAGTACTGACCCAAAGGCAAGCTTTATCCTCCAAGATCTTAGGAGAATCCAGGACACATTAATGCGGATGGATAGGACAGTGTGATCCCAAGGGCACAGTGATGTAGGTCAATGTAAATGCCAATCCAACTCCCACTTCCCTTTAGAATAAGCTTCAAAACAGTTCACAGACGCACTTTTGAGAGAAGCATAATTTTCCCCTCTACCATTGAGGAAAAAACCATGGGAAAAAGAAAAACCAGAAAAGCTCCACTAACATGGGATGAACTCTGTGACTGACACCAGTGAGAAAAAAAAATGGAAAGAGAGGTGGTCAGAGCAGAGCAACCCCGAAAGGCCCTCTAAACTAAAAGCTGAGATGCAAGAAAACGATTACTTCCCTGTGTGGTAACTGCTCTTTGAGATGTGTTGTGCACATATACATTCAAGTGGAGGTTTATGTGCACCCAATGAACTCGAGTTGGAGACTTTTGCAGCAGTACCACTAGGACACAAATGCATCCTTGTGCAGTGAGCAGAGGCCATAAAGGGGCATGGCTACTGCCTCCTTGTTTCTTCACACAGCCATCTAATACCTGAACTACGGAGATGGTGGGATGGTTGTACAATGTATGCATGCACGCACAGAAATATCAAAGAACAGTAGTTATGGAACAGGAAAGAAGCCATCTTCAATCCTTCAAGTGATTGTGCACATATACATTCCAGTGAAGGTGACTCATCAGCTATTCCCTTACAGGTGACGAAACTTTGGATTACATGGAGAGATACTGTAGCACTGACTTGCCAAAATGGCATTGCCCAGGAAAGCTTGAGCGATAACAGTGTCTGGAGAAGGTTTGTACCAATGATCACATTGCTGCCTTGCAAACGTCCACATCAGTATGTTACTCAAGAAGTCTGATGAACTGGAATAAGCCCTTGTAGAATGGGCCGTTATTCTAGAAGGAGGAAAAACATTTGCTAGATTATAACAGAGTTTGATAAAAGTCAGAAATGCAGCGATATACACGCTGGTCTGTAACCAGTTCCCCTTTACTGCTTTCAACAGAGAGCAGTACCATCTACTGGTAGTGCGAATTCCCTACTATGAATCGAAGATACTTTCTGTGGCCAGGATTGAAGGGAGCATACCAATCCTTCTTCACTATGGATGGGATAATAGATGCCAGGGTAACCATTTTGAACTTGATTTTCTTGATGAATATGTTCAGCTTTCTTATATCTAGGAGGGGCCAAAGACAGCCTCCCTTTTGGGGAACCAGGAAATAGCGGGAATAAAACCCTTTCCCTCTGTGTTGGTAAGTAACTTCTGCTATTGCTCTCTGATTAAAGAGAGACTAAAAGTCTTAAAATTAATACAGCCTTGTGAAATGGGTCCCAGAAAAGGGATGGGAAGCAGGTTTTGGGAAGGGGACAGAAGTGAACTAGATAACATTTTTCCCTCCTGCACAGTGCTGCGATCCCAACTGTCAAAAAGGACTGCCGCCCTTGCACTGTAAAAGAAAGACAGATGATTTCAAAAGATTCCCATATAACTGTTTATGCTCAGGGTGTTTATACCCTAGTGACGAAGACGACAAACACAGCATAGACCTTGCTACTACTTGAGACTTCAGGATGTCTCTAGATGGAGATCTAAACCTCCTATCAGCTCTGTCCACAGCAGGCCCTTCTAGATCTTGGCTTCATTAGGGTCATCTTGTCATCACAGCTGTGGACAGCATACACACTGTAAATCATCTTTAAAAAAAAAATTGACATCTCCCTTCATCCCCCCGAATAGATTCAATCTATTTCCCTAAGTATCCTCACACCTTCTTCTCAACTGTCTAAATGGGCCATCTTGATTATCACTACAAAGGTTTTTCTCCTACTAATAGCTCATCTTAACTAATTAGCCTCTTACAGTTTGTATTGAAACTTCCAACTTCTCTGTATATATTGGAAAGATCATGCTCTAATAAATTTGTTAGTCTCTAAGGTGCCACAAGTACTCCTGTTCTTTTTGTGGATACAGACTAACACGGCTGCTACTCTGAAACCTATATACCAAATGAGAATCTCTCTTTCTAAACTGGCTAACCAAGGCTCACAAGTGACAGGAAGCGTCAACTCCCACCACAGGCGGTAAGAAGGAACAGAGAGGGAAGCAACAGCCACATCACTTTTGTGTCCCCTGCTCTGTGCATGAGGAGGGCAGGAGCATATGTGCAAACCAGCGGTACTGTTGGCAAAAGTCTCCAACTTGATTGTACTGGGTACACATATGCCTACAGTGGAATGTATAGATTCACAATCACTCAAAGGAGAACCATCAGTTCTGAATTAGTATACTTAGGATACAGAAACAGCTTAGTATGTTTTATTGTCTTAATAAATGAACAACTGAAGACTAAAATGTGGATAATAAAGAGGAAGGTTAATTAAAATGTCTCACTTATATCAAGTGACAAATGAGTTCCATAGGCTAGTTGTGCAATGCATGAAATTCCTTTTTTCAATTTTGCTGTAGTTCTCCTAGTTCTTTTCTTTCAAGGGTACAAGTATTAGTGCCTGATTTACCTTCACTGTAACACTGTATTATACACTTTTATCCTGTCCTCTCTTATTCATGTCCTCTATGGCTAACAGACCCAATCTTTACACTCTCCATATGGACACGTTTCTGTGCCTCTAATCGTTCTCGCCATGCATCTCTAAATTCACTCTCTGCCATAACCTATTTGAGACAGGGTGATCAGAACTGAACACAGTATTTATTCTATGTGAGGGCATACCACTAATTTATATAATGGGATTATATTTTCAGTATTATTTTCCATTTCCTTATGCAACCTAACATTTGCTTTTCTTTTCTAAAACTAAAGCACAATTAGGTCCAGGTCTTTTTCACAGAATCACAGAGTTTAAGGCCAGAAGGGACCACTGCATCATGTAGCACGACCTCCCATGTAGCACAGGCCCCCAATACCTCGCAGCACCTATACCCTAAATCCAACAACCAAAATTAGACCAAAGCCTTAGAGCCCATAAGAGGCTACACTATTATGTGCAACAGAGGGGACCAAGGCCCCCGAGGGACCAAGGTGCACCAGTGCTGAAGGCCCCCACAATGGCAGAGAAATGATTAAGATACACCCAGATAACCCTAGCAAGTGACCCACAACTACATACTGCAGAGGAAAGCAACCCCCTCCCCAAGGTCACTGCTAATTAAAATTCCTTCCTGACCTCACATATTGCAGTGAGTCAGATCCTGAGCACATAAGAATCAGCCAGGCAAGCACCAGAGAGAATGCTCAGTGCCACCTAAGAGTCCTTGCCTTTCCCTCCAAAGTCCCCTCCATCGTGGCCTTCTCTATGCTTTCAGAGGAAGGGGTTAAAAAAACAAAAAACCAACATTAGAATACTATTTATTCCCCTTGGGGAGGGGCGGTTGATCTCTTTCTGACCCCTGCAGGCATCTGGCTGAAATCCTGAAGCATGAGCTTTTAGGAATATAGGACATAAGCCAGAAGTGAATCCAAAGCTGTTGAGCCCTGCCCCCAACCATCACAAGTAAGCTGGCGTACAACCACACTACATTTGTCCAGCTTTTCTTAAAACTAAATAAGTTGTTTGCCCCCACAATTCCTATTAGCATACTATTCCAGAACCTGTCCCCTCTGATGGCCTCCTTCTAATTTCCAGACTGAATTTGTTCATGGCTAATTTATACCCATTTGTGCTTGTACCAACATTGTCCTTTAGTTTAATAGCTCATCACCCTCCTTAGTGCTTACCCCCTAATGTATTTATCCAGAGAAGTCATATAATCTCTCAGCCTTTTTTTTGCTGCACTAAGCAAACCACACTCTTCCACATACTCCGTTTAGAACTCAACGCATTGCGAGATCAGGGCCACAGACTGTAAAGTCTCTTCAGAGAACTTGTCTTCCTGAGTGTTTGAAATATATGTCATTGATAAGTTCTTTTAAAAAAAAAAAATTGCATCACAGAATAAAAAAGCAGAAGTCACATGACCTCCATTCAGCTTGATAAGTGATCCTTAGTCAAAACTGGTAAAATTAACTCCAGGGCAGAGGGCCCAAGTAAGGACCTCTGCCCCAAGGTCCATTTCACCCTAAGTGCATACAATCAAGTTATAACCTACATAACACAGCTGTGTAGAAGCTAAAGAAACCTGCTCCAATGGGTTACTTTTTAAAAAATCAAGTATCGGTGGTAGCCGTGTTAGTCTGTATCCACAAAAACAACAAGGAGTCTGGTGGCCGGACTCCTTGTTTTTAAAAAATGGAAATAAGCCAAATAATTAGATATTTTCATTCCATTTCCACACATTTCAGAGAAAAACAAATCTAGTACAAGAAAATAATCACCTACCCCTTTCTCTACTTACTTCCCAATAACCATTCTTTTCCTGTAACTATAGCAGTCAATCTCTATACAAAGAGCATCTAAATGTTTAGGTTCATAGACTGATGATAAGTATGCTCAGCTTTACATCATGCTGCCAATCTGTTTAGACCTTTAAGCTTCCCTTCCTTAAAATAAAGAAAATCATCCCCCAATGGGGATGAGCAGAATTTGTGCCCCAACTTCTGTCAGCAACGAACCAACAAATTTAACACACTGCAGCCAAGAGTGATACTAAAATGGTCCCCAACCCTCAGACAGGGTCCAGAGAAATTCCTTACTAGAAAGCTCTGCACTCCCAGCTGTTGAAGAAGTGAAGTGGCTGGTAGACTACACTTCACACAGAAAATATGCTCTTCCCCTGTCAGGTTTAGCCTAGTGACCTATATGAAATGAACAGTTTTCATAACAGAACCCAAAGAGATATGTAGCCACATCACCAAACTACTCAATGCATTCTTGTTTGCAGTTTCAGCAGAAGCGTAAAGAACTGAGTGGTAATGGAAACTGAACCTGCCTTTGTGTGTTCAGTGGCTAAATAGGATGTCAGTGTCCAATACTACCACATGACTTTTACACTTTTCCAATATCTCAAATTTGTAACTACTGTAAATACACAAAAGTGGGGTCCCTGAGATTCCAATATGAAAAAAGACTGACAATAGCAGTTTTGCTTAACTTGTGAAACATGACTTTTCCCCACCCACTAGTAAGAGATGTGTTATAGACCAGATCGATAAACGCAATAAATACAAAAACTCTGACTCTGCTCTTCAGCTGTGTGTGTGTGTGTGTGTGTGTGTGTGTGTGTGGTGGGGGGGGTGAGGAGAGGAGAGGGGAGAGCTATAAATGGGTGACTTGCCACTCACACACTTGTGCTGTCTCTGACGGTCTCATAGCCCTCTGACAGACAGGTGTCTGCATCACAAAAACAGTCACTATAATTCTGCTAATTGGTACCCGTCTTTAAGCAAAGAAGCCAAAGACTTCAATGGGAGCACACTGACATGGCAGTATGGAGAAGCGTGTATTGCCTCTGCCTAGTCTGTAATTTTTCTGTAAACAGGTACATATCTTCAAGCCTCTCAGTCTAGCACCTTTTATCAGTACTAAATGTGCTTAGCTTGAAATAAACACTTTTTCTGTTTGCTAGAGTGAAGCATACAGAAATGGTCAGTAAGCCTTTTTTTTTTTTCTTTTTTGGACCACTGAATTCTTCTCTTCCAATAAGTTACTAGCAAGATTTTGTCCTAGTTTTAGCCTTCTTCAAAGAGATTCTAAACAGCCATTTTCATTTATGATGATAATAAAAGCAGTGCTTTCATTGTGTCTCATTTTCAGGACATCCTAATGCCTGAAACTGATAAGTGCAGAATTCACAAAGCATATTTTTCCTCTTTTCTTTTTCTTACCACACACAATGGAACGCAATAAGAGAATCAGAGTTGAATCAGAATTTTTTTTAAACAGTGAAACATATTCATTGCTGAAAAGACTTGATACACAGAATTTATAGTCTTAGGCTAATTTTAAAATGAAACTTCAAAACCCAATTTTCTTTAAATTACACATATCCTATTGTAAGCATGAAACCTTTAAAATTTTCACATGATAAATAGATAACTTAAGCAGGACCAAAGTTTCCTCTTCCGCTCAGAAATGTGATCTGTTTGGGATCTTTAGCACATAGTTAAATTACACTCATCACTACTAAAAGTCTAGTATCTCTGGTTCATGTAAAACTAAGATATCTAATTTACACCTAATAAAAGCTGAAAACAAATACTTTCAAGACGCCTGAATTTTTATCAGTTACTAAAATCAGTTTCTCAGATACCTGGAGGAAAAACATGCATCTAGACAGATAGACTTTATAAAGTTATAGGTACATACTTTTGTCATTGCTCCTGTCTGTGCTGTGTTCAGGCCTGCATGACCAGCCATCTGTGGTGACACTTGGGTTAAAGTCTCTGCCAGCACACTGCCTGCATTCCCTTGCATGGAAGGGGCAGAATATTGCATTCCTGCTCCCCTTCCTCTTCCAGCTGCCCCAAGAGATCCATTCATTACCTGCCCTTGTCCTTGCTGAGGCTGATTCATTAAATTGTGGCCAGAGTTACTGTTGAGAAGGCCCTGGTGAGTCTGACTGAAATTAGCATTCATACATATCCCAGGTCCAGTCTGTGATGTTGCAGGGCTGCTTGTCACCATCCCCACTTGCTTTTGTGCTTGAGAGTTCAGTGCTTGTGATGCAGGTGTGGTAGGTCCAGAGGTGCTGGCTGCCTGCTTTGCCAGGCTTGAAGCAGAAGCGTCTCCCTGGTTTAAAGGGCTCTTACCCATAGCACCCAGATTACTAATGTTAGCACTGTTCGGCTGCCCTTGGACTTGGCTACCAACTCCTTGCTGGACAGGGCTATTTGAGTTCACATTTCCAATTCCAGGATTTAGGGTAGAGCTACCGCTTCCCCTTAGAAGTTCAGAAAGTTGTTTGTGTTTGGAAGCTGCATCTGGAACAAGATTCCCACTGCTATTTAGAAGGCTTAACTCTCCATTGGGGATCAGCTCATCAGGAAGATCATTTTCCAAGTCAAACAGAGATCCAAAATCTACAAGTTAAACAGAAATTTATATAAGACACCAAATACACTGAACAGGCAAAGCAACTATAGTCTATTTGTTCATATAGCATTATTTTAACCATAACAAGAGACGTTATATGTTAACACAAATCCAAAAATGTATGCCTTATTTTACTACTAATATTTACTTATTAATATCCATCAATATCTCCACAGGGAAAGAGTGACTGCAGATGCAGCAGTAATTACAGATTGCTTTTATATGGAAAGTGCATCTCCACTGAAATGTATGCAAAGTGACAAACTCTGTAAAGCAGATTAAGTGGAAGTACTCCCCACTTAAATGTACATATTTGTCCTAAGTTTTTGCTGTTGTTTTCAAAACATAGCTATGACTTCACTACAGCATCAAACAAAAGAAAATAGATTTAACAATGTTAGCTTCCTCAAACATTTGCAAATTCAGCAGGGAACAGGAGATAACTGGCAAACTAAACTACTCTTCATATAAGTCTTCCCTTTATTCAAGTCTCTGTACTAAGCAAGTCACTTCCTAATACACCTGACCCTCCTCCCCCCGCCATAAAAAAAAATAAAAAAGATCAATATATAGAATCACTTCTACAGTTAGGCCAGTAAAGTATATTACAATATAAATGCTATTCCATCTCTCACATTCTGAGCACAGCACTGTCCTACAATAGGGCTCTCAGATTAAGAACTCGAATTCATTAAGATTATGTGGAGATTTCATATGAAGACATCCAAGGCTGAAGGAAGCTACCCAGTTTCAGAGGATTGCTGTCAAACCCTGGGGGAGGAACAGATGGCTCTGTCACAGGGAGGAAACCGGCAGCTGGTTACTTCTGACAGCAGGCAGTGCTCCACCTATACTCCCAACCCACCCACCATGGTGATGGAAAACAGGTATGGTGCCCTTATAATGAGCAATGAGGAACCACCCACAAAGGTGGAGGAGGAGAAGCCATGTACCCCCAAGGCTGGGAAGATCGCAGCCACCACTCCCAGGAGGAAATATAGGATAGTGATGGTTGGTGACTCTTTTTTGAGAGGCACCCAGCTGTTGTCCTGACATGACATGTCCTGACATGGAGGTAAGCTGCCTGCCAGGGGCCCATATCGGAGACGTTACAGAGGGATTGCTGAGGATCATCCGGCCCTCTGACTACTAACCCCATGCTACTCATCCATGTGGGCACTAAAGATACTGCGAGGTATGACCCTACTGCGAGGTATAAATTAGTAAGGGAAGCAAAAGTGGATGGGAACCTGGGAGGCAGTGACCATGAGACGGTCGAGTTCAGGATCCTGACCAAAGGAAGAAAGGAGAGCAGCGAAATATGCTTTTCTGAAATCCAGGATCCAGATTTTCACTCCCTCAGGGAACTGATGGGCAGGATCCCCTGGGAGAACAACATGAGGGGGAAAGGAGTCAAGAAGAGCTGGCTGTATTTTAAAGAATCCTTATTGAGGTTGCAGGAACAAACCATCCCGATATGTAGAAAGAACAGGAAATATGGCAGGCGACCAGCTTGGCTTAACAGTGAAATCCTTGCTGATCTTGAACACAAAAAAGAAGCTTACAAGAAGTGGAAGATTGCACAAATGACCAGAGAGGAGTATAAAAATACTGCTCAAGCCTGCAGGAGTGAAATCAGGAAGGCCAAATCACACCTGGAGTTGCAGCTAGCAAGAGATGTTAAGAGTAACAAGAAGGGTTTCTTCAGGTATGTTAACAACAAGAAGAAAGTCAAGGAAAGTGTGGGCCCCTTACTGAATGAGGGAGGCAACCTCGTGACAGAGGATGTGGAAAAAGCTAATGTACTCAATGCTTTTTTTGCCTCTATCTTCACGAACAAGATCAGCTCCCAGACTACTGCACTGGGCAGCACAGCATGGGGAGGAGGTGACCAGCCCTCTGTGGAGAAAGAAGTGGTTCAGGACTATTTAGAAAAGCTGGGACGAGCATAAGTCCACAGAGCTGGATGCGCTGCATCCGAGGGTGCTAAAGGAGTTGGCAGATGTGATTGAAGAGCCATTGGCCATTATCTTTGAAAACTCATGGCAATCGGGGGAGGTCCCAGATGACTGAAAAAAGGCTAATGTAGCCCCCATCTTTAAAAAAGGGAAGGAGGAGGATCCCAGGAACTACAGGCCAGTCAGCCTCACCTCAATCCCTGGAAAAATCATGGAGCAGGTCCTCTAGTAATCAATTTTGAAGCAGTTCAAGGAGAGGAAAGTGATGAAGAACAGTTAGCATGGATTCACCATGGGCAAGTCATGCCTGACTAACTTGACTGCCTTCTATGAGGAGATAACTGCAGCCCCTGGGGGGGGGGGCCTGCTAGCCCGCTCCCCAGAGGGGGGGAGTGAGGGACCCCAGCTGTGGACATCACCAAAAAAAATAAAATAAAAAAAATTATGAGATAACTGGCCCTGGATGAGGGGAAAAGCAGTGGACGTGTTCTTCCTTGACTTTAGCAAAGCTTTTGATAGTATTCTTGTCAGCAAGTTAAAGGAGTATAGGCTAGATGAATGGACTATAAGGTGGACAGAAAGCTGGCTAGACTATCGGGCTGAACAGGTAGTGATCAATGGCTCCATGTCTAGTTGGCAGCTGGTATCAAACGGTGTGCCCCAGGGTCAGTCCTGGGGCTGGTTTTGTTCAATATCTTCATTAATGATCAGGGGGATGGTGTGGATTGCACTCTCAGCAAGTTTGCAGATGACACTAAACTGGGAGGAGTGGTAGATGTGCTGGAAGGTAGGGACAGGATACAGAGGGACCTAGACAAATTAGAGGATTGGGCCAAAAGAAATCTGATGAGGTTCAACAAGGACAAGGGCAGAGTCCTGCACTTAGGATGGAAGAATCCCATGCACTGCTACAGACTAGGGACCAAGTGACTAGGCAGCAGTTCTGCAGAAAAGGACCTAGGTGTTACAGTGGATGAGAAGTTGGATATGAGTCAACAGTGTGCCCTTGTTGCCAAGAAGGCAAACAGCATTTTGGGCCGTATAAGTAGGAGCATTGCCAGCAGATCAAGGGGCATGATCATTCCCCTCTATTCGGCATTGATGACACCTCATCTGTAGTACTGTGTCCAGTTTTGGGCCCCACACTACAAGAAGGATGTAGGAAAATTGGAGAGTGTCCAGCAGAGGTCAACAAAAATGGTTAGGGGGCTGGAGCACATGACTTATGAGGAGAGGCTGAGGGAACTGGGATTATTTAGTCTGCAGAAGAGACAAATGGGGGGGGGGGGATTTTAAGATATATTATAGCTCCAAGATATCTCATCATGGAAAAGGGATTAGAAATTCGAATTCTATAGTATGAGACAATATATTCATATAATGTTTAAGAAAAGTTTTGTAAATGAGTTCCAATAGTTCCAGTCTTATGGGGGTCCATGGGCTTCTGTATAGATTATTTAGGTTAAACTTTCTATCTACCCAATGGGATTCAGTGCTCAGTCTAGAAGATACCATCAGAGATGTTTAGTTTTGCAGTTCTCAGTGTATTTGTGTCTCCAGAGATAACATGCTTGTTAACAGCAGAAATGTTTTTAAATAAATATACAGAGTGAGAAATAACAGACCTCAACCCTATTGTCCCTCTGCAAATTTGTGTACATAGAGGCAATCCCTTACCTCTCTCTAAAAGTGCAAAATTTCAAAAGTTCAATGACAGAAGATTGTTGGGGGCGGAATAGATCTGAACAAGGAGAAGAAGTCTGGAGATAAATGTGAGAAGAGAGGGACAGACAGTAGAAACAAAACTGAAACTGTTTGAGCAGCATATTCCAGAAGTCTTGAGGTCTTTCTGAGTGTAGCCTTCATTGATTTGAGATCTACCATACCATTCTCTCACTAGAAGGGAAAACCTCTAATGGCAGCAAGCCGTAAAAAGAGACCCAGTTTGGGAATATTTTAAATGAAGTTCCTCTACCTGTGAGTAAAACAGGCATGCGTGCAAAATGCAAACAGTGCAACAAAGAAATGCAAGGCCTGGTTGCCCGAATGAAACACCATCATGAGAAGTGTTTCCTTCTCAAGAGGAAGCTGCGTTGAAGATGATGAAAGGAACATGTCTGAAATGCAGGATCTTCAGGTTGGTAAACTTTTATTTTATACTTCTTTCTTAAGGACTGCCTGTCTTCCTTCTTGACTATTCTTGAATTCTCATGTTTGAGCAAAAAATATAGTAGTTATTCTATGGTACTATCACTTTAGATGCAATTGTGATAAAAAATAAATAGCTGAAATAGGCAGATCTTCCTTTTACAATTTCACCTTTAAAGTAGTACAGAGTGTCAGTTAATGCAATGAGTAATACCCTAAATAAGCAGTATGGTAATAATAATTAAATAACTGCATTGAGTTATTTTCTTTAGGAGAATCCATCCTCGACATACAGGATTCTGAAGATTATCCACCTGCAAGATCACCATCATTTTCTATAGTTTCAGAGTTATCTGCCAATGATAGCATTTCAATCACATCATGTATGTCACATAGCCACAGTATATCACCTGTAGCAAAATGAAAAAACAATTCTCCATCATCCAGACACAACCATAAAATAAGTCTGTGATAAGAATCAGCAGATTACAACAGAATAAGGGAATTCCTAACAGAAACAACTGATACATCAGGAAATGGACACACAGCAGAATACTTACAAGTAGCAGCAATAAAAGCTATATCAAACTGTGGGGAAAAAATTCAAATGTCTAGTACACAGCTTGGTCACAGACAATGCTGCAAATGTATCCAAGATGAGAAGAACCTATTTACAAGGGAGTGAAGAGAGTCCCAAGCTAACAACATACGGTTGCAGTGCTCATTTGATGCACCTCCTAGCCAAAGACTTCAGTGTTCCAGAAATGAAGGCTAATGTTGTTGAAATTGCAGAATTCTTCCGTAACAACCGCTTTGCAGCAGCTGCTCTGAAAAAAGTGGAAAGAACGAAGCTAACTCTCCCACAAGATGTGCGATGGAATTCAGTAGTGGACTGTTTTGAGCACTATATCAAGAACTGGCCTAATCTGATGACAAGTTTGTGAACAAAATCATAAAAAAAACAGATGGCACTGTCACAGCCAAAGTTCTCAACATTGGGCTTAACAGAAATGTTGAACACATGCCGAGTACTCTGAAGCCTATTTCTGTAGGCTTGAACAAAATGCAGGGAAATACACCTCTACCCCAATAGAACGCGGTCCTCAGGAAACTAAAAAAGTCTCAAAGCATTATAGGTGAGACCGCGTTATATCAAACTTGCTTTGGCCCCCCCGTTCCTTGTTTCCTGACTGCCCCCTCCAGAGACCCCCATCCCTAATCACCCCCAGGACCCGACCCCCTATCCAACCCCCCTGTTCCCTGTCCCCTGACTGCTTCGACCCCTATCCACACCCCTCGCCCCGACAGGCACTCACCTGCAACGGCGGGAAGCGGAGCAATGCGGCCCCAGCCCACTTCACTCCGCCACCTCTCAGCCATGGCACTCCATTTCCTGCCGCCAGTGAGTGCAGGGAGGTTGGGGAAAGGACGCCCCCCGCACTCACCTGCGGCAGGAAGCAGAGAGACGCGGCCCCAGCCCACTCTGCTTTCCTTGCCCCAGCCCCAGCCGTGTCGCTGTGGGCAGGGTTGGGGAAAGGTCCTGCACTCACCTGCAGTGGGAAGCGGAGCGCCGCGGCTGGGAGCTGGTGGAATGGAGCGGGCTGGGGCCAGGCTGCTCCGCTTCCACCACTGCCGGTGAGTGCGGGGGGTATCCCTTCCCCCAAACCCCCTCCCACGAGCGACACGGCTGGGGCCGGGGCAAGGGATGCGGAGCTAATCCTTCGGGCCACTCTGGGACTGCGGGGCCCCCAAATGTGCCCCCTGCACAGCTCCTGCCTCCCAGACCCTGGTGGAGCGGAGCCCCTGAACGCCCCCGCGACCCTCTGCCCCTTATCCAACCCCTCAGCCCCGGCCCAGCCTGGCCCCCTTAACACGCTGCTCAGAGCAGCGTGTCGGAGCTTTACCACATTATATGCGAACCCGTGTTATATCGGATCGCGTTATATCGGGGTAGAGGTGTAGATGTTTTATTGCTGACACTGTTGAAATTTGAAAGGAACTGAGTGATATCTTAAAAAGAGAAATATGCAACGACAAGAGTTAAATTACAAGCATTAAAAAAAATGAATGGGACAAGCACAATCTCCAGCTCATTTTCTTGCAAAAATTCTCAATACTCCATACCAGGGTCAAACCTTAAGTGCTGAAGAAGAGCAGTTGGCTATGACATGGACATCCAGCAATCATCTCTCCATAATGCCAACTATAATAAACTTCAGCGCTAAGGGTGAACCATGCAAATAAATTGGTTAGTCTCTAAGGTGCTACAAGTACTCCTTTTATTTTTGCGAATACAGACTAACACGGCTGTTACTCTGAAACAAGAAATATATGTTTGCTGATGAGGTTTTAAAGAAAGTCACACCAGTGAACTGGTGGAAGTCACTTAAGCACTTGGATTTAGAGACTGTTGAAGTGATCATCTCACTTTTAACAGCAGTAGCTTCTTCTGCCGATGTAGAAAGAATATTTTCTTCCTTTGGACTAATTCATTCCAAATTGAGAAATCATTTGGGACCTGAAAAAGCAGGAAAACTTTTTTTTCTTCTCCAGATTACTAACAGGAAAATGAAGGTGAAGACCACTGAGTTAGCTGCAGAAGCCAATATTTTAAGTTTCTCATGCTGACCTGGCTGACGCAGTCAATTTAATTTTTGTTTTTATTATTTCATTTAACTATTTTAGTTAATTTTAACAAAAACAAACCTGATTTTAAAAAATTTGCATGTTTAACTAAATTCAAAAATTCATATGCTTGTTTTGTTAAATTATTATGTTTGCTGTTGAAGAAAAGAAATCCAGAATACATAATGTTTTCTTTTAGTTAAATAAAACAATTTAAATGTCTGTCTGGTGATGTTCTCCTCCTAATACAGCACAGCAAGAAAATCCTCCAAATATTTATGATTAACCTGTTGAATTGGAGATAGTTCACCTCCCAATGACTTCATAAATATCTGTTTCAATTACCTTTAGTAAATGAAATAACCAAACAATCATTCATTTTCTGATATAGCTGTAAAACTAGTCTGAAATGTTTAAATCAAATCCATCCTGTTTTAAATAACAGAATCATCCAAAACACAAGGACTTGGTGGTAACGGGGGACTTCAACTACACAGACATCTGTTGGGAAAACAACACAGCAGGGCACAGATTATCCTACAAGTTCTTGGAATGTATTGGAGACATTTTTTAATTTCAGAAGATGGAGAAAGCTACTAGGAGAGAGGCTGTTCTAAATTTGATTTAGAAAAATAGGGAGGAATTGGTTGAGAATTTGAAAGTGGAAGGCAGCTTGGTGAAAGTGATCATGAAATGATAGAAGGCAGAACAGCAAAATAAAAATAATGGATTTCAAGAAGGCAGACTTAAGCAAACTCAGGGAGTTTGTAGGTAAGATCCCATGGGAAGCAAATCTAAGGGGAAAAACAACTGAAGTTTTTCAAAGAGACATTATTAAAGGCACAAGGAAAGGGCACTGCATAGGAAAGATAGGAAATATGGCAAGAGACCACCCTGGCTTAACCAAGAGATCTTCAATGATTTAAAAGTCAAAAAAAGAGTCCTACAAAAAGTGGAAACTAGGTCAAATTACAAAGAATGAATATAAGCAAATAACGCAAGGATGGGGAGAGACGATTAGAAAGGCCAAGGCACAAAATGAGATCAAACTAGCTAGAGACATAAAGGGTAACAAGAAAACAGTCTACAAATACATTAGAAGCAAGAGGAAGACCAAGGACAGAGTAGGCCCCTTACTCAATGGGGGGGGGGGAAAAACAACAGAAAATGTGGAACTAGCAGAGGTGCTTAGTGACTTATTTGTTTCAGTTTTCAGTTGGAAGGTTAATGGTGATTGGATGTCTAACATAGTGAATACCAGTGAAAATGATATAGGATCAGAAGAGGCTAAAATAGGGAAAGAACAAGGTAAAAATTACTTAAACAGATTAGATGTATTCAAGTCACCAAGGCCTGATGAAATACATCCTAGAATAATCAAGGAGCTGACTGAGGAGATAATTGAGCCATTAGTGATTATCTTTGAAAAGTCATGGAAGACTGGAGAGATTCCAGAAGACTGGAAAGGCCAAATATAGTGCCCATCTACAAAAAGGAAATCAGTACAACCCAGGGAATTACAGACCAGTCAGGTTAACTTCTGTATCCGGAAAGATAATGGAGCAAATAATTAAGCAATCAATTTGCAAACATATAGAAGATAATAAGGTGATAAGTAACAGTCAGCATGAATTTGTCAAGAACAAACTGTGTCAAACCAACCTGATAGCTTACTTTGACAGGGTAACAAGCCTTGTGGATGGGGTGAGGGGAGGGGTAGACGTGGTATATCTTGACTTTAAAGCTTTTGATACTGTCTCGCATAACGTTTGCATAAACTAGGGAAATGCAACCTAGATGGAGCTACTATAAGGTGGGTGTAAAACTGGTTGGAAAACCGTTCCCAGAGAGTAGTTATCAGTGGTTCACAGTCATGCTGGAAGGACATAATGAGTGAGGTCCCACAGGGATCAGTTCTGGGTCCAGTTTTGCTCAGTTTATCTTCATCAATTATTTAGATAATGGCATGGAGAGTACACTTATAAAGTTTGTGGACCAAGCTGGGAGGAGTGGTACATGCTTTAGAGGATAGGATTAAAATTCAAAATGATTTGGACAAACTGGAGAAATGGTCTGAAGTAAATAGGATGAAATTCAATAAGGACAAATGCAAAGTACTCCATTTAGGAAGAGCAATCAGCGGCACACATACAAAATGGGAAATGACGGCCTACGAAGAAGTACAGCGGAATGCGATCTGGTGGTCATAGTGGACAAGCTAAATATGAGTCAACAGTGTAATGGTGTTGCAAAAAAGCAAACATCATTCTGCGATGTATTAGCAGGAGTGTTGAAAGCAAGACACGAAAAGGAATTCTTCTGCTCTATTCTGCGCTGATTAAGCCTCAACTGGAGTATTATGTCCATTCTGGATGCCACATTTCAGGAAAGATGTGGACAAATTGGAGAGAGTCCAGAGAAGAGCAAAAAAAATGATTAAAGGTCTAGAAAACATGACTTATGAGGGAAGACTGAAAAAATTGGGTTTGTTTAGTCTGGAGAAGAGAAGACTGAGAGGGGACATAACAGTTTTCAAGTACATAAAAGGTTGTTACAAGGAGGAGGGAGAAAAATTATTTTCCTTAACTACTGAGGATAGGACAAGAAGCAATGGGCTTAAATTGCAGCAAGGGAGGTTTAAGTTGGACATTAGGAAAAATGTCCTGTCAGGATGGCTAAGCACTGGAATAAATTGTCTAGAGAGGTTGTGGAATCTTCATCATTGGAGATTTTTAAGAGCAGGTTAGACAAACGCTGTCAGGGATGGTCTAGATAATACAGTAACTCCTCACTTAAAGTCGTCCCAGTTAACATTGTTACGTTGCTGATCAATTAGGGAACACACTTATTTAAAGTTGTGCAATGCTCCCTTACAACACTGTTTGGCAGCCGCCTGCTTTGTCCACTGCTTGCAGGAAGACCAGCCTGTTGCAGCTAGCTGGTGAGGGCTTGGAACCAGGGTGGACCAGCAGCCCCCCGCTCCCCTAAGTTCCCTGTGCAGAAGCTGGTCAGCAGGCTACCAATTGCCAGCAGTTCAGTTGTCCCTCCCCCCCACTGCCATGTGCTGCTCTTGCCCTCTGCCTTAGAACTGCTCCCAGGAGCCTCCTGCTTGCTGTGCAGGGGAGGGGGGGAAGAGGGGGACTAATGTCAGGGTGTCCCCCTCCCCCCTACTCCTGCCCTCCACTTACCCCTTCTCCATATAGAGCGGGGGGAGACACAAGAGGGCTCAGGATGGAGAGAGCTGGCCGCAACTGCTGTCTCAACTTCCTGATCTTTTTAAATGTACTTAGACTGTGGTGTCAGTGTACTCAAAGGAGAGATGCACATCTCCCTCTCTCTCTCTCTCTCTCACACACACACACACACACACACACACACACACGGTGTGTGTGTCTGTCTCCCATGCTGTCTCCCCTCCCTCCATTCATGCTGCCTTGTAGAGTCTGAGGCCACATTAACAACGTGTTAACCCTTGAGGGCTAAACCGAATGCTAGTTCATCATTTAGCAGTAAGGCATTCCCTGTGAAATATCCCACCCTCTAACTTCACCAGCTCAACCAAGCTTCACAATCATCATTGCGGTGTACAGTATTAAATTGTTTGTTTAAAACTTATACTCTGTGTGTACATATGCATAAACACACACACTATATGTATTAGTTTTTTGTCTGGTGAAAAATATTTCCCTGGAACCTAACCTCCCTCCCCCCCCCCCCATTTACACTAATTCTTATGGGGAAATTGGATTCGCTTAACATCGTTTCGCTTAAAGTCGCATTTTTCAGGAACATAACTATAACGTTAAGCAAGGAGTTAATGTACTTATTCCTGCCATGAGTGCAGGGGACTGGACTAGATGAGCTGTCAAGGTCCCCTCCAGTCCTATCATTCTAGGTCTTAACTTAAAAGGATATTAAATAACTAGAGTATGAGAAGGATGAATCATGCCAAAAACATTATACAGAAGAACTACGTTATTTTCCTCATAATAGTATTTTCAATGTTAATGTGCTAATACCTTCAAAAATACCCACTAATTCAAGCTTTTTATTTAAATGGCCATAAGAACATTCCTGCTGATAGTGACCATATTATAAAAAATAATAATAAATGGGGACAACCCCTCCCACTCCACATCAAACTGTAAAACAATTCCCATCTTGCTTGAAGAGTGATTTCACAATTCGAAAAGGGCTTTCATTGTTCAGCCATTTCACTTTCATATTAAACCATAGTTATTTTTTCAATTATTAAACCACCATAATCATGTACTGATTTAGGTATTTTGAATAAATGAGCAGTTGACTTTGTATCTGTCCAACGTTACTAAGAGCTGAAAATGCACCTTTGTCACTTGAAGGGAAATTTGTCCATAACTTTAATTTATGTATCTTTATTATTTAAATGTCTATACACAGTTCTAGATGCTTACAAATTGTAAAATAAACCACTCTGATGTCTATACACATTAGAATACTAGCTGCATAAAAAATTGGCCTATGCCAGTAAGCTTATTTACACACAAAAGAATTTGTTATGCTATCATTAAGGTTGCTACACAAGTGACATAACCCCAAAAGGAAGTGGAAAAATACATCAAAGACTAATAGTACACACCCTCTATTCCCCCACCCACTTTACCACTACCACACACAACAATCTTTACCTTAACTCCACTCCCCTTCCCCAGATTACCACCCTCCCTTCTGCACACACTTCTTTACCAAAATGGCCCCTTCCCAATACTATTAGTTGTGAATGTTAATAGACAGGTTTTAATTAAATGAAACATTTTAGCACAGGTCATATGTATCCATCAGGTCAGCAGTTTGTCACTGAGGGAGATGCACATAATTCATATTTTAGAACAGTGATTTTTAAACTGTGGTCCACGGACCTCTGGGGGTCCACAGACTATGTCTAAGATTTCCAAAGGGTTATGCACCTCCATTCAAAAATTTTTACAGGTCCACAAATGAAAAAAAGTTGAACACCACTGTTTCAGAACAAACCCTGTATTGTATAACTTATCTGGGCTACAAAAAAAAAAAAAAAAAAAAAAGAAGAAGAAGAGGCAGTCATTAAAACAGATGGAGTTTAGAACCAGAAGGGACCATTAGATCATGTAGTCAAACCTCCCATACATCAGACGCCATTATATTTCACAGTTACCCATATACTAAGCCCAATAATTTGTGTTTGATTGGCTAAAACATGTCTTCCAGAAAGGTATCCAGTCTTGGTTTGAAGATATCAAGAGATAGAGACTCTATCACTTATCTTAGTAATTTGTTCCAATGGTTAATCATGCACTGTTAAAAACATGGGCCTTACTTCTAGTTTAAATTGGTCTGGCTTCTGCTTCCAGCCATTACTCTGCTAGAGTCAAGAACCTGTTAGTATCTGGTATTTTCTCTCTGCGAAGGTACTTATACATGTGAGCCAGCTATGGTCTAGCTGCATCTCAGACTTCAGCTGAACACTCTGAAAGCAGTGACAAGGAAATAAGTATGTAAAATTAGTGAATGCTGTTGTATACTCTAACTGTAACACTATCAACTTTCCATTTAGCGGATTTTTTGTTCAAACCCTAATTACTACATTGAATTTGTTAACTTCTCCTACCAATTTAGAGAAAATTACTTATTTTCTTTCCTACAGGAGATCATTGTATACCTTAAGCTGTTATCTTCAGTTCACATTTAATCTTTTCCTTCTCTCTCCTACATGACCTCTTTGTATTTCTCTTCTACACTGTTCTGCCTCTACTTTGTTTCTTCTCCCCCCAGATTTCTCTTTACATTTCTCTTTTCTAAATTATTCCATCATCTCTCCATGTCCCACCAGCCCCAGTGAACTACTGTAGCGCTTACTTTCAGTGCTACTCATTGCTTTCCCAAGCAGCAAAGTTAAATCGTTAGTTAGTTTTCACTATTGCTGTTCAAAACCTTATTCGCAACAGCAAGACTGACAAGACTCTAGTTAATTTTGATTCTGCTGAAGCTTGGTCAAGCTCTGAATAGCAATGAACATAAGAATGGCCATACTGGGTTAGGCCAATGGTCCATCTACCCCACTGTCCTGCCCTCCAACAGAGGCCAATGCTTCAGAAGAAATGAACAGAACAGGGCTATTATCGAATGATCCATCTCCTGTCATCCAAACCCAGTTTCCAGCAGTCAGAGATTTAGGGACACCCAGAGAATGAAGTTGCTTCCCTCATCATCTTGGCTAACAGCCACTCATGGACCCATCCTCCATGAACTTATCTAATTTTTTATTTTTAACCCCATTATATTTTTGGCCTTCACAAGATCCCCTGAAAGTGAGTTCCATAGGTTGACTATGCATTGGGTGAAGGAGTATTTCCTTTTGTTGTTGTTTTTTTAAAACTGCTGCCTTTTAATTTCATCAGGTAACACATGAACCAGGTGTTACCCAATGAAAATATAATTTTCACTTCCTTATTTGCTTTCTCCACACCATTAATGATTTTATAGACCTCTGTCATATCCCTCCCCTTAGTAGTCTCTTTTCTAAAATGAACAGTCGCAGTCTTTTAAATCTCTCCTCATATAGAAGTTGTTCCATACCCATAATCATTTTTGTTGCCCTTCTCTGTACTTTTTCCAATTCTAATGAAGCCATCTGTCTGCAGACACAGGAAGACAATAATGCATCAGTTTACACCTGGCCCATCTTTGAAGCTTACCATCAAAACTGTAAGGGCTAAAAGTTTTTTTTCCTAACGAAAACGTAGATGCTGAAAAGGATACCAGCAGTTGCCCAAGCAAACTTCCCAAATGTCACAGAAGTATAGATTTTTTTAAAGCCCTGCTCATAAAATTGCTCACACGAAACACTTGAGGAATCAAGACAGAAAAATAAAAAGGAGATGAAAACAGAAGGAGAATGGGGAAAGAAAATAAGATGCTGTTTTGGCTTTTACTTTCACTTTATTTGAAAAATAATGAGGCAGGGAAAAAAAGGGAACAGTCACTGCCACCAACCATGGTTAGGGCTAAGATTTTGTCATAGATATTTTTAGTAAAAGTCAGAGACAGGTCACTGGCAACAAAGAAAAATTCGCAGAAGCCCATGACCTGTCCCTGACTTTTACTAAAAATATCCATGATAAACTGGGATGGGACTGGGGCAGCTGCCGGTGACTGAGAGCTCGGGGGCCCCCACCACCCGTGAGGGCTCAGAGCTCCTGGGGCCCTCTGTGGCAGAGGAAAGCTGCCGGGATCCCACTGCCCCCCGCAGCAGTAGGGGGCTGCGGGGGTACCCCTGCTGCCGCCATGGTGGGAAGCTCCAGTTGTCCCTCTGCCCCAGGGCGGCGAGCTGCCGGGGTCCCCCTGCCGCCGCCACAGTGGCCTGGGAGCTGCTGGGGTCCACCCGCCGCCCATGGTGGCTGGGAGCTGCTGCCTCAGGCAGTGGGGTAGCTCACTGCTGCAGCAGGAGGCGACAGGACCCTGCAGCTCCCAGCCTCAGGGGCTGAAGTCACGGATTCGGTGACTTCCAGTAACAAAGTCATAGCCTTAACCATGGTCTTCAGCAAGTCGAGTGAGGCCAAAATTTTCTTGGGTGCCAAAAAGCTAGACACCCAAATCTTATACTTAGTCAACTAAATACATGACTTAGTTTTCAATGGTGCTGAGCATCTGCAATTCCCATTTATTTAGGTGCCTATATATGGGCTTAAGTGTATCTGTAGACATCCAAATTCAGAAGTTTTAGCTACTAACTTCTCTGTAACTCAGGCCTTCTCTACACTGAAAAAACTACACATAACTATGTTGGTCAGGAGAGTGAAAAAACCGTATTACTGACCAGCATAGCTATGTTGACACATCCTCCAGTGTAGATACAGTGATGCTGACAGAAGATGGCTTCCATCAACTCAGCTAACTTCATTTGGGGAAGTGGTGTTCCTACACCGGACAGAAAAAAAAGCTTTGTCAGTGTAGGCTGTATTTACACTTCAGGTCTACAACAGCATAGCTATGCCAGTACAGTCCATGTAGTACAGACATATCCAGTTTCTCCATTCACAAAATGAGGATAATGATGCTTTGCAAAGCTCTGATTCCAACAGATGGAAAGCATACCATAAGTACCCTAAGCTTCATCTTCCTTGCTCACTGTGCATGCTCTTGGGAGACCTGAGAGCCAAGTACTCACACACCATAGGGACTGGAAGAAGTTTTATAAACATAATACAAAAGATAAGAAAATGCAACAGAAGACGTCCACTGAACACCTAAAAAGATATTATCCATTCCTAATGCCCTGCAAAATGAGACAAATCTATTCTAAACAATAGAATGTTCATGCCTTATTGACAATCAAAAGTAAGCACGTAAGAAAAAACCAGCATAAAGCTTAACACCGTGGATCTGTAAACATTCAGTATTCAAATCCCATTAAGATAATGATTCAATTTCCTGTTTTTATATTTCAGTCAGTGGTGTTGTGTTCACTAAAAAACCCATCAACATACAAGATCCATTTTAAAACAGTTATAATAAAATGCAATAGAACACACAAGTTTGCATATGCATTTTTGCTACAAATCCACAAAGGCAAGTGATTCTCTCAGCAGCTATAAAAAAATACTCCTTGCCAAAATGACTAAGTGACCCAATTCTCATGTTAGATGAACACACTCACACCCTTTACCCCCCCCCACACACACACACAAAAAATCTAATCTCAAACATAATTGCTTACATTCAAACTTTTCTGTTAGTTTCTGTCTGTCATTTTCAAATCCAAGGAGTGTCAGCAGTTAAGAGACTAAAGTAAAACTTCTTCATTCTGAATCCAAAAAGTGCAGGTCTTCACATCATAGTCAGTTAGTCTGAGTGATCAGCATCGAGGTCTGAACACCTGCATTAGCCTGGCTGGGTATGAACAGCCACCCTGCAAAAACCTACCCAAGTTACTGTGTACTCACTGGTGCTGCACTTTCCCTTGTATATTGCTAGGCTTTCTGCGGGCATCCCACTGTTCTCTGGGCTGCAGTAAGCTCTATGGTTCTGTCCCAATGAATTGTGGGATATTCTGTCTGCCCTTCCGGGCACAGAGGGAAATGTTGGAAGGCACTGACGCAATATCTACAACCAACTGATGGAGCCTGTGTGTTCTCTTCAAAGCAGGGAGGTTACCAGCTTCAGTGAAAGCAGAACCCAGACTCTAACCCACAACCTCAACTGTACCAGCTAGCCCAGTTTCCAAACTTTCAAGCATCTCTTAACTCAGATGAGTGACTTGTGTGTTGATGGGAGAGTAGTAAGCGCCAACACCCAAGTAAGAGCCCATGCTAACTCTGCAGTGAAGACATACCAGAAGAGAAATCAGTGTTGCCAACTCTTTCAATTTTAATCACAAGTGTCACAATATTAGGTGTTTTTCTTAAGAGCCCCAGCCCTTACAGGAATGTGATTCAGTGAGAATCTCAGCTTTCATATACAGAAAGTTTCTATCCCTTCATTGCGAAGAACAGTTTACAAATGTAGCCCAAGTGCACCCTTCAGACTCAAAATCCAATTTGTAAAATCTCTGGATTTTTAAGCCCATCTCATGATCTTGGTGGATACCACTAGAATCTCATTTTTGAGGAACCACAGGTTTTTATGATGAATCCAAAACCTTCTGATCACCAAAAGAAAAGCATCCTACATCTAGAGTACATAACCACAAAGACATATCAATGATTGCTATCAACACTTAATATTTTCAATAGCAGCCTATAATGAACCTCATATTTGGATTTGGAGATAAAAACTTGGTAGTAAGTAGTTTCTTTGCAACCCTGACCTTTTATAAAGTAGTGTCTTTCTAGATGAAGGGATGGTCTACGCTGGGATCTTACATCAGCACAACTACATCTCTCAGGGATGTGAAAAATCCACACCCCTGAGAGAGACAGGTATATCCACCTAACCCCAGGAGAAGACAGTGCTTGGTCGACAGAAGAATTGTACCACCTCTTGAGGAGGCGGATTATCTATGCTAACAGGAGAACCCCTCCCCCTGGTATAGGCAGTGTCTACAATGAAATGCTAGAGCAGCGCAGCTGTCACATATTCAGTGAAGACATATTCTAAGCTACAGAGAATTTATACAAACACTTTCTAAAGCAAATTATTTTATCTTTTGTATTTTTTTAATTTAACTTTATAAAAGTTAAATGTACAACAGTTTTTAGGTTTTAGAAAAATTAATTGATTGAAACAACCTTTTAAATTCAAACTGTAATCTAGTCAGAAAAAGCAGCTAAGTAATAAATCAATATCCAGACAGAATATGATGGCCACATCTCTGTCTCTGCATGTTAATGTTTAGTTAATTATTTGGGGCTGTTTTATGAGGTCAGTTTAAAATTAACATTCTTGTCATTTGTGTAACCAAACTCAGGTACTGAAAATAATCCAACTACCTTACATTCAGAAAGAATTAACTTCAGTGTTTGGAGAATAGCTTATTTCCCTCCAATCCCAATAATCAGTAAGGTTTGCTTTTTCTTTTTACAAAAGATACCAGTTTCATTTTTTAAGTTTACTCCGTTGCATACTTACTGAAAACAAAAATGTTCCTTCCTTGTTACAGAAATAGGGACTGCTGATCCTCCAGTTCAGTCACTAGGAAGCAGCAGAGCTGTTGTGAAGGTGGCACAGGCTGGCTCCTGTCTCACTGACTCCCTGTCTCAAATACAGTACTCTCAAAGCTAAAACCCATACTAAGATTATGGTAAATGTAAGCAAAGTGTCTCATAAGAGTAACAACCCTAGAAAGATAAATGTAAACAAAGTACAGATAAAATCCTTGGCTTCGGGGAGTGTTGGTGGAACAGACTAGTCTGAGGAAACTAAGGTAAGGAAAGTTTCTCAGATTAGTGTCTCCTATCCTTCACAGGTGGGATATAGTGAGCAGTGCTAACAGGATTAGTGGGGCTAGGGGAAAGACCGTCTTTGGGCTTGGCTACACTTACATTTTATAGCGCTCTAACTTGCTGGCTCAGGGGTGTGAAAAATCACCCGCCTGAGCACAGCAGGTTAGAGCGCTTTAAAGCCCTAGTGTAAACAGGCTCCCAACGCTTGGGGCTAATCCCCTTGTGGAGGTGGATTACCAGGAGCGCTAGGAAAGCGCTCTCCCAGCGCTCGTGCATGACCACACTCGCACTTCAAAGCGCTCCCGCGACATCGCTTTGAAGTTTCCAGGTAGCCATGCCCTTTGATAGAGATTAAGGTACTTCATACATCTAGGTCAGCATTTCTTAAACTGAGATTGTGCCTCCAAGGGGCAACAGACAATGCTAAATTTGCCAAAAACCCAGCAGTTACTAAGTTCTAAGGGAAAGTAAAATGAGGAAAGTAGAAGCTCTGCTCCCTCATTCTGCCATGCTGCCACCAATGGCACTTAGTGTCCCCCCTCCCTTTAAAAAAAAAAACCAAAACAAAAAAACCCACACTCTGCTCCCGGAAAGTATGCTCAAAAATGGAAAAGAGTGAACTACTTTGGACCATCTGCACCTCATCCCACCCCCATCAAATCACTCAAATGGCTTCACGCCATTTTATAATTATGCGTCCTTGAAGCAGAACAGTGCAGGAGGGAGGGACAGAAGGGAGGGGGCAAGAAGCTGAAGCACTCTGTGGGGGAGTTCTAGGTTGGATATTAGAAAAACTATTTCACTAGGAAGCTGGTGAAGCACCGGAATAGGCTACCTAGGGAGGTGGTAGAATCTCCATCCTTAGAGCTTTTTAAGGCCCAGTTTGACAAAGCCCCAGCTGGGATGATTTAGTTGGGGTTGGTCCTGCTTTGAGCAGGGGGTTGGACTAGATGACCTCCTGAGGTCTCTTCCAACCCTAGTCTTCTATGACTGAATGACTCATTCCACTCAATATCCATCCAAGGCACCTCAACCCTAATCCAACAAAGGATTCTGGGATTGGGGTTAAAGCAATAAAACTGTAGCTGGTTTTAGAGTGGACAAAGTCTGGAAAACTCATGATCTATTTCATGCCTGGGGTAAATCTTGTAATCTTGGACTTGATGGCTGTTGCAGAGACAAAGCTTCCACACTGTACGTTAGCCTGGTGGAGAAAGTAGTAAATAGTGTATGGAATACTCATGCATCAGATGTTTGGATGGCTGCACCTGAGAAGTTCTCTAATCTAGTTCCATTTTTTGTTTGTATCCTTTCTGAGAAAAAAGGAGCTATCATACTTGAGGGTACTTTTTTCTCCATTCTTGGATGGCCTCTTCAGCAGCTTGGACACTTACTCTGCCATTTTCTTCTCAAAAGAGAGAATCAATAGCATTTAGAAAGGACACATTTTCCCTTGTATGAATACTTACTACTATTATCAGGTCATTTCTTGTGTTCAATCAACCATCATCCAATAATATCACTGTTGATTCTTTAGCTCGTTTATTTTTTCATGTTTTTCCATATGCAGTATTTAGTGGATATACAATCTTAGATCTTCCTGGAAGATTATATTCTGATCAAAATACTTCAACTGTTTTTTTTTGTTGTTGTCTTTTTATTGTTCATTTGATGCTATTCAGCATAACAGGCAGGTGAAACTACCAAAATCAGGGTGGGACATTTCAGATTATATGGCATAACCTTCAATTGATCTGTGTCAATGTTGGGTTTCCAAGATGAACAGAAACCCACTAACCACGCTGCTCTCTCCAGTCTGTCCCATTCTCATCCCCTCTAGGCTCCCAGACAGTTTAATAAAACTGTCTTATTGTTTCATAACAGGCATAAGCACACTTAGGTCCTCAACACTTTTTAGAACAGTTAAAATTTCATTCACAAAAATATTAGAGCCTATTTTGAGTATCAAAATTATATAACAGATACACATATATACTATATTCATTTAAATGAATGAGTACAATACATGTTCAAAGAAAACAAAAATTAAAAAACCAACTGATTTGATTTTTTCCTGAAAAACACGTGCCTTTTCTACAGCAGAATATTAATTTTTTCCAACTGTTGGGGTACACCTAGTTGGTGGATTTTTTTCTTGAAAAAACAAGGTAAAAATGATTGCATCCAAAAGTACTTATCTTGAAAACAGAGTCTCATAAGCCACAGCCCACATAACAGAAGAGGTGACTGGATAACTATCCAGACTCTTTTGCACTTGAACTTCTGAACCCCTTTCTTGAATTGGGGATTAGGAGGAAAGACAGAATCTGGTTTGTCCATTTCTGAACCAGTGCATCAGTTACCAAGGCTCTCTTCTATGGTTACCCTAAAGAAACAAAACTGATACCATGAATAGGTCCATCTTTCCAAAAGGATCCAGCTTATCAGGGAGCCCATTGAGAAGAGGGCCACAAACAGAGCAGGACCATGAGCACAGAACAGTTCCCCCACTCAATATAATAGAGAGGGTGACTTTGACCTTTGGGCAGGGATGGTCTCCTTTCATTCTGCCATTTTCTCTTCTAGCAGCACAGTGGTATCCTAGACAAGAGGAATGGCACTCAGACCTTTGGATAAAAGTGGAGATATGTGGTATAAATGGTCAGAGATAAAAAGGACACTGCCAACTCAAAATGGAGTCAACCTCAAAATGTGAGTTAAATGTAGTTTCAGGGCCAACACTTTCCTATTTGTCTAATTTGTTGCCCTGTCCCTGTGTGCAAAACCCAAACAAAGGAGGAACTGACTGACTTCTCAAATATTGAAACTGATTACACAAAGTAAAGTAATTAAAAGGTTTAGATAAATGCTTTTTCTATAGTCTTTCAATTACAATACAAAGGGTCACATTTGCTATTTCAAAAATTTACATGTACTAGTCTGAGGTTTAATACCACCAGTCAGGGTTAAAAAAATCATTCACTCCAGTAGCCACATCCAATGAAGTGAGCTGTAGCTCATGAAAGCTTATGCTCAAATAAATTTGTTAGTCTCTAAGGTGCCACAAGTACTCCTTTTCTTTTTGCGAACACAGATTAACAGTTGCTACTCTGAAACATCCCAAATAATACAATTGGTGTATACTATATTTAAACTCTAACAAGGCAGTCAACTTTCTATTTAATCTTTCTTTAAACATAACTTTCTAAAAATCTATTGCTTTTTTCCACATCTTCTTACCCTTTTGGCTTCACACCTCTGTAATGTATCTTTTCCCCGAATGGTCTTCAATGTATTTCCTCTTTCCCTTCTCACCCTCTATGTCCCGTATCTCAGACTGTCTCATCTCCCCAAAATGTCTACTAGATTTTTCAACTTCTCTCTCCTCCCAGGCTCCCCTTAAACACACTCACAGTTAACAGCCAGAAGTAAGAATGAAAAATGCGGATAACACCCAGGTGAGAAACCAACCTCCCCCTACCTCGGGCTGCCAGAAAGAAGATAGCAGTGGAATTCCTATCAAGATGCTTGCCATAGGCTCTTCTTTGGAGTAGGGAGTAATCATCTTTCAAATCAACCTCTGGTTAGGTGTCTCAATTGGATACTCCACAAAAACTTTATCTAACAGCTAAAAGGTAAAAGCAGCACACCTGTTCTGCTTCCCTCTGACACCAAAGAGCCTCCTGCTGCTGAGTGATATGCAGTCTCCACAGCTCCATCCCTTCTTTGGCTGCTTCTTGAGGGGTATCTTCACTACTCAGATCTCAGTCCCTCTGCTCCAGTGAGTAATTCCAGATCCTCCCTCTGCTATTGCTCATATTTCAAAAGCATCAGCAAAACTGATGTGATTTTTGTCACATCAAGCTGCCCGCTGGATTCTGAAAAGCTACAGCCAAAAAACGTGTCAGATTTTTTATTTGCTGTTGCTTGCAAAACTCTGAACAGCAGCAAGGCCACTGAAGCTATCCATCCACTGACCAGGAAGACACACTATTCGTTCCAAACATAGTGTAAGATTACCTTTACAGCCATAAAAACTAGAAATTTCAGGGTTTTAAAATGAAATCTTAAAATTTGGCACTCACCTAGGAAAGCTTCCTGTCTCACCATACCGACACAGTGAATACATTTTTTCAGCCTTGCTTGTAACAGCAGGTAAAACATTTTCACACATATATAATTTAAGTCTATTCTGTTCCTCTAAAAAGGTGGAATTATGAGAAAAGAATGCTTAAAATTAAAAGCTGGCTCTTACTGAAAGGAACATGAAATGCACAAACTGTATGGAACAGAAAGTCAACAGGCAAGTCCCTTTGGTTTGGCCTCCATAAACTAACAGCTCTGCAGCCTTCACATAGTGCAGTGAAGGAGAGACAACCCACCTCTGAGGAATGAACAGATACTAACTCAAGGGGAGGAAATTCTCTTGCCAGGCAAATATTTGTAGTGCTGCATAACTGTAAAATTACTGTCAAATGTCAGACATGTAGCACAATAGGTACTGTTTATTTTGTTTTTAAATTAGCTTCAAATTATTTTTTCAGCAACTGGCAATATTAAAGGGGTGAAAAGTCTACCTGCTCATATCTCCTTTTGAATCACAAAAGCTCCTAAAGCATTTCTTTCAGTTCAAGGAAATGTGGGGTTTACATTCCTTCATCTAAAAGGAAGCATCAATTTAATGCAACTATACCCTCATTTTATATATATAATATTCTGAAACTCTCTCCCACGAAGTGTCTTCTTAATATAGATATACAATACACATATTTAGATGTAATTTAATCATTGTTACCTTAACCTACTATAAAGGATAATTTAAGCAACATTATAAACGAGCAAACCCATGACACATTGTAAAAATTAACAATGAAACAAAACTTATGTTCTTTACTGCTCCTTTATGCTGTATAAATGTGGCCTCAAATGTTGTATTTTTATGTTAAATTCTAAATCCCTGAAGCGCACTTTTTTCTTTGCTTGGCAATTTAGCTTTGAGAGCCTGTGCAAAAGTGTACAGCACTGAAGCATATACCAAATATACATAAGGAAGAGATCACATGCCCACGGGAGACTTGGAAACAATGATTTTATACACTTTACTGTAAGAAACCTTCAGCTTTCAATGTGCTGCATAAAAATACCAACATCATCATACCAGAATGATAGTCAACCCTGTGTAAAGCACTATGGTCCTGAACCTGCAAGAAGCCAAGTAGTCTCAATTCCCACTGACGTCAATGAGCTGAGGCTAGTCAGCACCATCAAGCTGGTCAACCCTTCATTGGCTCTTATCCTGTATAACCATACAAAGATTCTGTATATCTTTGAACTGCATCTCCAAAATTTAGAAAAAAAGACTTAAGACTGTTGCTATTACAAAACAGATTCAAATTCAAGATCTACAAGATCCAAGTTTTGTATTAACTTATGACTTTATCCCAGAAGAGTACACAAAGGCAGAAACAATACAGAGAGGAAGTAAACACACACCAATTTATCATTATGAATAAGGGTAACTCCCGAAATAGTGAGATGCCTGCTTATATATGGCAGAAAAATGCATCCTGACCTAGGATGCTCCAACTTCCTTCTCACTGTGCAAGAGAAGGCTGCTGCCCCAAAATGTTGCACCAAATAAGCTTTTAACAACAGACAAGAACTAAATTATTTCTACCTGTGATTGGTGGGGATGAGGTAGGAGGTTTTTCACCTCTCAGACAAAACAGTTCATTTTGCTGTATCAGACTTACTCTGGGAGTTCTCACCAGGTCATACTTGATACTATGCTTATACACCTGTTATTTTATTATACGAATACTGAAAAGTTATTGCACTTAAAGTGTACGTTGTATTTACTAAGCGGTTTAAATTTTTAAACTTATTTTTCTCTTGTGTGGCAAAGGAGAAGGTAAATGCAAGATGAAGTGGAGTAGTGACAGACTGCATGAATTACATCTGGTTCAGAATTTAATATTTAGTAATTTGCAGCAATAATCAAGATGACAGTTCTCTTCTGGTTGCCACACTGTTTTTGCACAGTCTATGATGCTTGTAACGTGCATGAATTAATAGAAGTTTTTCAAATTGAACGTGTAAACCACGTAAAGAAGAAGACGTCAGATTCCTAAACTGTCCCAGTTATTTCACTGTACATGGCCATAACCTGAATTTCTTCTGCTGATGTTTCATAAAAACAAAATTCTGCTTATGTAGCAAGATTTTTGTATGCGTCTTTCTTCACATTTTATTATTAGAGACAATTGCATCAAAACAAGATCATTGTTTAATAGTTCATCTCTTATGACCGCTTATTCTTCATCTGAAGTCATAACATTCTGTTTGGTACATCACATTGATTGCTGTGGAAATAACTGTGATGGTATGGACACAGGGTTATGACCAAGTCAGGAAACTACAGCAGGAATAGAAATTGAATCACCTCTACAAAGAAAACTTCAAGAATTACCCTAACAGATAGCTGGAGACCTCAAAGGTGCAGCAAAGCGTGCCCCCTCATGCACACCCCCTAGATTCCTGTCTTATGTTCTGCAGAGGATTACACATGGGTAATGGGTCTGTTCCACAACACAGCACAGCGCAGAATTTATCCTGAAATTTATAAAGCCATAAAAAAAATGCACCCATTGATAAACTTCTGGGCACATGTACAATTAGAATTCAAAATATAATTTTCGACAAATTAACACTGCAAAGCACAAAATACCTCCCATGTGAATTTCCATGCAAGATCAGACCTGTAATCCATTTAGCATCCTACCTCTGACACAGGTTATCATCATATGCTTTAGAGGACAATGCAAGAAACCCATAATGGATAATTTTGGAATAAGATGCCAAGGGGAATTTCTCTTCTAAACATCATGCTGTTAGTATGTTTTTCTTATATCCCAAAGCATACGTTTTTATCTCATTTATATATTTTTATCCTATCTAGTGTAACTGTGCGTTCTCATCCAAACACATAATCCATTTTTGAATCCTACCGAGCTCTTGGTCTGAATTACATCTTATGGCTCTGAATTATATAAGTCCATGGGGAAGACACTTTTTGATGTGATAAAATCATAAAAAACTCAGCTCAATCCACTTACACATGTCTCCTTTCACGATTCCCTCCCCTGCTCCCCACCACTATACATACACCTGGCCAGCCTTAAGAACCAATATACCTGCAAAAGACTGAGTTGTATTTTTCTGACTATAACCATATTTTATGCTCTAAGTGCCTTGGCAAAAGTTTGCAGGATAATGGAATGCAATGTGCTGCAAATAAATGTAATACATTCCACAGAACAATTTAAAAAACACAATATAAAGCATTTGTTCTTCATCTGTATCTTTTTTCCAAGTACCATTTCTTTCATAATTTTTTCTCAGCAGAATTCAAATTTACTAACTACTGTTGGGATTGTACATGAATGTAAGTCGAATAAAAAGTCTTGTGGTATACAAGTGACCTTTTGTGTTTGCACATTTGATCATACAGGCAATAAGTTTCATGGAAGCAAATTTTATTAGCTGGGCATAACAGTTAACGCTTTAAAAGGAAAAAACTGAAATGTTCACATGGCACACAAATGGAGATAGGTTTAAACCACTTTGTAAAGTCATATGAATTCACAGTTAGGTACATGAATATTTACTCCCATTGTCTGTCTTAATTTAAATAGAAGGTATTATCTTAAAGATTTCAGGGCCGTAAAATCTGGATGATTTTTATTAAACTAACTTCTTTTAAACTGAAAGAAATGACACCTGAAGTGCATAACCATATTTCTTGGGTATAGTGCAGAAAAAAGGTCAAAGTAAAATGAGTATACATGTATAGTTTAACTTCTTAAAAGTGTTTTAGTTAAAAATATAGTGAGTAAGAAATACAGCTAACAATTTTTAAATTATGCAGATTAATTCATACCAAGGTAAATTTTTTCTATTTTAAATATTTTAAAATATTTTGAATTATGTTTAAAACATACACTGGACAGTCATAAACTTCATTAATTGTCACAACTACTTGTACAGATGTTTAAGAAACAGACATGCTAATTAATCAATCAGTACATAATTTGAAGTTGTAAAAAACACCAGGCAACTCAATGTTAAAACTGCAGCTTAACAACTCAGCCATCCTAACTTCCCTAAATCATGTGAGTGTATAATTTTATAAACATTTAAAATTGTAAAGATTATAAAATAAAACAATTTGAATGACTACCACTGTTAGTTCTTGAAAATAATATATTTCTACAGCATCAAAAGTTTGCAAGGCATTTAACAAATAAAAATGCATTCCCTTGTTTGCACCATAGTATACAGTAGTAAAAATCACAGCAGCCACATTATATTGGCTCCTTTAGGCATCTTAAAGGATGCCCATTTTGCTACATCTTTAGATAAAATGCTACTAATTAATATATCATCAGTTCCCACACAGCATGCACTGGCTCCAGAGACGTTAATTTAAAAATCTGGATGGTCTACTGTACATCATGACAAAATGTGAATACTGACAACAAACTAAATGATTATGGCCCTCAAAGATTAAAATTAAGTTACCATAAACCTACTTTTTACATTAAATATTTTTATAAAGAGGTTGCAACTTAGCTGTTATGAAATAAATACGAGATGAAACAAGAGTTAAATGCTTAAAGTTGTGCAACAAGAAAGTCACTTAGTATTTAAGAAAGAAATAATTATACACAAACAAACACATTGATCCTTCCTCCTGGTTAGGTTGATAAATGAAAACCCTTTCCCATGGATATTCTACTCATTAGCTTAGTTATGTGGATGAAACCTGTCAACTAGTGGGCAGCTAGCTGTATTCCCAGTAACTAGCTTTGATTAGTGTACAGTGTTGCTGTTGTAAGAACACAAGCACCTTAGTAATCCAACTAAAATACTGACTTATGACATATACACTGTATTAATTCTATCAATATACCTTGATTTTCTACTGCTAATAAAATGCTAAATGAAAGTGTAATTTAAAAATGTACAGAACTATGACATTAACAAAAAAGTTCATAAGCCTTCTAACTAACTTCAATCATGCAAACATTACTCCAATACACTAAGGAAGATTTGCCTCAAACAATTCTTACATCACCCTAGAACAAATGGAAAGAACCAAAATTCTGCATATTCTAATCTCAAGGAAAACTGTTTCTACGAGAAAGATTGAAGTTAACAGGTAATATTTACCCAGAAAACGGGCTGCTTAAATCTACTAAATGCTACAGAAAGCAGCATGTGAAAGGGAAACAAGGAAGAACTTAGCTATAATTAATGGTATTTTCATCAGACATTTAGTCCAATGGGACTACTCACAATACTAAAAGCACGCATGTCTGTAAGCATTTGCAGGACTGAGGCTTTATTCATCATTCAATAGCAGAACATAACAGCCTGCTGATTTTGAGGGCACATCACTCAAACCTATCAACCGGAGCAACTGGTCAAAGGCAATTTTCATGTTTGTAACGCAACTGTTATTATTAAATCAACAGGCAAGAAGATCCCATTTTAAGTTCAGAGTTTTGAGTAATATTTTACATAAGAACCCTAACAATTTGTATTGCCTACTAGCAATGGCAACAAATATAAAAACATTCAATTGGAAAAAGCACTTTCAATATTCTTAGGATCAACAACAAAACCAATGCTACCCGCAACTTTTTTAATCTTAATTTTTATCTTTAAAGTTATTTTAGACATTGTGCCTACTGAGATATTCCTATTTGTCAGACCTGTAGTACTTGCTCTGACACTGTCATTTTTCTATTGATCAAGGCCCTAACTCCGCAAACACTTTTGCACATGCTTAAGGTTATCTGCTGGAGTGATTCCCTTGAGTTCACTGAGACTACCCATATGCATAAGTAAGTTTGCAAAACTGGGACATTCTCTCTCTTTAAAATTAAAACATGCAAAATTATCACCTTCAAAATTCACCGTTTCAAATCTTTTACCTACCATTATTACAACCTAAAGTGACTATATGAAAGATCAGAAAAAATTATTTCAATTTTTTTTAGTTTACATGGTGCATTTCACAGCAATGTGTATTGTCATTCACTGTCAACTCCAGTCAGTTCCAAAAAGAGAGTTAAAATGGCTAAGTACTACACCTGACCTAGAGTTCTTTTGCCAATTTTTGTACATTTTCTTTTTCAAGTGTTCTTCTACTCCCCACCTGTTATGAGAAAGACTCAGAGAAACAGTAAGGATGGCTGTAAGACAACCTACTGTCAAATTTACACCACATTAATGTGTAAACATTACAACACTACTGGGGGTGTTTTCATATATACAAGATAATGTACCACACAACTGAAATGCTTAACAAGATATGCACTTTTTTTTAAAGGAAAATTGCTCAGAGCAGACTGAGTCAACCATTTACAAAACCCAGTTTTTAGTTAAGAACAGGGTTGTGATAATACATTCAAGGATGAAACTGGATGCACACACAAAAGTGCACAAAAGAAATGCATGTTTACTGCACAGAATTATATTTTAAGGGAGGAAATTTGACAGCTCATAAAATACGCTGATCCAGTGTGTTTAAAAACGACATCATATGCTCTGAAAAAACCACTATTGTCTAAAGCCAAAACTTTTGAAAGTAGTTACTGTGAAGGAAAAACAACTACTTCTCTGAACCACTTCACACTGATTCCCACATATTTACACAGCATTTCTGAACAGACAGGAGCTATTCCAGCACACTGGGTAACCATGCGGTTTTGAGAAAGTTATACATGCACAGACTACAGGAATAAATCTGTCTGAACACACGTTTTCCTGAGAAACCAAAAAAGCCTTTGAAGATGTTGCCTCAGTCCGAGAAAAATACAGAAATTTTAAAGTTCTGGTTGGCTCTATCGTTAACTTACACTTGTTTACCAGGCACAAACAAGCGCAAGGTGAGTCTGAAACAATCCCCTTTGCTTCCCTCAGGTCTTACTACGCCCTAGAGCCCTTCACTGTTTACAGATCTGTGGTTACGGGCTGAAGTTACACACAGGGTCCGACCCAGTGGCCATGGACCCAGCTGGAAGAGCCCCGGGAGTCAGGTGCAGGCGGTAGACCTCCGGCAGGGCAGGCTCCGTTCCTGCCCTGCCGGCTCTGTCAGCTGGCAGGGACCCCGCTAGGTGCGAGTCACCCCGGACAGCGAGGGGCTACCGGCCAGTTCCGCGGGGAAGCTCGTTTCTCCCGATCTCCTAGGCGAGAAGCCGCCCCCATGAAGCCGCCCCCTGCCCGGTTCCGAGGGAGGGGAGCTGCGAGCTCCGGCCCCGGGCTGCCCCCCTCCGGCCCCCTCACCTGTGCTGTCGCTGGCGGAGAAGCCCGGCGAGTTGAGCTTGGCTCGCTTGGGGTTGGGCGGCCCGTCCAATAAGTTCTCCGCCATGGTAGCCGGCTCGGCGGTCACAGCTCCAGCCCCGCGCCGCCCGCCGGGGCCGCCCGGATCCTGCGCTCCCGGCCTCGGGCAGCCGCCAGCAGAGACTCCGCGCGGAGCGCCCACGAAAACTCGGCCGAGCAACAGCGCCGCTTAGCGCTCGGCCGGCGGCGGCCCCCGCTGCCCCATGCCCGGGCCGGGCCGCCGCCGCAGCAGGCCGCAGGGAGGAGGGCTCAGGACGGGGTGGGGAGAGAGCCCAGCGCCCCCGCCCTGCCTGGCTCGCTCCTCCCGGCCGCTCCCCCTCCCTGCCGAGCGAGGAGGTGCCCGGATGGCGGCTCAGTCAGTCACTCAGGGAGCATAGCGCCCCCCCACCCCGCTCCTCCGCGCCCCGTCCCGTCCCGTCCCCTCCCCTCCGAGCGGGGGACTCGCCCCGGCCCCGCGCCGGGCCCTCACTCGGCCCCTCGACCCCCGCCCGCCCAGGAGCAGCCGCCACCGCCGGCAAGAAAAACAATGAGCGCAGCGCGGCGGCCGCGGCGGCCACTGCTCTCGGTCCCGGCGGCGGCGGCGCCCGGCTCGCCCCCCGGCTGACGCTGCCCCGCTGGCCGAGCCCGTCTGCCCCTCCGCGGCGCTCCGTGCGGCTGCCCGTGCTCCGGCGGGCGGCCCCGCTGCCCTGGCCCGGCCCGGCCCGGCCCCGCTCCCGCCCGCGCCGCGCTCCGGCTCCGCGACAAGATGGCGGCTGTTGATTCCTCAATTAAAAAAAAAAGTTTTTTTTTCTCTTCTCTTTTCCAGGGACCATGGGGGCGGGGCGGGGGCGGAGCCTGCGTTCTGCGTCACCGCGCACGGGCACGCCCCTCCTCGCCGCACCCGTAAAGACACGAGCACTGCCGGAAAGAGGCGAAATGAGCCTGAGTTGCCAAGAGGCTCCTGGCTGTGGGAGGAAAGGATGCAAATATATGTAAATAAACATGTAAATTAATCCCTCCCCTCTGGCTCCTACTAAATTATCCAGGGGCCTATCCCCTGGAGCCACATAGGATGGACACCTCTGCTGTCCCACTGGTGCAATAGCACCTGCCAAGCATATGCACCCCTCAAACACTACCTCCCTGCACTGGCCCCTGATCCTGTGCTGTGTGCCCGCCTTCTGTAGGACCACCGCAACAGGGGGAAGCACCCCATTGTCTCCTCTTCTAGCCTGCCACCCGTGTGTCCCCATAGGGGCAGTGCATAGTCTCCCCCTGCCAACCCAGTCCCACAGACCCATAGCTCTGGTACAACAGAGTGCAACACCCACCAACTTTTACAGAGAGCATCAAGCTAGACTTTTGTTGCCTTGGAAGACCTGGAGTATTGGCCTCTGCACCATGCTGCTCACCTATAATACTGGTGCAATAGGCCGCAACACTGCCTCCCCATTCCCCTATCTGCCCATACCCTTCACATGCTGCTTCCCTGTAGAGCCAAATCTCTTGCCCGCAGGCTGCCTCCCCATAGCGCCCACACCCCATCTCACTAGTGTGACATGATGCACCATGCTACCTACCCATAGCACCCAAACCTCTTAGCAACATTCACCCATACCCCCTTCCACCTCATAATGCCCCTCCCCTATCCCCCATACTGTTTTCTCCATAATGCCCACCTCATGCAGCCTCTCTGTGGTGTCCATACCTTCCCACAGCACCAGCCTGTGCCCACTTCATGACTTCCCCAAGGTGTCCACCCACCGCTCCCATGCTGCCTCCCTATGGTACCTAAATGTCTATGTGATGCTCTCTATCCACACACACCCAATTCCTGCAGCACCCCAACCTCCACACAACACTTGCCCATATAACTATCATGCTGCTTCGCTGCAGTTCTTGCACAAACACCTTTGCAGCCTCATGCTGCCATCCCACAGTATGTGCACACCCCAGACAGTCTCCCCACAACATCAATCTACCTGTGCACCCCCTTGCTGCTCCATGCAATGTGTGCATATCCATCACATCACCTCTGCATATTACTGGGATTATTTCAACTGGAAAAGAAAAGTTAAAGAGACTTAATTGAGGTACTCCACTTACAATGTTGAGGGTTAGAAAAAATTATCAATCCCTCTTTTTATGATGTCTCATAATATGACATTAATGGCAGGAAAATTTAAAACCAAATAAAAAAAGCCATTTTTGCACAGTGTGTAATTTGCCTGTGAAAATTGCTTCCGGAGGGGATCAGAAAGTTAAATACTATAGCTGGATTTAAAAAGCAGCTGGATAATTTTAAGGCCAAAAATAATATTTTTTGTATGATAAATTATGTATAAGACAGGATTAATAAGGTCTCATGCTTTGGGGTGTAAAATCATTACCATAAAGGTCGAAGCAGTTTTACTGCAAATGTTCGCTATTGTACATTTGGCCAGATGCATCATAATTTGTTTACATTTTGTTCCTCTTTGTCTGAACTATCAAGTATTAACCATAGCTGGGATGCACCAGTCCAGACTTGATGTATCAATGGTCTGTACTAGTGTTACAAATCTTAAATTCCTAACATCTAGCATAATGCAACTAGCCAAGTGTTCAAGGTTGTATGAATTGGGGAAGAAATCCTAATTGATCCTCTCAAATTATCAGTTTATTCTCTGAAGCATGAGATTGGATTACTTTTATTTAGGCCCCAATCCTGCAAGAATTTACATACCGTAAGTCTTTGTAGCATTGGTCCCTCAGTTTGCAGAGCTACAGATGTTTTTGTTAGTCATAAAATTAGTAGGCTTTTATAAAAAGACCATCCACATTATGCACATTGATTACCTCCTACAAGACTGAATTCCATTGGTTGGCTAATGATGTGTAAAATAGCATTTTATGTGTTCTACACTTATATTTTAATTATATTTTACATTATTCTGGATATTTGATATTTAAGTTTTCTTAAACCAGCTGGAGGCAAAGCAGTTAGTGAGGAAAGAGCCCTCATTTCTCCCTCAACTTCCCTTCCCCCCACACAAATAAACCATTAAAATCTTCCCCATGCCTTATGTCCCAGAGCTGTCCGGGGAATGGCCAGAGTTAAGTTCAGCTCTCTCATTCATATGGTCTGAAGGAAGAGTGAGGAGGAGGCCTTGACAAATACTTGTACTGCCCCTCTTTCCCTAAAACCCATGTTTATTTAATTTCCATAAATATGTCTAATAAATCAGTTCTTGTGATGGGGTCTACAGGCCCCACAATGAACCAGGGCTGGGAGTGGAGCATTAGTGAGCTAGGGAGGCCCTGCCCCTCAACAGATACTGGCATGTTCCCAGTAGAAGAACAGTTAAAAGGACACTGGTAGCTCTGGGAAAGGGGAGGAATGATGCATGTAGCACCAGGAAACAAGGCTGATGCTGAGAATTGTGTCAGGAATGGCAACAAGTTTGTGTAGGCTGCTCTAGCTGACCCCTTTAGGAGCTGAAAGCCCTAAAAGAGATTAACAGATTTATTTGGGCATAAGTTTTTGTGAGTAAAAAACCCCACTTCTTCAGATGCATGGAGTGAAAATTACAGATACAGGCATAAATATACTGGCACATGAAGAGAAGAGAGTTACCTTACAAGTGGAGAACCAGTGCTGAAAAGGCCAATTCAGTCAGGGTGGATGTGGTCCACTCCCAATAATTAATGAGGAGGTGTCAATACCAAGAGAGGGAAAATTGCTTTTGTAGTGAGCCAGCCTCTCCCAGTCCCTGTTCAAGCCCAAATTAATGGTGTTAAGTTTGCAAATGAATTGTAGCTCTGCAGTTTCTCTTTGAAGTCTGTTTTTGAATTTTTTTGGTTGAAGGATGGCTACTTTTAAATCTGTTATTGAATGTCCAGGGAGATTGAAGTGTTCTCCTACTGGCTTTTGTATGTTACCATTCCTGATGTCTGATTTGTGTCCATTTATTCTTTTACGTAGAGACTGTCCAGTTTGGCCAACGTTCATGGCAGAGGGGCATTGCTGGCACATGATGGCATATATCACATTAGTAGATGTGTAGGTGAATGAGCCCCTCATGAACCACATCAGCCACACCATCAGGGTGACAAAAATGGAACCAGATGACAAACCTGAAGCCTTCCTGGTGACATTCAAGAGAGTCACTAGGGCAACCTGTTGGACGGCGGAGAGCTGGGTGGTCCTGATTGCTCCATACTTAACAGGGACAGTGCAGGCCATATACTGGAGCCTAGAAACGGTAGCTGCACAGGGTTTTCCCTACTCAAGGCAGCCATCCTGGATGCTTTTGGCATCTCCAACGAGGCTCACCACCCGAGATTTCAATGAGACACATTTGCTCCTGGTGTCAGACCTAGGGCATTGGTACAGACCCTAAAGGAACACTTCTGGCAGTGGCTCCAGCCCAAGGAAAAGACAGCAATACAGGTGGTGGGGAAGATCATATTAGAGCAATTCCTCCAGATCCTCCCATCTGGAGGTGAATAATACAATATCAACTGGAGACCCTGCTGGAAGCAGTGATGTTGACTGAGAACTATTTGCTGATCGCCAGGCCTGCCTGCAAAACACCAGGAGGGGACCCAACTCAACGCTGGCCAACTCAGGTGACTGGGGCGGGGGAGAGCAAGGAGGGGAAGCACAAGAGGAGCCTGGCTGCCACTCCAAAGGGGATGGGACCAACTGAGCAGAGACTGACCACAGGAGTTTATCCATGGAGAGAGAGGCCAGGAGGGCAGTTCCAGTGTGACCTGACGGCCCCCCCCCATGGGAACACCATTCGGGGGCGGAGCCCAAACAGTTGAAGCACCTTCCCAGTCAGGAAACTGCTTCACCTGCGGTCAACTGGATCACTTTCAATGAGATTGCCCATATATGGACTGCAACTACAGACACGTCTGGGCAGTGGAATCCAGAACCCACAAGAGGGGTTCGGAGAAACTGGTGGTTCCGGTACAGGGTAATGGAGTCAGGGTCCAAGGCTTAGGAGACCTGGGCTATAGTCAGACAATGATCAGAGAACACCTGGCCGCGGTCATGGAGAATCTTTGGCCACCATATACCTTCAGTGCATACATGGGGATGTGCATCCATTGGGATGTACATCCACACCCATAAGGCAAGTCCAGTTATCAATGGTGCAAGTAGGGCGGTACAGTCCTGTATGCTGTACCGGTAAGATATTTATAGCCTGTACACTGTACCGGAAAGTCACAGGAGGAACAGAATGTGGGGCCACCAGGCAGCCCCACATCGGCAGCTCCTCCGGCACAGCTGTACTTCCCCCAGCCCTTGCACACAGCTGCGTCTAGGATCTCCTGTCTGGGGTCTGTAGGCAGCCCGCTGGAGGACAGGGCTGGGGGCAGTACCGGTACAGCCACACCAGAGGAGCTGCTGGCGTGGGATGCCCATTGGACCCAAGTTCTCCTTTCACCGCTGAGGTTCTGGAGAGCCCTGTGGTTCAGAAGTCTCCGACGCAGCAGGAGGAGGACAGAGCCCCCTCCCTCCCACCGGGTAATGTGGGATGGATCATGGGGAGGGGAGGAGGAGAGCACGGGGTCCCAGGCTCGGGGCGGGGTTACGTAAGGAGTCGTGGGGAGGTCACGTGCCCCCCCTTTAGCTGGTGCAGCGCACCAGTAAGAAATGAATTCTACTTGCACCACTGCCAGTTATCGATACAGAACTGCTCAGATACTACTTGCATAGGAGTGGCCCTGAACTTAGCTTACTCCGTGAGACTGGAAGTTCTTCTGGGAACTGCTTGGATTAGGACAAGGGGTGTCCCTAGAGGGGAAAGAGGGAGGAGCAGAAGACACAATGAGAGGCCCAAGTGGAGGACATCATGGGCAGGAAAAAATACTGAAAAAAGGTATCCACAAGGAAGTGCAGGACTATTGTGCTTCATGCCCCAAATGTCAGTCTGCAAGGCCAAAGAAGGTCCCTAAGGCCTCTCTAGTACCCTTTCCCATGGAAGCGACCCCATTCAAAAGGGTAGGGATTGATTAATAGGGATTGATTAAAAGCACAGGAGGGCACCAGTATATCTTAGTGACCAATGAACTACACTACATGCTACTCTGAGTCAGTACCCCTCCACTCTACAAAGGTGACAGCCATCACCACCGAATTGATGAAAGTATTCACCCGGGTGGAGATTCCTAAAGAAATATCACTGACCAGGGAACCAATTTTATGTCACAGCTAATGAAGGAGCTATGCAATTTGCTAAAGATAAATGAATTTTCTTAGGGCTTTCATCATGCACAGACCGACAGGCTGGTGAAGCATTTTAATAAAACTTTGTAAAAGATGATAAAGAAGTTTGTGGCCTCCTATCTTCGTTACTGGGATCAACTCCAACCTCCCATCCTTTCTGTTCTCCATCTGGGAAGTTCCCCAAGCTTCTATGGGATTTCCCCCATTTGAGTTACTAAATGGGCAACAACCCCTGGGAATATTAGATCTGATTTGCGAAACATTGGAGGATAGGAGTCACAGTCCATTAACTTTGAGCAGATTATGGAGCAAAGACATGAGGTATCTGAAGAGAAAAGCTCAGACTTGCAGATGGAAGCAGAACTGAGGAATTCTGAGGGGAGACTGGGTGAGGAAAGTGGTCAGTGGAAGCATGTGACTAAAAGAACCAGGCAGAGGAAAAGGCGGGCTAGTGAAGGAGAAACAGAGCTCAAGAACAGGTTTGCAGAGTTGGAAAATGAAGAAGGGGCTCAGCAGGTAGTCACTGAAGGTGGGAGGACAAGGAAGAAGAGAAGAGCGGCTAGTCATATAGGAAAAGGGGAAGAGTCAATGGAGACTACACCAAATATAAGCCTCAGGAGGATACAGGATGGGTTGAAGAGGATTACAAGGGAGAATAGGAATGGAAAGAACTTGCAGCCAGAGGGAACAGGGGATAGACTGGAGAATAGCACTGTCACCAGGAAAAGGCAGGTCTATGTGATCGGAGACTCTTTACTGAGAAGAATAGACAGGCCTGTAACCAGAGCTGATCAAGAGAATAGAAGGGTATGCTGTCTTCCAGGTGCTAAGATACGGGATGTAGACCTGAGGTTGAAAAGGATCCTAAAGGGAGCGGGAAAGTATCCCCTAATTATCCTTCATGTGAGAACAAATGATACGGCTAGATTCTCGCTGGAAAGTATTAAGGGAGACTATGCTAGGCTGGGGAAGACACTTAAGGAAATCGAGGCTCAGGTAATCTTTAGTGGGATTCTGCCTGTTCCTCGAGAAGGGCAACAAAGGTGTGACAAGATTATGACTATCAACAGATGGCTTAGGCAGTGGTGCTACAAGGAGGGCTTTGGGATATATGGCCACTGGGAGGCATTCATGGAAAGAGGACAGTTCTCTTGGGATGGACTTTATCTGAGTAGGGAAGGAAATAGACTTCTAGGATGGAGGCTGGCACAACTGATGAAGAGAGCTTTAAGCTAGGAATTTGGGGGAGATGGTTGGGAGATGTCCAGGTAATCTCCATGCCAGATTTTAGCATTGAGAGGGAAGAAAACAAAGTAAGAAAGGATACAGCTGTGGGTAGGAGAATGTATATAAGGAGGAAGGGCAGTGTGGATACCAGTTTAATAGGTTATACTGGCTGTAGAATGACCGTGCCTAATCGGGTACAGAATGTGGAGCAAGGCCAAACAGCAAAAATTAAGATGTTTGTACACCAATGCGAGGAGCCTAGGTAACAAAATGGAGGAACTAGAGCTACTGGTACAGGAAGTGAAACCAGATATTATAGGGATAACAGAAACATGGTGGAATAATAGTCATGACTGGACTACAGGTATTGAAGGGTATGTGCTGTTTAGGAAAGACCGAAATAAAGGTAGAGGTGGTGGACTAGCATTGTATATCAATGATGAGGTAGAATGTAAAGAAATAAGAAGCGATGGAATGGATAAGTCAGAGTCCATCTGGGCAAAAATTATACTGGGGAAGAAAACTATTAGAGCCTCCCCTGGGATAGTGCTTGGGGTGTGCTATAGACCGCCGGAATCTAATTTGGATATGGATAGAGCCATTTTTAATGTCTTTAATAAAGTAAATACTAATGGAAACTGTGTGATCATGGGAGACTTTAACTTCCCAGATATAGACTGGAGGATGAGTGCTAGTAATAATAATAGGGCTCAGATTTTCCTAGATGCGATAGCTGATGGATTCCTTCACCAAGTAGTTGCTGAACCAACTAGAGGGGATGCCATTTTAGATTTGGTTTTGGAGAGTAGTGAGGACCTCATAGAAGAAATGGTTGTAGGGGATAATCTTGGTTCAAGTGATCATGAGCTAATTCAGTTCAAACTGAACGGAAGGATTAACAAAAATAAATCTGCAACTAGGGTTTTTGATTTCAAAAGGGCTGACTTTCAAAAATTAAGGAAATTAGTTAGGGAAGTGGATTGGACTGAACAACTTATGGATCTAAAGGTAGAGGAGGCCTGGGATTTCTTTAAATCAAAGCTGCAGAAGCTATTAGAAGCCTGCATCCCAAGAAAGGGGAAAAAATTCATAGGCAGGAGTTGTAGACCAAGCTGGATGAGCAAGCATCTCAGAGAGGTGATTAAGAAAAAGCAGAAAGCATACAGGGAGTGGAAGATGGGAGGGATCAGCAAGGAAAGCTACCTTATTGAGGTCAGAACATGTATGGATAAAGTGAGACAGGCTAAAAGTCAAGTAGAGTTGGACCTTGCAAAGGGAATTAAAACCAATAGTAAAAGGTTCGATAGACATATAAATAAGAAGAAAACAAAGAAAGAAGTGGGACCACTAAACACTGAGGATGGAGTGGAGGTCAAGGATAAGCTAGGCATGGCCCAATATCTAAACAAATACTTTGCCTCAGTCTTTAATAAGGCTAAAGAGGATCTTAGGGATAATGGTAGCATGACAAATGGGAATGAGGATATGGAGGTAGATATTACTATATCTGCGGTAGAAGCGAAACTCAAACTACTTAATGGGACTAAATTGGGGGGCCCAGATAATCTTCATCCAAGAATATTGAAGGAACTGGCACATGAAATTGCAAGCCCATCAGCAAGAATTTTTAATGAATCTGTAAACTCAGGGGTTGTACCGTATGATTGGAGAATTGCTAACATAGTTCCTATTTTTAAGAAAGGGAAAAAAAGTGATCCAGGTAACTACAGGCCTGTTAGTTTGACATCTGTAGTACGCAAGGTCTTGCAAAAAATTTTGAAGGAGAAAGTAGTTAAGGACATTGAAGTCAATGGCAAATGGGACAAAATACAACATGGTTTTACAAATGGTAGATCATGCCAAACCAACCTGATCTCCTTCTTTGAGAAAGGTTTCAGAGTAGCAGCCGTGTTAGTCTGTATTCGCAAAAAGAAAAGTATTCATGTAGCTCACGAAAGCTTATGCTCAAATAAATTTGTTAGTCTCTAAGGTGCCATAAGTACTCCTTTTCTTTTTTCTTTGAGAAAGTAACAGATTTTTTAGACAAAGGAAACGCAGTGGATCTAATTTACCTAGATTTCAGTAAGGCGTTTGATACCGTATCACATGGGGAATTATTAGTTAAATTGGAAAAGATGGGGATCAATATGAAAATTGAAAGGTGGATAAGGAATTGGTTAAAGGGGAGACTACAATGGGTCCTACTGAAAGGTGAACCGTCAGGCCGGAGGGAGGTTACCAGTGGAGTTCCTCAAGGATCAGTTTTGGGACCAACCTTATTTAATCTTTTTATTACTGACCTCGGCACAAAAAGTGGGAGTGTGCTAATAAAGTTTGAGGATGATACAAAGCTGGGAGGTATTGCCAATTTAGAGAAGGACCGGGATATCATACAGGAGGATCTGGATGACCTTGTAAACTGGAGTAATAGGAATAGGATGAAATTTAATAGTGAGAAGTGTAAGGTTATTAATCCCTAAATGCATAACAAGAATTTTAGTTATAAGCTGGGGACGCATCAATTAAAAGTAACGGAGGAGGAGAAGGATCTTGGAGTATTGGTTGATCATAGGATGACTATGAGCCGCCAATGTGATGTGGCCGTGAAAAAAGCTAAGGCGGTCTTGGGATGCATCAGGAGAGGTATTTCCAGTAGAGATAAGGAGGTTTTAGTACCGTTATACAAGGCACTGGTGAGACCTCACCTGGAATACTGTGTGCAGTTCTGGTCTCCCATGTTTAAGAAGGATGAATTCAAACTGGAACAGGTACAGAGAAGGGCTACTAGGATGATCCGAGGAATGGAAAACTTGTCTTATGAAAGGAGACTCAAGGAGCTTGGCTTGTTTAGCCTAACTAAAAGAAGGTTGAGGGGAGATATGATTGCTCTCTATAAATATATCGGAAGGATAAATACCAGATTGGGAGAGGAATTATTTAAGCTCAGTACCAATGTGGACACAAGAACAAATGGATATAAACTGGTCATTGGGAAGTTTAGACTTGAAATTAGACGAAGGTTTCTAACCATCAGAGGAGTGAAATTTTGGAATAGCCTTCCAAGGGAAGCAGTGGGGGCAAAAGATCTATCTGGCTTTAAGATTAAACTCGATAAGTTTATGGAGGAGATGGTATGATGGGATAACATGATTTTGGTAATTAATCGATCTTTAAATATTCATGGTAAATAGGCCTGATGAGATGTTAGACGGGGTGGGATCTGAGTTACTCAGGGAAGAATTTTCTGTAGTATCTGGCTGGTGAATCTTGCCCATATGCTCAGGGTTTAGCTGATCGCCATATTTGGGGTCGGGAAGGAATTTTCCTCCAGGGCAGATTGGAAGAGGCCCTGGAGGTTTTTTGCCTTCCTCTGTAGCATGGGGCACGGGTCACTTGCTGGAGGATTCTCTGCTCCTTGAAGTCTTTAAACCACGATTTGAGGACTTCAATAGCTCAGACATAGGTGAGAGGTTTTTCGCACGAGTGGGTGGGTGAGATTCTGTGGCCTGCGTTGTGCAGGAGGTCAGACTAGATGATCATAATGGTCCCTTCTGACCTTAGTATCTATGAATCTATGAAACTCAGTGCAGTATGTAATACAATTAAGAGAGAAGCTAACATCCTTGAGTGAGTTTTCAAAGGAGAACTTGTTGAAGGTGCAACATGACCAGGAGAAGTACCATAATAAGGGTGCCCATACCAGAGAACTCCAACTGGGAGACTGTGTGTCACTTCTGCTATGGGGATTCTATCAATTAGGGAAGGCTTGCGACCCAAACAGGAACAGAAGCTACACAAACTCATCAGCTTGTTCCCCTTCATGTTTTCAGAGGCACCATGCTAGGACGCACCCAGTGTTCCTCATATAGAGACTGAACCCTTCCAGAAAGTGCATGAAAGTATGAGACCATTACCCAGAAAAATATGGGAGACTGTGCAACAGGAGCTACAAAACATGTTGGCCAGGAGGGTCATTGAGGAGTCACATAGTGAGTGGTGAAGTCCGATAGTGTTCATGCCCATATGAGATGACTCAACACGGTTCTGCATAGACTTTTGAAAAGTGAATGCAATATCCAAATTAGATGGCTTTCCCATGCAGCAAATGGATGAATTACTGGAGTGGCTGGGAGTTGTCACATACATATCCACCTTCAGCCTAACCAAGGGGTATTGGCAGATTCCCCTTGCCTCTGCATTTAGGTAGAAGATGGCCTGCTATGTGCCTCTGAGCTTATTCCAGTTTAGAACCATGCCCTCTGGTCTGCATGGGGTTGTGGTTATGTTCCCGGGGTTAATGGCTAAGGTGTTCGTGATGGAATGCACTCCTGTATTCACACCCTACACACTATTTTAATAATCTTTGTACAAGGCATGTCTTGTGAGGTATCATAACTTGCTGATCAGTAACATCATGGTATAATGCCTGTAGCAACATTAAGTGTAAAGTTATGAACATAAGCTGAAATCATGACTGATGTGTGTTTCCCAGATAAGTCTGGGGAGAGGCTAAACCAGTTTCTCAAAGACAAAAGGCAAGCTGACACCCCAGCCAGCTATCAACAAAGCTGATGAGCCGTCATTTATCCAGGGGCCATTCTTTGGCAAGAAAGTGGGGGAAAGGTCAAAGAGATCTGAATCTTAGCAGAAAAACAGCATTAGGTCTCCTTCCTCCATCAGACCCCCTGTCTCTTGGTTCTGAGCTGGAAATGCTTTTCAAAGACGGACTGAAACTATAAAAAAGAGGGACAAACACTCCAAGAGATGTCTCCTCTCTTTTCCTGTCCATCTCACTCTTTGCACCTGAGAAGACAAAAGAAGCAACCGTTGGACGCTTGGGGAGTCTGACCTGAAGAGTTTGGTCAGTAATGCTTTTGGAAACACGTGGTGAGAAACTTTGCTTTAAATCTAATATCGTTTTAGTTAGGGACTAGGAAGCATTTTACCTTTATTTTTCTTGTAACTTTTTCTGACTCCTATGCCTCATTGCTTGTACTCACTTAAAATCTCTCTCTTTGTAGTTAATAAACTTGTTTTTATCTAATCCAGAGTGTTTAAGTTAAACGTCTGGGTAACTCCATTTAAGGTGGTAAACTATTGTATTATTCCCTTAAAGGACTAACAGACTTAGTATATTTGGACTATCCAGGAGAGGCTGGGCAGTAGAAGACACACACTTCTGCGGGAAAACCCAGTACTGGGAGTGTGCTGGGGTCACCCTGCAGTATAACTAAGGCTGCTGAGACCCAGAGTGTAATCCAAGTGTGGCTGGCAGGCTGCAGCTACACACAGACACTCAGGGTGTGACTTGCATGCTAGAAGGCTCTTTGTGAGCAACCTAGGTGGGAGATACTATCAGCAAGGTATTACAAGGCACTCAAGGTTGCAGGGCAGGGGTGACGCAGCCCCTGACTGGTCTAGATTGGACCCCGGTGTGTCACAGTATTGCACCCACATAGTGAGTATGGAGCTGTATATCAATGAGATCGTCATCTACAGCAGGACCTGGGACGACCACATAAACACCTCACAGCTGCCCTACAGGCACTCCAAGAGACCAAGCTGACAGCTAAGCAGGTGAAATGTCAATTAGACAACTGGGAAGTGAACTATCTGGGATACATGGTGGGTGGGGGACAGTGAACATCCGTTAGATGGCAAAGTAAAAGCCTTGGCAGAATGCCTGATCCTCTCTACGAAGAAACACGAAGGTCACCTCCCGGGGCTAGTGGGGTACAGTAGGCGGTTCACACCCAGCTTTGCCATGACGGCCGTACACTTAACAGGCCTAGTAAACGATGCCTCAGAGAGGAAGATCCAGTGGACCAAGGCCTGCAACAAGGCCTCCAGGGCATTAAAAAAGGCTGGTCAAGAACGTGTTTTATTTCACTCTGATGTTTCAAAACCTTTTATTTTACAGACACATTGGACATCGGAGTTGGAGCTGCACTGTGGCAGGAAGTGTGGAGAGAGGAGCATCCTACCCTATATCTTAGCAGGAAGTGGTTTCCCTGAAAAGTCACATCTGTGGTGATAGAGGAGGCTTTCGTGGTTAAAGGGGCTGTGGAGGCCTTACATTACTACCTGTGGGCCGACCATTCCAGCTAGTGATGGCTCACATGCCCCTCCGATGGCTACCATCCAGAAAGGACCACCATGCCTGAGTCATGCGGTGATATTTGTCCCTGCAACGATATTGCTTTGAAGTACAGCATCAAGCCAGTAAAGATAATAAAAATGCAGACTTATTTTTATGGGACAAGTCTGGAGGGGAGGGGTTACTGTGACACAAGCAGACCTGGTGATGCCGAATTCGATGGGGAAGGTGTGTGAGGGGGCCTACAAGCCCCACACTGAAGCAGGGCTGGGAGTACAGCACTACTCGGCTAGGGAGGCCCCACCTCTCAACAGGTGCAGGGCACGTTCCCAATAGAAGAACAGTTTAAAAGGACACTGGTAGCCCAAGAAAAGTGGGGAATGAGCTGCATGTGGCACCAGGAGGGAAGGCTGATGCCGAGAGTTGTGTCTGGAGCGGCAACAGCTTTGCACAGGCTGTTCTGGCAGCAGGGACTTGGATTTCTCCCTCTCCACCCTTTGGGAGCTTAAAGCCCGAAAAGAGATTGATTGATTGAACGAACTTAGAGACTGAGGAGAGTCTGCTAAGCCAGTGACCACGTCCCAAATTGAGGAGCACCAGACTGGTAGGAAGTGACCCAGGGGAAAACATAATTTGGGTAACTCAGTAACTGGGCTAGGGACCAACTGGCTAAGCAGCAGTTCTGCAGAAAAGGACCTGGGGATTACAGTGGACGAGAAGCTGGATATGAGTCAGCAGTTTGCCCTTGTTGCCAAGAAGGCCAACAGCATATTGGGCTGTATTAGTAGGACCATTGCCAGCAGACTGAGGGAAGTGATTATTCCCCTCTATTCCGCACTGGTGAGGCCACACCTGGAGTATTGCGTCCAGTTTTGGTCCCCTGACTCCAGAAAGGATGTGGACAAATTGGACAGAGTCCAGCGGAGGGCAACGAAAATGATTAGGGGGCTGGGGCAGGTGACTTACTAGGAGAAGCTGAGGGAACTGGGGTTATTTAGTCTTCAGAAGAGAAGAGTGAGGGGGGATTTGATAACTGCCTTCAACTACCTGAAGGGGGGTTCCAAAGAGGATGGAGCTAGGCTGTTCTCAGTGGTGTCAGATGACAGAACAAGAAGCAATGGTCTCAAGTTGCAGTGGGAGAGGTCTAGCCTGGATATCAGGAAACACTATTTCACTAGGAGGGTGGTGAAGCACTGGAATGGGTTATCTAGGGAGGTAGATGGTGGTGGAATCTCCATCCTTAGAGGTTTTTAAGGCCCAGCTTGACAAAGCTCTGGCTGGGATGATTTAGTTGGGGATTGGTCCTGCTTTGAGCAGGGAGTTGGACTAGATGACCTCCTGAGGTCTCTTCCAACCCTAATATTCTATGATTCTGTGTTGGGCCCTAGGTCAGGACCTGGTGGAGTGGGTGGGCCAGCTCCCCCTGCCTTGCCTCCCCCCAGCTCCTATGTAGTGACAGAAGCTCCTGGGAACAATGAGTGTGATGGGATCCCCCCGAGTGGATCCTGGGACTGTGGGACCGCTGTGCCCCCTGAACTCTCTCCAGCCTAGGTTTTTTCTCACACTGCCTTGCTAGAGACTAGCAACAAATGCCTCCAGGTGCTGCTATCACTCAGCACAACAGCACGTGGAGCCCGACACCTGGCTATATTGCATGAATGCTCCCAGAGTCACTCATAAATCATAGGGAAAGGCACCAGCCAAATCCCCCCAGCTCCCAGCACTGTACCTTAGGAATATACCGTGTTGCACTGCTCAAGATGAGCAGTGCAAATTTATTAATTGCTTCACCAGCCTTTGCAAAATGTGCAGATTTGCCACACACTTCAGGCAAACTCACTGCCAAAGATAAACAGTTAAACAAATATGATTTTAAGTAATTATAAGTGATAGGCCAAAAGTCAGAGTTGGTTATCAACATAAAATAAAATATAAGCACAAAATCTAAACTCTCAACCCTATTAGACCAGGCAACATCTAGATCAAGCAGTTTTTCTCACCCCACTGGATATTGCAGTTCATAGTACACAGATTTCACCCTTGAAATCTGGGCCAGCCTCCTCTGTTGGAGTCTCAAGTCTTCAGTGTCCTTGTTGCTTATTGCATAGGTGGGGGCCAGAGAAAGGCCAAGCATGGGGCCCCCCTGTGTTCTGTTTTATACCCTCAGTCCTATGTGCTTGTAGAACACAAGTCTAGGCATATCTCGTGGGCATTGCTGAGTCCCCAGGAAAGTCTGGGCAATTCCCCTGATGTGGCCTCATGCAGGTGTGTCATTGAATTGTAGCTCCCTTGCTGGACAATGGCTGTTGATGGGTTGTTTGACACCCCGCCCGGATGTTGGTTACTTTCCTTGCTGTTGTCTCTCTGGGGCTAATATCTGGCTCATTCCCCAACTTACAGCATGTTATAGTGACAACCATACAATACAATTCTCATAACTTCATATGCATGAATTATATAAATATATGGATGGAAAAATGACTTTCAGCAGATCATAACCTTTCCCTTGATACCTCACATAGCCTGCTTTATATGCAAGATCACAATCATATACAAATGAGGAATATGGGGTTTACAGGGCGTTCCCCCAAGGTACAGGATGTCACAGAGAGCATGTGGGGTGATGGAGGATGTAGCTGGCCGCTCCTCTGGGATGAGCAGGCTGGCAGAAACCATAAAGCCACAACCTGACCACTACACCAGCTGGTTATCCAACCTTCCTGCTACAGTTCTGCTCATGATCAACTCAGCACTTACATCCAAGCAATTCTGCTTCCCACTGCCCAAATCCAGTCAGTCAGTTCTGCCCCCACCCTTTTTCAGGGCTCCTCTGCTGCTTCCCAACTTTGCTCTCTGTAGGAAAGTACTTATTGTTTATGAAGGCCAATTTACCTGGCCAGTCTGAAGTTTCACAGTTTTTATATCTTTGAGTTATCCCCTGGGAAAATGTACATGTTCACACTATTCCAAAATGGCAGAAGGGATTTTGCTCACAATTTGCTTCTAAATCACCTTCCAGCAGAAAGCAAGCATGGAAACTTTCAGCTAAAAAGTTCAGAAAGTTATTCAATTGTTAGAACAATCATAGATTGTTATTTATATTGATATTGCGATAGCACACAGGTCAGGTGCCTTTATAAATGTGTTTGAGGATACAGGCTCTGCCAGAAAGAGTTTACAATTTAAGATATCACAAACCATTCGGTAGCCTTCGGGAGAGCAGTCCCTATAATAATCTTAATACTGTGACACAAATCCACAAAAAGAAGAAATGGATAGTTCAGACCAGGGGCGGAGATTGGGGGGGGGCCTGAAGGGGAGTTTCCCCCCACCCCCAAACTGTATACATTGATTTATTTTTCAGTAGTTTACAATTCAGATTTAAAAAAAAAAAAGTTCCTCCCACCTGCGATTCCAGACCTCTCTAAACCCAAGAAAAGCTAAAATGGACATTGGGAATAGTTTTGTGAAAGTGACAGTTGAACCACTGGTGGCTGATTTACAGCAGGATTTTACACCTCCAGGCCAGGCCCTGCCACCATCTTCCTCGGTTCTGGATCTTGAATCTTTGGGTGCAGTGAGCACAGGTTCTCTCAGCACAGATACTACTAAAGATGGTATGAGAAGCGTAAGTGTCCCTACAGATCTTGGAGAAAAAAGCAATGGGCCTAATCAACCACATCTGCCTGATTTTAACTGTTCTTTTTCAGTTCTCCATTACAACAAATTTCCTTGGGTTGAATATTCTGTTCAACAAAATGCTGTATTCTGCTTTCCCTGCCGTCACATTTACTCTGAAACAGGCTATGTGGATGGTTCATGTATCAAAAAAGATGTGCAGGATTGGAAGAAAATCTCTGAAAAATTATCTAAACATGCTGTTTCCCAGGTTCATGTGAAATGTATGGAAAAGTGGCAATGCTTCAAACATAGCAAAGAAACTGGATCAGTAGCAGTCAAGCTTTCGGCAAGCCATAAAAGTACCATTGAGAGAAACCAGTATTACCTTACTAAGCTTTGTGATATTGTCAAGTTACGTTCAAAAATTGGTTTACTGTTTCAAGGGCACGATGAGGGAAAGGACTCTAAATTGAAAGGGAATTTCCATGAAGTTTGAGATTTCTTTTCAAAGCTTGATAAAACTTTCAAGAAAATGCAGGCAAGTTATTTTAATTACACACACCCTGAATTTCAAAACGAAGTGCTGCAGATTTGTGCAGATTTGGTTTGCAAAGAAATTGTACAGGCAGGGAATAAGACCGTTCTCCCCCACTCCCACCCCCACCCCTGTAATTACAGATGAAGCCGGGTTAGTTAAGACAGAAGATCTTTCAGTTTGCGTCAGATACACAGAAAACCTAGAGATTAAAGAAAGGTTCCTGTGCTTTTATCAATTGTTCATCTTCCTAAAATGCAAATAGCATCTATACTACCATAAAGACAGCTTTGGAGAATGTGCCAATGGTTTCTCAGTCTTATAACGGTGATTCTGTGATGTCAAGACACATAGCTGGAATTCAGCAGCAAATGAAAGAAGATGGATCTGTTTGTAATGTGTCTACATTGCGTGGCACACAAAGCTAACCTCGTCCTCATGGAGTGCTGAAAAGTAAGTCGTAGTACTGGGGGCTTTTTAAATGTACTTGAGCAATTGTATCCAGTCTTTGTGGAGCCAAACAATCACCAGAGTTTTCTCGACATGCACACTGCTCCAGGTCTTAAACATCAAGAGATCGTGCAGCCCAGTGATACATGTTGGGCATGTAAGTGGAGAAGTGTGTTTGCAGTAAAAACACAATACACTGCCATCATGCAGTGTCTACAAGATCTGAGCGAACAAGGCAAAAAGAGGTCTGTGGGAGCCAAGAGCCTTTATCATCACATGCCTGGAGTTTAATTTATTGCATGCTTGCTTATCTTTCAACATATTATGAAAGTTCATGTCGCTCACAAAGGACTTCAAGGCATTGATGCCTATCAGAGAGAAAATGAAAGGGTACTTTGAGAAACTCAGAAGTGAAGAAGGCTGGAATGAAATGTGGAAAGAAATGACAGAATACTGTCCAGACCATAACAGTGCAGTGCCAGATGAAGACACACTTCACTCGCCAAAAAGCAAAAGTAGTAAAAGCCTGGGCAGCTCTTAGGGACTTTATTGTCCCAATAACTTTGGGTCAAAGAGAGCGTGTAGAAGAGGCAATAAATGCACGTGAAACGCCAAAGACTGTAACAGCACCTGAAAAAAACAGGTGGCATCAGCAGTTGTACCTTCCTGTTTTGGATGCCATAACTGCAGTTAGAGAGACAATTCTCAAAAGAATCAAAGGAAATTCCTGAAGTGCGTGACACAGTGTTTAAGGTAGGAGAAAAATGGCATTCATCCACTCTTGCAGAAATATGCAGACCCACTCAACATAAATCCTCACCTTGCAGGTGGAGAAATGGACATTCTTACCACTACGGAATCTCCGGTTACCTGTCAAAGACTTCAGGAAGAAATGTCTCAGATTATGTACCCAAAACTATTACCAACTCATTCAGTTAGCTCTCACATTGCCAGTCGGGATGGCCACATCGGAATGAAGCTTTTCTGCAATGAGACAGATTAGAAACTGATTTCATTCAACCATGGGAGAAGGAAGATTTTTTTCACTGGCTCTTCACATAGAAGCCAATTTAACTGCAAAGCTGATTCCAGAAAACATTGTGGATATTTATGCTAACCGAAGGGAAATATGATTGCATCCACATTAAGGTAAATATAGTATTTCTATATTAAAACAATGTTTGTGTATCTCTAAAACCAGGGAGACATGATTCATCGTTACATGAAATTGCTCAGTTCTGTTTATTCAAGCATTTGTTTTTATGATAATATTGATTTTTAAGTGGTAACTGGTAAACGTCAAATAATTAAGTTAAAACAAAAAATTAAGGGTGATTAAATAATGAATGTAAACTGTGACTTCAGGTACACTGTAATTTAAGTACCATTAACAATCGGTAAATCCAAAAATTGGACCTATACCTATTATTAATGGTATTAAGCCCTCCACCCTTCCAAATATAGAAATCAAACTATGTCTATGGTTCAGACAGAAATTTATCACGTGACTTCCAATAGCAAGACATCAAGGTTTGTAATAAGTTTAAGGCATAAGGGTGGTCTTCTGGGAAAGAGTATTGTTCTGTGTCTGCAATGAGTCTTTTATGTGGAAAAATCTTCATCCTGTTCATAATTTAATTCTACAACAGAAAGGGCATCAAAGAAATTTATTTCATCCTCCCATGTCCTCTCTGCTCCCCAGCTTCTACCTTCTCTTCCTCTTGTTATTATCATCAAGGGCCATCTCCTCAGAGCCAAATCAACACAATATGACATAGCCCAGGGAACAGCTACAACCAGGAGTGGATTTTCTCTCCAGGGATGCTTTGACAGACTGGGAGTTATGTAAATCAAATAGAAGTAACTATAGTGAGGATTTGGATTTCATCCATTTTTGTTAGGGTTTGACCAAGAGGGAAGGGTTCAAAGTATTTTGTTGCTCTCAGGCCCTCCATGTGGAAAATGGGTGTTAGCTTGTAAGCCAGGCCTGTGTATAAGCTGTTTCTGGTTTTTAAGCTATGTTTTCTCTGAAATGCTTTTCTCCTGAACTTTTTACTTTTTCTTGTGAGAGCGGGCTAGTCAGTGGTTAACTGTGCCATTACCCCCTTAGGTAACAGGATGGCAGGAGCTGAAGTAAACGCAGACTTGCTAAATGAATTTGCAGGAGGAATTCTAGCCCCATCTAGAGGGAGAGTAATACAGGACACCTAAGAAAGGTGACAGCTTGAGGCTTGAGACCTAAGTGGGGTGGCCTCAGTTGGTATGTCTATACTGCTCTCTAAACCTGGCCTCAGACTCAGGTTTGAGACCAAGCCTCACTTCCATCCACATACAAATCAGTCTGAATCAGGCCAAGAACCCCCCTGGACTCAGGCCTGCAGATCCTGCGAGGAGAGTGGGTCACAGCCTGAGTCTTGCTGAGTTGGTCTGAGCCCTGTCATTTTGCAGTGTGGATGCAAGTCGAGCCACAGACCTAAGTCAGAAGGTCTGTGCAGTGCAGTATGGATGTGTTAGCATGGCTATGAGATCTGTGTTCAGCAATAGTAAATTTAGATTTACAGTGCAGTGTAGATGCTTAAGTACATGCTTGGAAACACCAAGTCCGCAAGGGTGGAACCCGCAGACCTGGGTTTACAATGCACTGTAGACTTACCCAATGAGGCCATGGAGAGTTCAGAGGTTCAGTGACTTCAGGCACTGTGACATCATGGCACTTTCATTTACTTTCTTGTGGCTTGTAGAGATTGTGGCCCAAGAAAATTAACTCTGTATCCTCAATACTGTTGCGACGCATGGGTTATAGATGTGTCCGTACAGAGTCTAGCACAGTGGGGACCTGGTCCATGACTAGGGCTTCTAGATAAAATATATAGAAATAATCATAATGGCCTCTAGATATAGCTTTGGGGCAGTAGTAGACAAAAATATAGTAATTTGCATGGATCTCTCCATTTTGTGTATTTCCAATGATATTTCATGAAATAGCTTTGATGCTAAATGCAACTGCCATACGAGGTACGTCTACACTGCAATAAAAGACCCACAGCATGGCCAGGGCTCACCCGGGTCAGCTGGCTCAGGCTCGCAGGGCTCGGGCTGCAGGGCTAAAAATTGTAATGTAGATGTTTAGGCTCAGGTTGGAGCCCGGGCTTCTAAACACCATGAGGGGAGGGGGGCTCAGAGCTCAGGCTCCAGCCTGAGCCTGAACGTCTACACTGCGCGAGGCCCACGAGCCTGAGTCAATCGACCTAGGCTCTGAGACACAGGGCTGTGGGGTTTTTTATTGCCGTGTAGATGTACCCAAAGGGAGCAGGAGAGAATGTTTTGCAAAAAAGGCTCTTGAGAACTTGTGCACTCAGGCAGAGCTAACCTGGAGTCCACTATTGCGGTGCTTGTAGCTGTAACCCTGATTTCCTACATGTAGTTGCAAAAACAACCCTTTCTCTTTCTCTCACACAGTGCCTCTTGACCCCTCACTAGTACCAAATATCACTGTCTTAGGGCTTACTCTTATAACATGCCAACCACCCTCAACTCCCATTCAATACACTTCACAGGATCGGACCCTAAGAGAAAATAAAATAATAAACTAAACAGGAAACCTAAAAAATTGTTTTTCCTTATATTTAAATTGAGGTAGGATCAGACAACAGCTCAAACCCTTTACCCCCAGTTCCTGAGGCTGCGAGAGAGTTTCCTCACTCACCTTTCCGAGTAGGTTCCTCAAATAGCATCTTGAATAAGCAGGCAGTGACCACATGGTGCACACTGTACAGCAGAGGCTCTCAAAACTGTGGTCCACGGACCACCAGTGGTCCACAAGCTCCATTCAGGTGGTCCGCCGATAGTTCCTTCTAAAGTGCACGCCTGGACAGCCGCACACAAGAGAATGAAGGGCCACCCACCTAATTAGTGGAGCCACACAGGTGTAGCTCCACTAATTAGGTGTCTGGACCCTGGAGAAGACGCACATGTAAAGTGAGGTGGTGGCCTTGTGGGGAATAGGGGGTCAGTGGGAGAGGGCAGTGGGGTGAGAAGAGGGGGTGGGGGGAATTTGGGACATGTAGGATTGCGGCAGCCAGAGAAAGAGGCGACTTTCCCCAGCTCCAGGGCTGCAGCTGCTGGGGAGAGATGGCCCTCCTTCCCAGCCTCAGCTCTGTGGCTGCTGTGGTGGGGGGGAGACTCCCACTCCTTCCCAGCCCCAGCTCAGGGGCTGCTGCGGCGGGGGAAAGAGGGCATATTCATTGCATTAGAAATGTAAGACTACTGATATTAAAATATGAGTTATGTGCTTTTATTTGTAGACCAAAAAACTGTTTATTATTATTAAGGGTTTTTTTTATATAGCGCTTTTATCCAAAGCGTTTTACAATAATTAGCTAATGGTACAAACAAGATTTAGAAAGATCACTAAGTGGTCTGCCAAGACCCCCAGTAATATTCAAGTGGTCTGCGAAAACAAAAAGTTTGAGAACTACTGCAAAGAGTAATTACTATATAGCCCATTGTAACTCCTTACACTTTCTGCCTAGTTTCATTGGGTTCATCTCTTGCTCTCTGTCACCTCCCTGACACTACTCCTCTCACCACTGTTACTCTGCTCCCTACTAGTCATTCTTCCCATCCCCGCCCCCACAGGACCCTGCTACTGTCACTGCAGTTCTGCCATCTCCTCCTCCCAGTTGCCCTTTTCCAGCTGCCCTTGACTCTTTTGCTTCTACCATTCCAGCCAGTTGGTTGACTCCCTCCATGTGCCCAAAGAATCCCGAGAAACCGCAGTGAGTCGGAAGCAGGCTATTCTGTCACTCTAGGCAGGGTTGTTCATCAGGTCATTATTGGCCCAGACACCATGTAACTGAACTTGGACATCCTGAATTGTTAATATCATGTTTAGAATTTGTACAGAGCTCAGATACTGCAGTGATGAGCATGATCTATTATCATTTCTATTGCAGTAGTACTTAAATATAGCAAATAAGGCCAGGGCCCATTGAGTGTAATGGTCAGTGTGCGTTGTGTATATCTCTCTGTGGACCTGCTACAGCTGTCAGATTAAGAATTTGGCTCTCTAGCTCAGCTTCACTTCTGAAGGTCCCTGGTTCAATATCTGGGAACAGCCACAAAGGAAGCTGACATATATACACCGAGTAAGAGATAGTCTTTGCTTGGAAGACTTATAGTCTAAATAAACAAACATCACAGGCAAACAATGGGAGAAAAGAAGTATTATCCCAATTTTACAAATTGGGAATGGAGGCACAGACAGACTAAGTGACTTGCCCAAAGTCATACAAAGAGCTTATAGCAGACCCAGATGCTAAACCAATATCTCCTGAGACCTAGTGCAACACCTTGACCACAAGACCATCCTTCCTCTCAATTAACTACATAGATGGATACAGAGATTATACAGATACAGTTAGATCCTCCATGCAAGGTTTCACTTGCTGTTGAGCCTCAGCTATCATCCTCTTATCATAACTGAGCTGAACCTCCCTTTCAGCAAGGCTCCTGTCCATCTTGTTACACTCAGGATTTCATCCCAGCTTCTTGCAAGACTTGCAAGGAATCCACAATGCATGGGTGGTTCCTCTTGGTTTGCCTAGTCCATTGTCCTCTGACAGCTGCTTTTTTTTATTGGTTCCTGCGCTGCCTGGCAATATACAATGGCCCTCCTCAAGCATGACAGAAAATGGGTCCCTTTCAAATATTGAACGGCAGCTGTCCCCACCTTAGAGTGGGGCAAGCCTCCCTCCTAGTGGTTATAGTTTGGGGGTGGGGCAACAGCCCCATCTTGCGGTTTTGGGTTAGGGCAGGGGTTCCCAAACTTTTTTCCCCTGAGGCCCATCTGTGCAGCTGCAATAAGCATTGCGGCCCATTATTAACACTTCTTGATGAAAAATATTAATTTGAATAATTACATACATATAAATTCTAACACTGTAAATAAACAATGTACATATTTCCTTTCCATGTTAATGTAAACAATTGTAATGTTAGAAATCCCTAGCACCATACACTCAAAGAAATGCTTCCACGTCTTTGAAACCAAACAGGGTTAGTGAAACTATACTTAAAAAATATGTTGAGAGCAAAATGCGGTGTTCAAACAGGGAAACCACAATTTTGTAGAAAACTGAACAATAAGCAACAAAATTGTTTAAAAACCTGTTATTATTGGATTTTAAAACAAAATAGTTGTCCGGCTTTGCACACTACCTTGTGTGTTCTATTTTTTTAGTGCAAAATCTGAATATCTGTGCTGTGTAAATGAAGACCCAACCCTATTCTCTGCCAATTAGAAAAGAATCAAATATTTAGGGTTATCATATTTCCCAAAAGGGAAACAAGACACCGCAAGGGGCTAGCCTGAGGCCCCTCCCACACATTGGGGGCTGGCCCGAGCCCTTCCCCACCCCGTGTAGAGCTGGCGTCGCTGCTCACCCAACCACGGACTGCACCCCTGCGCAAGACTGCAGCTGGCGGTCACTACTCGCTCAAGCCCTGCCTGTCCCCCACCCAAACCCTGCTCCTCCCCTCGCAGGGCTAGCATCACCGTTCACCCCCCACCCCCATATGTTCCTCCACACCCCACTTTTTTGATGAAAGTGGGCATTTGTCCCATTTGCTCTTTCCAACTGATCAAGTTGGCAAGAGCAAACAGGAAAAATGCCCACCTTTGCTAAATAACAGGATCATATAATGCAGCTCTTCATTCATTTCTTTCGATGGCAGTGCCTGTTGACTCAGTGGGTAGCAGTAAAATTCAGAGTGACTTCTCTCACTCGAACGACAACTCCACTTCACTTACCTGTCATAGCAGCCGCTCCATCAGTACATGTCGCAACACATTTGCTCCGGTGAGTTGGAGGTAATGAAATAATTCAATAACTGAAAGATCTCAGCACCAGTTGTTCAGGTTGGTAACTCTGCAGAATAAAAGTTCTTCTGTCAGTTTGTTTTTGAGTATAAACTGCACATAAATTGTGAGCTGTTTGCTACATCAGTGGTTTCATTGAGCTGCAATGCAAAATAACAGGCATCACCAGTCGTATCGATGAACTGATCTTTCGTTCCTGTTTTCCTTACAGCTTCTTCACCTAGAACCTCTCAACACATATCTTGCATGGAAGGTAAAATCAAATCCTCTCTGATAGCATGAGTGAGGTTTGCAATTCTCAGTACAACCAAGTGGGATGCTTTTAAGCTCTTTTCTATTTGCATTGTGGTTTTTTCCAGTACTGATCCCTGTTTACTCAGTTCTTTTCTTTTTTCAATCACAAAAAACTCAAGTGGTTTATTCTGCAATGTACAGTGTTTTTTGCTTCTGGTGATGCTCAAGTTTTGATGGCTTCAAACACTCATTCTCTAATGTTTCGCAGCATAGAACACACGGGTACTCAGCCAATCCAGTAAAGGAGAATCCAAATTTCAACTATGTGTCATCATATTTTCTTACCACTTTCTTCATTTTCTTGGCTGGATCATTTCGTGCTGCTGTAGATGGTTTGGGATGCTCCCCTCACTTCTGCACTGCTGCTAGTGGTAGCACTGCCTTCAGAGCTGAGTGCCCAGCCAGCAGCTGCTGCTTTCAGGCCACCCAGGCCGGGCTGCACAGGAAGGAGTTTCTGAGCCCAAGGGCTCCTCCAGCCCTACACCCCGACCACGATGCGTGTGGGAAGGGGGGACATAGGGGCTGGCCTGCTGGCTCTGCAGGGGTGAGTCCTGTTGCCTGCACCTTCCCACCAGGCTGGCAGCTCCGAGCAGCATTGCCCACCCTCTGCCTGGCTGGCCAGGGGCTCCAGCCCTGAGCTCACCCCTCACCCCGACAGCCATGAATCATGGGGTTCAGCGGCTCAGAATGGGAAGAGCCACGAACGCTCCAGCCTCCTCCAGCTGCCCTGGGAACCGCTGCTGCCTCTAGGGGTCAGCCCCTTCTTCTTGCCCTCTGCCCACCGCCCAATGGCTCTGCTGTGCCCTCTGTCACCTGCAAGGGGTGCTGGGCTCCTCTGGCCCTGAGTGGGGGCCATGGTTGGCTGCCACTCTGCCAACACATACAGTTTTTCTGGGGGGCAACACCCCCCCAAACTCTGCCCATGGCAGAGCACCTGGGACTGTGTCACAGATCACCTTTGGGTCATGGCTTAGTTTGGGAACCTCTGGGTTTGGGGAACCTGGACCTGCCCACTCCACCAGGTTCCAGCCCAGGGGCCCTCTTGAGCACCCTAAGGTAGGTGTCCACTGCCTGCGGTTCAGCTAACACTCTCCCCCGGGCCTCTTCCTACCATTCTGCCCTTCCCCTTAGGGCACAGTGCAGCTGGTGGTTGTCCCTGGCAACATGGCCCATGGGTCTCAGCAGGGTGGGCAGTCTCGACTTCGTGCAGCAGAACTCCCCTCGGAAATGCCTTCGTGGCGTAGTCTCTCTGCCCACCACCTGCTGTGCCAAAGAAATAACCTTTTGAGTTCTGCCTCCAACTGGAGCATGCCCAGCAGGCCTGTCTGGGCAGAACTTCATGGGCCCAGAGTAGTTCCTGCACCCTTACCTCTCCCCTGTGTGGTTTATCCACCCCCCTCACACCACCTCAAGTTGTCTGTTCTCTTACAGTCCCCTGCCTAGGGAGGAGTACTCATTTGTCTGTGATGACCTCAGAAAGCTCTTATTTCCTAAGAGATTCCACTTATTTGCCACCTGGGATAATTACTCACCTGTAATTCTGCTTCACACTGTAGCACAAGTGTAATCCACTCGACCGCTGAGGAACAGGAACAAGATTATTGCCAAAGCGAAATGATTTTTCATCTACTAGTGAAGACACCAGGGCACACCAACAACAGTCACCAACTAGCGGGTGAATATGCAGACGAAACCACAGTGACTTTCTACACTTCGAGGAAAAGCATTGTGTGTTTAGAGCTGGCCAGCTTAATCACAGGTCCTTAAAAAAAATCATTTCTCAGCACGAGAGCTGGGAACACTGAATACCCTTTGCCTTCATCCAATGAAGGCATCAGTGTTGTAAAATGTATGATTTGCCTTTACATGAAAATACATGGGAAAGTCTGGGGTATATGCACAATGACGATCTCGCACCTCACTTTAATGAGTGACACGATACACCACACCAACAAGTCAGCCAGATTCAGTCAGCTCTGAGGACTGAAGCCTCACCAACTCCATGCCTCATTTCTGGTTCTAAAGATCATGAAGTGGTCAAGCACTGCCCGTGCAAAGGGTTGGGTTAGACGAAGGCATTGCTGCAGCTTCATGCACCAAGACACCACAATGGTGAAAACTGTACGCTAGGCTGGGTCTCACGCTTTATAGCTTCTGTCGGCCAAGCTCATTTCACACACCAGGGCTCCTTGCCCCCTCCCACAAGTTCCCTGCATGTTCCCTCACTTCCTCCTTTGCAACATGCCAGGGGCTCTGAGTGTCCTCCATGTTTTCCCCCCATGCCAGAGTCACTGTGTGCCACCTCGTTACTCCCCTTTCCCTCCTTCTCCCCATACTGGGGCTTTGTGTATTCCCCTATCCCTTGGTTTCACATTCTCTTCCCGCAAGCCAGGGACTTTGTGAACCCCATTTTGCACTTCCTTCCAGTATCATCTTTCTTCTTTCTGTCTAGGAGATGAGTCATTCATGGTGTCAACATGTAAAACCCTCTGAGGGGGAGGGACAGAGCTGAGGGTGTTGCTATGATGGAAGTCATTAGTGGCTGCCATCAAGTGGTCCTTTGTTCTATAGTCAATTACCGAGGTGTCTGAAGCTGTGGTCTGCTTAAACAAACACCAGGGCCTGCATTTGTCCCCATCTTCCCCCTTCCAGTTTCCCAATTTCCCCCAAAATCAATAGGATTCTGCCCAGTGGTGCCTAGAATGTTCACTGAATTTTTGGAATTGATTGGATGTGGCATTCAGAAGTTATTGCATTACATCCAAACAAACAGAGAAATATCACGCTGAGTACTGTAGCAGCTCAGAAAAAAAAAACATGGAAAAAATCTGCTATGGATTCAAAAGTATTTGTTTCGAATTAAACATTAATGTTTCAAACATTAAAAAATCAAGAGTTAGGCCCCTAAAATCATGACTGGCATAAAAATTGAGAGATGAAAAAAAAACCCCAAAACTCTGGGGCTCTTTTTAATTAACTTCTGGTTTTTTAACCTTTAGCATGCACAGAGTTCATGGTTTCAAACTTTTTCAACCCCAAGAGCTAGACATTTAGTGGGGCTTTAAAAAAAACACACAGCAAAATATTGTGAGAATTGGCAACACTGCAATCCATGAACAATAATATAGTTCATGTCAGAATTTCTGAAGCAATGTTTTCTTAAACGTTGACCAAACTAAAACAAGTAAAAAGTGACACCCGCCCCAAAAAGTCACACAGATCCCATCTAAGAAGAATGACAAAATCTCTGCTTAAAACTAGACATTAACAAACACGTTATATTGCAGCATGGACTATTCCTGGACTGGATACCACTTTCCATGTTTGCAACAGAGAACGAGAACATCTCAGAAACTGGTGAAAAGTGAATACGTTAACCGAAAGCACCTCTGTATTCACACCCTCCACAGTACTGTAATAATCTTTGTACAAAGCATGCCTTGTCAAGTACTATTTGAAAACTAATAACTCATTGGTGAAATGTATGTAGTAACATTATATGTAAAGTTATGAAATCCCCGTCTGATGTTCTTAACATATATTAAAATCCACATAGTCCTGCCCAGGCAGAAGTATCACAAAGAAATGTGTTTACCACAATTTACATATAAGTAGTAAACAGGGTCCTCAAGACAGCAGGGAGAAGGGAGGGCAGGAGACAAAGCAAATTTGCATTTCAGCAACCATGGGTGAGAAGAAAGAACATGGACCCTCCTTTACCACCAGACTCCATGTTGCCTTCTTTACTGTTTAAATAAACTTTGCTTTGAGGGGTAACCCTCAGAAGAATCCACTTCAATAAGTTAACTGGACTATAAAAGAAAGAGACAGAAAATGCCAAGTGCACTCTCTCTCTCTCTCACACACACACACCTAGGAAGACAAAGGAACCAGCCTTTTGAGGTTGGGAGGGATCCTGACAAACATTTGCTCAGCAATGCTGCTGGGAATGTGTGATAAGGATTTTACCTTGAACCAAGTCTAGTTTAAGTTTTAGCTACTAGAAAGTGTTTTATCTTTATTTCTCTTGTAACCATTTCTGACTTTAACACTGGATATTGAGTTCATTTTAAACCTATCCCTATGTAGTCAAATAAACTTGTCTCGTTTTTAATCTGAACCAATCCAGTGCTGTGTTTAAACAGAACTGTTTGGTGACTCCAGTTACAGTAGCTAACTGTTGAATATTGACCCTTTACAGGGGAAATGGGCCTTTAATATCTGAACTGCCCAGGAAAGGGCTGGCTGGTGCAGAACCTGTTTTGGGGAAAATCCAGGACTGGGAGTATGTTGGGGTCACCCTGCAGGTAGTAACCAAGGCTGGTGGACAACAGTGTGTGACTGGAGTGTTGCTGGCAGGCTGCTAGGGTCAGAGCTGCTGGATGAGGGCTGCAGATACACACAGACACTTAAGGTGTGACCTGCATGCTATTTGGCTATTTGTGTGTGGCTGCACTGTAGGTGGTGACATAACCCCTCACTGGTCTGGATTGCACCCTGGAATGTGACAGTTACCAAAGTCGACAAACAACAGCAGCACAAAGACTACAAAAAAAAAATCACATAGGTCAGCATATACAATGACTGTTGAAACCCAGCAGAGAGCTCATGAATCCAAATGTAACCAATGTTGCCCTGAGTTATCTTTTGAAAATATTCCCCCGAACGCCATTCAGAATGACATCTTTTGGCAACAACAAACAGAAATGGCAGATGGTGACAAAATCTGGCAAACACACACTATAGGGAAAAACTTCTCAGAACACAACACACTCCCTCATTTACACTAATCACCGCCTGTGAGCAACCTGCATCGTTATGCCAGACAAAAGTGGAAATGAAGCATGTCACATTACATCTGTAACGGACAAGGATAAGAAACTCAGTGGTGCTACACACAGTCAATCCATCTAACGGAAATTCATTCCACAATGCCCACTGCTATCACCCTGCATTTCCGAAAAACACCAAAGCCTGTCTAAAGACACTCCCACAGTGGTGTATGCATCCACCCCTTCTTCTTCAGCATACCAGTCTTAAAATATACTATATCCCACAATATATACAAAATCCAACTTTCTCACTGGCCAAAAAAAAAAAATAAAAAAAGTTATATCAAGCTATATCATGGGCTGTCTGGCTCCTTTAAGGGGAGTCAGGGCCCAGTTTACCTGTGACAGACTTATTTAAGGAGAACGAGCCCCTCTCAGCCCACCTGTAGTAATTAACTGCCTAGGTGACTGGTTGGCAGCTAACTGGCTAACAAGTACGGGACCTGATAAAAGACTACCAGAGCTTGGTTAGAGAGAGGAGGTGCCTAAGCAGAGGAGCTCTGAGGGAACAGAGCAGGAGAATTCAGAGAGACAGGAATTTAGGGAGGGACATCCCAGATAGCTGGAGGAGGCCCAGCCTGCGAGGAGCTGCCTGCTGCTGCTGGGAGAAGAGCTGCAGTCAGCGGGAAGGCCCTGCAGAGGCTCTGGCTCCAGGAAGGAATCAACACTGAGAATGCCTTGTAGGTAATGGGCCTGACATGCGACTTACAGACACAAGTGGGACTGATGATGTCAGGCAGAGTCTGCCCCGCTGCTAAGATGGTGAAGGTTTTCCTTGTGTTTCTGTTGAACTTTCAGTTAATAAATCAGACCCTCAGAAGGGGGTGCTGGGTGATACACAAAAGCCTTGGTGAACTTACTGATGACCCAACTGGGGACATTAAGGCTGCAGAGTTGATGTGGCGAGTGGGGACAGCACATGCACAGTTACACATTGCATAGCTAGCAGGATCCCAAGACCCTCCTCTCATCAAGGAGGGACGAAGACTTTTACAGGGGCCTATACTATCCTTGGCTGTGAGATGTCTGACCTCCCAGACTGGCTGATGGAGCAACAGTCATGACTCCAGGAGTTCCAGTCCCAGGTTTGGCAGAAGGTCCAGGAGCCACAGCAGCGACTGGACAGGCCCAGCCATCACAGACACCGAAAGAGAAGGAGACATGGTCCTGCCAATTGGGTGTGCATTCTGTGGGCCCCAGAGTAGGTAAATTGGGTCTGCCCCTAGAGAAAAAGAGACTACTGGGATAGCTGGGTGAGACAGAGTACTGAGACACTTGGGGAGGTCTGGACTATTACGAATACTGAGACTCAGACAGCTTCAGAAACTGAACAAAGGCCTGAGGGGACACAGTTTTGAGCCTGGAAGAGTGACAACCCAGGGTAACTTGTTTCAAGTGTGGGGAAAAGGAGCATGTGAAAAGGTGCTGTCCTACAAGAACTTTGGGTTTCAGACAGAGGGGATGGCACTCAGGGAAGTAAGAGTTTGTAGAGTTGGGAAAACCTTGGGTAGCCAAGGAAGCTTCAGGGGGTTCAGACTTCTCTCCGTTTACCAGGGATACCTTGACTTTGTCCTCAGTCTCAGAGCATGAGGGTTTTGGGAGCTGGGGTAGCTTGCTACCGGAGCCTGAAAGGAACCTGTTAGAGAAGAGTCCATTCAGCTGCTGTGAAGGACAGCAGGGTTCCAGGGCTGGGGGCCAGGGAAAAGAACAAATATGATTCAGAAGTCCTGGGAAACGTGTGACACAAGGTCTGAGGGTGTTGTGGAGCACTCATGCAATTTGCAGGCCCAGATGGAGTCTTACTGACAAACTCTCTGAGCAACAGGTGCAAACCCAGTGAGTAGCAGACAGGGAGAAGGAGCCAGTTGCAGAGAGGGAGAGAAATCATTTGGTTGTGTTTAAGATGAGAGAATGAATCAACATGCTAGGAAAGGAACACCATGTTCTTCAAAGGAAAACCCCTCTTAGCCTCCAAGAAACCCAGCGGTTGATGATAAAGCTCTAGCACCTATGTAAGTAGATGATGGCTGAGATGGTTCAAATTCAGGAGAAACTTGCAGCTGCTAAATGTGCCAAGTGCCAGGCATCACATGACAGGAATTAATTGACAGTTAGGAACAGCCAGTACCCATGGTCAAGGAGCTCTGCCCTAGAGGAAAAGCAATGGCTGGAAACCTGAATACTCCAGCTGGAGGAGGAGCAGAGCAACAGCAAGACAGTGAACAGTTGGTTCAAAAAAACAACTCTGTAGGTCAGCCAAGTAAATACCAACTTGAAGGCCAAGTTGCGGAACATGCAGAGCACAGTGGCATCCAAGTACGAGTCTTTCATCTCTGTCTTGGAAGTGAGGATAACATGGCTGAAGAGCAGCTGGATTCTGAGTCCAAGATGCACCAGACTGCCTACCACCAGGCAGCCAAGGTACAAAAGGAGCTATTCAAGGGAAAAGTTGCCCAGGAGACTAAACTGAAAAGCCTACAGCTTGCGAATGGGGCACTCCAGAAAGAGCTGCAGGATATGAATTGTGCTGCTGGAAAACCAGGAGACTCACAAACCTGCAGTGCAGTTTAGAAGAAAGTAACCCAAAAAGTATGAAACTCAGGTGGGAAAAGACACAGGTCCTGGAACAAGTCCAGAAGTTGGAAAGACTGAAGATGATGGCTCAGGAGAGGGCAGCGGTGAGTGACGAAGGCATTAGTACGTGTGATAAGATGGACAGCAATGCAATAACTCACTAGGAGTGATGCCTGAGGTGTCCTGGAAGGCTTTTCCAGGGGAGGAATGGATCACCCATCAAAGGACCAGGTGTTGACAAGTACAAATACACAGGTGGTGTCTATAATAGCAGCTGCAGTAATGATGGTGGCCACCCAGCAAACTCATCCTCTAATAAACTAAAAAGAGCTAGAAGAAAAGGTTAATGCAGCTGAGAGGATCATGGCTGAAGTCCTTGCACAACTGCATGCCTTACAGGCCCAAAAGGAAGAGGTTTTGGATGAGCTAGGAGAGATGCACTTCTCAAGGGACCATATCTTGGCTCCAGCCATGACACAGGAGTAGGAGTTGGCCCACCTGAAATTAAAAGAAGAAAACAATGACCAATAGCACTTGTGGTTGGAGAAGGACCTGGGAGAGCTCCGTGAGGAAATCCCCTGGCAGTGCCAGAGCATCAATGCCTGGGGTGAGAAGGTGGAAGTGCTGAAAGCTGAGATGGCTGCCATGAAGAGAGGGTCAAGCCTAGGGAATTTCTGAGGTAGTGTTCCACCCTGCTGAAGGGAAAAGCCACTAAGTTAGCGATGTAGAAACACACATCCAGGAGGAAGCTGAAATAAAAAACAAAGAGACAAGGGTGTTCTCCCCTGCTGGAGACCCAGAGGTAGCAGCCCTAACCAAGGTAGGGCTAAAACCAAGTCCATTCTAAAGGAACAGATGACCCCTCAAGGGGAGGAGAATAAAGTTTGTTTCTCACTTCATAACATCACATACAAAGTAGTGTGGGTGCAAGAAGATCAGAAATGGGCTTTCAAGCCCTTTGCTGAAGACTGCAGGCAAAAATGCACAGTCAGCAGTGATTAGAAATCCTAACAGGGAATTAGTCTGGACCAAAGATGACCTTAGCTCCACAGGTTGTGTAGATGTGAGCTGCAGTCGGCAGGAAGGCCCTGGCTCCCAGAAAGGAATCAAGGTCAAGAGTTCCTTGTAGGTAAAGGGCCTGACAAGCGGTGGGACAGATGTCCGAGGTGGGACAGATGAACTCAGGCAGAGTCTGCCCTCCTGCTAAGATGCCAGGCTGAAGGTTTTCCTTGTGTTTCTATTGAACTTTCTGTTAATAAAATCAGACCCTCAGAAGGCGGCCCTAGTGGATACATAAAAGCCTCGGTGAACTTACTGACAACCCAACTGGGGACATGAAGGCAGAGCACATCCAAAGCACTGCAGCTGGTGGTACAGGTAATGTGTGCGGAGGGCGTGCACCTTTTACACCGACTTCTTTTTTGAATATAGTTCCATTTAATTTGAACTGAATCAGCTCGTGATGACTCGATTCAAGATTGTCTCCTATGACCTGCTCTTCTCTGATATCCTCACTATTTACTAAAAATGAGTCTAACACAGCATCACCTGTGATAGATTTCTTCACCAAAATCCCTGAACCAATCAGCTATCATATCCAGAAATCACTGGGCTTTACAATTATTAAGTAGCAAAAAGAAAAGGAGTACTTGTGGCACCTTAGAGACTAACAAATTTATTTGAGCATAAGCTTTCGTGAGCTACAGCATCCGATGAAGTGAGCTGTAGCTCACGAAAGCTTATGCTCAAATAAATTTGTTAGTCTCTAAGGTGCCACAAGTACTCCTTTTCTTTTTGCGAATACAGACTAGCACGGCTGCTACTCTGAAACCTGTCATTATTAGTAGCATTTGTTCTCCAGTGTATATTTGGAGAGTTAGTCTCCCAAAATGAGACAATTCCTCATTGTATTTATCTCCTTAATAATAAAGAGATCTTCCATATCCGAATCCAACCCTGCAGGCTAGAGCAAACCCCTAACAGTATCCCAACAGAACCCCTTTTACAATCCTTTTCCAAAGTGATTTTTGAACCAAATCAGTTCTGCTTCATCTTTGATATCACTTCTTATTTCTTTATGGCCTACCACCTTACTGATGTACAATATTACCACACCTCTTTTACCTTTATTTCTCTCTCTCCTCACCAGCAAGCACTCTTCAATATTTGTATTCCAGTCATGAATGTTATTCCACCACGTGTCTGTAATCCCTATAACATCAGGTTTCACATCCAGCAGCTGTAGCTCTAGTTCTTTCATTTTGTTGCTCAGGCTCCTTGCATTAGTGCACAAACACCTCAGTTGTTTCTCTGACCTCACCTAGTTTCCTAGCTAAGTTAGGTACAGCCCTTTTGCTGTCCATTCTCTCACCCTCTGCTGTTCCTTTATCCCTTACTATAGCCTTGTTTACCTGATTTTCCTCTTCCTGAGTATTAAAATCAGGCATGGAGATTACAGGAGTCTCTCCCAACCTTCTCCCTACACTTCACTGTTTAAAGCTTTCCTTATCAGTCACGTCCGCCTTGATTCCAGAGGGCTAGTACCCCAGGAATTCTTATTCAGATTATTGGTTCATGAAAATTTTTGAGATCTCAACCTTTCATCCCGATTTGGGATGGGAAAAAAAATCTCGGAAATCTGAGATTCTCACTGGCTGGGAAAATAGTTCTCTGACACCTCCAATTGATAATCTTCATCAACAGCTAGCTTGAGACTGGCCTGAAGGTCCTTGCCTGTGAGAAAGAGCAAGAGTTCAGCTTGCAAATGGTCAGATGCAACTCTTCCAACACCCCCAGAACATAATCAATGAAACTGAGTGATGTCTCTTTCTTGTTTTGTTCTTGGTCAGCTGCTGTATCTGAAGTGTGCACAGAAACACACACACTCCTCCATGGAGGAGGGCTCTCTCTCTTTGTATAGGACAACTTTTAAGACAATTTAGTCAGGAAATAACTTTTCTGAGGACCCCAAATCTTGCGAGTCTCAGAGAAGCACCCAAGGACAGCCTTAGGGCTCCTGAATTAAGTGGCCACATGGTGCACAGAGTTGGAAGGGTACCAGCATGCTATGGGCTTGAATTTGTTATCTAAAAGGCAGTGATAACTTTTATCCCCTTCACACTTAAGACAGGTTTCAGAGTAGCAGCCGTGTTAGTCTGTATTCGCAAAAAGAAAAGGAGTACTTGTGGCACCTTAGAGACTAACCAATTTATTTGAGCATAAGCTTTCGTGAGCTACAGCTCACTTCGTCGGATGCATTCAGTGGAAGATACAGTGAGGAGATTTATATACACACAGAACATGAAAAAATGGGTGTTATCACACACACTTTAAGGAGAGTGATCACTTAAGATGAGCTATTACCAGCAGGAAAGCGGAGGGGAGGGGGGAAGAAAACCTTTTGTAGGGATAATCAAGGTGGGCCATTTCCAGCAGTTAACAAGAACGCCTGAGGAACAGTGGGGAGTGTGGTGGGGGGGAATAAACAAGGGGACACTGCCACTGGCGAGGTTTTTAACCATACAGGGACAACGTTCATTGTGATCGGGAATATCTCTTCCAAGAACTCTCTCCATAGAGGAAACTACTACATCCATACCTGGGGACCTCAAAATGCCATGGTATCCTACAGGGGCACTAATGAACTCCCCCAAGGAGAGGATCGCAAAGGTCAGTCGTAGAATCATTAGGGTTGGAAGGGCTCTCTAATACTTTATCTAGCATGTCTGTCTGTCCAGTTCCCATCACCAGAGAAACTAAAGGCTAATCTTCACTTCATGGTTAGCTTGAGCTAGAACTAAAATTTCCCCCCCCAACTTAGACTGTAAGCCTCTTGGGGTAGGGACTGTTTTTCTGTTCTGTGTCTGTACAGTGCCTGGCACAATGGGGTCCTGGTCCATAACTAGGGCTCCTAGGTGCTATCACAATACAGGTAATAAATAGTAATAACCTGACTCCTGTCCACACATACAAATTTCTAGATCAAGTTAAGTGGTTAATTCTAGCTAGCTGGCCTGGCAAGAGGTGGGGGGGTTGAAGCTTGAATGCTGCTGACGCTGGAGCTAGTAATGCAGTGGGGATGCAGCAGTTTGAGTTACAACAACACAGGAGCTACACGGAGTGATGGGATTAGCAGCTGAAGTGTGGCCTCTCTCACTCCAACTCCGAGTGCAGTAATGCCCGTGTACTAACCTGAGCTACCTTATGCAATGAAGACAAGCCCTAAGTACTTCTCTGAAACACGGCAGGACTGAGTTTATTATTCTTACCCAATCCCAGACAAATGGGTTTAGTCCAATCTTGATTGTTTCCGGGAATGGTGATTACTTAGCCTCACTTGGTTGCATTTTCTATTGCCTGTCTAGCCTTGGAGCCAAACATAAACCGATGTGACTGCACTGCAGACAAATGCAGGGCTGGCTTTGACTCCTGAGCTGTAATTTTTTCCTAATATTTGAAATGAAAATACCTCTGTAGCAGGCTAAGCCGATTACTAACATTTTGTATCCTAACAAAAATAAAAAAATGGTCCCTGTGTGATGTTATTGACTTGAACTGGGACCATATAGATCATTGTTGCAACCAAGGTCCTGTAGTGGCACCAAATCTTATATAAAGGGGGTCAAATGAGGTGTCTAAGACAAGGTTATGGTTTGTTGGTTATGATTATGCTATCTGTATATGTGTATCATTTTTATAGTTGAAGTTATGAATATTGGCTCTATACTGTCTGTATTTCAAACTTATGCTATGCTTCTGGGTGACACCCCAGACAAGTTGGTGTCCGCTCTGCCTAGCCTGCTTGATGGCCCATTAAGGACCATCAGCTAGACAACTGACCCACTGAGAGAAGGCAGACACGCCTTGGGACTCAGCAAGGTATGCAGGGACATGCCTGTGGACAGAACTCTGAGGTTTTTCCAGGCCGTGTGATGGACATCTTGTCTTTGGAACAAAGAAAGACAGACCACATGGCAAGAGAATATAACAAGCTGCTGCAGCTCCTCCATCTGGTCTTCAATCCTGCTTCATACCTCTGGAGGGACTTGGCTACACTGAAGCTTTGAACCAAGGACTGAAAGACCCATCCCAGCTGTGGATGTTCTCCAGAGACTTGATTTGAACCTGCAGTTTATTCCATCACTGCTGAAAGCCTGAACCAAGAACTTTGCCATGACTGTATGTAATTGATTCCATTTAACCAATTCTAGCTCTCATCTATATTTCTTTCCTTTTATGAATAAACCTTTAGATTTTAGATTCTAAAGGATTGGCAATAGAGTGATTTGTGGGTAAGATCTGATTTGTATATTGACCTGGGTCTGGGGCTTGGTCCTTTGGGATTGAGAGAACCTTTTTTTCTTTTACTGGGGTATTGGTTTCCATGACCATTTGTCCCCATAATGAATGGCACTGATGGGGATTCTGGGAAACTGGAGTGTCCAGGGGAATTGCTGTGTGTGATTTGTGGTTAGCCAGTGGGGTAAAACCAAAGTCTTCTTTGTTTGGCTGGATTGGTTTGCCTTGGTGTGCATAGAAACCCCAGCCTTGGGCTGTAACTGCCCTGCTTGAAGCAATTGGTCCTGAATTGGCACTCTCAGTTGGGTCCCGCCAGAACCAGCCTCGTTACAGTAAAGACAAGCTGTCCATCACAGGGCCTGGAAAAACCTCAGAGTTCTGTCCATAGGCATGTCCCTACATACCTTGCTGAGTCCCAAGGCATGTCTGCCTTCTCTCAATGGGTCAATTGTATGGCGGATGGTCCTTAATGGGTCATCAAGCAGGCTAGGCAGAACGGACACCAACTTGTCTGGGGTGTCACCCAGAAGCATAGCATAAGTTTGAAATACAGACAGTATATTCATAACTTCAACTATAAAAATGATACACATATACAGATAGCATAATCATAACCAACAAACCATAACCTTGTCTTAGACACCTCATTTGACCCCCTTTATATAAGATTTGGTGCCACTACAGGACCTTGGTTGCAACAATGATCTATATGGTCCCAGTTCAAGTCAATAACATCACACCCTGGTTCTCTCATTTTTAAATATTTGGCTGAATAATGTAAGCAGGAGGCTAGAACTACCTAGATAGCTTCAAACCCCAGTATGGAAGAATGAAGGGCTAACATAAAAACTGAGTGCCAGTGTAGTTTACTGTGTGTGGTGGATCTTTCAAATGACACCTGAACACCCAAGCTCCAGTCTGTTCTGCATGGACATTAAAAATCCCTCTGCACTTTTTGTAAGAGCAAGAGTTTGGCCAAAATGTCTGGGACCAGGGTGACAGGTGAGAACCCTAGAAAATCTGGCAAATTTACTGTATATCATGTCCAGTTCCCTTAATCCTGCCCCTGGCACTGACTCTCTATGGCACTGGACAACTCTCTTGGAGTCCCAATCCCACTCCCACTAAAGTCAATAGCAAAACTTCCACTGATCTCACTGGGAGCAGGGTTGGGTCCTTTATCTATCTATGCCTGTGGTTACCCATCTAGTAAAATTGAGACAAACCATAATGACTTGCTGACAAAACTATTATTCCAGGTATAGCTCTGTGATAGATACAAACACGAAGGTCCATGTGCCAAGCATGTGACTCAGTGGGAATTCTCAAAGCTATCCAAGTTTGAGAGATATCAGGGGGTACATGCTGCCCCTGCCATCAGGACGGAGCAGTGCCTTTTCTGAGTGGAAGGCAGTGGGTGTGAAAGAATGCCAACATGTGAATGTAGCTCTGCAGGGAACGATTGATCATAGCTGATACCGTCACAGAAGAAGGTATAGGTCAGGTGGCTTCTTTTTTGCAGAGGCTGCAGTTGTAAAAGATAACTGGAGGAAACTAATACACTCAGGTGAATACATTTTAGCTGGAGCCAGAAGATGAGGTGGCCTCAAACAGTTTTCAAATGACAAAATGATAAGATTGGTGTTCTGATTCTTTACAGCTCACAGCAATTTGAAGAAAAGCTAAACATATCACAGCCATCCTGCTGCTCGAAGATAGGGCTGTTGGAGAGGTAGGCATCCCCCATCAGGACACACGCCACCCAAAGGGCATGTTGAATGCAAGCAAATGCTGAACCGAAGTACAAAGGAGAACCTGTAGGTGACCTCACCCTCACAGGGGTGCTGGAACAATTTGTATAGTGGGGGTGCTGAGAGCCATTGAACCAAATTGTAAACCCTGTGTATGATGGAAACCACTTCAAGCCAGGAGGTGCAGCAGCACCTCCAGCACCCCTAGTTCAGCACCCATGAACCCTGGATATTACCAGAAATTTGTAGCAGACATAGTCAACAAATATACATGTAAGGCAGATGTAACAACTTGATTGGAATAAGAAAAAGCTTAATTAGTGAACCAGTCATGCTAGAAAGGAAAGTGTGGGGGACGTTCCAATAAGTGGGCTTGTTCTGACCTGTGCTAAAAGGCAATGTCGTTATGGAACTGCTAGTTCTAGGGAAACTTAGATTTCAGAGTAGGTGTCCCGCTACATGCAGTGTCTGAGCCTGGATGGGAAAGCAGAAACCTTCCTCTGCAGCTCCTGAGGAATCACTGATCAAGTATGCGAAGTGATGAAACCTGTAACTTGGTCTGCAACAGGCATGAGGATTAGCAAAGCATCTTCAATTGACAAGATGCCTGACAGGCATGTTGAGATCAGGGGCAGCAGGTTTGTATAATTTCTGGTGGTGCCCAGAATGGGTCCAAGTCCTGCCTCCCCACACCTGCATATTGGTGCACATAACAAAATTAATGGGGTGGAGCCAAGGGGTTTGGAGTGTGGGAGGGTGCTCAGGGCTAGGACAGACAGTTGGGTGTAGGGGGATAAGGGGTTTGGGAGGGGCTCAGGGCTAGGGCAGTGGGTTGGGGTGTGAGGGCTCTGGCTGGGGGTGCAGGCTCTGGGGTGGGGTGGGGCTAGGATGAGGAGTCTGGGGTGCAGGCAGGCTGCCTGGGGGCTGGGGCCAGAGAGGAAGACTCCACAGTCCCCCCCAGCCCTCTCCCCACTGGCAGCAGCGAGCTCCGGGGGAGGGGCAAGCTCTGGAGGAGGGGCCCCCTTCTTCCCCTCCCCGAGCACACTCATCCGGCACCATCACTGCACGTGCGCCTAGGGGCCGAGACCCTCTCAGATCCAGGAAGCCCCCTCGCCTCCCCTGTGGTGGGTGCTTGGGTGGGGGCTACCATCACACGTGCACCTCCTCCCCTCCTCAGCCTGCTGCCAGTGCCACTCCCTTTTGTGGCCAGCAGTGGCTGGGAGGGAGTGCAGCGTGGAGTGGCAGGGCAGCCGCCCGCTGTCCAAGGCGCAGGCAGGGACACTCCAGAGGAGGTGCACAGGGGAAGCAGGCGGGGCTGGGGGAGGTGCGCGGGGCGGCAGGCAGGGCCAGGGGAGAGACCTGGCCCCAGTGGAGCCGGGCTCTAAATTTGCTGGAGCACGGGCACCATGAGCCCATATAACTCACTGGTTGAGATGTTCTCTTTAAATGCATGGGCTCTTTCTGCCTAAGAGAAGAGAAGTTGCCTATATCACTGAGGGGTACTTTAATTCTGAAATAACATGGCTCCTGAGCTTGACCACGGTATACTCTCAGAGCCATGGCACAGGAAATCCAGATCTCTGCTGATGAGAGGTGCCATCACAAGGAATGCCTTGAGAGCAAAGCCGTCAGGCTAGTTCCCATCACATCATCCCACCATTGAGTAACTTGGGTTCAGGGACAGCACTGTCAGGTGCTCAACCTGGAACTTTCCCTGGGGGTACCCCCTAAGCAGTGTCCTAGGTCCAGGACCTATTTATTCCACTCAAGCCTCCTCATGAATTCTTCCTACTGCAGTTTCTGATCAGCAGCAGCCATATAACTCTCCCACACCGTCCATTCACTTATTGAACTCTCTGCTTGTCTGAAGAGCCTGCACTGCTGCTTCTCCATTGTATGGGTCATGCTGGCAGTAGCAGCAATAGTGACTGGACATGGGGAATTCTAGGACAGTCACACAACTCCCAGAATGCTTCAGGAGGTGGGTTAAAGTTTGATAACACCATGCGAGGTTTGGTTTTCCTTGCACAGGTATGCAGAAGATTCCACTCTGATGTGGACAACGAACAAATTTTGCTTGGCTACTACAGTTTCCAAAGAGAACTTCACCACCACTAGCACCAGAGTATTTCTTCCCAAATCTCCCTGCCTATAAAGCTAGTTAAATAGGACTTGTAAGCCTATCTGTAATCAAGCTGTCTGGTGACTCCCGGTAGCCTTATAAATCTGTTGGCTGCTCAAAAGTCCTAGAATACACTGGTACAATTACTATGGTACTATGGGGTTGTGCCAAAGGTACTATGGGGTTGTGCCAAAACAATCCTGTCTGAAACAGGGTTGATGTGCTGAATCGCTTTGAAGACAAGTGAGAACCAGTGCATAGTCCAATGAGCATGCAGAGAGGCAGTACTCAAAGAATTGCCAGACTGGATGGTCCGTTCAGCCCAGTGTCCCATCTTTGCCAGTGGCCAGCACAAGATACTTCAGAGAAAGGTGCAAGAAACTCCAAAGTGGGTAACTATTGACTAACCTGCCCATAGGACACATTTCTCCCTAAATCCTCAGTAATCCACTGGTTTATACCCTGGAGCATCAGGATTTAGATTCCTCCCAAGATTTTTTAAATAACCTGTCTGCGGGGACTCTGGCTGTTCATATAACTATTCAGTCCTTCTGTGCATTCTTCTCAGCATTTGGCCTCAGTGATATTTTGTGGCAACGAGCTAACTATGGGTTCTCTAAAGTATTTCCTTTAATCCCTGTGACAGGGTGGTCTACTCACCGCTAGGTACAGTGTCTCCTCCTGGTCATTCTGGGGATTAACTCACAAGGTCCAGGAGTTTCTTCAGATTCAGCAGCAGCAACAACTCCAGCAGCCCCAGTTTCAAGTGTGGCAGGAAGCCTGGCAGTGATGACAGCACCCAAAGATCGGAGCCACAAAGGAGATCAGAACTGAGAAAACACCACCTGGGGCCAAGAAGACCGAGGCCCCAGGGATAAGGTGCTGTAAGTGTGGGGAGATGGGGCATGTGAAGAGACATTGCTGGGCTTTGAATTGCAAGGTGAAGGGCAGGTTGTAGGAGCTAAAAAAGTCCCATTTAGAAGGAGAGCCCAACCCATGGAGGGAAGGAAAGCAAAGACTCCAGAGGGAGGAAGTTTGGGGTCCCAAGGCTCCTAGGGAATAAGTGGGCAAGAATATCAAGGAAACTATGAAACATGTTCAGTTAGCAGGTTCAGCTGGAACTGCAACAGGGGCTGGCCAGGCTAGGAGACAGCAGCAGTATCTGTTCCGGATCCTGCAGGAGAGAGACAGCATCTGTTATAGGTATCGGGGGAACCAGGGGTCCAGTGGGCTGTTGGCCAGAGGCCCGACCTAAGAGGTGTTATCGGTGTAGACAGGTGGGACATTTAAGGAGGGCTTGCCCTTGGAAGAACTGGGGGAAAGGACAGGGTGGCCAGCGCAAAAGGCCAGGGGAGCCACAGAAACCCTGCCACAGGCTGAGAGATTAGTAAGGCTCAATTGCTGTTATTGTGGAGGGAGCAGCCACATAAAACAGTTTTGCCTCTTGAGGAGGCAGGCTCGGGTGTTAGGGCACAGGGACATGTCTCAAGGGAGCCACGAGTTAAAAGCTAAAAGCTCTCTAGACGGAGGTCTGGGAGAGAGAACCTGACTAAAGAGAGCAAAGGAGTGTTATAAGCTTGAGGCAGAGAGGTCTGAGAGGCGAGAAGACCCTGACCAAAACAGGGCAGAAATGAGGATAGCTCTTTGGGCAGAGAGGCCGGGGAGAGAAGACCCTAAATTATGAGAGACAAAGAAAAGACTGGGTAAGAAGGGACATTATCCGCAATAGAACCACCCTAAGCCTGTCTGAGGGGGCAGGTGTGACGGGGTATACTAGACTCAGAGTCCCCCTGCTGGAGGCCTCATGGTCATACCACACCCCACCCCAGGAAAAGAACAGTAGAGGTGAGTCCTCCAGGCTACCTAAAGCGGCTGCAGGGAAGCAGCCAATCGGAAAAGAGGCTGCATGGGGCAGCCAGAGTCCAGCAGGCTCATATAAAAGGGAGCTCCTGGACAGAATAGAATCAGTTGCTGGCAGGGACTGGGGGTGCAAGGAAGGTGCTCCTAGCTGGCTGCTGGGTCTCAAGCAAGACTTCAGCCCAAGGTAAGGGTAAAACTGAACATGCTGGGGCTGTGGGAAAGTGGCCCAGGGAAGAGTAGTAGCAACAAGTTAGTTAAAGGGATGCAGCAGGTGGCTGCTATTTGTAGAGTCCCTGGATTGGGACCCAGTATAGTGGGCGGGCCCAGGTCCCGCCCCACCAGCTGCAGGCAAAGTGGCTGAGTGCACTGAGAAGGGAGTTTACATAGGGAAAGGGCTGAAGACCCTGAAGGGGTCAATATATATTGAAATATAATACCCCAGAAGGGGGATGAACTGAACTGAATGAGCGACTCAGCTGGTGTCAGTCAAAGCTCACTACAGATTGAAGAGTGTCCAGGGAGGAAGCCCCAGGGGCACCACTCCATTCCAGAGCGAGGACTATTTGAGAACTAGTCCAGGGAGGGCTGCCAAAGACCAAGGCAGGTACTGGGATAGGCCCTGTTGGACTGATTACCCTGGAAGGGATCTATTTTGTTTCATACAGGGACTGTGTGAGACTTGGCTGGAGGACTGAGTCACTGAAAACCCACCTGAAAAGAAGAAGTGCCAGCAGAGAGCACCGCAAAAACAGAGAGAGAACAGGCACACGCACACCTGTTAGGGGGGCGCTCACATGAGGTGAGTGGCCCCTGCTAGAGTGTCCCTTGCTCCCACAACTGTAACATCTTTGGGTTTGGGCCTCTGGCCTCATAGCCCCGGAGTCCCTTTCCCATTCCTGGCCCTTCCATCTTCTCCTACTTCTTGCCAGTAGGATCCTGTACAAACACTCTATTTAGCCATGTTAGTTTACTTCTTGCCTTCTCTTGTCTCCCAATATCTGGGACTCAGTAACGGTACCATATGTGTCTGTCACCTCCATGCTGAGTCTATAGATGTTAATTTCCTCACTTTTGACTTTAGGACATTTTTTTTACTAGTTTTTTTTTTTAAATCCCCATTCTATAGTTTAGTGTCCAAATACTAGGTGTTAGTAGGATCCCTCTCAAGGATGTTGAACTTCACTATATTGTGGCCGCTGTTACACAATGCTCAACAGCTATAGTTGCTATTTGAATCAACTCCTGTGGGTTACATGGGATTATGTTAAGAATAGCTTGTCATCTTGTCTGTTGTTCCAACTAGTTGTTCCAAAAAAACCCAATTGTTTAAAGTGTTGAGAAATTGCCTCTCTAAACCTTGCCCTGCTGTAATATTTATCCATTATATATTCAGATGGTCAAAGTCATCCACTATTATCAGGTTACTAGACAGTTGTTTCTTTGACCTCTCCAATACTGGACGATCAGTATCTTTTTTTTCCTGACCATGTAGCATAAGCCTACCAAAACATTTGCATTCTTTATACGAACCTAATATTTTCTTTAAAAATCTTCATCCTTCAACTGTTAATGCTGCTAATTTTTTATGAATAAAGTCAGCTGTGTTACCGTAGCCTCACCTATTTAATGCACAGAATAACTGTACTGCATGAGGCCAACACTAGGTGGAGATAGAGGTCTGAACATTCTCTGTGCCTTTGCTCTGGTGCATAAACTGGAATGCTGCTTCTAAGTGTGGGTCACATAGCTCAGCTACTCTCCCTCACCCATCCCTGCTTTACTTTGGTTGGGATTTGTGATTCTCTGTGGATCCAAATCTATTTTTCTCTCCAACTGCCTATGTAGTATTTCTCAACAGAGGTGTATGGAGGAGCGAAGGCCCAGGTGATTAAATATGCTCCAAAGGGACAAAGCTTTCGCTTAATAATTTTAAATACTTGCTTTTGCTTTGCAGGTTTTCTCCTGACACCCTCCCACTTATTCCTTCAATTCAAATCTCCCTTCACTGCCACCTCTATTGTAATTGTCAGAGGCAAGCTCTGAACAGCCTGAAACAACAGGAGTTCTGAGGGCACAACCCCCTGCATCAGATATAAAAGAAACAGATGCCCTGTGATGGGGTGTATTAACCCTGCACCGGTGAGGCGAGGGTTAAGGAGCTGCACTGGACACAGGAAGCCATGCGCCCTTGCTCCTGCTGGGCAGTGCAGGGAGCATTCAAAAGGAAACAGCTCAGCTCAGTCTGGGCTGACCAGGGAGGAGAGCAGTTGGGTGCACCAGCCTCCTGCAGAGACGTTGCCAGAACTTCAAGCAGATGGGACCAGGCCTCAAAGTCAAGCTGCTGTAGGCCCTTTAATGGCGGGAGCCGAAGGTGATGACTTGCTGCCACCTGGGGAAGGTGTTCCAGAGATGGACCTGAGAGGGATCCCAAGCAGACCCATGCCACTGACGGAGAGACAGAAACAAGGGTAGGAAGTGACCCAGGGAGCTAGAGTAAGGGTACCAGGCTGTTGGCCACTTATAGGGACTACTGTTCTGAAGGGCCCTGGGCTGGAACTCAGTGGAGTTGGGTGGGCCCGGGTTCCCCTCCCCTCCCCCTTTTTTGTTTGCAGACAGTAGTTGCAAAGCGGCCCTGGACTCTCGCCGTTTGGGTTACATAGCTCCGAGTGTCGCCACTAGGTGGTACTGCTGGCCTTGGACATTCGAACAGCCATCCCCATACAGCTGCACTGAAAATGCCACTAGTACCTTTAAACAAACCACTTCAGAGAGAGGGAAACCATACATCCCATTCAGAAAATAGGGTCCTATTTCATATGATGCAAATATTGCCCAAGAACCAGAAATGGACAATGCCTACAACTCTGAATGAAATCATTCTCTCTCACGCTGTGCCAGTTATATACCTCAGCAGCCAGCTCATCCCCCTGCCCCCCCCCCCCCCCGTGACTCCCCTGTACTGAAACCTCTGTAACACACATGTGGAAGTAATAGGAGAACTTAGATTCATAGGCTCAGACATCAAAAACAAGAGACTGTCAGATTTTGATACCTCATTAAGTAACAAATGTACAGGCCCTTAGGGTGGTGTCACATGTTTTTGCTACATATAATATCTTCCAGGTTAATGTCCCTATGAAGGAGGTATAAATTAGCACCATTTCACAGATGAGGAAACCAAGGCAAAGGGTTAAGTGACTGGACAAAGGCCAGAGAGGGGAATCCGTGTCAGAGCTAGGATGCAGGAACTCATGATCATAGTCCAATATCTAGCCCACTACACAAGTCTGCTGCTTATGCTATTGAGCTTGCCACACTTGTGGCAGAGACCCCTTCAGCTGCTCAGCAGAGAAGCCAACCAACTGTCAGCTGGACAGGCAGCACTATGACCATTACCAGGGCACTAGCATTCATATGCATCCTATCAGATGTCCCAACACATAAATGCTAACCTACACAGAAGTCACTCATACTTGATCCAAGAACTGACACAAGACTATGACCAGAGACAGTCCTGGGTAGTCCAAGCCAAGAATAGCACAAACATGTATGGCCGGCTTAGGTGCCATGAACAGGCCCAATTTAAGACAAGACATGCCTGAACAAGTAGCTGCTGAACAAGCCTGAACAAGTAATTGCTGAAACAATTAAGTATTGTGAATATGTTTATAGTAAGTAAGGGAGGCAGAAACTAACTATTGTGGGTATGTTTATAGTTAACAAAGGAAGCAGAAACACTCTGAACCGAAAAAAGAAAAGGAGGACTTGTGGCACCTCAGAGACTAACAAATTTATTTGAACATAAGCTTTTGTGAGCTACAGCCCACTTCATCGGATGCATTCACGAAAGCTTATGCTCAAATAAATTTGTTAGTCTTTAAGGTGCCACAAGTACTCCTTTTCTTTTTGCGAATACAGACTAACACGGCTGCTACTCTGAAACCACTCTTAACTGATAAGCTTGCCTTACGCAATCTGCAAAGTGATTGGTCTTCACATGCAAGAAGTCAAGATGTTAGTAGCTAGAAAAGATATATATGAACTCGTTGAACTGTGTGGTGTGTGACATGATTTGGAATTGTGGTGTCACCCATATCTAAACCCCCTGCATCTGGGCCTGGCTACCGTGGGCAAAGAGCTGTTACGTGCCTAATAAAGTAATCTGCATGATAAGCTGGAGTCTTGGATCCCAGCAAACTGGATGAAGTGTTCTCCCAGACTTGGACAGGGTGTTCTGGGTAAGCTGAGTGGAAAGGTCTCAGAGGGAATCCCAACAAAGCATACCTGCTGACCTTAACTCCTGTGGGGAGGGGGGTAGGGTATAAGTTGAGAAGTGATCTCTCAGGTAGCAGACATCCATCAGGTAGAGAAAGCTCAGGTGTATGCTCATAATGGCCCACCATGGGGTAAGCAGCTAAAGCTCCTAGGTAGAGCTGAAGAGTATTGCTAAGTACACAGGAAAACATTACATGAGCCTGGAGGTCAGAGATGTGGATGAACCTTGGAAGGTCTGCATTAGAGAGGAGCAGGCATAACTGCTTGGACATCAGTGGCTGGAGAAAGGCCCAACAGCCAACTTCCCCTACCTGAGTGATGATGGAGCCAATAAGACCCTGGGCTGTGAGACATTTTGGGGAAAACTAGGCAAATAGCCTTGAGAGACGGTGCAGACATCACCTCTGCTCATCACCCCTAATTTTGGGCACTAGATGACCCTGCCACTGCCCCTGAGAGAAGAAGGATGGTGGGTACTGAACTGAACTCTGACTGGATGAAGAGATCACACTGAATTCCAGGAGTCAGCAGCCTCAGGCCCTGCTCTGGAGTGAATGGATCCTGGGATCCCACCCTGAGAAGGTGACAGCTAGAGGCCTGAGACATGAGTGGAGGCCCCTCGAAGGAGTCAGAAGAGACTCAGAAGTAATTACCTCAGGAACTGTGACAGAACCCTATGTTAAAAATTCACTACCCTTCCGTTAAGATGTACTCCAGCAAAACTATGAAGAATTTCACTTGATATTCCTAAGGTTTTGATTGAGTTTTTAAATGTCAAGAGAGAAAACTTTCAGGGTGCCTTCATACATCATGACAATAAAAAGTATGCAAGTCTAATTTAATAGATGGTGGAGATGAACGAGGCAGTTGTTATAGGCTGTCTGTGGACTCAGTAAGATGACACTGGATCAGTTTTTACTTGGTTCATGTTTTCAGGGTTTCTTTTCTTTGCAATAAGAAGGAGCACAATGTTGCAGCACGAGGGCCTGTATTTTTTTTTGCTACGGAAATAAGTGGAACAAAATGGGAAATTTCATGGAGCAACATCTCATTTCAGAAATATGGCCTGTATCAATCAAACAATGTTTTTGCATTTTCTACAAACATTTCACTACTGACCTAAATAGAAAATATTTCCTTTCAATTTTCAACTTTACTCTACTAATCACAATGCTTTCTATAGATGGCGGGGGGTGGTGGTGGTGTCAATTTCCTTTTCTTTTAAATTCAACCTCCCCACATTTCTGAATGGTATAGTCCTCCCTCAAGAAACTAAAACAAGGAGACTTTCATAGATTTCAAGGGCAGAAGAGACCATTGTGATCATCTAGTCTGATCTGTATATCACAGACCATAGGACTTCCCCAAAATAATTCCTAGAGCAGATCTTTTAGAAAAGCATCTAGTTTTGATTTTAAAATTGTCAGTGAGGGAGAATCCACCATGACCCTTTGCAAGTTGTTCCAATGGTTCATTATCCTTGCTGTTAAAAATGTACGCCTTATTTCCAGTCTGAATTTGTCTAGCTTCAACTTCCAGCCATTGGATCTTCTTATATCTTTCCCTGTTAGATTAAGATCCCATTACTAAATATTTGTTCCCTATGTAGGTACTTACAGACTATAGTCAAGTCATCCCTTAACCTTCTCTTTAAGATAAACAGACTGAGCTCCTAGAGTTTGTTATAAGGCAGGATTTCTAATCCTTTAATCATTCTCATGGCTCTTCTCTGAACCCTCTCCAATTTATCAACATCCTTCTTGAATTGCGGACACCAGAACTGGACAGAATATTTCAGCAGAGGTCATGGAAGTGCCAAATACAGAGGAAAAATAACCTGACTACTCCTACTCAAGATTCCTCTGTTTGTACATCCAAGGATTGAATCAGCTCTTTTGGCTAGCTTAGGCAGCTCCTTGCCTAGCATAGTGGCTTTTGTGGATTCCATTCTCAGGCACCACTCTCTCCGCATGAACTGTATAGTGAGTCTAGGCACCTAACCCAGGGTTTGTGGATTCCATAGGATGTCCAGACACTTAACAATTAGCCCTGGTCTACCCTAAAAAATTACTCCTGTATAACTATGTCGCTCCGGGTTGTGAATAATCCACACCCAGGAGTGATACAGTTATACTGACCTAAGCACCAGTGTAGAAAGCAGTATGTCATCAGGAGAGCTTCTCCCGCTGAGATAAGCTACTGCCTCTCATGAAGGTGGAGTAATTAAGCCAACAGGAGAGCTCTTTCCTATTGGCTTATAGCGTCTTCACCAGAGGTGCTACAGTGGTGAAACTGCATTGGTACAGCTGTGCCGAAATTTGTAGTGTAGACCTGCCCTTAGAGTTGCAATGCCCAAGTCCCATTGTGGATCTGGGCCTACGCAGCTTGCCCAGGTCACATAGGAAGGCTGTGGTGAAACAAGGAATTGAACTCAGATCTCCCAAGTCTTAAGCTACTATCTTAGCCACTGGAACATTTTCCTCCTACTAGGCCACAGTCAGCAAGGGTTTTTTCTTCATTTCATGTCCCTCCAAAATAAGGTTTTTCCAATTAACTTCTCAGCAATTAACTGGATTTAACACAGTAAAAAATACAAAAAAAATATTTATAAATCAAAATACATTCTCCCAGAGACTTTTACAATTTTAAAATACATCTGGGGACTTAACTACTTGAAAGTGTCAAACTTTAAAGAGATGTGTGAAAGGGCTACTGCAGCATCTTATTGACTGGGTGCTACATTGTCAGATGGGAGTGGGGGCTTCCATATTTTCATACTCTGGCTTTTGAGAGGCCACCTTGCCTTTTTCTCTTCATTTAACCACGAGCGAGTCTTAGCTGAAGGGAGCTGGAAGTCTGGGTCAGTTATTTTCAGACTGGGTGAATAAGACCCACAAGCTCCACTTCATGCTGCAGCAAATGACAACTGGAAACTGTGGTATGTACCTGACAGTAACCGTGGTTCTTTGAGTTCTGTAGTTCACATGCATTCAACTTCTGGTGTGTATACACCCCATATGTGCAAGATCAGATTCTTTTGGCCAACAGTGTCTATTGGGGCTCCACCCTGAGTGCCTCCCTTCCTGAGGGCATAAAGGGAGGAGCAGGCTCAACTGCTCTTCAATTCCTTTTCCACTATAGAACACAGGTGGTAGACCTGACCACTGAGAGCAGCAGGGGGAAGAGAGGAAAGACTATAAAGCAATCATAAATAGCACATATATAGTAAGCACTTTACACCTGAGGGTCTCAAGGTGGTTAATAATGGTAGGAGAGTGCCCCAGTTTAGTACAGATAGGATCTTATTTAGGTTAGGACCCTGAGTGCTGCCTCTAATTGGTTCTTCCCCATTTGTCTCTAATAATCAGGTCTAAGGCACGACTAACTTGTAGGTACATGCAGAAGTCCTGAGAAGGTAGATGAAATTTAATTTGGAGCTGTTCAAAGCTCAGTAGAGCGATGTCCTGGAAATATCTCCAGCTGTCAACAACTCTTTGACATCCTCTCTCTCAAACTTAGTGTCCTGGAGGAAAACTTGGTAACTTGTGTGTCTGGTAAGTCAATGAGAATACTGGCAGTATACCAAGGCACTGTCCTGTCCATGTTTGCAGAGTGGTTACTAAGACAGGATGCTGTCTGATCTCCTGTGGGAGTAATGTGTCTTTGCCACAAAACATGTTGGGAAGAATAAAGAAGAACAATATGTTGCTCGCTCCAGTGCTTTGCCATGTGGGGCTCTTGTTTTGAGTTTCTCTAAAATGTAACCTGTTCCAAAGGTTCTAGAGCTGTCCAGCTCTAGAATTTCTACCTGGGGAGTACAGCAACTCCTATGATTTGCTGTTTTTGAAGTCTCTACAAGTTGAATTCTTGGTCACTCTTCATGCTAAGGAAAATTAATATATATTCTGTCTAGGTTTTTTAAAAAATATATATCCAAGTAGATAAAGGTTATGGATTTGTAGAAAGTACAATACTTGGGGAAGGATATTTGTTTTGATCAAATTGACTTGGCCAAACACAGATAAGGGTGAAATAAGCCATCTTTGAGTCTTGGTGTAAGGTATTCTATCATTGCAGTAGTGCTTCTGTGTAAGGTTTGGTTCACTTAAAGCAGGGATTCAGCCTCTCTATTTTGTATGATGAATACAGTATATCTTTAGAGTACAATCTGTGGGTCAAAACTGAATTCTTTGGGGACGTTCAAGCAAATCTGCTCCTCAGTCTGAGTTACGTTTAATTAAAAATGGGACACTGAAGAACAAAAGGTCCCGTGCTTCTCCTTTTGCTAACAATGTCTGGGTTTTTCAATCTATCACAGCTTTCACATGGTTAAACATATTGCAAACATATTGAAGAACTTGGGTTGTAATTAAATGAAGTTACTTTTCCCCCATCGTATTCACAATTTTCCATTACTCAAAATGGCCAGTAGTTCCCATCACTTACAATGAGAGTGAAGCTACCCTCCTTCTTCCTTCAGCAGCTAAGGAAACACAAACACGGTCTCCCTCCAAATATAATGCAAAACCTTATTTATAACCTCAATAGATGCCCACAAGCACGCACCACGCCTATGTTGTGCACATCTGTCAATGCAGCATGTTTGCTAATGTGCTGAGGTTGTAATTAAGGTTTGTGTTTTACTGGAAGGGAGACTAATGTAGTGTATTTCCCTAACAGCTGGAAGCAGTAGGAGGTTCCTTGGGAAGATGCAGAGTCCATCAACATTACTGGAAACATGTTGTGTGGGCATTTGGGTACCGCTGAGAGGCGCCTGGCACTTGGCTGTACCTTGCTGTGTGGGGTTTGCACCAGGGAAATGTCATACAACCAACTAAGTTTTATTTATGGGATAATAGGTTATAGATTTAGGGATCCACAAGCATGGAAAATGCTTGGATGGACTACCTCTGATTGGGTCATATTGACATGGAAACCACATAGGTCTATGACTTCGTTAAGGCCTCAGATTGAGGTTTGTGTTTCAACTGAGGCAGGATGTCATCTGTGAAAGACCAATGTTATATTCTTTATCCTGGATTGACTCCTGAGTCTCTCTGGAGGATCTCTGGTAGCTATTGCAAGGAGGTCAATACATAGAGCAAACTAGAAATGTCACAAAATATACCTTTCTTCTGTGCCGCTCTTAAGGAGAATGTCTCCAATCGAGAGCCATTTAAATAGAGGAATGACCATCGATAACTGTCGAATAGTTAATGGAAGTTACAAAGATATGTCCAGAATTAAACATCTCCAGTATAAGAGCATTTCACAAAACCCTACAGAATGGCCCCTTTGCACCTAACTCTAGAGGAAAGCTGCTTTTATTCATTTGTTTACTGCAAAAAAGATGCTGGTCTTCACCAAATATTATGATTTGTGACTTTTCATGGGATCAAGCTAGGGATTAGGGGTATGGAATGGATGCCAAATGAGGAGAGATTAATAAAATGGGACTTTTAAGTTTGGAAAAGAGACAACTAAGGGGGATATGATAGAAGTTTATAAAATCATTACTGGTGTGGAGAAAGTAAATAAAGAAGTGTTATTTACTCCTTCTCATAACACAAGAACTAGGGTCACCAAATGAAATAAATAGGCAGCAGGTTTAAAACAAACAAAAGGAAGTATTTTTTTTACACAACACATAGTCAACCTTGCCAGAGGATGTTGTGAAGGCCAAGACTATAAAAGAGTTCAAAAAAGAACTAGGTAAGTTCATGGAGGATAGGTCCATCAATGGCTATTAGCCAGGATGGGCAGGGATGGTGTCCCTAGCTTCTGTTTGCCAGAAGCTGAGAATGGGAGACAGGGGATGGATTACTTGATGATTACCTCTTCTGTTCATTCCCTCTGGGGCACCTGGCATTGGCCACTGCCTGAAGACAGGATACTGGGCTAGATGGACCTTTGGTCGGACCCAGTATGGCCGTTCTTTTGTTCAAGCTGGACTGGTTAATGTGAATTTGCTGTGACAGGGTCAGGCTATGTCTTCATTGCAGAGTTAACTTGAGCTGTCTGCACTTGAGTTAATGTCTAGTTCGAGTGAGAGCAGCCATGCTGTGAAATAAGTCTCCAGCTGCATAGAGTGGTTGGGTTACAGTTGACAAGCTGTGCTAGCTGGAGCTGGCCAACTTGAGCTAAAAGCACCACCACACTCAAGTTAAGGTTTGTGTCTATAGACGGACTTGAGTTGGGGGCAAGATTCACAGACTTTAAGGCCAGAGAGGGATGGAGAGTTGGGTGTCTGAAGCACTACAAGCTCCATAACTTGCTGGTGACACACTCTGCTGGCCGTAGAGATTTGGAAGCTCCCTTGTGTTCTGAACATTGTCTTTTGAGATCTCTGCTTCAACCTGCACCTTTTTCATCTTTAGAAAACTGTAGGCTATTTAGGTTCTCCAAAAAACTTTGTATTTGTGTTGTAGTAGGAGCTCCTCAAATGAATAGTTTTTTGGTAGAACTTAAACAATAGGTTTTTTTAACCAGGTCTTTTATTTTCTTCCATTAAAATTGCAGATATAACTGCTGGGGCATTCATAGGACACAATCTTTGAAAATACATAGAAGACTTTATTTCAACATTTAAAAATTGGCTCCAATTATCGAATCCAGCTGAACTTTGTCACCTTTGCACTCCTTGATTCTTGTGTAGGTGCAAGTTAGAATAGCCCTGAGGCTGCTCTAATTTACATCTGTTGATAATGGGCCCTTCTGAAGGGCTTCTATGCCTGTCATGGACCACTGGAATGCAGCCTCTCTTCTTCACTCATGGCTATAATCAGGGGAAAGATAGAGCTGGCTATGTGGGCTTTACTCAGACTTGGAATTTCCCTGAACACTAAAGTCTCCTCTAGGATATAATTAATGTATGTAAGAATGGAGTATCTGATAAACAAACCTGATATAAATTCATCAGGAGGGGTATATATATCAATCAAATAGTAACGTTTCTGCCAGACAGCAAGAAATCTCCTGTAATGAATGAGCTAACACAAAGGCGAAGCTTTCATGTATTAATGTAGCTGCCCTCCTTTCAGCAGTGTTATATGCAACAAATACTTGTTTCCTGTCTTTCCCCGCCACCATGTCCTTTTTCAGTGCACAACAATTTCTGAATTATGGCAATATTCAACTTCTCTATTTTTTAGGTTTTATCTAGTGTCTAATGCTCTTATTATTCCATGTTCAGAATTTTAATGAATGCAGAGGAGATAAGGTGGGGGATTGTATTTTGCTTAAGGAATCCTTGTCTAAGCCAGTTCTGGGCAAACGTGCTTCCCACGTACCTTGCACTGGTGAAACATGGGGGAACCAGTATGTTTCCAAGAGAACAATAAAAGGAAGCTTCTAAATTTAACAACATTCTTAAACATACTAACCACACTACATACAGTACCCTGCTGTGAGCTATGGGCATCCTGGGGGCGTTTTATATTGATTTAAATGGGAACAAGATCAGAGTCCAAATGCGTGGTCTGTTATGAAATCGTCATGTTTAAAGACAGAACAAAGATTCAGTCATTTAAACTGATCACAGAACCAACGTTATTAACCATACAGCATACATTCCTCACCATTCCACTCTGAGAATAATGAAACAAAGTTGTGTTGCTAATAGACAGCTAATTCTTCCTCTGACCACCACATCTCTTTTATACCCCCCAAGTATATGACAAGGAGAGGGAACTTTTCAAGTGCTACAAAATTTTCTTATTGTCTTTAATATTAACTAAAATTCACTCTAGTCATGAAACAATAAAGTAAAATATGCTCTTGAGTGAAAGCAGGAATGCTGAGCTTACCTCTGTTTATCAGTCTTAATTAATTTATAAGGATCAATACCTAGGAAACTAGGACCACACGGAAAGTAAAGGGTTATGGGAATAGTCTGGGGTCAATCTATATGTAAGTGGTATTTTAGATATTTGCCATTAATTAGCATATTGTCTGTAGACTAAATGGAAAGCGAATACTGCTCTTATCCAGTAGATCAGAGGGTAAGTTGCCATAACATTATTACAAGAGCTGTTCCCTGTCAGTTACCATATAAACAATGAAGTCGAGTGTAAAGATGTGCCTGGATCCGACTGTCTGCAGGGACTGGACCCAGGCCCTCTAGCTCTAAAAGTATGAGCCTCTATTGCCCGAGTTACTGGATCAGGTCTGTTAGCTCAGAGACTGCAGCAGACTCATAAACCTGTGTTCCAGCCACTAGAGGGGGAAAATGCCACAGTGCTAGTGTGGATTACACAAGCACATCTCCAAGTGATTTCCTTACTAGACTGAGCGCAGTTCTTCCTCCTTTTAGTAGTGCAGAGAATCCTGGGAAATTACAATGTTCTCTGTTTCGTGTTAGTCTGTATCCGCAAAAAGAACTCTGTGTTCTCTCTGTGAGTAAACTGGAGTTCCCTTTCTCATGGCAGCCTGTATAATGAGTTGCTTTCCATTAAGACTATATAAGCAGACAATTGCACTCCAGGGGGCAAAGGCCATTCCTGGTATCTGCAAATGACATCTGTGGGGATGCATTTTTAATTTTTTTTCTCTCTTACCAACAGATCCAGTAGTTCAGGGATCAATTCAGAGGCAATGGACTGGGGTTCTTTGCTCCTACTGGCCGACCCCGGAGTCACATATTGAGCTGATAGTGTCTGTTTTTGGTATCTCCAGGTTTATCCTTGAAGACTCTCTTTTACAGGCACTGCGGACAGGTCTGGTTGTTCATTCTGATTCAGATGCTGTTCTGGGTCTCACTGCCGTTGGCTGAGTTTGGAGTTCATCTGCCCGGTCAGTCAGTTGGTCTAAAGAGGGCTGCTAAGACATTATCATCTCTGAAAGCTCCTCATCCACCGCTGTTGGATATTGGGGTCTAGGTTTTGCAGTCTTCACCATCCTTACTGCCTTCCTGACCCACTCCCCACTCTTTGAGAGTACATCGGCGCTGGAGGTATAATTTCTAGCTTAAGGAGACATATCTGCGCTAGCTCTGATCAAGCTACTGTACTAAAAATAGAAGAGAAGCCGTGATGTCATATGCAGCAGGAAGGGCTAGCCAACCCAAGTATGATCTGTCCCAGACTGTAGGTACCTAATGAGTCCCTTCCATTGCTTGTGCCATGGCAGCTATTCTTGTTATTTTTAGCACACTAGCTTGATCAGGGTTAGAGCAGATATGTCTACTTGAGCCGGAGATTATGCCTTTCAGCTCCAGCGTAGACATACTCTTGGAGTCAAGATATTAAATTTAACATGGCTGCTTGTCTTAGTGCATCTCCTGGGAAGCATATGCAAGACAGATAGATGTTACATTTACAAGATAATTAAAAATATTAATAGATTTCATTTGTATCTACTTTTTAAATTCCCATAAAATTCCTAGAAAGCTGTGAAATTAGAATTGCTGCTTGATACAAAAGAACAACTACATTTAGTTGCCAAAACCAAAACCATGATTAACTAATCTGAACAAAAGCATGCTAAAATCACTACCAGGCTCTTCACACACAGACAGGGGCCCTTGTGCTATTGGAGCACATTACACTGAATTATTCAGCAGGCCCCTTCTCCCACAGTTAATGTGGGAAATCGGCACTGAATTATATCTAACAAACTGGGGATTCAATGTCAACGGTAACTGAATACAAACCACTCCAGGGCCTTCAACTGGACTGAAATACATCTGAAGTTGCACCACAAGAAGCTCATCCATATGAACAGTCAGTGCACGGCAAGCTGGGGTGTGACTCTACCTCGCAATAGGCCTGCTGCGCACTAAATGTCCGTATGTTCCCTGCTGCTGTACACTAAAAGTCCCGCACTGTGCTTTGATCCACCTTGCTTGGAAATGGGAGTAGGTCAACATCAGGGTGGACTCGATTTAATCATGGATTTCTACATAAAAGTGCATTCTTGTTGGTTGTTATAACCTTAATACATATTCATCACAACTCAGAGACAGATGTAGATTTCATTTTTAGAAGGTACACACTATACATTTTTAAGTGATTTATTTTGAAAACTTTTCAGATTAGTTTTACAGCTATATCAGAAATGAATGATTGTTTGATTATTTCATTTACCAAAGGTAACTGAAACAGATATTTATGAAGTCATTGGGAGGTGAACTATCTCCAATTCAACAGGATAATCATTAGTATATTTGGAGGATTTTCTTGCCGTACTGTATTAGGAGGAGAACATCACCAGACAGACATTTACTATTGTTTTATTTAACTAAAACAACAACGTTATGTATTCTGGATTTTTTTCTTCAACAGCAAATATTTTAACAAAACAAGCATATGAATTTTTGAATTTAGTTAGGTTTCAGAGTAGCAGCCGTGTTAGTCTGTATTCTCAAAAAGAAAAGGAGTACTGGCAGCACCTTAGAGACTAACAAATTTATTTGAGCATAAGCTTTCGTGAGCTACAGCTCACTTCATCGGATGCATTCATCTTATGCTCAAATAAATTTGTTAGTCTCTAAGGTGCCACAAGTACTCCTTTTCTTTTTGTGAATTTAGTTAAACATTCGAGTTTTTTAAAATCAGGTTTATTTTTGTTAAAATTGTTTTTAACTAAAATAGTTAAATGAAATATTTAAAAAACAAAACAAAAATTAAATCGACTGTCAGCCAGGTCAACTTGAGAAACTTAAAATATTGGCTTCTTCAGTCGTCTTTACCTTCATTTTCCTGTTTGTTCATAATCTGGAAAAGAAAAACAAGCTTTCCTGCTTTTTCAGTTGCCAAACAATTTCTCAATTTGGAACGAATTAGTCCAAAGGAAGAAAATATTCTTTCTAAACCGGCAGAAGAATCTACTTCAGTTAAAAGTGAGATTATCACTTCAAAAGTCTCTGAATCCAAGTTCTTAAGTGACTTCCACCAGTTCACTGGTGTGACTTTCTTTAAAACATCATCAGCAAACATATATTTCTTGAATGGTTCACCCTTATGTCTGAAGTTTATTACAGTTGGCATTATGGAGAGACTGCAGGATGTCCATGTCATAGCCAACTCCTCTTCTTCAGAACTTAAGGTTTGACCATGGTACAGAGTACTGAGAATATTTGCAAAAAATGAGCTGGAGAGCGTGCTTGTCCCATTCATTTTTTTAATGCTTGTAATTTAACTCTGTCATTGCATATTTCTCTTTTTAAGATCTCACTCAGTTCCTTCCAAATTTCAACAGCATCAGCAATAAAACAGCTATTTCCCTGCATTTTGTTCAGGGCTACAGAAACAGGCTTCAGGGTGTTCAGCATGTGTTCAACATTTCTCTTAAGCCCAATGTTGAGAATTTTGGCTCTGATAGTGCCATCTATTTTTTCATGATTTTGTTCACAAACTGTCATCAGATTAGGCCAGTTCTTGATATAGTGCTCAAGACAGTCTACTACTGAGTTCCATCACACGTCTTGTGGGAGAGTTAGCTTGGTTCCTCCCACTTTTTTCAGAGCAGCTACTGCAAAGTGGTTGTTACAGAAGTATTTTACAATTTCAACAACATTAGCCTTTATTTCTGGAACACTGAAGTCTTTGGCTAAGAGGTTTCAGAGTAGCAGCCGTGTTAGTCTGTATCCACAAAAAGAACAGGGGCACCTTAGAGACTAACAAATTTATTTGAGCATAAGCTTTCGTGGGCTACAGCCCATTTCATCAGATGCATAGAATGGAACATATAGTAAGAAGATATATATACATACAGAGGACATGAAAAGGTGGAAGTTGCCATACCAACTCTAAGAGGCTAATTAATTAAGATGAGCTATTATCAGCAGGAGAAAAAAAACTTTTGTAGTGATAATCAAGATGGCCCATTTCAGACAGTTGACAAGGTGTGAGGATACTTAACATGGGGAAATAGATTCAATTTGTGTAATGACCCAGCTACTCCCAGTCTCTATTCAAGCCCAAGTTAATGGTATCTATTTTGCAAATTAATTCCAGTTCAGCAGTTTCTCATTGGAGTCTGTTTTTGAAGCTTTTCTGTTCCAAAATTGCCACATTTAAGTCTGTTACTGAGTGACCAGAGAGGTTGAAGTGTTCTTGAATGTTATGATTCCTGATGTCAGATTTGTGTCCATTTATTCTTTTGCAAGAGAGACTGTCCAGTTTGGCCAGTATTCATGGCAGAGGGGCATTGCTGGCACATGATGGCATATATCACATTAGTAGATGTGCAGGTGAACGAGCCCCTGATGGCGTGGCTAATGTGATTAGGTCCTATGATGGTGTCCCCTGAATAGATATGTGGACACAGTTGGCATCGGGCTTTGTTGCAAGGATAGGTTCCTGGGTTAGTGTTTTTGTTGTGTGGTTGCTGGTGAGTATTTGCTTCAGGTTGGAGGGCTGTCTGTAAGCGAGGACTGGTCTGTCTCCCAAGATCTGTGAGAGTGAGGGATCGTCTTTCAGGATAGGTTGTAGATCTTTGATGATGCGCTGGAGAGGTTTTAGTTGGGACTGAAGGTGACGGCTAGTGGCGTTCTGTTGTTTTCTTTGTTGGGCCTGTCCTGTAGTGGGTGACTTCTAGGTACTCTTCTGCCTCTGTCAATCTGTTTTTTCACTTCAGCAGGTGAGTATTGTAATTGTAAGAATGCTTGATAGAGATCTTGTAGGTGTTTGTCTCTGTCTGAGGGATTGGCGCAAATGTGGTTGTATCTTAGAGCTTGGCTGTAGACAATGGATAGTGTGGTGTGTCCTGGATGGAAGCTGGAGGCATGTAGGTAAGTATAGCGGTCAGTAGGTTTCCGGTATAAGGTGGTGTTTATGTGACCATCGCTTATTAGCACAGTAGTGTCCAGGAAATGGACCGCTTGTGTGGATTGGTCCAGGCTGAGGTTGATGGTGGGATGGAAATTGTTGAAATCATGGTGGAATTCCTCAAGGGCTTCTTTTCCATGGGTCCAGATGATGAAGATGTCATCAATGTAGCAAGTAGAGTACGGACATTAGGGGATGAGAGCTAAGGAAGTGTTGTTCTAAGTCAGCCACAAAAATGTTGGCATACTGTGGGTACCCACAGCAGTGCCACTGGCTAGGAGGTGCATCAAATGAGCACTGCAACCGTATGTTGTTAGCTTGGGACTCTCTTCAGTCTCTTGTAAATAGTTTCTTCTCATCTTGGATACATTTGCAGCATTGTCTCTGACCAAGCTGCGTACTAAGACATTTGATTTTTTTTCCCCACAGTTTGTTATAGCTTTTACTGCTACTTCTTGTAAGTATTCTGCTGTGTGTGCATTACCTGATGTATCAATTGTTTCTCTAAGGAAGACATTCCCTTCTTCTATTGTCACACAAGCACACACAACAGGATCATTGTGAACATTGCTCCACCCATCAAGACTCAAGTTAACAATTTTACTCTCTAGACCTTTTGCACACTGCTGAATTTCTCTTTCACATACTTTCTCCAGCAATTTGCCTGTGGCAACTGCTCTGTTGGGTGGACTGTATCCAGGTCTTAATGACTGAACCATGTTAATGAAGTGTGCGTTCTCAATCAAATGGAAAGGACAGTTTGTTGCATAAACAAACTGTACAATTTTTTCATCAATTACCTCTTTTTGTAATCTGCTGGTTCTTATCACAAACTTATCTATGGTTGTTTCTGCATGATGGAGATTTTTTTTCTTTTTGCCACATATACTGTGGCTATGTGACATACATGATGTGACTGAAACACTATCATTGGCAGATAACTCTGAAACTATAGAAAATGATGGTGATCTTGAAGTATTTATTTATTTAGTATTACTCATTGCGTTCACTGACACTCAGTACTACTTTAAAGGTGAAATTGTAAAAGGAAGATCTGCCTATTTCAGCTATTTATTTTTATCACAACTGCATCTGAAATGATAGTACCATAGAGTAACAACTATATTTTTTGCACTTCTTTGTTGCACTGTTTGCATTTTGCACGCATGCCTGTCTTACCCACAGGTAGAGGAACTTCATTAAAATATTCCCAAACTGGGTCTCTTTTACAGCCTGTTGCCATTATAGGTTTTCCCTTCTAGTGGGAGAATGGTATGGTAGATCTCAAATCAATGAAGGTTACACTCAGAAAGACCTCAAGGTTTCTGGAATATGCTGCTCAAACAGTTTGACTTTTTTGTTTCTACTGCCTGTCCCTCCCTTCTCACATTTATCTCCAGACTTCTTCTCCTTGTCCAGATCTAGTCAGCCCCCAACAATCTTCTATGAATTGAACTTTTTGAAACTTTGCACTTTTAGAGAGAGGTAAGGGATTGACTCTGTGTACACAAATTTGCAGAGGGACAATAGGGTTGAGGTCTGTTATTTCTCCCCTTTCTCTCTATATTATTATTCTTAAACATTACATGAATATATTGTCTCATACTATAGAATTAGAATTTATAATCCCTATTCCATGATGAGATAGTTTTAATAAAGATACATTTTAGCTCAAAGATATCTTTAGATAGGTTTTTTTTCCTCAAAAAGCATTTTATAAAAAAAAATCTCACTTTTTTTATTTTTTAAAAAAAACCATTGATTTTTATCCACCCTGGTCAACATGCGCTAGGGAACTTCTAGTGCAAGGCAGCAGGGTTCATACGGACAGCTAGTGCACAGTATGGCAGCGTGATGTAAGATATCCACCCCAACTTGTTGCACACTGTATAGACAAGCCTAAGGTGGAAACAAAGCACAAGCATCCATTGCACCAAACAAAGGAGGAGACTCGCCTTGGAAGCGGGGAAGTTTGTTTTTTTCTAAACAGTGATTTCAGCCAAATACCTGAGCACTGGGAGCACCTGTGCTGGAGCTCTGTGTGGCAGGCACCTGGCCACCCTGCATGGCTCCTAAAGTGGAGGCCTGAAACAGCACCAGGGCAGAAGAGAAGGAAGCATTATCTATCTCAGGCACTTGTATGGCCCCTGTTACCAGGAATCCAAGAACCCCACAATCTTCAGCGTATTTATCTGTGCATACACCCTGGGAGAAAGAGAAACTGAAGTGTTCCTGTACAGCTCGGAAGTGACTGTCAGTCATATGAGAATGGGGAAGTGTGGCTGGACTCAGAAACAGAGGCACCAGAGCACCATGAAGTCACTAGAAGTTGTAAGGGCTCTAGAGAACCAGACCCATTTGGCAAGTTTTCACAGAGAAGACTGCAAATTAGAATTCTATTTATTTTGTATGGAATCCAATTGGCTTCACCCCTATACTTTCCATGGATTCTTCTCACCATATTCTGCTAGAGAATCCAGCATCTGGTCCACTAGACTGGGTATATCTGCTGCTCCAAAAGAATAGCAGCCCTGTCTGGTAGGTAGCTTTAAAATCCCTTCCTGCATGTTCAGTTGTTTTCTTGGTTCTTCTCGGCTGTTTCAATAGCCTTCTTGCCCACAACGGTGCAATTAATTTCCCTCCAGAGTGTTTGGAGAAAGCCAATAACTGTTTTGCCCGCATGTCTTCTTTCCAGGTGGTCACTATGGATACCATCTGGTTGCTGGATGTCAATCCTATTGAGTAAATCAATGCATCTGTCTGTCTGTCCATTTAGGAACTGATATGGCCCTCTACATGAAAAATCATTTTCTCACAGGATGACCAACTTCTCTATCAAAGAGGTGACTGTAGAGTCTCTGGTGTCTGCTGGGCCTCCTACGCTTGGCTGGATGTCCCATTCTAATCTGACACTATCCTCCAGTGTTCCAGGGAGAGGTAGAAATGATTCCTTTTCAACCCCATAGGGGAAGTATCTGCTTTCGGGCCTGCTACCCGCAGACTCCCTTCTCTTGTTCCTCTTCCTGGGGAAGGACCTTCAGAATTTTGATCTTTTATTTTTTTTACCTTTGGCTGGAAAACCTCTCCTTAGGAGAGAATCTCTTGAATCTCCATCCCTGTCTCCTCCATCTCTGAGTCTGGTACCTCTCCTTCTGTGCGGGGTGATGAGCTGGGGGAGGAATCTTCTTTCCTGGCTCTTGATGTGTTTTCTTGGAGGCTCTGCTTTAGCTCCTCAGGCTCTTTGAGATAGAGCTCCCAGAATGCCTTGTTCTGAGCTTGGATTTCTGGTTGAGTATCCTCATCTCCCTCATAGAATAACAGGGATATTTGAAAATGGCAATTCAGATGTACATCTAACTTCTCATCTTATTTATTGGGAGAAAGGGATCTGAGCCATTAATGAATGGGCTCTACTAGGATTGGATTTAATTTGTCTGCTCTTTTAATCTGACTTTCCTGCTTTCTCCTTTTGATTTGGAGGGCTGCACTGAGGGCTTTACCTGGCGGATGCTGAGCTTAGTCTGCTGCCTGGAAGAGCCCATCTGTATCCAACTGATCTGAAGCCCAAGGGCTTGATGCCCAACGAAGGAGGGAGAGCGACAGGAGGACTGGCTTTCCCTTGTGATATTGGCCTGTCGGCCTGCTGAGAAGATTAGCTATTTCAGTATCTTGGATGGTGCTGGGGGGTTACAGAAGGACCTCAGAGACTGGGGAGCGAGTAGAGACCCATGGAGGGAGCATGAGGGAAATGTCAGGTGACTGTAAGGTGACTTCACTTACACCGTAGCATGTCCTTGAATAGCTCTGGCATCTGTCCAAATGCTGGGTCTATACAGTTGTGTAAAGACTCCCCCTGCCTGTTATTTCTCTTACCTGAAACCTTCTGCATACACGGTGTCCTCTTTACTTCCAGAATGGACTGATTTTTGGTGTCCAAGACTCTGTGGGTTTCCTGCTGTTTCAGCCTGAAGCAGGGAATCTGTAGCATCAGGGAGAGGAAACGATAGGTGCTCTGAGGCCTTCTTTATTTCTTGCTACCTATTCTCCTCAACAAGGTCCATGGGCATGACTTCTGGGGCTCAGGGGGAACCACCCAGGTATAGAGGTCCTGCAGTGCAGGACTGAAGACTCTTGTCTGCTAAGAGGGTGGCTCTAGCAGCTCTAGAGAGCAAGGGCAGGCAGAGATTAGTACCACAGAAAAGGGCAAAGCTAAGTTGGTGCACTGAGCTCAATGTAAACCTTGCCACCAAAGAGAACGCTGCTGGGCTGTGAAATGAAAAGTGAAAGAGACTAATGTGGCTATTTTACTTTCATAAGTGATCACATTCTCAAAGTCCAACCTAGGAGGCTTGTCCTGAGCACGGAGGGGTAGTGCTGTGGCAATGGTTTGGTTGGGGGTGAGGGCAGATTTGAGGAGCATATGTCTATATTTTTTTCTTCACGCTTTCTCACTTTCTCATCTCCCACCATGTGCCAGTCTTCTCCCTCTTTTCTTCCATCAATAGCTCTCCCCATCTCCATTTCACCCACAGACTCCTGCTCACAGAGGTGTCGATTTTGTGATTTGCCAGGGGGTGGTCGACCCCTGCTCCGCCCCAGGCCCTGCCTCCACTCCCACCCCACCTCTTCCGACCCCTGCTTCACCTCTTCCTGCCCTGTTCTGCCCCCTCCCCCCAGAGTGCCCCACCCCCACTGAACAGCTGCTCACTGGCAGGCGGGAGGCGATGGGGAGGCGGGGAAGGAGCTGATCAGTGGGGCTGCCAGTGGGTGCTGAGCACCCACTGTTTTTTTCCTGTGGATGACCCTAGCCCTGGAACACTCACGGAGTTGGTGCCTCTGCCAGCTCAGTCACTTGTTTGCCCTGCTCAGTCACTTGTTTGGCTGTGCAGATATCTATAGGCTCACTGCCCGCAGCAGGGCCCGAGGAATCCAATTTCTCATGGATCTGACTCTATGGATGAGTGAGGGCTGGCTCAAGGGGGTTTGTCTAGCGTAGTTTGTTTCAATTTGAGTTAATTGTCAATAAATTAATTAGACAATTGGCAATAAATTAATCCAGACATTCCACAAGTGTTGGTTTTAGGACAAACATCTGTGGTTTATGCCAGGCCTCAGTCTACAACCCTGGGAGACTTGATGGTGGGGCAGCATGGAGACGCAGGAGAGACCTGCCAGGGGCTACTGATGCTCATCCAGCAAGTTTCATTGGCTCAGGGGATTGCAGTGTGGAGGCAATTGTAGCCCAACAGACAACTGGCGCATTCCAAGTTTTCAGGGACCATATGGTCACCCTTGTATTTTATATGGGTTTGGGGGGAATAAAGCGAGCCAGTTCAGGTACCATACACTTAGCTCCCTACACATTCTGGTGCATTAGGCTCCTGAATTTCTGTTTATTATTTAGCTGCCCGAGCACGAGTTCTGATGCATTGATTTATATCTGATGGCTCTACCGCTGTCAGGTCCAGCAAACAGCAGTTCATTGTGCCTGTAAGAACTAAAATGATTGAAACAAAACCTCCTTATTTAGAGGGATGGCTCTGACAATGTGAAAGGTTCAAGACTTGGCTGCTTGACCCTTACCGGATCTGAGAATGTCTGTCCAGCTCATCCTGACTCAGAAGCACGCACCTGGAGCACTGTAACAGCATCTGGGAGGAGCTGGACTATGCAAATCTCCACTCCTTCATGGCTCCTTTTCCAAAGCAACCAGCACCTACGATTGCTGAAGATGGAGAAGTCTGGGCCTTCCAGCCTTTGCTCGGTCCTCTCCCCTGGTCCTGCCCATGGCACAGACCCAGTGTCCTCTCCTCACCTCTATAAGGGGAGCAGGAGTAAAGAGGCCTTCAACCATCATTCACTCAATTCTGAAACTTGGACTCTGGGCTTTTCATTTACTAGTGTGTTGCTCCCTCCTTGACGAGGCCCCATCTGACCACCAAAACCTTTCAGCTGCCCAGATTCACTAACCTATTCACTGTGCTTTCCCCCTCAGAGACAGCCTGAGGCCTGAGCCAAAGTCAGCAAAAGCCAAGCTAGGAACCAAAGTCAGGCCCTGTCATAAAGCAAATGCCTGCTTCACTGTCTGGTACATGAACTTGGCAAAAACATGGCTGGCGTTGCTAAAACAGACACTACTAACAAGTACTAGGCACTAGGTATTCACGTAAACTCATTCCAGAAGGCTAGCACAGACCTATCCCACAATTAAGTTATGGTATGAACACATTCACTGAAGATGGTACAGGGGCACACTGACCCCTCATAAGACAATGTTAGGATGACAGGATAATAGATGGAGATGTTTTATACATTGTTACAACAAGTTACATATTATACTCCTGATATAGTTAGTTACCAACCCTACACCTACTACCTGTTGGTTTGGCTAAAACACATTCCTCTCTCACCCATCAATTCTGACTGTCCCCCAGAAAAAGACCCCCCAGCTCTAAGTTTTAGAAAAGATATTTTACAAATGGAATGCACAAGTGGTGTGTGCACCTGTCATCACCCTGTTCACCTAGGTCTTACCTTATTGCCCCTCACTCCTTTTTGTTTTTGTTTGGCTTTGGGTTGTAAGCGCTTTGGATGGGAACCATATTGTCCAATGGTTTTATAGGGCTTGCATGTCTTAGATGCTATGGCAACATCATTATAGTTAGGGCCCTACCAAATTCAAGGTCCATTTTGGTAAATTTCATAGTCAGAGAATTAAAAAATCTTAAATTTTATGGTTTCAGATATTTAAATCTGAAATTTCATGGTGTTGTAACCACAGGGGTCCTGACACAAGTGCCGGGGGAGAGGGGGATCGCAAGGCTATTGTATGGGGGTCACAGTATAGCCACCCTTACTTCTGCGCAGCTGTTAGAGGCAGCACTGCCTTCAGAGCTGGGCTCCCAACCAGCAGCTGTTGTGCTTCCTGCAGCTGGGGAAGGTGCGCGGAGGTCAGTCCTACCGGGCCCAGGGAGTGCCTGTGCAGGGGAAGAGGAAGTCCCATCCCTCCCCAGCCTGGCTGGGACTAGCAGCTGGAGCCCTGTGCATGGTAGGAGCCTGCCCGTCTGGCTCCAGGCCAATCACTCAGAGGTTAAAGGGGCCTTTTGTGTGCGTGGGTTAGTGACCATGATGCCCCCCTGATCATGGCACCCTGGGTGGTTGCCCACGTCACCCACCCATACCATGCCACCCTCGCTTCTGTGCTGCTGCTGGCAGTGGTGCTGCCTTTATAGCTGGGTGCCTGGCCAGCAGCCATCGCTCTCTGGCCACCCAGCTCTGAAGGCAGCGCAGAAGTAAGGGTGGCAATACCATGACCACCCCATACAATCGCCAGATTTCACAGGGAAGATGAGATTTCATGGTCTGTGACATGTTTTTCACAGCCATGAATTTGGTAGGGCCCTAATTATAGTAAACCCCACACAATTCTGCATTATTTCATTGTTCCCAGATATGACTTGGGCTCATTACTAGAAATGGATAAAATACACTGATTAAGGTTGATTCCTACCTGGACTCGTGCAGTGCATACACAACCGATGTATCGACTTCCTTACACATCCATTAAAGCCCAATTACCACAAGATGCTTAAGCGTCAGGAATCCTGGACAAATCTTGGCACATATCCTCACACAGTGAAAGAACAACAAGCAAGACTAAATTAAGAACAATAGTAGTTAGCAACTATATGGTACTTTTACAGCTTTAAAGTGTTATATAAAATGAACGATTAGTCTTCACAACACATGCATGAGATGAGTATCATTGTCCCTATTTATAGACGTGGACACTGAGGCAGAGACATTGAGTAAATGTCTCAAGGTCAGCTGGGAGATCTTAGAGGAGTTCCTAGCTCTTACTCAAGTGCTCAGTTCACTAGAGCACACTGCTACCCAGCGGGACAATGCTTGCTCCAGATTTAGACTTAGATTTTTCAATATTCTGCGCAGTTTACTTTAGGTGGGACATCAGGCTTCCTAAACCACCCCACCCCAGCTGTTGAAGGTGGATGATAGGCAAGTTATACACATATGGTCTAACCTAGCCATCTCAATTTTTGGAAATGCTGTTTAATGTGTCTGATGTTATACAGTTGGAGAAATCTCTTGAAAACACTTTTCCTCCTAACGCAATATTTTTAGCTGTACAACGCTGGATAACTATAACTCCATATTTGTACACACAGCATTTTTCTCCAAGGGTTTAGTAACTAGGGAAGTTTAGGACCTTCAAAATATTTTACTTTTGGAGAAGACAACATACAATTAACAAGGAAAACAGGAAGACTGGATTTATTGGAAATTCCTTTATAAGATTTATTAAAAAATATCTCTTGGCTGTTGACAATCACCATGATCTACAATGAAAACAAACAGAAATACTTGGATAATGTTCAAACAGTTTTCACCTACAAGAGAAGGCTGACACCCAGGAACTCTTGAATACTGGTTAAATATGTGTATTGGTATAAAAATTCCTGGGTTGAGTTTGAGTAATATGGTGGGAAATGTGGCTAATGGCTGGTTGCCTTAAGACTGAATGGTACCATATGTGCGTTATACAAGCTCTCTGATACTTACCTTTCCTTTTGAGAAAACTTTAAGAAAAATCAGACTGTAGCTCTCAATGGTTCAGTGCGGGACAAAGTTCTTAATGAAGCATCTGCTGAAATCCTATTCCATATCAATGGGGCTACGTAAATAATAACAGTAAAGCCACAATTCATTTGCTGTCCAATTTAACATGCCAAATAATCTACAACTGGATAGCTCTGTCATCACCAGATAAAAAGGATTTAAAGATGTCCTTTAAAAGATGTGGCAAATAAGGTTCATTTGGCAGGCACAAAGATATGAAGAGTGCATCTGGGTGGAGTAGGGTGGACACAGAATCCAGAAAAAAGAAAAAACCTTCCTTTCTTCTGCACGTCAAACTTATTTTGCAAGAGTTCAGAATTTTCTTTAAATCTTTTGAGTTAAATATATCAAAGCCACATGAACCCAAGTAAAATATAACAGGATGCTTGTTGGAGATACCCAAGTCGTATAGTGTACTGTGCTACTTACCATACTACACCTTGTCTATAGTGTTCAGTTTTCTAGTTGACAAACATTAAGGCTTTGAAAATCTTAGTCGAACTCTTTCCTTAGAGATTCTACTGAAACTAAAATCAATATGGCTCTTTTTCTTCATTTCCTTAGATTTGCACCTGAATTAAGAGTGACAACAGAACTCTTCCAAGAGCATTGTCTGTTACGTGTTGCTGTAGCACAGACTCACAATGTATAGTAGTGTATTAGAAAAAAAAAAAAGTCTGTTTCAGAAAGGAGTTTTGTAAAAACTGGTATTTAGAATTTAAAGGTCATTTGCCACCAAATAATAAGAGTACTTCTAATCCTAAACTACCTGGGAAGTCCCTTTACTTTTTAAAATTCCTCTCAAATATCCTACCTAACCACAAATGAAATGAGTGAAGTTTCATAAGCAATCACAAAGAACTATTGTGAGGAGTCAGTGTTCAGTAAATAAAAGGTCCAAGAATTTGTGTTCCAAACTGTAATTCTCTGAAACAATGTACAACTGGCACAGATTCTGTTTGAAGTTGTGCCTAAGCAAAATAAAAAAGCAAACAAATTTTAAGTTGACATACTGTATTGTGAATTACTTTCCCAGCTTTTCTACATCTAAGATAGCGTGAAATGTTCTGCAATACAGTAAAACAGTTTAATATACAGTTGATTACAGCTCTGTAGTAACGAGTCAAAGATATGTATTTTTATCTATATACATATATAGCTTAATATTTCACAGATACAACTTTTTTCCATTTTGTGTGTTGTCAACAAAGCATATGCAGAATATTTACAATTCATCTGCTGAATGGAAGCACCTTCCCCAGCAAATAATTCAGTGGAAGTTACAAACTTCCCCTCAGAAGTGTTTGTAAACAGGCCTTTTCTGTCTGTTTGCAAAGAGGAGGGGAGAATGTAGTGTGATTGTGGGGTCTACGGGGATGGGGAAAAAACCCAAAGACATCACTAAAGTAACACTTTCCAGGAGATAAGGATTTTTTTTAAATTGTTTTTTGAATTGGAAATTGTTTTCAGTTAATGCTTAGCGCTTTTGTGCTGTTTCCATGCGCATTTGTGGAGGGACAGGAAATGCGATACCAAAGTGCGAGCACGCTTGGGCTAATATTGGTCTAAAGGCAGCTTTTAAAGGAAGCATATGACAATATGGAGTTGATGTCTATCTCCAGGCATGTTGCCAAGCAGGAATCTTAAGCCGGTGTTTGAACAGAAATATCACCTTTGCCCAGCTTACAATTTTTTGTGAAACCAAAATCAACTCGGAAGGATCTATTTTGCGTTTCTACCTTTAAGATGAACCTACTGCAGGTTTCTGTAATCTTGTAACACTCCAGCCAGTCACGATAGCTTTCTATGCATAGTAATTGCTTACATAATGTCACATCGGTATAATACTGTACACAACACGATATAGAAACAAACAAAAACAAAAAACAAACCAAAACCCCACATACAACTGAACTTTGGTAACAGGGTAGCTGTGTCTGAATTTAAAATGCAATTTCAACTGCCAGCTCAAAATTTACTCACATGAAAAATTTAAAGAAAAATGCAGAGGGAAAAGACATTTTTACAAACTCAATGAACAATAGTTATGCTGAAGCAGAATTGTCTCAGTCAACTGCGGTGCACAGAAGCAGCACAATTACTGACCCACAAGTGTCCAATTATTTCTCTGTGTAGCTCTCTGCACTCTTATTGGCTGGATGTGTGTGTCCAATTGGCATAATAATTGTATGGCATACAAATCGTTGCTCTGCTTGGCTACTGCTCTCAGAACTCCATATACAGGTGACTACAACACCTCAACTAATCATGCCTTCCCCACCCTGCTACCCGTGAGCCCCTAGTCCTCCTAGCCCCTGCCCCTTGTCCTCCTTGCTCTAGAGGAATACTAAATCCTCTCCCAAGTCATTTGTCTTTCAGTTTATATTTTCTTTAAAAGCTACCCCTCCCCCTTTAGCTTCAGCTCAGCAGCACTGACCGGGGGCAGGGAGCATGGAAGAGTCCAGTCCCCCCACACCAATATTTGCAGCTTTTTATGCTGAATGTAAAAATAACCTTTGCCAGGACAGAGGAAGCTTTTAAAATAAATCCAATATAAAACAAATCATATTTGCCATTGGAGTGTGGAAAATACCCCTCCTGAGAGGTGCAGCAGTGGGGAAGAGCACATTTCGGTGTGTTGTTAACTTCTGGGTGTTCCGTGTTAACTCAGTAACTTTGGACACGGTGCTTATCAGAATAGGATATGGTTATTATTACCTGATCAATAAGAGACACCCTCCATTTATCATGCAAATTCTACGCAGTATTCATAATGAATTTGCAACTGTGCTTTGTCTTTAAATAGTAGTTAGGACTTAAGGCTCTTGGCTTTTTAATTATTACTTATATTTCTATTTATTACTGCTGCAGTTTAAAGCTGTAATCTCAGAGGGTGTTACTAGAGCCCCTGGCTCTGCATATACAGAACCATGGCTTTAGAACACTGCAATTCAGGAAGTAAAGTTTGGGTGAAGTTTCCTCCAGCAGCTGTGAACTGCTGAATTAGTGGATGTTGAGAGAACAAATGTTTGACACTGGTAGGGCTCTTAAAAAGAATGCAGTGGTGCTGGGTGCTGCAGGAGGCATTGCTTTGGGCAATGGTGTAGAAGAGGCCACCACTTTTGGGGTCTGCCTATTTTCACTAGGTGATGACAAGATGGAATTTTTTATACAGTGAGAAAACCCTGGGTGAATGGGGTCAGAATTTTACCCCATGTGCATAAGGACACATTCAGTCAGACAACTGTTTTTCACTGTAGCACATTTTGTTTTTCTCCCCAGAGCTTATCTTTTGACAATTATAGATTCAAACCTGCCTCCAAAGTGCAAATTATTTCTCTAGTATCTTTGTTACAAATAAGTACTATGAGAGAAAAGTGAAGGGTCTTTAGACAGTCTCAGTGCTTTTAATGGGTTAGACTAGATCATCCTATTTGCCCATGGTAGCCATACACTCAATATAAACCACTTAGAATACATAACCAAAAGCTAAAATTTAAAATAACCCTTCCAATGCCAATACCTTATTTGCAGTTGTTAAGGTTTGTTGAATGCTACCATTTCTACAGGATTAGAATAAGTGTTATAGCAAAACAAAAAAACAAAGAAAGAACAAAATAAAACACACAGAAAAATGGCTGAAGGCTAAGTTGCAAAGAGAAAGCAGTCTTAAGGCATCTTTCAGTAATTGCAAAACTCAAATGACCAACTCTCCTTACATGGATGTGTAACTAGGAGCTCTATGTGTAAAGCTGCCTGTTGTCAAAGGCAGTAAATGTGTTGCATATGGAATGGTTGGCTTTAAAATACATTGCCTTTGTTTCTTTCCTTCCTCTAGGTCTAGAACCAAAGTCCACTGAAATCAACAGAAAATTTTCCTGTTGACTTCACTGGGTTTTGGACAATACCATTGTATTAGTCAAACATGAAATGTTTAACTGATGTAACTAAGACCCAGGGACAAAGCCTTAAATATCTTTTACAATCAATTTTGCAGAATACCTTTCTTTCTCAAAGCAGTGGCAGATTAGCCATTGGGCCAATGGGGCCCATGCCCAGGGCCCCGGCGCCCCGACCCACTCCACCCAGCATTCCTGCTGGGGAGCAGGGGAAGCCCCCGCATCCCAACCCCCTTCCCCAGCAGAAATGTGGGGGGAGGGGTACTGCGGGCGGAAGGGGTGAGGTGGGGCCCCCACTTGCTCTGGCCCAGGGCCCCACAAACCCCTAATCCGCTCTGCTCAAAGTGAGCAACTCAAACCAGAGATCTCTCTCCTCAGCAAATAATAAGTAGCTAGTATTTGTGTGCAAACCATCTAAGTAGTGAAGTACTTAGTAACCATCTGTGCAATAAGGAAATAATATATGAGAGATTTAATCCACTGGGTAAAGACTCTAAAAAAATTACCTAACACTTTCATCTTTTTTTCTTCCAGAGCTTAATCCTTTTTCCTCTGAAGATAGGAAAGTATTACCATCTTGAAACCCTTTCCCTCACCACCATTCTACATGGAACAGCTGTTAAAAAACCCATATATACACATTGCAGGTTTTGTTTGAGTCTCTTTAGAATTTCAGTAGTGTTCTCCTTTAAGCAACACTAGTAAAAACAAAGAAATCAAACTTCTGAGGCCTGATTCTCATTAAGACTGAAAGGGGGTTGTAAATATATTACATTTATACTCAGTTTAATGTCCCTTTACCCCTGTCAGAGTGGTGTGAAGCAGTAGTAAAGAATCAGGCCCCTGATTTCGTATCTGCCTTCAAGTTCCCTATTCCTTCACACAAGCAAAGACAAAAAACCTTGTGAACAAAGATCAGCCTTTTAAACAACCTGACATCCAATTTTATATTTCCCTTCTCTATTTCCCAGTAGTTTTGTGGAGCTTGGTGTCTGGTGGTGTAGTGTGTATTTATACTACGTTTCACCTCTAGACTGACAGGAATTCCATTTCTTTCAAGGGTGGCATAACATTTGAAAGAACTTTAGCATGATAGCTCTGAGTAGTTAGGTGGCTGATTTCTCAGGTATGGCAAATTTTCAGATCTGGTCAATCTGTTAATGTGGCACATCTACTAGTCCTTATTCCATACCTGTTGATTTAGATTATGTATTCTATTTGTATAGATCAGGGATGGGCAAACTTTTTGGCCCGAGGTCCACATCGGCATTGTGAAACTGTATGGAGGGCCAGGTAGGGAAGCTGAGCCTCCCCAAACAGCCTGGCCCCTGCCCCCTATCTGCCCCCTCCCACTTCCTGCCCCCTTCAGAACCCCTGACCCATCCAACTCCCCCTGCTCCTTGTCCCCTGACTGCCCCCTCCCAGAACCCCCGCCCCCCGGGACCCCACTCCCTATCCAACTCCCCCTGCTCCCTGTCCCCTGACTGGCCCGACCCCTATCCACCCCCCCGTTCTCTTTACCCTGACACCCCACCCCAGAACCTCCGCCCCACCCAACCTCCCCCTGTCCCTGTCTGACTGAACCCCTATCCACACCCCCACTCCTAACCGCCCCTCGGCACCTCCCGCCTTTTCTAATCCCCCCCCCCCCCCCCGGCTCCCTGTCCCCTGACTGACCCGAACCCTATCCACACCCCTACCCCTAACCACCCCCTGGGACTCCACCCCCTATCCAACCCCCCCGCTCCCTGTCCCCTGACTGCCCCAACCCCTATTCATACCTCTGCCCCCGACAGTCCCCCTGGGACTCCCATGCCTATCCAGCTGCCCCCTGCTCCCTGACTGCCCCCAGGACCCCTGCCCCTTATCCAACCCCCTCACTCCCTGCCCCCTTACCATGCTGTTCAGAGCAGCAGGAGCTCGCAGCCCTGCTGCCTGGCTGGAGCCAGCTATGCTGCCCGACAGGAGCGGAGAGCCAGAGAGCTGGCGGTGCGGCATGCTGAGGCTGCTGGGTAGGGGGGACAATAGGGGAGGGGTTGGGGGCTAGCCTCCCTGGCCAGGAGCTCAGGGGCCGGGCAGGACGGTCCCGCAGGCCATAGTTTACCCACCTCTGGTATAGATATTACACTGTGCTCTGTTTGCATACATGATGAGGGGAGTTTTTTAGCACATCCCCACTCTAGTTGTTCCATTTTGTGAATGCAGGGCTAGTTCTCCCCTCTCTCAAGTTTTCTTTACCTTACTACACATTAGTCTAATAACCTTAGGACCCTTCTCCATGATTGTACAGCTGAGACACTTTCCATAAATTGGCCACTAAATAAAACTAAAGGCATAAGCTAAAATATGCCGGTAGGGATTTGTTTTGGATGAATGATTATTGTTTTCCTAAAACAGTTTTTATAACTGATCATTTTTAATTTTAAAATTGATCAGAGCAGACAAAACTTTGGAGCCATTGGCCTATGTGTGTATTCATATTAATAGTGCATTACAATTCAGATTTATTGTAACAGAGTCATTGGGACACTGTCCCTGGAAAAGCAAAAATGGTTCCACTACAACCTAGATAGAGAACTACAATGAAGGAAGTTGGAAAATTTTGTTTCTGGAGTAGAATGCACTGTTCCCTGCACAAATATTCTGCACATTTTGGCTGTCACAGCTATATTTATCCCAGTTTCCAAAATGTTCGGAGGCCCAGTTTGTGTTTGTTTTCCTGGATGCATTTGTAACAGGACAGCAGTGCTATTTTACTCTATTGTTATGCTGTAGCACTGGGATTCTCACATCTTTCACCATGTGGGCCACTTACTTCCCCTCCTGTTCACAAATGTTCCACTTCCATTCACAATCTCACAACATCCCTGCAGCATCTACAGCAGTTGCTTATGTGGGAAGGTGACATTAAGGAGTATTCAATGTATTTTTAGCGGTCTTTTAATGCAATTTAGTTGCTGGAAATAAGGAACCATCAACGTATTGCCAGCCAGCTCTCCAGAAGCAGCTGTTTAAGAACCTATAGAAAGTGGACATATGTTTCTGATGCTTTATTATATTTTCTACTACAGATGGTAAACTGAAGCAGCATTAGTCACTTTATTGTTTAGAAAGGAGGTTGGAAAACTATCCCCATAACATAATTTTAATCCATATGAATATATAAAGTATGCCTTTTCTGTGGACGTGCTTTGCTTTGTAGATCTGCCTACCCAGACTCCTTGAGAAAACTTTTGTTAATATGGGCCCATTTGAACTCTGCTTCAATGGATTTCAATGGTGCTAGCAGTTTCATTTGATTTTATGTTTCATTTCCTCCTATTACGTAAGCCTGCTATGACTTAATGGCGTACTCTTGTGTTTTTCTGTTGTGATGGCAGATTTACTCTTCATAAATTGCTGTCAATTTAACTGTCGTGATGTGTTTCTCTTCTATAACTTAAAATAAACCAGTTTACAATAAGAAAAGGAAGAGAAAGGACAGAAAACCAACAGTACACAGTAGTAAAGTTGTGAGTGGACAAATGGACCACTACGAAAGAACAAGGCAAATATCCAAACTCCATTAAATTGGAGAATACAGCCAGAGACAAACCGTAGTGAAGGAAGTTTTACAGCGTGGAGAAAGTTCTTTGACATGAAACCATGATTTGGCACCAAAGAAATTCAAATACTGCTGTTAAAACAGAAGATCTAATCCAATGATGGGGGAAAACCACCCCTCGACATATCTCATCATGCACAATACAGAAGAGTTCAACACAAAGGAGAGGGGAAACAAATAATCTTGAAATCAGGCAAAAAAATCTAGACAGCGAGAAAGTTGATGAGATTACAATCAACTTCATACTAATAATTGTTCAATGCTGGTATTTGGACATGCTTTGCAAAATAAGGTATCAGCTGGTTAAGAACAATTATTCGCTTTCAATATTTTTACATATGAACATCATGTGACATTCACTAGAAACCCAACATTTTATAAATCATTCTAAATTTCAATATCAGAGAAAGTTACAGAAACAGGAGAATTAAGCAATTTTAAAATACTAGAGTTTACAGACAACCTCAAAGATAGTTTCTCTAATCAAGATACAGTACTTCCTCAGATAAAAGCTTGTGAGTCCTTTGTTTTTGTTAATTCCTTTTATCTTTACTCATTGAACCTCCATATCCTTTGAAAAACCATGTCCTTTGGCTCCATATTCAAACTGTCAATTGTTTCAATACCCAGATTCAGAAAAGAATTTTTCTGTTTATCCCTGCCAGTGTTCACAAATAACTAGTGCTAAGCAAAGTGGTAGTGAAAGGTTTGGCTACTTAGCCTTTTTTTGAGACTCCATCATCCTTCACCTCTTATGACATTTCATAGCCCTACTACATGCCAAAGTGGTCTCTCCACTGACAATTTTAGTGAATAATAGTGAATTTTAGTGAATAATAGGAATTGCTGACTGGCAGTGGCATTCTTACCACTATCTACCCTGCTCAGAGCAAGTATTACATTCTGATTGTTAGATTAAACAAACAAACAAAACCGAACAGCCTTCCTCTAACCCCACTCTTAAAAAACCTTAAATCCTGGACAATAACAAATTTGTACTTATCTTAAAAATCTGCAGTAATTAAAACAAACACACTGGAATGTTATTTACTTATTTATGAGAAGTCAATCTGTTCAATTTTAAAGGAGTAGTGGGGAAAAATAATCAATTGTGTGTCAGCAGCAGATTAAGGAAATGTTGCAGAAAATACTCAGTATCTTCCTCACCGTTCTAAACCCTAAAATCACTCACATGGGTGAGCAATAACAGGAGCAGAACTCCTAGGCTTGAAAAGCATTTAACAACTACATTTTTTTAAACTGTGGGTGATCTTGAAATGATCAGCATTAAGAAATTCTAAACATACAAGAAAAGAAAAGAGCAAGCAAACAAAGCATCAATTTTTGGTAGACTACTTTTCAGGGGATAGGGCTAATCATGCTACTTTTATAAAGTTTGTGTTTCTTTAAAATTATTATGCAGAAAGCAACAGAACAAGCACAAAAGGCATTTTATAAAATAAACTCTGATATTGGCATGCAAATGTATGACATGGCCTGTCTTTGGACTCTCTGATACACTAAGAGAGATGCAGTAGAGAGCATTATACCATTAAAAACCACCACAGACTCATTACTTTTTGCAAGTATTGGGACTGCGTTTCAAAGGCACAAAAGGGAGTTTGGGGTCCAACTCCCATTGCCTTTCAGTGGGAGTTGGGTGTCTCATTGCCCCTTGCGCCTTTGAAAAGCTACCCCATATGTTTTGTGGGGTGGGTATTCATAGCTTTGTTTCTGAATCCCTAAAGAGATTCAAGTCCTTTGTGGTAAGGACCATGACACCTGGTCAAAGTGAAGCTGTTAAATGTGGTTATTGTTCTGGTGGCAATAAGCAAACAGCGATACAATTCATGACTTAACTATTAGCTACTATTTACCCAGATTTAATTTGAATGCATGCAATGTTGGCTGCACTCAACTCACAAAGGTGTTAATACTATACAGAACAACTCCACTGCAAGAACAAACAGCAGCCCTTGAATTCAGAGCCCAGAAATGTTTCTGACCTCAGCCATTTTATTTGCTTAGTGAGATCAGAAAAGAGGCCATGATACTTCTAAATTTGGTACCCTTTTCAGTATTCTAATGAGATACTACTAAGAGACTAACAATACTCATGTAGTAACAGACCATGAACAGCCATGCTGGCTTTATTAATTTTGTAGGCTAAAGGACTGTCTTTGTACTGAATGGTGCATTATTGCAATAATTAGAGGTAAGGTTTTCTCAATCCTGGCTCCTGTTCAAAAGAAATTGGCTTGGAATCCCTAGATTATGCCGTTTTTTCACTTTTAGTTGCAATGTGCGAACCTCTTACAGGTGAAGGGTTATTGTGGTGAGTATAACAATTGTACAGTATTAAAAGTCAGAGAAAAGATGTGGGCATATTTTGATGGATCACAGCTAACATTGAAAAAACTCAACTGCAGAGAAATGCCACTTTATCACTGGGCATTGTAGGGGGCCATCAAATCAGAGAGAGTAAGTGAGGGGAAAAAAGGGTTAACCACCTCAGGACACATATTTTAATGCTAGAAGGCATGTAAACACCACAGGACATATGAACATAAGAAGGGGGATGGATCACTTGATTGCCTGCTCTGTTCATTCCCTCTGGGGAACCTGGCATTGGCCACTGTCGGAAGACGGAATACTGGGCTAGATGGACCTTTGGTCTGACCCACTATGGCTGTTCTTAAAGCAGTAAGTGTGACTATATTCTGCTTTCACTTTTAAGTTATCTTTTTTGGACTGAAGATGGAAAGAAATAACTAAAAAAATATGACTGTGCAGACAAAACAGCATTACATTTCCCCACAATCACCCGATTTCCCTTGGCAGATGAATTTATTTTGGGTGGAAATATTATAGTCATTTTGTTGGTACAAGAAATATTTGTTTAAATTGGAACCTTGCAATATTTAATATTATCCAAAGTGGGTCATCCACTCGGTCAAAAACTGAGTGAAAAAGGGGTTAAAATTATGGAAGAATGCAAAGGGAAAACTAGTCAGAGTCTTCTCCAGGAATTGAAATTAGAGGAGGTGTTTGTTGTCTGAAGCCCTGATCCTGCAACTGCCTCTATGCAAACGGACCCCGGCACCTGTGCAGAGTCCCACTGACTTCAGTGAGCCTCTCTGCAGACACAGGGGTCTGCCCACACAGTCAATTGTAGGTTCAGGCCCGAAATGTTGTGCTTCTCAGCTCATGGCAAAGGACCTTCCTATTTCTGCTTTAAATGGCACACGGGAAGCATGTCATTCTAATCTGTGCTGCAAAAGCACAGCATGGGGTAAAGCCTGAAGAACGTTGTTCAGCACCATTAATTCAGTATGGAAGGGAAGCTGGGATTTTCAGACTCAATCTGCATTTTGGTGGCTTTGGCGGTATCACCAACTTTGACACAAGTATTGCCTAGATAATGTCCTCACAGTGCTTGGCAGTTTGAAGAGGATGAAGCACTAATGGGCATCTTATTAATTTTAGTGACACCAATTACCACCACTATGAATCCTAATACCCTCCACAAACATGATATTTAAAATAATAATAAATAAATATAACCCCAAAACATTTATTTAACCGCTCCTCTCTTAAATCAGAGCAGTTTTAAGGGCATCAACTCCACTCAAAACTTCACAAATCCCTTGGGGTGGGGGTAAAAGGAAAACTGCTTTTTAAACACCTGAGACCTGGATTGTAAAAACTTTAATGGTTACTGGTTTGTTTTTGGAACCCTATCCTGAGAGTTGGTGAAATCTATCCCCACATATCAATAACTCATTGGATGTAAGGAAAGCAGTGCATCCAAAGCATACAATGGCAAATGTCTGATCAAAACACTGTTAAAGGAGGATGAACTACAACAGCTGTGCTGCCTGCTCCATCTAACTGCTGAGCCACTGTAGAACCCAGCTCCTCCTCCAGCCCAACACAAAAGCAAAATTGTGTTACGTCATCTCCACGACATTCCCTAGTGGTACATTACTGGCACTTTTTATATCAGTCTCATATGGTAGATACACGCACATCTGTCTGTGTGTTTACATACAGAAGGTCTGATAACAGTAATATATTATACACACACACACACACACATATATATATAAAACCCAAGGAGTTGCATTAGCCAAAAAAAAAAAAAAAAAAAAAAAGTGTTTTGTGAGAAACAACAATAAAAATGATATCATGACCACAGCTTTTCTTTTAAAATTAATAGATACCCAAAGCTATGATTTTATTTGGGGCCTTTGTACCTAGACAGGGAGTCCAATGGAGTATATCTGAAGGCACTTAATATGCTCCACTCAGCTGAAAGAGGGTTACACAGGGAGCTGGGGAGTTTTGGAAGAGGGCTAAAGGGCATGGAGGAGAGAGACAGGTGAAAATGAGCCCTGAATAACTGTGATCCACACAGCATCAGGTGCTAACATGAAAACAAACAACCCAGGTGTTGAGGTGGTCTTTCTTCAAAAAGAAAGCAGACAATTGCAAATGTCTTTGTGTTTCTATGGACAGAGCACATCATGCAGCTCTCTGTCACTGCATCATACACTCTTAGAGATATTTAACTTTGTCAGTTCATTGACCTCCTCAGTTTCTGCTTCCTCACAATCATTCTTTACAGCTTTGCCAAACCTGCACCTGTCTTCTGCTTTCACTGACTCTTTTTGGAGCTTCTTGTAGTATGGAAGCATATCCTTGGGTTCTAAGTTGTTATCTGAGCCCTGGGATGTCTTGTCCGAATTCTGTACAGAAGGCACCAGATTGGCAATCTCATCGGTAGGAGACCGCCCAATGCTGCCATCCACTTGAACCCGGATGTCTGGAGATATAGATAACTGGTGATGCGGCACAACCCCATTGTCCATGCATTTTGGGTAAAGGTAGGTTTTCATCTGACCTTTCCCCTTCACGTTGACTGTCCCCCTATAATCAAAGTCATATCCCATCTTATTTAGGATACGGTAGCTCTCCTCACTCACCTGTATCCGGCACTCCACTCCAGTAGTGTCCATCCTGCTAGCAATGTTCACGGTATCACCCCAAATGTCATACAATAACTTGGTGGTGCCTATGACCCCAGCAGTGAGAGGGCCATGGTTAAAGCCAACGCGTAGTTTAAAATTAAACCACAGCATATTGTTGTTGAAGTCATCCACCACTCGCATCATTTCTTTGGCAAATTCAAAAAGGGTTTGCAAATGTCCATGTGGATGGTTGTTGTCCTGACATTGTGCGGTGTTCAGTCCAGAGGCAGCCATGTAGGTTGCCCCAATTGTTTTGATTTTCTCAATGCTGCTGTAATGTGGTTTGCTTAGCAACTCATCAAAGTCCCCAATCAATTCATTTAGGACTCGATAGCATTCCTTGCCCCCCTCATAATTCTCTTCATAGAACTCACTGAAGTTCACAATGCTAGCAAAGATCACTCCACCACTATCATGGTTTTTGGAGTAGCTCTGGGAAACCTTCAACTGCTCCGCCACATGATATGGAATAATATTCCTCAGCAACCAGTCAGCTTGATCCCTCATGCTCTGAATTTTGGTGCGGTGAAGATCAGCCTCTACATCTCCATTGTAGTGGAGGCGGTAACTGACTTCAAATTCCCGATTCAGAAACCAAACCAAAAGGAGTAGGAGAAAGAAAACCAGTATCACTTCTTGGCCAATCTGGTCTGCTGGTTTCTTTATATCATTTAGCACTGAACTGTTGCATGGATTCTTCCTAGAGCTGGGGCAGGGCAGGGGAAAAGAAAAATAAAGATGGGCATTTTAAAATACATATTCATTACTTCTTAATCTCTAAATCTGAATTGTTAAAAATGCCTCAATAAAATCAAACTGTAGTTATAAAATTCTAATTTTATTTGCTATTAAATATGCCCATGCTGTAGAACTCTCGCATGCTAAATTTAACTAGAACTAAATTAAATGGACCCCGTTGAGTTGCTGGCCTAAATACTGCCCACGTTTGACAATGTTAAAGTTCTTAGTGAGGAGTATATTGTCTTTCCATATATATTTATAATATTACTTATTAAAATTATAAATATATATTGTGACAGGGTTGGGCCAGATGGCTACAGGAGAGTGATAGAAGGCAGATACATTAGCCCCAGGTTAAGTAGGTCCCTTTTCCCTGGGTAAGGTAACAGGGAAGGTTCCAGAACAATCTGGAACCTTCTGGAAACAATTAAGACAGACAGGCTGATTAGAACACCTGCAGCCAATCAAGAAGCTGCTAGAATCAATTAAGGCAGGCTAATCAGGGCACCTGGGTTTAAAAAGGAGCTCACTTCAGTTTGTGGTACACGTGTGAGCAGCTGGGAGCAAGAGGCGCTAGGAGCTGAGAGTGAGAATGTGTACTGTTGGAGGACTAAGGAGTACAAGCATTATCAGACACCATGCGGAAGGTCCTATGGTGAGAATAAAGAAGGTGTTGGGAGGAGGCCATGGGGAAGTAGCCCAGGGAGTTGTAGTTGTCGTACAGCTGTTCCAGGAGGCACTCTAGACAGCTGCATTCCACAGGGCCCTGGGCTGGAACCCGGAGTAGAGAGCGGGCCCGGGTTCCCCCCAAACCTCCCAACTCCTGGTCAGACACAGGAGAAGTTGACCTGGACTGGGGGTTCATGAAAACAGCCCAACTGAGGGCTGCCGTGAATCTCCGAGGCGAGCAAATCCGCCAATAAGTGCAAGACCCACCAAGGTAGAGGAGGAACTTTGTCACAACATCTTTGTATTTACAATGACTTCTTGCATCCCTGATTCAGAAATCAAGCCTGGAAAAAAAATTTAACTACCAATAACAGAACACAAACTGCTGCCTCAGCCCATCTATATCCCTCAACCTGCCCCTTCTCCAAAGACCTGAGAAAACAGATGAGCCTTGCGAGGTTTCTTGAAGATCAGTACATTTAGGCTCTGTAGGACACAGGGAGGAAGAGAACTCCAGAGCTGAGGAACTTTATGGAGAACAATCTGCCACTTTACTAAGAAACTGGGGAGGATGGGGTCCTCGCTTGAGCATCTCTGCGGATTACGACCACTGAAGCTTATTATGGGGATACAGGCAATTTTCTCAACGAGCCACAATATCAACTTTTTAGGGTGTGTACAGATCAAGAGCAATATTCACAAATTCACTGGCAGCCTCTACAGATTATGGAGCACCGGTATAATATGCTTCCTCTATGAAACATTCCTGAACAAGCAAGTAGCTGCATTCTGTACAACTGTAATTTTCTGGATGGTGTCAGGGTATAGCCCAAATCACTTTGGGAAGATGACTGATCCACATAATGCCAGTGCATTTTCTGAAACCAGGCCCGAACTCAGACTGACTGGGGATTACCAACAGAGTCACTTCATCACAAGTTTTTCAGTAAGTTTATTCAATGCCAGAGATTCAATACAAGTGGGTAGTTGGCAAGTTTATCCAAGTCCAGAGATGGTTTCTTGAGCAGAGGCATCAAACCGAGTGGCTCCCTGAAAACACTTACCCTCCTGAAAAGGGGTGATGGCAATCTCTACCAAGACTGGTAGAGCGCACGATCTGACTTTGAAGAGAGAACTTTACTGCTCTCATTTCTACCTTGCTGACAAGTGGGCATCTGTTAGTCCCCAACCATTTTCTCAACTACTTGGTTGAGCTTGTTTCCAATATGGGTGTCCCTAAATACTCGCCTCGCTTTTGTAATGACAACAATTCACTCATGATCTGAAAAGAGAATTCCCTTAAGATGACTGAATTCATCCACAAGGCAGGGAGCTGCGTATCTCAAATGAGTGGATACAAGATCTTTCCCAGATCACAAATTTTTTGATCCCACTATGACTACAGTGAGAATCAGCTATGCAAAAAACCCACAGAACTAACCTGAAGGAGGAAATTACTGAAGTGATGCCCTCATCTTGAAAATTAAATCTCTGAAAATGTTGCACCTACTATGGTTACAACTAACACCTTTGATCTAGCATAACTATAGCGGCAAGAAGCTAATGGAACAATATTTCTTCTTTTTAGTTTGTTTAGTTTATGTATTTGACAATACAATATGATTGGGTAATTAGCAAGAGCAAAATTCATTAAATGAAATGACCTTTATAAACAACAACTGAGAAACAGAAAATCCCCACCAAAGCCTTACAAATTTTTTTAAAGGAGCTTATACAAAAAAATTCAGGGCTATTTAAGCTGTTTACTGTTTAAAGGGTATAGTAACAGAAAACGGAATTTTAAAAATTGGTCAATTTAAAAAACTCAAGCTGACTCTGTTCTTTTAACCAAATAGTTTAAATACTTGCAGGCACAAAAGCCTGAGAAGTTAGTTGGAATTTTCATCCACTCTGGGTGCTGAATACAGCACTTGTGAAAATTCTTTAGATGGAGTCAGGAAGCTTTCCTTTGATTGATCACAAATCCTAAACTGTGTAACATAACGGCTTTCTCCTTATAGCAGAGGTTCTTGGAAAGACACTTGCCCTAGGAGCTAGTAATCTGGGTTTCAAATTGTATTGTTCTATATATAAAGCAGATGCGTAACAACTAGGTCTTTGGAGAGAATACAAGGGCTGAACAATGAGAAAAAGACACCAACAGAGCTGAGCATTGGAATTTTTGATGAATCATGTAGAATCGGAGATATTGTAAACGGGATGCTGCTACACATATGAGATGTTAAGCATCCTGGGGTGATGGACAGAGATGGTGTGAACACTCTATTTTATACCCTGATGCAACTACAGAACATAGGAACTCCATTTAGAAAAAAATTTGGAGTGTAAAGGTGGGGGAAGAAAAGCAGGGGCATGAGTTTTTTCTAAACCACAAGGCAGATTTGAGTCTCTATCTCAAAAGGCCTATCCATCATTCCATTTGGGAACTATGAACAGTGGAGAAAAAAATACACTCTACCTGCTTTGAGGCAGGGAGAGTAATGAGTGCATTGACTCTTAGTGGGAGGACACATTTGTTTAAGAGCATCTTGTTTTGATTGGATGGAGCACAAGAAGAAATGGTGTGCCTTCAATTGGAAAGCAATGAGACAAATCTGATGTACTGATTTAGCTACACGGGTGCAAAAAAGCTATGTGTTGACCAAATCTTAGAAGAGCTTATGCGCTGAGACTTCACAGATGGTAGCTGTTTTGATACCACTTTAATAAAGATCTTAATTCTTGGTCAAGCAAAGCAAAAGGGGAAAGGTCCCCCTCCAGGTACACTTGTTACAAATCCACCAGCAGAACACAGGAAAAGCCTGTGTGCTGACAGTCAAGTGAGAATGGAGACAATAATAACTTCTCCTAGGACAGGATCTCAGCTTCTTATTCATTCATCAGCCTCCAATCACCTGGTGTGAGGGGAAGCCCTAATTAATACAAAATGCTAGAACAAAAACAGAAAACAAAACAAAAAATAAATAAAAAAGCTGAAAATGTAAGTAAGATTGCACAGCAGATCTGTGGCAGAGATGGTATAGAATTAATTCACAATTCTGTATTTTTACCACAGACCACAACTAAAAACTATCCTGATTTTCAGTGACACTATTCAGTTGTGTGTCCTCAGAGCAGCTGAATTTGCACTTTTGCAAACTTACTATTGCATTTATGTAGTTTTTCATATTTAAATTTAAGATGACAGCCAACCAAGCATCACCTGCTAAAAGTGTCACACACGTTATAGAGACAGCAAATATGTTCACAAGCATGCATAATGTGTCTAAGACAGACAGACACACACACATGCACGAGCGTGCACACACACTTATATTTTTCACTAAAGTAATGGTCATTTGAAAAAAAATTGAACTACAAGTTCCTCATGGTAAGAACTTTGATGAGATTGTATAGCATACAAGTATTAGATGTGACATGTATTTTGGTCACCGTGTCAGTCAATATTTACATCTTTAGGCTGGGACTTATCAAGGAACCCAAGTGAGTTCAGTGTCCATCTCCTGTGGAATTCCACTGGGGTTTGGGTGCCTAATTTCATTAGGCTCCTTTGAAAATCTCAGCATTATTATCTGTTCATATCTTTACCTATCAAGTAAAAGTGAAATGTTATAATTTCAAAAGTAAAATACTTTCATACTAGGATATTTTCTCTGGCTATTAGCTTTGTTATTTGTAGGGCCATTGCAAGTATAAGACCAATCACTAAAATGAAGTCATGCTTGCCCTTGATTACACAAATCAGAATTATTTTTTAATGATTAACAGCCAGCTAGGTCTTCTAGTGCTCATGAATAGTTACCTGGAAGCCACGGGCAGTTTTGAGCTACAGAAGTGCCTGGCTAATTCCATGAACTAATAAGGAAGACCCAAGCTGAGGAAAATATTATGACATTACTTTTCATTGGTCACAATGCCTTTATATTTTCTGTTTTAAAATTATGTATAGTCTGTTGTTATAGCTTGGCTTGTATCTTGTCCCAGTTACAATTCCAGTTTAAAAAGAAAGGTATATTTAATGACACTCTCTTTCTCTCTTACACACACAGACAAACAAATTCAGAATGCTCAAAAATCCCTACAATATGAGACATAATAAATTAATCCTATACTAGAATTGGAAAGCACAACTACCATCCTCAGACCTCAGAAAAATGCCTACATTCTTTGAAATTATGACTGCATTTAGGTAGAGAAGAAAGGGGGGGAGGGATAGCTCAGTGGTTTGAGCATTGACCTGCTAAACTCAGGCTTGTGAGTTCAATCCTTGAGGGGGCCATTTAGGGATCTGGGACAAAAATTGGGGATTGGTCTTGATTTGAGCAGGGGGTTGGACTAGATGACCTCCTGAGGTCCCTTCCAACCCTGATATTCTATGATTCTATGAAATTGAACAATGTAATTTTTCTATAATATATACTCCAAGGAAGAGCAGTGATCTTCAGAACACACTTCTGCCTGGAGCTATTTGATAATATGTTTACATAGTCACTAGTTAAATCAAAGAGAGTGTCAGACTTTTAGAAAACCCAACCCCAGAACAAATGTTTCCACAATTACTAACTTTAGTGAAAGCAGCTGTTTTATTCAGCAACTGGCGATAAAATCATGGTAGTTGACCACAATGAAATAGTGACAAGTCAACTGCATCTTTGAAATTTTCACTTTCTAAGGGGTCATTAATAACACAGGCTTTGTTTAAAAACATGGGCTATGCTGTCAACTGTGTTGAGTTTGGAGCTACTCTAAATTACAGCAGCTGGCTGTGGTGCCCATGGGGCACTTGCCAACTATGAATTGGCAGACCGCAGCTGTGCTCTACACTGCCTCCAACAAACCCTCTAAACTGGAGTTGGGGACAGTTGGTGTAGGAGCTAGCTAAGGACCCCCCCGTATATTCCAGCCCCTATGCACTGCTGAGTGGCACAAAGCAGGCAGGACAGAGGGAGAGAATCTGGCCCATAATCTGCGCACAGTACTTTAAAACAAAACAAAAAAGGTTACCACTAGAAAAACAAATTCTATAATTTATCTGCCACAATAACCCTCCATTTCCTAGAAAACCATATAAATAAGGGAGCATTTCACATTTCAGCATCAACTTTGTTGATTTCCTTCTATGGCATTTGTATAGTTAGTTTGCTTTCCTGGGTACTCACGTAGCACAGACACACATTATTTAATCCCTGTATGCTACTGTGCACCCAAAGTTTGGTTTTTTACATACATTTGACTGAAAACACATTTTGACACAAACATTTTAAAGCTATACTTTATCTAGTTTACATAACTTTTTGTAAAAGATAATGTTGAAAAAAGGAATGCAACAAGAGGTTTTCCATAAGATAGTAGAGATGGGCACTGTATTTAAGGCTTACCTAAAGTTCTGTACTGAATCTAGGAGGGAAGTTTCAATGGAGCTGAAAAATAAAGGTATTAAAACATTAGAAAGAAAACAAGACCATTACACAAAGCAACCTGAGAATACAAACAAAAAAGTTCAACTGAACTAATCTGAAGTAAGGGACTATGATCAATAATCTGTTTTGCACCTCAATTTCAGACAAACTTTTCTTGAATGTGACTTAGCAATACCTTTTGCTTTGGAGTGGCAGAAGCATAGAGATGATGATCCAAGTTTCTCCGGCTAAGAGTAACTGGAGGTAATGTAGTCAAGGCAATGGCTGGAAAAAACCATTTTCAGATCAGTTCCAACCCGAGATACATGGAGGAGTGTGTTAAGAACACTGAAAGGCAATTAGTTCCCAGGCTTATTGGATCAACTCCATAAAAAGTGACAAAAGAGGAGAAACAGCCTCTTTATGAATATGCCATTACCGAAGAACAACTCCTCAAAGAGGCTTTGAATTTACTTGCATTCCAGGCTCTTCTATCAGCAATTAATATAAAGAACAGCAAGGCACACAGTGCTCAGTTACATGTGCCAAGAACAACGACTACCAGCAAGTTACTGTTTAAAAAAAAAATGTGCAAGAATGGGTCCGTCTATAGCGTATGAAGAATTGTCAATACTGTGGTGACAAAGCATGATTAACACTGTAGATATTGCAAGAAAACTAGCTATTACTAAGGTTTTCAAATGAAAACTCTTGGCAGCTGTGATTTAGTCTTCATGTTGTTTTTCACTGTTGCTTCTACTCATTATTTTGCTAGATCTAGGATTGTATAGGGATGTGTATTATTTTGGATATGAATTTCTCTTTATAAAATAAAGTGACAAAATGTTCTGCAGTTACTGTACTTTGTTCATTAATGTTCACTGCTTTACAAAACACAGGACAAAATATACTATAATTGGGCTTGATTGTGCCTTGTAGGCATAGGCCTGTGCTGGAGGGAGCTTGGAGACAACCCATCCCAACAGAAACTCCCAGAGATATGGTGTTTCTTGGTCACACCTTAACCAAGGGAATCTGTCACGGACACCCTCCCCCCACCCCCTGAAGAGGATGTGTTGGCTGATATGTGGGTGGATGTCACCCCAGCCTTTTGGAATGGCTAGCAACATGAGCCTTGTGCAATCCACGTGCTCAGCTGAGATGAAGGGGGAGCAGGAGAAGGTTTCCTGTACCTTCCTTCCTCCCCACACCTGATATAACTCTGCAGTGCTTGGGTACAATCTGACCAGCTATTTGCACCTGGAATTTTCTCTAGAAGTCTACAGATAATGAATTAGACATAAAATCCAGTTTCTTACTTTTTAATTTTTTTCCTGAGGCAAAATGTCACTGGTATAGACAAATGGGGTATGTCCTGACCCAGTCAATAACCCAGGAAATGCCAATAAGAATGAAACATTTTCCACCCCTGGCTAAGAAACTTCTTTTGCTTTTTGCAGGCACACTCTCCAGTGCGATGACATCTAGAGTTATGAGCAAATTAGATTATCCTATCCTGTGTCCCTAACATTAACCTCTCAGCCAAAGTCAAAGCCCAGGTGGGCCTTAAGCTAAGGGGTCTGTAATAGTGCCACTGTACTACAGAAAAAAGTTAACAGGTAATAAACTTGATTTTCTCGTGGAGAGGGTGCCACTGGCAGAGACAGATGGGTTGCAGCACCCCCAGCTGCTGGGAGGGAAGAAACCAATAGTTGGACTAAAGAAAGAACAAGAGTGAGATGAGGTCGAAGGTGAGACGAGAAGGAACCAGAAATTAGTAACTGGATTGTTTCCAGTAAGGCTGTCAAGAAACTAAACGCTTGGGTAATGAGGAGGGGCCAAAGGGACAGTGCTTGAGGAAAGTGTGTACCAAGCCCCAGGTAACACCACGGCACAGTTTATCCATGGATATATGCTCTGTTTCTGCCCTGGAATGGGAGACAATTGATCAATCTAATCTAAGGAAAGCACAAGAAGTCTGTCACTGGATAGGTGTACTGCAGAGCCAGATCCATCCAGAGACTGTAAAACTAGAGGCTTTTTGACCTTTATTGGGACCCTGGAACAGGATGACTAGGTAATGGAGTGACTTCTTTCTAGGCTGCACCAGAGTACAAGAAATTCATCTGTGCCTTGTGGTGAAGTCAGAAACTTGGACGAGAGATCTTGTTAATGAGAAAAGCTACAACTCAGCCAAGAAGCTGTGACAGAAGCAAAGAACTACTTTTCCCTCATAAAAAAACAGTTAGGGCAAACTACAGGAAAGGGACACTAACATCCCCACACAATGAACTGAGGTAATGGCTTCTTAAAAACTACTTTCCAGGAGAGGATGTGAAAGGAAATGGAATGAAGTTCAACCACCACATCTGGAGTGACAAAAAACGATAAATAAGCTGCTGAAATCCAAGAAAATGGCATCAGTTGTAATGATACCAAGGGCAGATCTTGAAGGAGTGTTTGATTGATCCATCCACAAGCTACTGGGACTTGAAGAAGTGTTTCCAGATTCTCCCACGCTAGCTGGAGAGCTTTCTGTAGAAACTGTTGAAAAGTCCTATAATAAAACTATACCCAAGGAACCACATTTTAGCATATTATCCACATTCCAACCAGTGACTTGCAGAATGAGAGAAAGAGAAGATGACTGCTTAATGCTGTCTTGATGGTTGACTCCAGTTCTGAGTTCTTTCCAAAGGGGGCAGACTTTTCCTCCCATGGCACTGATGTCCACTTCTGAGCAAAAGAGGGTCTGTTAAGGAGATTTTCTTTTGTTTACTAGACCCAGATTTGAGAACCTCAGCAGAGATGTGGAGAATGCCTTAGATGCTTCTTGAGGGGATTTGCTTTGATGAGCATGTTGCCTGCCATCTGCTTCCTGCACTGTGTGGTCCAGGAAGTCTCTGAAAAGGAGGTAAAATATTTGCCTCCAGTGGGAGGTAGAATGGTCTAGAGTGAGAGGCCATACACCACTCCTCAAGGACAAGCTGCAGAGTCAGATACAGGGATCTCTCATCACCCAAAGCCAAAAATAAATCCTTGGACAGAATTCAAGAGGGGATGAGTACAAAAGGAACCAGAGCATGTCTTGGAAGTTTCTTCAGAGATTAGAGAGTTCTAAACAGGAGGGAGAAGGGAAACTGAGAAGAGCTGGCTGATAACGGATCACTTGCAAACAGATTAAAGGAAAGGGATTCTAGTAGTTGAGACTGATCTTCCTAGAAGTCATGCAGATCTCCTCCCAGATGGATCTGTAAGATGGCAATGATGGAGAAATCCATGGAAGCAGCCCGAAACATGGCAAAACTGTCTGGATTCAGACCGGCTCCCATCAGGAACTGATGGCGGTGAACACAAGCAAATCTTATATAAATGTGGTGGACCACACATGCAACCTAGTCCCATGATGGAGGGCTCACGATTTCCAAAGTAGTTAGGACAGAGTCTGATTTTTTTGACTGTTTTCTTCCATTTCTCTTACTCTTTCTCCATTCTGAGTAATGGCTAGGGCAAGGAAAATATAAGCCAAGATGGCCCATCAGCCAGAGACACTAGGGGCTTCTTGAAGCAAGGCAGGAAACAAACTGCAAAACCCACTTACAGGGACCAGAGAAAGGGGCAGAACCATATGAAAATATGCTTCATTCAAACTGGCACCTCTCTCTCTGACCAACAGAGAACAAGACCCAACTCATCTGTCTGTACCACTCTCCACAGGAATGAACATTTCCTGTTTTGGGGCTGAACTAGTTAATCCTGGGGCAAAATGCAGCTCATGATACCTTGCCTACAGTGATAACATGCAATGCTCACCTGTCTGGACATAAAGAGATGTAGAGCAAGATGAGAAGCACTGCTCCTACAATAGTAGCCAATGATGATCTCATCCAGGAGCTCAGCTGGCAGAAGTTACAGTACTGGATAATGGTGATGAGAATCGCACAACACATAAACATGGTATACTGCAATGAACAGAAAGAATGACAAGTTAGCCTTTTCTTGCCCATTAGAGCCCTTCCACAAATAGATACCAATTTAAATAAAGGCATTCAATGATCTGAATGGTGAGAATACAATTTCTACTTACATAAAAATGAGCCATACATTAACTGTCTTTTCAATTAACTCTGATACCTTTGTATGAATTTCAGCAAACAGCACTACAAGTCTAGAAAAGTTCTTGCTTCCAATAAGCAAGAAAGCTTCTAACAGATAATGTGTCACAATTTTCATTAGCTGGAGTTCTGAGGTACAGCTTTAAACTTTTTCATAATTCCATCTTCAGCTCACCTTTGTAAAGGACTCAGTTCCTCCTATTCAAGCCATTGAGTTTGAGAATTTATAGATTACCATCATATACTCAATTATGCTCTGAAGGCTTCTCACTAAATCACATCTGTGTTTTAAATTGGATATCAAATTATACGTCCGGGCTGAAAACATGTGTTGAGTCCCAGAAACTCTGTCAAAGTGGCTGGCCCTAATAATATATTTTGCATGATAGTATTATTCCACTAAGTGCTGAACTCAACATGGATAATTATTCCTTTGAGGAACAAAAGTGAGCAGAAGTTTAACATAATGTTAATTGATGCTCTGTGAAACTGGTATTTGTGCCAAGCTGAAGGGGTAGTTCTCCATTTTTCCTTTCTGTTCCAAGTCTCAAATCCAAGAATCTCAGAAAACCTCCCTTTTCATGTCTTTCGTAGATAGGTAAATTGAAGTGCAAAGCAGATGCTTTCTGAGAAATATCTTAATTTCCCCAGAATGCAATATAGCAATAGTCAAATGCTAAAGTCCATCTTATGTAATGTACAAAGTAGGGCTGTGTTAAGAAAATCAATGAAGATCCAATGTTAAAATAGAGAACTCCACAAAATTCTACTGCAGGTCTTATTTTCCTTAGCATTAACTATGCTGCTCTTTATGATTTCTGGTGGCAATAATCTCTTTCATTGTGAGTGGAGTGGGACACCATTGCTTTGCTTTACAAGTTGAAAATTTGGAATGCTTTATTATGTTGTCTGGGGCACAACAACAGTTGAACAAAATAGCAAGGTCACATTCCAATTAGAAAAACAGTTTATCCACAACAGGCAAACTAGTAAAACTTACATAACTTACTTACATTTTTTAAACCATAACCACAGTTTTTCCAGGCTTTAATAACTAAGAAATAGCTATGCTGAATTTAAAAAAACCTCATTTCAGGTCCCGTAAAGTGCCAGGGCAATGGTTCTGACTTCAAGTGAAGCCCCAGCATGAAGCCAGCCTCTAGAGGGTCAGTAAGTGTCGTGTTTTACTATGTAAGCATGGCTTTGGAAAGTTTTTTTTTTTTTAATTATTATCATTATTTTACATCCGGGGAGGGTATATAATGCTATTAATAAAAAAAAACTTTGCAAAACCATGTCATAGTAAAATATGGCACTTACCTGACCCTCTACAGACTGGTCCCTTTCCCCAGAGCTCCATGATTGTTGCAACATCACCGAGCACAGGGCCAGCTGGAATATCTCTTGGTGAGTGAACCAACAATCCAATAAGTCTGGGGGATCTGAAACAGGAAAAAAAAGGGTAGTGCATGAACAGCTGCGTAATGAATACCATTCTTACTTGCTACTACGTGGGGCATTCAGCACATACGACCTGAAACTGAGAGGGGCTGAGCACCCACAAATTCCATTGTTATTGTTACTGTATTTTAAAAATATTTAGGAGGTGCTCAAGTACTACAGGGAACGGGCCTACATAAGACAAACAGAAGTCAAAAAGGGTTGAAGGTGTTCAGCACCTTTCAGGTTCAGGTCCAGTGTTGCTTGGGTTCTGTCACCTTATATATGACAGGCTGTTCTCCAGCAGTCAAAAGGGTAATCCCAGGTGTCTTCAGTTCCCCTGCCTGAATTGCAGACTTTGAGTTCCTGAAAAACTCTGTTCAGGGAATTAATTCTGCCAATTCCCCAGGACTATCCACACAAAGTTAGCCAAAGTTTCCTACAATTCTTGACAGGGCCTGCCTTCTTACAGCATCCTGAAACTGCAAGTAGAACCACCCTTTATTTCAGGGTTTCCTTGTCTCAACTTAACTTTAATCATCATCCCCCAGACTGTGTCCATTGCTGGACAGACCACTTCCACTGCCTGTCTCACCAATCTTCCTGTAGTCCCACAAAACTGACTGGGGGTGTGAAACAGTTTACCAGTCCCTGCCATTTCTTCTATACTCCTTTCCAGTCCCTCGAACTTGAGGACCGGTGCCGGCCTGTTGCTGCTCCTTGAACACAACCAGTCGCCTCTGCATAATTCAGAAACAATGGTTGGTACCATCTGATCCTCTATTCTCTGGAATACCAGTTCTATATTTCCACTCAGTTCCAGGGGTACTAGTCTGCTCTCATCAGACTCCTAACACCAGATATGTGATCTTCCAATCTATACACAGTCTGCTGTGCCCCACTCCCTACCACAGTCTAGAATTGGCACAGTTCTCCACCTTCCCAGGGTTTCAGGCAGGCCATTGTCCCTCAGTGTCTCCAGATTGTTCCTTAGGCTCATTTCCAGAGCAGACTGTCTGCTTCTCTTCCCTCCAGCCTTCTTAGCCTTCTAACAGGCCCCTTCCCAGAGAGAGGGAATTTATTATATTCTCTGTCCTACCTCTCCTCCTCTCCAACTAACCTTCTATCTCCTCTTTTAAATCCATCCCCTCCGCAGGTGCAAACAGTGAGACTACCAACCCTCTCAGACTCCTTTAACTTTTTTCGTGCTGGTGTGGGCTTCACACCCCGTTACAGGCCCACAGTTCTACAATCAGTCCAATAAGAAAAAATTCACCTTTAAATTAAAGAAAACATAGCTTTAATATACTGGAAACGTCACCAAATTACGTAGAGAAAAAGAGCTACAGGGCCATTTAGAAGAGGACTAATAATTTTTGTGTTGCTGAAAATACTCCACCTATTTTGACAGTGTGCAAACACAGCACTGCTGTTGATATGACAGACAGACACAATCCACTGCTAATACCATTACTGCTGCTGAACTTCAGCAATGAGGCACGGAAGTCCTTAAGGATATTCCGCATCTCATTGGACAAGGAATTCCCGCTCAGAAATTATGCTTTAATATATTGAAAAATTCCTAAGATGTGTTCAAATTTATTTACATTAAATTCTGCCTAAAGGTAATGTTTGTAAAAAAAATAAGATTCATTCTACTAACAATACCATCTTACAGAATCAGACCTATCCTCTTGAGAGATATAGATCACATGGATGAAGGGAATGGGGAAGGGGAGAAGACAAGGAGGGAGCCAATCTACTCCATTAAATCTAAAAGAAAGTTAGACAGGATACATTGTCCTAAAACTTACATGTATGTTGGTTTCAAAGTCAGAGGTGAAATGTGAAAAAACTGCAAGAGCCGGGAGGGAAACTAGGATTGCACCGATGAAATGTCGAGGCAGCCAGCCAGCAATCACCTCCAGCAGGCGCTTAGTACAAATCATCACCTCCTCCAGAAAGAATGCCATTCTGGAACAAATGAAAGCACAAACCAAAATTTTTTTTTCCCCCAATGCATCACTTAGCGTATCTGATTTACCTATAATAATATGGTCATTCCAGTTGCTATAGTTAGTGTTGCATAACTAATCAGAGCATAACTCCATGCTATCACTTGCTTATATCTTCCTGAAACAATCAGTGTTCGGTAAAAGATGAACCATTTTTTTTACAAAAGGTTGAAGATTTCTCTTCTATCACTTGGAAGATATGAGAGTGTGGGGGAAAAAAGCATGTTTTTCCCTGTTTACAAAAAAATTGGACTGTTTTTTGAAGTAAATGCTTTTGTACGTCAAAAAAGTTGTTTAAAATAACATTAAGAACATTGGAAAAGCGGGAGTGTGTATGGACAATTAAAAACTTTGTTAATCAGTTAGCTTCAGACTCAAAGACTGTTTGGGTAGATGCTTTTCTAGCATTTTAAAGTCTTCTGAACTAGCTCTCCCAATGCCAAACAGCTTGAGAGAAAGAAGCTGCCCTCTGAAATCAACCCAAGTTCTTCTAAGGTATCAGACTCAGTACCTTCTTAACAACAAGGAATGGGAGGAGAGCGTGGGCTCATGACTGACTGGATCAGCAAGACCACAGTGCATAAAAAGAAGTCATGCTGAGCACTTTGGGAGGCCAGCTGGCAGCTCACATGTTCCTCCAGCAGCCCATTTGTATTTATTATGGCAAACACCAGTGTAGTTGGAACTGCACAAAGCACTCTTTGGGAAGAAACAGTCCTTGCCTCAACTGCTTACAAGCTAAAGGCCCAAGCCTCTCAAGTGCTGAGTGAACCATATGGGGAAGCGGAAAGCAGTCTAGGACAGGGGTTCTCAACCTTTTTCTTTCTGACCCCCCCTGCGCAACATGCTATAAAAACTCCATGGCCCACCTGTGCCACAATAACTGGTTTTCTGCATATAAAAGCCAGTGCTGGTGTGAGGAAGTAGCAAGCAGGGCAGTTGCCTGGGGTCCCATGCCACAGGGGCCCCCACAAAGCTACTCAAGCTTTGCCTTCAGCCCCAGGTGGCGGGGCTCAGGGCCTTGGGCTTCAGCTTTCTGCCCTGGGCCCCAGCTAGTATAATGCTGGCCTTGCTTCACAGCCCCCCTGAATCCTGCTCGCGGCCCCCCAGGGGGCCCTGGACCCCTGGTTGAGAACCACTGGTCTAGGGAAAAGTGAAGTTTATCCCCATGTAGCATGGGAGTCCTATTACTGAAGAATTTAATTGAAAAAAAAAATCCAAGATAGTTCTCGGGGGGGAAAAAATGTAGTTAACACAGGAGCTAAAGTTGCACAAAACTATCCATTATTTAAAGAAACAAACCTAAAGAAACATAACTTTCAAAACCCACAAATATTAGCTAGTCTGGAAAATCACAGTTGATATTCAGTTTAAAATTAAAAAGAAAATTAGAAAGTAAAATAATGAAGTTAAGGTCATCCAAACTACCTAAACTTTGGACCTGCATCAAGCTGCCCACAGAGCAAATGAAAATAAGGAAACAGTCCTTTCCACACAATACATAACTTCACAGGATCAGTGATTCTGAAAACTGAAGTGATCTAACCCGACTACCGCATTCTTGCTGCTACACTAATTGTACATTACTAAAGCATTCAAACCAAAGTGTGTCTGTTTTTATATTGCTACATCAAACTACTCCTGCATTCTTTAAAACCATGCTCAGTTACAGGAGAAAGACTTTTACAGCTTATCACCAAGAGAGACCATATTTGGGACAATGGCTTGGGAAAATGTCCCAAAAGTATATTGGATTTTAACTGTTACAAAGTTTCATGCTGTGAGACTAAGCATAAACTCATAGTTACTGTACCTGGGACTAGTCACATTTTAGAGCCTGAACAAAAATTAGGTAACCAAATCACTGGGGCAGAGGTTCACATTTAAGTATCACAGAAGTATATGTAGAGTATCAAAGCCACATACTCTTGATTTCCTTGACTCTACTGGCAAACAGTGCAAATAAAATAGATTTAGGATCCACTGAAACAGGATGAATAGCCCTTATTCCAAAACTTCCTTTATAAATATGTTTTCAACCTAAATACCAGATGTGATGGACATGCAGAGTGGGGGGCTGGCAGAGAACAAAGGCAGAACTAAAGTTCTTTGGTGGACTCTAATTCTTTGTTTTCATACTTTCTGAGGAGGTCTTGTTTGTTTGTCAGTGTAACTTTAATTTTCAATTTCCGGAGTAAACTTTTGTGGTTCTTGTGAGAAAACTACAATATCCTTTTAAGGGTCAAGGTTTTCTTTTTTTACTTCAGCTTAATAAAGCTTTTGTTCATCTGGGAATGCATTCAGAACTACGGAGAGAGAAAGAGAGAGTTATGGGTAGCAAAAGGATGAGGAGGGAGAAATTTGTAATATTTCTGTGCCTCACAGGAGGGAGCTAATAGGCTTTTTAAACTCCAGTGGAAATTGGATTTTCCAGTTTAGATTAACAGGTTTTTATCGAAGAAAAAAAAAAAATCTACAAAACCTTACTTTATATAAAAAAAAATACTTACCAACAAAGAGTCTGACAATAGAAAAAATTTACAAGGCAAAATAAAACAAAATACTCAAATTATATACAGCATTAGCTCAGCTTTACTCCGCTGGAGTTAATGGTAAACACCCAATGATTTCACTGGAGGCAGATTTAGGCTAATGCTGAGTACCTTTGAAAATCCCACCCTAAATTTACCTCTCTGAAAGTGAAATTCACTTCCCTACATAAAGTATGAATATTAAATGTTTATGTGGGTGGAATATGGAGAGGTGGGAACAATGATATTCAGCCCCCAACATGGGTTGCCTAGACCCGTCCCCCCTTCCCAGCTGCTTCTCCAGCCAATGTGTTACAATACAACATAAGAACACAAGAACTGACACACTGGTTCAGGCCAATGGTCCATCCAGCCCTGTATCCTGTCTTCTGACACTGACCAATGCCAGATGCTTCAGAGGGAATGAACAGACCATGGCACTTATTGAGTGATCCATTCCCTTTCATCCACTCAGAGCTTCTGTCAGTTCCAGCTTAGGACAACCAGAGCAAAGGGTTGTCTCCCCGATCCTCTTGGCTAATAGCCATTGATGAATCTCTCCTCCATGAACTTATTTAATTCTTTTTTTAACTGAGTTATATCTTTGGCCTTCACAACCACCCCTGGCAATGAGTTCCACAGGTTGACTGTGCATTGTGTGAAAAAGTACTTCCTTTGTTCGTTTTAAACCTGCTGCCTATTGATTTTATTAGGTGACTCCTGCTTATTGTGTTATGTGAAGGGTAAATAACACTTCCTTATGCACTTTCTCCACATCATTCATGATTTTACAGAGCTCTATTATTAGGGCCCTACGAAATTCACAGCCAAATGCATCATGGACTGTGAAATCTGGTCTTTTGTGTGCTTTTACCCTATACTATACAGACTTCACAGGGGAGACCAATGTTTCTCAAATTGGGGGTCCTAACCCAAAAGGTAGTTGCAGCGGGGGTGGTCACAAGGTTATTTTAGGAGGTTGTGGTACTGTCACCCTTACTTCTGCGCTGCCTCCAGAACTGGGCGGCTTGAAAGCGGCAACTGTTGGCCAGGTGCCCAGCTCTCAAGGTACCATGCCACTCTTATTTCTGCATTGCTGCCTTCAGAGTGGGGTGGCCAGAGTGGTGGCTGCTGACTGAGGGCCCAGCTCTGCAGGCAGCAGTGCAGAAGTAAGGGTGGCAATACCATACCATGCCATCCTTACTTCTGCGCTGCTGCTGGCGGCAGCTCTGCCTTCAGAGCTGGGCTCCCGGCCAGCATCCGCTGTTCTCCAGCTGCCCAACTCTGAAGTCAGCGCCACCACCAGCAACAGCACAGAAGGAAGGGTAGCAGTATCGCAAACCCCCCTACAATAACCTTGGGACCCCCCACAGCTCCTTTTTGGGTCAGAACTCCTACAATTACAATATCATGAAATTTCAGATTTAAATAGCTGAAATGATGAAATTTATGATTTTTAAAATCCTATGACCATGAAATTGACCAGAATGAACCATGAATTTAGTCGGGCCCTATCTATCATATTCCCCTCCTCAGTCGTTTCTTTTAAAAATCTCTCCTCATGTGGAAGCTGTTCCATACCCTAATACTTTTTGTTGCCCTTCTCTGATCTTTTCCCAATTCTGAAGTATCTTTTATGAGATGGGGTGACTGGGACTGTATGCAGTATTCAAGGTGTGAGCATACCACAGATTTATGTAGTGGAATTTTGATATGTTCTGTCTTATTATCTATCCCTTTCCTAATGGTTCCTAACAATTGGTCAGTGTTTTTACACTGTTCCTGCACATTGAGCAGATAATTTTCAGAGAACTATCCAGTGACTCCCAGATCTCTTTCTTGAGTGGTAACAGCTAATTTACACCCCATCATTCTACATATATAATTGGGAATATATTTTCCAATGTGCATTACTTTACATTTATCAACATTGAATTTTGTAAGACATTTTGTTTCCCAGTCACCCAGTTTTGTGAGATCCCCTTATAATTCTCCAGAGTCTGCTTTGAACGTAACTATCTTGAATAATTTTGTATCGCCTGCAAACCTTGCCATCTCACTGTTCACCCTTTTTCCAGATCATTTATGACTTGCTGAACAGCATTGGTGCCAATACAGATCCCTGGGGGACACAGCTATTTAACATTTTCCGTTTTAAAAAGACAGTTACCTTTTCCATAACTGGTGTTCTTCGAGAGGTGTTGCTCATGTCTATTCCACAATAGATGTGCGTGCTTGCCACGTGAACCGGTGCCGGAAGTTTTTCCCCTAGCAGTACCCGTAGGGGGGGAGTGCCCCCCGCAACCCCTGGAGTGGCGCCTGCCTGGCGCGGTATAAGGGGAGCTGTGCTCTCCCCCCCACTCAGTTCCTTCTTGCCAGACAACTCCGACAGAGGGGAAGGAGGGTGGAATGTGGAATAGACATGAGCAACACATCTCAAAGAACACCAGTTATGGAAAAGGTAACTGTCTTTTCGTCTTCGAGTGATTGCTCATGTGTATTCCACAATAGGTGATTCCAAGCTATATCTGTTGGAGGTGGGTAGGAGTTCACAAGTTCTCAGGACGGAGTACCACCCTGCCGAACCCAGTGTCATCCCTGGTTTGGGGGATGATCACATAGTGCGAGGTGAACGTGAGAACCGAAGAGCACGTGGCGGCCCTACAAATATCTGGATGGGGATGTGGGCCACGAAGGCAGCCGACGAGGCCAGTGCTCGAATCGAGTGTGCCCTCACGATGGGTGGCGGGGGGGACACCCACCAGCTCATAACAGGAATGGATGTACCAAGTGATCCAATTGGAAAGCAGCTGAGTGGAAATCGGCTGGCCCCTCGCACACTTAGCCGAGGCGACGAACTGTTGCGAGGACTTTCTGAATGGCTTGGTCCGCTTGAGGTAAAAAGCCAGAACTCGCTGCACATCGAAAGTGTGGAGACGACGCTCCTCACTGGATGCATGAGGCTTGGGGCAGAGGACCGGTAGAAAAATGTCCTGACCCATGTGGTAGGGGGAGACCACCTTCGGGAGAAACGCGGGGTGTGGGCGGAGGTGGACCTTGTCCTTATGAAAGACCGTGTATGGCGGCTCAGAGGTCAGGGCCATGAGCTCCGAGACTTGCCTGGCCGACGTGATTGCAACCAGGAAGGCCACCTTCCATGAGAGGTGAGACCAGGAGCACATGGTCAGTGGTTCAAACAGGGGCCCCATGAGATGAGCCAACACCAGGTTTAGGTCTCACTGCGGGACCGGGGGGTCTACAATATGGAAAAAGATGGTCCAAACCCTTAAGGAACCAGCCAGTCATAGCATGGGAAAATACCATGTGCCCTTGCACCAGCGGATGGAAGGCCGATATGATGGCCAGGTGTACCTTGACTGACGAGGGCGCCAGGCCCTGGGCCCTCAGGTGGAGGAGATAATCAAGGATAAGCTGGATCGGGGCGGCCACAGGGGGACACCCTGGTCCACTGCCCACCTAGAAAACCAAGACCACTTTGCCAAATAAGCGCGGCAAGTGGAGAGCCGTCTACTTTCGAGGAGGACGCGCTGAACCTGTTCTGAGCACGTTCTTTCCTCTCCACCTAACCACTGAGCAGCTACACCATGAGGTGAAGAGCTGCTAGGTTGGGATGAAGAAGGTGGCCCTGGTCCTGAGAGAGTAGGTCCGGGCAGAGTGGCAACGGCCACAGCAGAGCTACCGCCAGGCCCGTGAGGGTGCCGTACCAATGCTGCCTGGGCCACGCCGGGGCAATCAGGAGGACCCGGGCCTTGTCTGGCTTTATCTTCTCCAGGACCCTGCTGATTAGAGGGAATGGGGGAAAGGCGTACAGAAGCCGGCCTGACCAGGACAGGATAAAGGCATTGGAGATAGTGCCCCTCCCAGGCCCCTACTGGAGCAGAACCAGGGGTATCACCAATCCTGCCGAGTCACGAATAGGTCCACCTGGGGAGTTCCCCACCTTTCGAAGAGCTGGTGGGCCACTTCCGGGTGGAGGGACCACTCGTGTTGTGAGGAAAAATTCCTGCTCAAGCGATCCACCCTCTTGTTCCAGGCGCCCGGTAGGTGAAAGGCCTTCAGGTGGATGTCGTGGGCTATACAGAAGTCCCAGAGCTTGAGGGCTTCGTGGCAGAGGATCGGGCCCCGCCTTGCCTGTTGATATAGAACATCGAGGCTGTGTTGTCCGTGAGGACCCTGACTACCTTGCCCTCCATGTGTAAGTGGAAGGCCATACACACCAGTCGCATGGCCCTGAGCTCCTTGACATTTATATGTAGGGTCAGGTCTTGAGCCGACCACAGGCCTTGGGTCTGAAAGTTCCCCATATGGGCCTCCCAATCCAGGGCTGATGCATTGGACACCAGCTCCAACAACGGAGCCCTGTCCCTGAATGGGACCCCTTGGAGTATGTTGTTTCAGGTGGACCACCACCGTGGGGAGGTGATCACAGAGTCCAGCATGGTGAGGACCTTGTCCATCCTGTCCGTGGCCTGGGAGAACTTCGAGATCAAGAGCTGGAGGGGCCTCATCCTGAGTCTGGCGTGACGGACCACGTACATGCACACTGACATGGGACCCAAAAGCTGCAGGCAAACCCTGGCTGTTGTCACCAGGAACCTTGTGACTGAGTTGATGAGACCTTTCAGGGTCTTGAATCTGTCTGGCGGGAGAGAGGCCCTGGCTGATGCTGCGTCCAGGAGCATGCCGATAAACTCTATGCGTTGGACCGGGACTAACATGGACTTGGCGTTGTTTACCAACAGGCCCAAGGCAGTGCACGTGGACAGGAGGAGCGCCACGTGATCCCTCACCTGCGACCAGGAGGTGCCCTTGACAAGCCGATCATCCAGATAGGGAAATATCTGGACCCCTCGCCCTCTGAGGTAGGCCGCTACCACCGACATGCATTTTGTAAACACCCTGGGGGCAGTGGACAGACCAAACGGGAGGACTGTGAATTGGCAGTGATTCTGTTCCACCACGAAACGGAGGAAGCGCCTGTGCCCCTCGAATATGTGGATGTGGAAATACACGTCCTGTAGATGGAGGGCAGTGTACCAATCCCCGGGATCCAGGGAGGGGATGATGGAGGCCAGGGAAACCATGCAGAATGTAGTGGTTCACCATGTAGTGGTTCAGTCCTCACAGGTCCAGGATGGGCCTGAGCCTCCCTTTGGCCTTCAGGATAAGGAAATAACGGGAGTAATACCCCTTGCCCATGAACTCCTCTGGTACCGCCTCTATCGCTCCTAGTCCTAGGAGGCACCCCACCTCCTGCTCGAGCAGAGCTTTGTGTGAGGGGTCCCCCAAGAGGGACGGGGGGTGGTTGGGTGGGGAGGAATTAAACAGGAGGGTGTAACACCGGGAGATGGTGTTGAGGACCCATTGGTCTGAGGTTAGCCGCAACCATTCTGGGAGGAAAGCACACAACTCGTTGGAGAAGGGGAGATTTATTGGGGGTGGATCCCTGATGAGGACTGGTGGGGTGCCCCTAAGTGTCCCATCAAAAGCACCTTTTCCCTGCCTGCTTACCCTTGGAGGACCCAGGCTGGGGGGGCAGGCTGAGACTGCCTCTGAGGGCGTCTCTTATAGTCCTGCTGCTTCTTATGGACGGCCTCATACTTTGGGAGGGTGGCCTGGGCAGGAGTCTGCTGCGGCTTGAACTTAGGTTTTGCCAGAGCTGGGACACAGAGGTCCAGAGTCTGGAGGGTCATGCAGGAGTCCTTCATGCCATGCAGGCTTGTATCTGTTTCTGCCGCAAACAGAGCTTTCCTGTCAATCGGGAGATCCTGCATGGAAGACTGTGCCTCGCTGGACAGCCCAGAGAGCAGGAGCCATGACACCCATCTCATGGACACCGTGGAGGCCATGGATCGTGTGGCCGTGTCCGCAGCATCTGAGGCTGCCTGCAGGGACGCCCTAGCGGCCGCTGCCCCTTCCTCCACTAGCGCCTTGAACTCCTTCCTACCGCGCTCCTGGAGGGAGTCCTCAAACTTGGGCAGGGAGCCCCACAGACTGAATTCATACCGGCCCAGGAGAGCCTGATGGTTTGCCACTCGTAACTGGAAGCTCGAAGACAAATAAATTTTCCTTCCGAAAGAGTCCAGTCTCCGAGAGTCTTTGTTCTTTGGTGTCAGGGCTGGCTGACCTTCCATTCCCTGTGGTTGACCGACTCGACCACCAGGGAGTTGGGTGCTGGGTAGGTATACAATTACTCATGCCCCTTAATGGGTACAAAGTACTTGCATTCTGCCTTCTTAGAGATGGGGGCCAACGAGGCCAGTGTTTGCCACAGGGCATTTGAAATCTTAGCCACCCCTTCACGGAAAGGCAAGGCCACTCTACCCAGTGCCGACGGGGACAGCACGTTAAACAGGGATGCTGAGAGCCCCTCCATCTCCTCTGCCTGGAGTTGGAGGCTTACTGCCACCCTCTTTAAGAGTTCTTGATGGGCCCTGAAGTCCTCCTGTGGGGCGGAAAGGGCGGGGCAAGGAGGCAGGTGCGGTGCTCTCAGTATCGGCTGGTACTGGTGGGTCCACCACCTGATCGGACACTAGGCATGGTGCCGAGGATGTACGTCCCACCGACCCTTTTCTCAGGGGTCTGGAGAGGGAGGCCGATGGTGCTTCCGAAACTCCGGCCACCGAGCGAGCTCCCACCAGGGGCTGCGCCGGAGCCCACTGGTACCATTGGGCCGGCCACAACGCTTGGTGCCACTGCACCTGCCGTGGCACCGGTGGGGCTGGCTGTTTGGATTGGCTGGCCTGCCCCATTGAAGGATGGCTACGAATGGAGGCCGGCCTGGCGTAAGATCGGCTGCGGTTTCTGGACCGGGAGAAGCGGCGGCACCGGGATCTACGTCGGCCACGGGACTGCGATCTCTACGTGGAGGACCGGTACCCATGGTAACAGCTGCTCCACGAACGGCCTCGACGGGTGGACCCGTGACAGCGAGACACTGGCGATCGACACCTGGGGCTGCAATGTCTTGGTAGAGACTTGGAGCGGGAGTCTGAGCAGGAATGGCATCGATGACCGTGCTGTGACCGACTGCGGTACCCCCTCCAAGACGAGGACCATTGGCGATGCCTGCCGCGGTCCTGTCGATATTTGCTCCTTGAGGACGAGCGGTACCTAGAGTCCCGGCCGGCCGGAACTCAGCCAGACAATCTGGTAGGTGTCGAGGGCAATCCACATGGACTCTGCCCTGAATGGTCACTGGGTGGTGAACGGCATCAGGAACGTTCCCTTGACCGAGACCGGTACCGGGACGGAGGCGACTGTGGAGATCCCAGCAGTGGCTTGCCTCTGGAGCGTGGGGCTGACATCGGTGGCGCTCCAGGCACCGGCATGGACATAATGTCCCGGGCCGCCTGGAGGGCTTCAGGCATAGATGGTATCTGGACAACCAGAGAGGCCTGTTCTGAAGGGGCCGGGCTACTCCGCTCAACGTGAGTCAGAGGCCTGGGGCCCAGTGGGGATTGAGGACTGCCCGATATGGGCCTAGCCTCTGCCCAAGACTTCCCTCGGTGCCGCTGTGAAGTGGGAGTCTTCCTGGCCCTCTTGGGGTGCCCTGTGGATGGGGAGCAGTGCGACTGGTCGATGGCACCGGAGGGTTGCCACATATCGTCGCCGCCGTGCTGGGTACCGGTTCAGAGTGGCGTGCCGGCGTTGGGGTCAGCGCCGACTCCATCAGGATGGACAGGAGCCTAATGTCCCTTTCTCTTTTGGTCTGAGGCTTAGACGTGCAAATCTTGCACCTTTTGCTGATACAGGTTTCTTCCAAACAGCGCAAACAGTCTGCGTGCTGGTCACTTCTTGACACAGAACGCCTACAAGAGCCGCACGACTTAAACCCCGGGGCGCGGGGCATGCCCTGGCCCGGGCTCACTGACTAACTAAACAGCTAACTACAGGTACTAACACTGAACGAACGAACGAACAGTTGTGGGGACGAGCTACAGCAAAGCTGGAACAGAGTAGTTCCGATGCACCTTCACTGGCGGCAAGAAGGAACTGAGGGTGGGGGGAGCACACACCTCCCCTTATACCGCGCCAGGCAGGCGACACTCCAGGGGTGGTGGGAGGTGCTCCCCCGCATAGGTACTGCTAGGGGAAAAACTTCCAGCACTGGTGCACATGGCGAGCACACACACCTATTGTGGAATACACATGAGCAATCACTCGAAGAAGAACTGACCATTTATTCCTACCCTTTGTCTCCTGTCCTTTAACTAGTTACTGATCCATGAGAGGATCAGTATCCCAAGACTGCTTACTTTGCTTAAGAGCCTTTGGTGAGGGACCTTGTCAGAGGCTTTCTGAAGTCCAAGTACACTATATCCACTGGATCACCCTTGTCCATGTTTGTTGACCCCCTCAAAGAATTCTAATAGATTGGTGAGGCATGATTTCCCTTTATAAAAGCCATGTTGACTCTTCCCAAATAAATAATGTGTTCATTTAGGTGTCTCATGATTCTGTTCTTTACTATAGTTTCATCCAATTTGTTCTGTACTTAAATTAGGCTTACTAATTGGTGTTAAATTAGCTATCCTCCTGTCACCTGGTACAGAAGCTAATTTAAGTGATAAATTACATATCAGTTAGTAGTTCTGCAATTTCCTATTTGAGTTCCTGCAGAACTCTTGGACAAATACCATCTGGTCCTGGTGATTTATTACTGTTTAATCTATCAATTTGTTCCAAAACCTCCTCTATTGACACCTCAACCTGGGACAGTTCCTCAGATCTGTCATAAAAAAAGAATAGTTCAGGTGTGGGAATCTCCCTAACATCCTTTGCAGTGAAGATTGATACAAAGAATTCATTTACCTTCTCCGCCATGGACTTTTCTTTCTTGAGTGTTCCTGTAGCACCTCGATCATCTAGTGATCCCACTAATTGTTTGGCACATTTCCTGCTTCTGATATACTTAAAAAGTTTTTGATGTTAGTTTTTATGTCTTTTGCTAGTTGCTCTTAAAATTCTTTTTTGGCCTGCCTAATTATGCTTTTACATTTACTTGTCAGAGTTTCTGCTCCTATTTTCCTCAGTAGGATTTGATTTCCAATTTTTAAAGGATGCCTTTTTGCCTTAATCACTTCTTTTACTCTGTTTACCCAAGGTGACTTTTTTTTTTAAATTTGGGGACTATTCAGTTTGAACTTCTATTATGGTGTTTTTAAATAATTTTAATGCAGCTTGCAGACATTTCACTCTTGTGACTGTACCTTTAAATTCTGTTTAACTAGCTTCCTCATTTTTGTGTAGTTTCTTTTTCTGAAGTTAAATGCTACTGTGCTGGGCTTCTTTGGTATTTTCCCTCCCCCAAGGATGTTAAAATTAATTACATTATGGTCACTATTACTGAGTGGTTCAGCTATATTCACCTCTTAGATCAGACTCTATGCTCCATTTAGCACTAAATCAAGAATTGCCTCTCATCCCTTGTGGGTTCCAGGACTAGCTGAGCCAAGAAGCATTCATTAATGGTGTCTAGAAACTTTATCGCAGCATCCCGTCCTGAGGTGACATGTACCCAGTCAATATTGGGATAGTTGAAATCCCCCGTTATTATTGAGTTTTCTATTCTCTAATCTCTCTCTCTCTCTCATCATTTTACAATCAACTTCCTGGTCAGGTAGTTGGTAGTATAGTCCTGTTATACACTTATTATTCAAGAATGGAATTTCTATCCATAGAGATTCTATGGTACATTTTGATTCATTTTAGATTTTAACTATATTTGACTCTATGCTTTCTTCCACATATAGTGCCACTCCCCCACCAGCATGACCTACTCTGTCATTCCTATATATTTTGTACCCTGGTATTACCATATCCCATTGATTATCATCGTTCCACCAAGTTATTGTGATGCCTATAATACCAGGCGCTCAAGTCCTCCCATCTTAGTATTCAGACTTCTAGCATTTGAATACACAAACTTATAACATTTGTCACTTTTTAGTTGTCTGCCAGTTGCATGGGACAGTAGGGCAACTGGATGTCTATAAATGCAGATCTGCAACTCCTCTCCAGCCTACCTCCAAAGTGACCTTCCATCCTACACTCACACAGGCTGGCACGGAGGCCAGTTCTGTGGCATGCAGTGTATGCAAAAACACCCCTGTTTAGCAGGTCAGCCAGTTGATCCGCCCCCACCAAAAAAACAAACAAACAAAAAAGCAAACAAAAAACCCCATTCCCAACCTACATACACACCCCATGCAGAGACTAGGTGATGCAGAGGGCCTTGTGCTGGACATCCACACGACGGTCAAATTTTACCCCAGCTAGTCTTCTGGCAACCATTACGATAAATCTATCAGCAAACCTGATTAGCTGATCCCATGATGATCCTTTCTTGCAGTGGTCTCCAAAGTGGGGTGCGCGCACCCCAGGGGTTGCGCAAGACCATCCCTGGGGGTGCGCGGCAGAAGGAGCACCGCCGGCACGGCGGCAGCAGCGCTCCTGGACCTTTGATTCTTTGGCAGCACGCCGGCAACAGCTCGGCTCTCCCCGCTCCGTCTTCGGCGGCACGCCGGCGGCAGCTCGGCTCTCCCCGCTCCGTCTTCGGCGGCACGCCGGCGGCAGCTCGGCTCTCCCCGCTCCGTCTTCGGCGGCACGCCGGCGGCAGCTCGGCTCTCCCCGCTCCGTCTTCGGCGGCACGCCGGCGGCAGCTCGGCTCTCCCCGCTCCGTCTTCGGCGGCACGCCGGCGGCAGCTCGGCTCTCCCTGCTCCGTCTTCGGCGGCACGCCGGCGGCAGCTCGGCTCTCCCTGCTCCGTCTTCGGTGGCACGCCGGCGGCAGCTTTTTTTTTTTTTTTTTTGCTTCCTTAGAGCTGGCCCTGGGGGTGTGCGATCCAAAAAGTTTGAAGACCCCTGCTTTATTGCAGCAAAGTATTTGAAAAAGCCACCATGACTTCCAGAACAATGCAAAATTCTACATTCGATAATAATATTTACATCTTCACACTGATCCTTTGGCATAGGATTTATCGCAATTGTACTATTCCATATTTTGGTATCAAAGCTAATTTTATTTAACCCTATTTTTCAGTCCAGTAGCTGCCAAGAAGTTGTGCTGTGCTAGATGCAGCACCTCCCTTCAAGCAGTAAAAGGAAGCACTGCACTGAATCCAGACTTCAGTAGGAGATGCAGTAAATTAATGGCTGTGGGGACAGTATCAGTAAATGATGCAGTATCAGTGTCTGGCACAGCAGCAGGACCAAAGTGTTAAACATTTAAGATGCTTCTACAGACTGTATTTCAAATGAGGGATTTCAACAAATGGTTGATGGAGGAAACAGAAGAGAAACAGGGGAATGTTACAATCATTTCTGTATTTGTCAGTAGTTTAAAATCAGTTGTAGTCCCAATTCCTGGTCAACAACAAATTGTTACGCTTCAATCCAAAACCACTTGGCATAGCAGTAACTTGGTGGGATGGTGTGAGGATCTGTAGACCTGGAACCTCCATCCGCTGGCTCCTGGTTCTACATCACCAGCCAACAGCTCTGGTAAAGTGAGGAACAGCATCCTATGAGGCCCACAGGTTCAGGCACCACTGGATGTTCAGCCCACGGAGGTCCTGACTGCAGGAGCCTACCACCTTCTGTGACTGGCCCAGGCACAATATTTAAGACTCATGGGAAACATCTGGAGGCTGTCTCTGCAACTAGGCAGATTCCTGGCTTGTTGCTGCAAACAGTCCCTGCAGCACACTCCTGATACCCTGCCTTGCTCCTGTTTCCTGACCCCAGACCTGCTCTTGTTACCTGGGCCTGGTTCCTGGTCCCTTGATTTGCTCCTAACTCCTCACCCCTGCCTTAGTTCCTGCTCCCCTTCACCTCTCCTGACAACTCACATTGCCTCTGTTCCACTAACAACCCTGCTTCCGCTGACTCACTTGGCTCCAACCCAGTGTGGCTCATCAACATCAACACTGACCTGATCCTATGGCACGGCACTGCTATGGACTGAGAGAGAGATCAAAAGACAGATTCATAACAACTCCATGAAGAGACAGATCTATGTGATCAGGGATTTCATATTAAAAGAATTGATGGCCTGTCAACAGACCAGATACAGGGAACAGAAGAGTGTGCTGTCTGTCAGGAGCAAGGATATGAGATGTGAATGTGAGGATGAAGAGGATCCTGATGGGAGAGTGGAAACATCCAGTGGTTGTGCTGCATGTCAGGATGAATGACACTGCTAGATTCCACCTGAAATGGACCAAAGATGACTACATTCTTCTGGGTAAGACATTTAAAAAAGTGGAAGTTCAGGTGATTTTCAGCTGAGTACTTCCGGTCCCTAGAGAAGGAGACTGAAGGCATGACAAAATAGTGAAGATCAACAGATGGCTCAAGGATTGGTGCTATGAGGAAGGTTTTGGGATGATCAATCATTGTGAGGCATTTACAGAAAGAAGACTGTCTGAAGCATTTACAGAAAGAAGACTTTCTGATGGTCTGAGATACTAATCTTATGGGATAAAGGCTGGCATGATTGATAAGAAGGGCTTTAAACTAGGAGATAAGGGGAGAAGATTGGGAGAGACTCATGCAATCGCCATGCTTGGTTCAGTACACAGGAGCAGGAAAATCAGCTAAAGGAAGATATATTAAGAGATAATAGAACACTAAAAGCTAGAAAATTGGGTAAGGGCTGAGGGAAACTGAAATGCTTGTACCCAAATACAAGGGAGTCTGGGCGATGAAATGGAGGAACTGGAACTACTGGTGCAAGAGGTTAAACCAGATATGGGTATTAGAGAAGCATGGTGGAATAGCATTCATGATTGGAATACAGGTATTAAAAGGCATGTGCTGGAGATTGGAATAAAGGTAAAGGTGATGGGGTAGCATACATCAACAAAGCAGTAACCTGTAAAGAAATACAAAGTGACAATAAGGACAAACATATTCTGCCTGGGTCAAAATCACTTTGGGGAAAGTTTGTAAAAAAAAAAAAACGGTTCTGTTGGGATGGTGTTAGAGGTCTGTTATAGACTGTTATGGATAGTAATCTCTTGAATATTATTAGAGAGAAATACTTTTGGGAATTGTGTCATAATGGGAGATGAACTTCTCTGATATAGAACGGAGAATAAATGCTTGGATTGGTTTGAAGAATAAATGCTATTAATACTGGTAGGGCCCAGTTATTTCTGCTGTGATAAACAACAGCTTTCTTAACCACATCATCACTGAATCAACAAAAAGTGATGCAATTTTAGACTTGGCTTTTATTAAGTAGTGAGGACATCACAGAAGAGTTGGTCATAGGAAACAACTTTGGATCAAGTGATCATAAATTGATTCAGTTTAAATTAAATGGAAGGATAATCAAAACCAGCTCATCAACTATCATTTTTTTATTTCAAAAGGGCAGTTTTTTTTGGAAATTAAGGGAATTAATTAATTCAGTGATCTGAACTGAAAAGCTCAAGGACTTAAATACAGAGAAGGCTTGGAATTTCTTCAAATCAACTATATAAAAACTATCTGAAATTTACACCCCAAGTAAGGGGAAGAAACCGGTAAGGAAAGGCTCCAGACCCAGCTGGATGAATAATCACCTGAAAAAGGTTATTAGGAATAAGCAGAGCTCCTGGGCAAGGGAAAAGGGGGTGATCAGCAAAGCAAGCTATATTGTGGAGGTCAGAAAATGTAGGAATAAAGTGAGAATTGTTAGAAGTCCAGCTGAATTCGTTCTTGACAAAGACATTAAAATAAATAAGAAAGAGGATTTTAGGTATATAAATAAAAAGAGAATAAGGAATTATGAGGGTTGGGCTGCTATGTAGCATGGATGGGAAGGAGATAAAAGGTAATCTAGCTGTGGCCCAAAAACTAGATGAATAGTTTGCCTCCGTTTTCAGTCATGATGATAATAAAGAACACGTGCATGAAGGCAGTATGGCTGATGGAAATGAGTGTCTAGAAATGGAAAATACCACCTCTGAGGTGGAAGAAAAATTTAAGTCGTTAATGGGCTCAGATCAGGGGGACTGGGTAACTTCCACCCCAGAATATTGAAAGAACTGGCACATGAGATTAGTAATCCAGTAGCAAGGATTTTTATCTATTCAGCAGTAGTACCATATGGCTGGACAATAGATAACGTCATACTTATATTTTTAAAAGGGGGACAAAAGTGATCAGGGCAATTACAGACTTGTTAATTTGACCTCAGTAGTATGCAAGATTTTATAACAAATCGTGAAAGAAAGAATAATTAAATTAATAGAGAAGATTACCAAAGGTAGATCATGCCAGTCTAAGATGATCTCCTTCTTTGAGAAAATAACTGATTTTTTAGATATGGGAAATACAGCAGGACTTCAGTAGAGTATTTGACACTGTGCCTAGAATGATGAATTTCAACTGGAACAGGTGCAGAGAAGAGCTACAAGCATGATCAGGGGAATGGCGGGGCCATCTTATGGGAGGGGACTAGAAGAGCTCAGCTTGTTTACCCTACTTAAAAAAAAAAGGCGCAGAGGGGATATGATTGCTCTCTGTAAATACATTACAGGGATAAATACCAGAGAGGGTGAACAGCTATTTAAGCTTAAGGACACTTTACCACAACAACAAATGGATATAAACTGGCCATGAACAAATTCAGGCTGGAAACTAGAAGTTTTCCAACCACCAGAGGAGCCAGGTTCTGGAACAGCCTCCCAATAGGAGTTGTGATTGTATGGCAGGGTTGCTTGTGATGGTAGGGGCAGGGCTCAGCAGTCCTGGGGCTCGCTTCTGGTGAATGTCCTGTCTTCCTAAACTTCATAATTCAGGGTTTTCAACTTGCCACTGGTAGGGGTCAACAAGGGATTCCTGTCTACCCCATGTATTCTGGGAAGGTTTTTTTTTTTCTAAATCTCCTTCCTCTGAAGGATCAGGAGATGACCACAGGTAGAGATGGGACACTGGGAGGTGGGGTATGGGGAGTGGGCTAAGGATCTGAGATGGCACCAAGAATTCTCTCTCTCAGGTGCTTAGCTGGCTGGTTCTTGCACATATGCTCAGGGTCTAACTGATCACTACATGTGTGGCTGGGAAGGAATTTTCCCTTGGGTCAGACTAGCAGTAACCTTAGGTTTTTTTGTTTTTGTGCCTTCTTCTGTAATGTGTGGGTGTGGATAACTTGCCAGGATTATCTGGGTCTATCTCAATCATTTCCCTGCCATTGCAGGGACCTTGGGAACTGGTGCACCTCAGTCCCTCCTATTCTCAGCCAGTGGCACATAATATTCCAGTCTCCTGTGGGCTGTGATTATTTAGTCTCATTTCGGTTGTTGAGTACCTGTGTGGACTTAAATTCTATGACTCCTGCTTTTGGCCTTAACCCTCTAAATTGAACTTGGACCACATTCCCTGCAACCCAGGCCCTGGATTTGACCAACACCCCATAGCTGGGATCCTGACTAAAGTACCAAAATCAAGGAAGTATGTAAATAAGGCAGAGATAATGCACCTTTTGCATTGGTGTACTGCACAAGTCATAATGCAAATAGAGCTGGCTCACTCATCTCTAGCTCCAGAGAAAACATTTTGCATATAGCCAATTCAAATAAGTAGAATATTTTTTTTAAAATCCACCTTATAAGCTATATTATCTTGACACAGTTAAGTGCATGATCAATACATCTTGCTTTATTACTGAGGTAAGATGAAGGAGGAGATTCTGGCAGCAGACAGACAAAACACAGCACTTTGTAGAGCCAACCAAAAGACAACTATTTTTCTGCTTCTTTCTGCTAAGGTTGCATGTGTTGTCACTTTTTAACACTAAAATATGTATATAGCTTAGAAGGGTACTGCACTCACCCCCACAAAAACCCAAACCGAAACAAACAGAAACTCTCCCTCCTCACAAGTCTGATTTTCATGCACCCCCAATTCACACTGACTTAAATGGGGGTTGAGGTGCTCCATAGCTCGTTGCCTCTGGAAACTCCAGTTAATAAGGATGTCACAGATATAGCATTCTCTCCAGCAATTTCATTCATACTGATCTTTAATTCAGAACAAGAATAGGTTGCCAAAAATACCTAGATAATGAAAGTTCCTAGGCATAATGGGCTGAATTCTACGAACAGTATTCTTGTGCAATAGTTCCACAACCCCTACGGAAAGTGACTACAATTTCACTTGTATGCAAGCATTGTGTTGAAATGAAACTTCATGCTTACAAAGCTGTAGCTGTCCCATGCCCATTTTCTAAGACACATTACATTTTATAAAATAAAATATCAGACTCCAAGTTTCATTATAGTGCACCAGGAGGCTAAAGCAGCCATATTTCAAAGAGAGGGGAGGACATTCTTTGCATTGCATTTATGCAGCTGAAGATGACACTTCCTGTCCACTTATAAATAGAGGTTTCATACCAAGAAAAATCTATTTACTTATTTATTTAATTCTTATTGCACCAATTTCCATAGTAACTGCATGTTTCACTTACAGAGATTCAAACAAGTTATTATTGGACGGGACTATAATAAATGCCGATGTTAAAAAAAGGTTACGTGTTTTAGGGATTTCCTTTCCCTTCCACATGATGCTCCTTTAGCATGAACATTCCAGTAAGTCTTGAAAGTATTAATTTTTTGTAGCTTAATAGGCACATATTGTTCAACACCCTTCAACCCCTCTTCATTCCAGCTAGACTAGGCCCTGGATCACAAAAGCTGCACTGAATACTCTTGATTACTGGACTTGATAAAAAATTAGAACTATATACTAAGATACTTTGCTGAAGATATCTGGAGTGAGAAACTAGAAGCATAACAATCTACTAATTATTTACAAAAGTGAGCTATCTGTTGTGGTTATTACTTTATATAAAGGAATAGCAGTTGTACAGAAATTACGTTTCTTGATACTTGATAAATATTCTGTGAATGGTTATTAGCATAAATGGGATAAATGGTAGCATTTTGTATTGCCAGTGCATTATTTATTGCAAATCTAAGACAGCAATGATTTCTAAAGATGGAACTGCATAAGATATGCATCTCAAGGTTGGATGCTTGCTTAGTGGATACCTTTTCAAATGTAAGAGATTACCTAGACAAACACTTTTCCAAGCTAGAGTTAAGTTTGAGAGCTGGGGTAAATTTTTCAAAAGCGCCAAAGTGACTCAGGAGCCCAAGTCCTATTTTCAAAAGATATTTAGACACTTAGGAACCTAAGTACCATTGACTTTCAATTAACTGTAGGCTTGTAGGTGTCTAAATCACTTTTGAAAATGGGACATAGAATAAAATTTTCAAAAGCCCCTACATCATTTAACAGTCTATGTCAGTAACTTAGGGTAAACAAAAACAAAACAAAAAATTAAAGGTATGTTGTAGATGTAAAAAACAACAACCCCTTTTAGAAACCCAAGACATTCAGAGTTAAGGTTAAACTTAAAAGAAACCCAATAATTTAATAATATGGAAATGCACAATCAAGGCATCCAACATTTAATTTTGTCCCAATAGCAATTCTCAAAGAGAGTAACACCATTATTTGTCCACATAAATTCACCTCATCAGTGACCACAAAAACTAGACTGCTTTTCTTTTAATAGCACAGCAATTATGCTGTCTCCAGTCATTGTTGCAGTCGTGCACGATCCACTTGCGATTCCTGATTACACAAATAGCATACTAAATGCAATCATCCCCTCTCTCCTTAATATCTCATGTGTCACCAATTCCAGAATATCACTAAACTCAGAATGTGTGTGTCTACATATAAAGCATACACGCTTAGATCATTAATTTATAGCACTTGCATGAAAATAGCACAGATGAGTGTGGTGATGAAGAATCACATTCAGTGTTGAAGAAATTAGAACAAAACAAATAATAAACAAAAGGTCATGTGATGAATATTTTTGACATTGTACCCACAAGCTGTATTAGCCTAATATTTTCTCCACATGTAACATGTCTGCAGCTTTAGATATCAGACTTCTTAAAACCTTAATGCAAAATTCACATATCTTACAAAACAGGCTTGGAAGGAAAAAAGAAAGTTTGGAAACTGGCCTCTCTACAGTGTGGAGTTAAGATTGTTTGGGTGCCTTAATTCACAAATCTTGCATTTGAGTTTCTTCCAAGTTAGATCTTAATACTGAACTTCCTGAGTTTCAAATGATGGTTTCTCGCCAGATACAATATTTGTGTAGGGTTATTTAAAAACAATATTATTTATTTTGCAAAAGTCCCCAGGTAAGGACCAGGGTTCTGCTGTGCTAGGCACTGTATTCTTAAAATGCATTTCTAACTCTGCAAAATGACTGTGTAAAAGCTTGCATCTTCTTCCTCAACAGATGTCTTTCTTGTAGGTATTCATAATTTGTATACATTTATTTTAGTGACAAATACATGTTTACTGATTTTTACTCTTGTAGGACCAGCAAAGCTAATATAACTAAGAATGTGGATTGTATTCTATTCTTCTGCATCATCAACAGAATTGTTTGCTGATTTACAATTACAAGCCAATGCTGTTACATCTATGCAAACCCAATGGGTTTTCACAGATGTAAATGAGGGCATAATTAGCCCCACGCTACCTTTTTTACATGCACAATCTTGCCACAAGATTAATGCCTTTTTTGGGTGAGAATTTCTTTAGGGTTTCTGGTTTGTTATGTTTTTTAAATGTCTGTGACATTCACAGAGGGGCAGGGAGCAGCATCCTTGGTGGAGTTCCTAAGGCAGGGAGCAGCATCCTTGGTGGAGTTCCTAAGTTTGACAGGGCACTGTGAATGTAAGAAATAGGAATTGGTTCCTGTCTCCCCAGCCAGCCTCTTGAAGTCACCACTCCTTTTTGCCCAGCTTTTCTGCTCCACCAGGTTCCATATTTTGATTCTTGATCCCCCTCTCATGTTTACTTCCTGCACCTTCTGAAGTCTACAGGACTTTATACAAGCTGTGGCAGATTACCAGGTACTGCAGGATTGATGTTGGTCTTACAAAGGCTCAAAAGAGGCCTCTAAGTTGCACCAAAGGACAGTTTGGTCCTTAGTCAGCTGTAGGATTGAACAAAGGGGCTGGTCAAGGGAGGCAGATTCCATTTCCAAGCTGAAATCTTCTATTGTTTGTATTGTTTAATTAAACCAATAGCTAGATCTTTTTAAGAAACACATCAGAAGAATTTTAGCATAATGAATTTAGTATTTTCTTAACATGCAAAGTGCATATCAGGGCAGCATAACTGAGTACACAGCCATGGGGAATAGGAAGGAGCCTGGGGGCAGAAAAGTCCATGCTTTTAAAAAAAATTCACGTATTATCTTCAATGGTTGTTAGGGGACCAAGGCTGAAGCAAAAGGAGCAAGGATCAGGGCTCCCTTGTTCTCCTAAAGTACTCAAATTTTCTTTCAGAAAAATGCAGGAAGCAGGCCCTGGGAAGTCTGTCCCTAGTTCACAGTGAGACTCTGGGTGTGGAGCAGAGCAGGCTTTCCCACTGAAAGAGTAGGGAGGAGAAACCTAGCGACTAATTTGCGTTTAACATGGCATGCTCATAACAGGAGGGTCAGGAGCTTTATATAAAGAGGCTCTTCTAAGTCTTCACTGCATGCTGGAGAAAGCAGCACTATAGGGAAGATGCTGTCCTAAAGCCTCTGGATGCTATAACCTGTCAGATACATACAAGTAACTGAAAAAATCTATCGACTCTTAAGTAGAAGACCTTGAGAGACCAACAACACTTTGACCACTACACATCTTTAGGAGATTACATTCTATGTCGCTGTGTGTGTCAGTTGGTGTAATAAGAGTCTCCATATTTAAATAATTGCTCCATCCCTGTCATATTCTATTCTTCACTTCCATGGTGCAGCATGACTTTTGGAGCGGGTATCAAGAAAGAGTTTAACTTCTCCCTCAAGCATCAAGTACAGACCACTGTTGGAGGCAGGATACCAGACTTGGCAGATCAATTATTTGATCCAATATGTTAAATCCTGGTAAATCATAATGCACTACAGCAGGCAGTGAAAGATTCAGTGTGTACAACATTCTATTTTTAATAAAAAAAAAAACCTCAAATTATTTTATTGCTGAGTTGTAGGCAAAACAGTATCTTTCTTCTCCGCACCCCTCCCCACCTTGTTCCCCAAACCCCACAGACTGGGAGAGCAAGTTCCTGAAGCTGTTTTAAAACTAACGTTTTCAAGCCAGCCACCATTTTAGTTCTTGGGGGTTGCGACCCCAGCCATTTCCCGTACTCTGATTCACTTTATTTACCTAATTGAGACGATAAGAGACAGCACCTCTAGCAGGATGGCAATGATGAACACCACAACTGCTGCAGGTGGGGGAGGGGACAGGGCCATCCCATGTTTCAGGAAACAGGTGATCGAGAGTATAAGGAAGACTGTTGTGGACAGGAACACATCCAGGAGTGAACTGAAGGTAGCACTGGCAAACGTCTTCACAGGAGCATTCTTTATTACCTGTTTGGAATATGGGGGGTGAGAGGAAGTGGAAGAAAACATGAATAAGGTTTTCTATTCTGATTACATTGTACTACACACCAGAAACATGTCTGAAAACAAAGGGAAAGAATACATAGCACTTTGCCAGCTCAGCACCTCAAACATAAATACTGGATGACCACTGTGAAAGGAGTTGGTAATCTCAGTCCAGTTCCTGGTGGATGAGTTCAGATCACAAAAAACATCATCAAAATTTCCACCCTTGTTCACAGTTATATTTTTAATGGGCTCAAAGAACGTTTTCAGAATGCTAATAATATAGAAAGATTACTGTGACACTCTGTACCTCAGGGGAACAACCAGCACCCCCATGTTCATCCTTGTAAAATGACTGTGTGGTATCCAATGCAAAGTTTGTCATGTCGGGTATCTTTGGAAGGCTCATGATGCACGGAGCACTATTGTTATAGCAATGTTATAGGTTATAATTTCATGTATGTAGTTATGAGGCTGAAAACGTGTCCTCGGCTTAAAATAAGCCCAGGCAAAAACTCTCCAAGAGCAGAGAGGCAGTTCACACCTCATCAGGGCAGGTATGGGACAAACCCAGCCAGCCTCACAGGAACAAAGGACGCTGGCCTAGGCAGCAACAAAAGAATCTGTTAGACTCTCAAGGGAGTCACCACCCTTACTTTGGTCAGTTTGAAACTGCGATGAGGTAATGCTCACCTGAGTCTGAAGGGGGGGGGCAAAGCCAAGCCAAGAGGGAGGAAAGGACAGGGTAAAAGGGAATGACATTTGGCATGCTCTCTCTCTCTTCCACCTACATCTACAGACACCACACCAAGCGACTGAAGCGCTGATCAAAGGGGAGAGCCTGGCTGAAGGACAACTAGCCAGCCTGTGGTAAGAAGCATCTAAGTTTGTAAAGGCATTGAAAGTATTAAGATCAGCTTATAATGCATTTTGCTTTTATTTCATTTGACCAAATCCAGCTTGTTATGCTTTGACTTATAATCACCTAAAATCTATCTTTATAGTTAATAAACCTGTTTGTTTATTCTACCTGAAGCAGTGCATTTGGTTTGAAGTGTGTCAAAGGCTCCCCTTGGAATAACAAGCCTGGTACATATCAATTTCTTTGTTAAATTGACAAACTCATATAAGCGTGCAGCATCCAGTTGGCATAACTGGACACTGCAAGACAGAGGTTCCTAAGGTTGTGTCTGGGACTGAAGATACTGGCTAGTGTCATTTGGTTGCACAATCCAAGGAGCAGCTTACATGCCAGAGGCTGTGCTTTAATAGCCCAGGAGTGGGGGTTCTCACAGCAGAGCAGGGTAAGGCTGGCTCCCAGAGTCAAGGACTGGAGTGACCTAGCAGATCACTGGTCCAGATAATACCAGAGGGGAATGTCACAATTACACAAAAAGCATGTAAAGACTAGGTAAAAACGTTCTCAAGAACTCAAGAGGGGATAAAAAGATAGAAAATCACTTACTGCTATGCACAATCTAATTCTCAACCCATATGCATATTCATAATGCACAATTTACTTCTCAAATCAATCACTTGGAGGGTGCAGTTGGAGCAAGAGTATCAATCCCAGGACCCAAGGGGCTCTATCCAGCCTTCTTGATGTATTTATTTGGCTTCCCTGGCAAAAAAAACCCAACCCACTTCTGGCTATCATGATTACAGAGAAAACCTTTTCAATGAGAGTCTGCATGCAGTTTGAAATAATTATTCAGAGGTGTGAACTCCTTCATCTTTCCTTTTATCAGCCTGAAATCTAGAAACTAACGTTCAGGTGCGCTGTTGAGGTAAACAGCAAACTGAGTAGAGTTTATAGTTCTTGTCCCCATTAAAGTCAGTTTAGATTCTGGATCACAAGAAGCAGCTTCCATAGCAAATATCTTACTGCTGGAAACAGAAAAAGAAAGAACAAACTGTTGGCTGTATCCAGATGTGCACTGACTCACAAACATGCAAGGCTCATTCTTCTTCATCAGTGTACTAGTTCATAATGGTGTCAAATCCTCAAACACTTATTCAATCTGTACAGGACTAAGGTGCCACAAAGACAGAATGAAATGTTTGCCTGCCATATTTGGTAGTTTGTCATCCTTTACCGAATGCCTGTGTGTAAGAAAAGCCAGGATGAAAAATTATTTAAAATTAATGGCATAAAATCAAAGGTGGCTTCTTTTCTGTGTTCGAGGGAAGATTAAACAAAACAGTGGGTCAAACCTGAATAAATTTTTTTCAGGTTCATGCAGCATTTGAATAAAGCCTAATTTGCACTGCCAGAAACTCTAATGCTTACTAATTTATACACATATCTCATAAATCAGAGTTCAAAATTAGCAATGATTCAAGGTCTTCACTAGTCCCATAGGGTCACCGAATCCAATTGTGCAGCCTAATGACTAACTATGTTTTGACATCAGGTTTCAGGTATTTTTGCTAGTTTTAGATATTTCTTTTCACTGAGCAATGTGACCTGCTTTTTAATTAATGAAATTAGAACAGGGAGCATAGGCTTTCCACATCATTAGCAAACAACCAACATCCATTTCTGAACCAGTTTCAAACAGAGTTGACTGCTAGCTCCTAGATAAATATCAATGAATGGTAGTATCTGACATGAGGGGAAGCTCACAAAGCAGATAAATTAACTTGACTCCTTTTGGAATTCTTTGAGACTTAGGAAGTGTCTCTGTAAGATCCACTGTATAGATCTTGGCAGTGGACTTGGATAATGCTGTACATGTCCTGTTGTGCTTCCCCCAAGGGTACATACTGCTCTCAAATTCTGTGAAGTGATGTATATGCCGGAACTCCCTTAGCAATATGTATAGCTTAATATTTTTAAACATATGGCGTAATGAATAAAACAGTTATAGAGGGAAATACACAAAGCTCCACAAAACCTTTGCAAATATTTGTTCATTCAACAAATTAGAGGAATATTGGCTAAATAGTAAGGTAGACGTTTACATAATTTATTAATATCTTCAAATTAAATTAAACATTCTAGAGGTGACTGAGTCTAGATTTGAGAAACTGGATTATTGATCATGGAGTGAGTGACAGGAAAAGGAGCATGAGCAGTGGATTAAACTCCATAATAGAACAGGTTAAAGTAAGCTTTCAGAGAGGGGAAGTCGTTTACAGAAAGTGATCAGCAATTTACATTCTAAAATAGATAACGATATTTCATTTCACACTATTCCAATATAGCAATAAGCTGCAAATTTCTACTTTAGTAGAATATTTGGTGCATGCTTTCAATATGCTATAATTTCAGAAAAAGACAGGTTGGGGAGGGAAATAATGTTTAGTTCAAAAGGAGCCCTAGTGATCCCAAAATAGAAAACTACTACTAATTTTAGAGGAGGGAGTCCTTTACTTTTCTCTCCATATTTATTTCTCCCTCCTTTTTCATTTTTCCTTACTGTTCACTACATGTCAAATGTCTCAGACTGGAGGAGAGATCAATAACAGAAAAATTATTACCTGATGATTTCCTTTCTGGGACAGACTTCTCCTCCAATCCACCCCAACACAGAGGGGTTTTTCAGGTATTTCTAGAATGGCCTCTTTATAGATTAGTGTAGTTATTGTGGAGGAAAAATCCAGTAGGCCTAAACTTCCCAAGTAGGCCTAAAAACCTTTGGTCAAGCTAACTGTGTGTTTAAAAGCATAAGGAGAGGCTGAGGAAAATTCCATTGTGGGGCAGTTACAACAGCACAGCTTAAGAAACGTAACCCCACAACTAGAAATTAGGAAAGACCTGTTAACCGCAAAGAACAACCTGTCAATAACAGGAAAAGCTTGTTTTGCTATATCCCAAATAAGGAAAGCTACTGTTAGAGCTTGCACTATATGTCTAATAAGGGAAAATGCTGTTAAAGGAAGTGTGCTTAACAAATTGTGGTTTTCAGCTATATAAACTCCTGTATTTTCTGCTGATGCAGAGCAGCTATGGCTGACTCTCCCTGTATACGTATACTTGAATAAAGGATCCTCAGGCGATTCTGATTTCAAACACAACACGTAGTTAATTTTCCACCACATTATATAAGGCATCACTATTAAGAGTTTTCATGTATCTAATAAGACATAAGTGTTCCAATACAGCTCTGGAAGATTGTGTCCAAGCCCAGAAACCCAGTGGACAAGCATAAATTATTTCTGTTATTGCTGGAAGAGCAGCGCAGTAGAACTGGCAGAGGACAGCAGCAGAAATGAAATAATCAAGATACTAAATTTTCCATTTTATTTTAGTCTTCCTCCTGTAAAACCAGGGGTCTTAGTTACTCTGAGCCCAAATGTACAAACCTCAGAGGCAAAAAAAAAAAAAGCTAAAACATTTTTAAATATGACCTAAAATAGTTATGAATCTTATAGTGTTCTATAGCACACATCACTGTAGTATCAAAGCACTTTTCTATATCTAAATCATAGAATATCAGGAAGGGACCTCAGGAGGTCATTAGTCCAACCCCCTGCTCAAAGCAGGACCAATCCTCAACTAAATCATCCCAGCCAGGGCTTTGTCAAGCCTGACCTTAAAAACTTCTAAGGAAGGAGATTCCACCACCTCCCTAGGTAACACATTCCAGTGTTTCACCACCCTCCTAGTGAAAAAGTTTTTCCTAATATCCAACCTAAACCTCCCCCACTGCAACTTGAGATCATTACTCCTCGTTCTTTCATCTGCTACCATGGAGAACAGTCTAGATCCATCCTCTTTGGAACCCCCTTTCAGGTAGTTGAAAGCAGCTATCAAATCCCCCCTCATTCTTCTCTTCTGCAGACTAAAGAATCCCAGTTCCCTCAGCCTCTCCTCATAACTCATGTGTTCCAGTCCCCTAATCATTTTTGTTGCCCTCCGCTGGACACTTTCCAATTTTTCCACATCCTTCTTGTAGTGTGGGGCCCAAAACTGGACACAGCACTCCAGAGGAGGCCTCACCAATGTCGAATAGAGGGGAACAATCACATCCCTTGATCTGCTGGCAATGCCCCTACATATACATCCCAAAATGCCATTGGCCTTCTTGGCAACAACGGCACACTGTCGACTCATATCCAGCTTCTCGTCCACTGCAACCCCTAGGTCCTTTTCTGCAGACTGCTGCCTAGCCATTTGGTCCCTAGTCTGTAGCGGTGCATGGGATTCTTCTGTCCTAAGTGCAGGACTCTGTACTTGTCCTTGTTGAACCTCATCAGATTTCTTTTGGCTCAATCCTCCAATTTGTCTAGGGCCCTCTGTATCCTATCCCTACCCTCCAGCACATCTACCTCTCCTCCCAGTTTAGTGTCATCTGCAAACTTGCTGAGGGTGCAATCCACACCATCCTCCAGATCATTAATGAAGATATTGAAGAAAACCGGCCCGAGGACCGACCCTTGGGGCACTCCACTTGATACTGGTGGCCAACTAGACATCGAGCCATTGATCGCTACCCGTTGAGCACGACAATCTAGCCAGCTTTCTATCCACCTTATACTCCATTCATCCAGCCCATACTACTTTAACTTGCTGGCAAAAATACTGTGGGAGACCGTGTCAAAAGCTTTGCTAAAGTCAAGGAATAATACGTCCACTGCTTTCCCCTCATCCACAGAGCCAGTTATCTCATCATAGAAGGCAATTAGATTAGTCAGGCATGACTTGCCCTTGGTGAATCCATGCTGACTGTTCCTGATCACTTTCCTCTCCTCTAAGTGCTTCGGAATTGATTCCTTGAGGACCTGCTCCATGATTTTTCCAGGGACTGAGGTGAGGCTGACTGGCCTGTAGTTTCCAGGATCCTCCTTCTTCCCTTGTTTAAAGATGGGCACTACATTAGCCTTTTTTCCAGTCATCCGGGACCTCCCCTGATCGCCGTGAGTTTTCAGAGATAATGGCCAATGGCTCTGCAATCACATCCGCCAACTCCTTTAGCACTCTTGGATGCAGCGCATCCGGCCCCATGGACTTGTGCTCGTCCAGCTTTTCTAAATAGTCCCGAACCACTTCTTTCTTCACAGAGGGCTGTTCACCTCCTCCCCATGCTGTGCTGCCCAGTGCAGCAGTCTGGGAGCTGACCTTGTTCGTGAAGACAGAGGCAAAAAAAGCATTGAGTACATTAGCTTTTGCCACATCTTCTGTCACTAGGTTGCCTCCCTCATTCAGCAAGGGGCCCACTCTTTCCTTGACTTTCTTCTTGTTGCTAACATACCTGAAGAAACCCTTCTTGTTACTCTTAACATCTCTTGCTAGCTGCAACTCCAGGTGCGATTTGGCCTTCCTGATTTCATTCCTGCATGCCCAAGCAATATTTTTATACTCCTCCCTGGTGATCTGTCCAATCTTCCACTTCTTGTAAGCTTCTTTTTTGTGTTTAAGATCAGCAAGGATTTCACTGTTAAGCCAAGCTGGTCGCCTGCCATATTTACTATTCTTTCTACACATCGGGATGGTTTGTCCCTGTAACCTCAATAAGGATTCTTTAAAATACAGCCAGCTCTTCTGGACTACTTTCCCCCTCATGTTATTCTCCCAGGGGATCCTGCCCATCAGTTCCCTGAGGTTGTCAAAGTTTGCTTTTCTGAAGTCCAGAGTCCGTATTCTGCTGCTCTCCTTTCTTCCTTGTGTTAGGATCCTGAACTCGACCATTTCATGGTCACTGCCTCCCAGGTTCCCATCCACTTTTGCTTCCCCTACTAATTCTTCCTGGTTTGTGAGCAGCAGGTCAAGAAGAGCTCTGGCCCCTAGTTGGTTCCTCCAGCACTTGCACCAGGAAATTGTCCCCTACACTTTCCAAAAACTTCCTGGATTGTCTGTGCACCGCTGTATTGCTCTCCCAGCAGATATCAGGGTGATTGAAGTCTCCCATAAGAACCAGGGCCTCCAATCTAGTAACTTCCGTTAGTTGCCGGAAGAAAGCCTCATCCACCTCATCCCCCTGGTCTGGTGGTCTATAGCAGACTCCCACCACGACATCACCCTTGTTGCTCACGCTTCTAAACTTAATCCAGACACTCAGGTTTTTCTGCAGTTTCATACCGGAGCTCTGAACAGTCATACTGCTCTCTTACATACGATGCAACTCCCCCACCTTTTCTGCCCTGCCTGTCCTTCCTGAACAGTTTATATCCATCCATGACAGTACTCCAGTCATGTGAGTTATCCCACCAAGTCTCTGTTATTCCAGTCACATCATAATTCCTTGACTGTGCCAGGACTTCCAGTTCTCCCTGCTTGTTTCCCAGGCTTCTTGCATTTGTGTATAGGCACTTGAGATAACTTGCTGTTTGTCCTGCTTTCTTAGTCTGAGGCAGGAGCCCTCTCCTTTCGCGTTCTCCTGCTTGTGCTTCCTCCTGGTATCCCACATCCCCACTTACCGCAGGGCTTTGGTCTCCTTCCCCCGGTGAACCTAGTTTAAAGCCCTCCTCACTAGGTTAGCCAGCCAGCTTGCGAAGATACTCTTCCCCCTCTTTGTTAGGTGAAGCCCATCTCTGCCTAGCACTCCTCCTTCTTGGAACACCGTCTCATGGTCAAAGAATCCAAAGCCTTCTCTCCGACACCACCTGCATAGCCATTCGTTGACTTCCACGCTTCGATGGTCTCTACCCAGGCCTTTTCCTTCCAAGGGGAGGATGGACGAGAACACCGACTTGCGCCTCAGACTCCTTTATCCTTCTTCCCAGAGCCACGTAGTCCGCAGTGATCCGCTCAAGGTCATTCTTGGCAGTATCATTGGTGCCCACGTAGAGAAGCAGGAAGGGGTAGCGATCCGAGGGCTTGATGAGTCTCGGCAGTCTCTCCGTCACATCGCGAATCCTAGCTCCTGGCAAGCAGCAGACTTCTCGGTTTTCCCGGTCGGGGCGGCAGATAGATGACTCAGTTTCCCTGAGGAGAGAGTCCCCGACCACCACCACCCGCCTCCCCCTCTTGAGAGCAGTGGTCGTGGAACCCCCGTCCCTAGGACAGTGCATCTCATGCCTTCGGATCGTCAGAGTCTCCTTCTGTTCCCTTCCCTCAGATGTATCATCTAGTCCACTCTCTGCATTAGTACCTGTGGAGAGAACATGGAAACAGTTGCTTATCTGTATCTGCGCTGCTGGTACATGGACGCTCCCCTTTCTTCTTCTGGAGGTCACATGCTGCCAAATTTCTTCACCGCTCTCCTGTCCTCGCTGCGCAGCCTGCTCTGAATCTTCAGAACATTGTGCCCGAAGAAGCATATCCTGACATCATGACTTAAAAGTAATTGGGATCTTATTTGGCTGGATGGAAGAGCTACATGTCCCATTGGAAGTCTGAGCTTCTTGCTTTGCCAGTAGTCTACAAACCTCATTATATCTATATAGGCATGGGATATCAGTCATTAAACCTTTTATTTACTAAAGATTCAGCACTGCCTATCCCAAGACTATTGTAATTTTGGGGGGAATGAAATATTTTGAAAATACTTTTTCTGCAACCTGTGAGGAATATAAAGAACATATGAAGCTGTGAAGTTGGTGACAGTATTATCCGCACTCATTTGGAATATCTGCATAATCCACATGTTGTTCTGACATTTGAGTAATGCACCCATTTTACAAATCACACTGATAAAACCCTTAGCTCTGTAACACACTATTGCATGCTATTTATCTAGGGTTCTTATATGCCCACATCAATTTAGCAATCTGAGGGCCTCACAAAATTATGATAAACACACGAAGATGTAGCTCAGGGGCGGGCAAACTTTTTGGCCTCAGGGCCACATCGGGTTTCTGAAATTGTATGGAGGGCCGGTTAGGGGAGGCTGTGCCTCCCCAAACAGCCAGGCGTGGCCCGGCCCCCATCCCCTATCCGAGCCCCCCTGCTTCTCGTCCCCGACAGCCTGCCCGGGACTCCTGCCCCATCCAAACCTCCCTGTTCCCTGTCGGCCCCCCTGGGGCCCCTGCCCCAACCACCCGCCCCGTCACCTGACTGCCCCCGGACCCCCTGCCCCTGACTCCCCCTGCTGCCCCATCCAACCTCTCCTCTCATTCCTGACTGCCCCCCAGGACCTCTGCCCCGTCCAACCACCCCTTCTCCCTGACTTCCACCGAGATTGCCCCCTGCTGCTCCATCCAACCCGCCCCTTTCCTGACTGCCCCCTGGGACCCCTGCCCCATTCAACCCCCCTGTTCCCCACCCTCTGACTGCCCTGACCCCTATCCACACCCCTGCCCCCTGACCACCACCCCGAACTCCCCTGCCCTCTATCCAACCCCCCCTGCTCCCTTACCGTGCTGCCTGGAGCACCGGTGGCTGGTGGCACTACAGCCGCGCTGCCCAGAGCACCAGGACAGGCAGCCGTGCCACCTGGCTGGAGCCAGTCACACCACCGCGCCAACACAGAGCACCGGTTCAGGCTGCAGCTCTGCAGCTGCGCTGCCCGGGAGGAGCTCACTGCCCAGAGCATTGTGCCGGTGGCACAGTGAGCTGAGGCTGCAGGGGAGGGGGAACTGCAAGGGAGGGCCTGGGGCTAGCCTCCCAGGCCAGGAGCTCAGGGGCTGGGCAGGAGGGTCCCACGGGCCAGATGTGGCCCACGGGTCATAGTTTGCCCACCTCTAATGTAGCTACTGCTCTTTCCTCTTTTCCTTCCATTTGGAAAGTACTGAATGTAGTGTACTATATATGGCATGTGTAAATATTATTACATATGTACACACACATAAATACATTATGTTATTAACGTCCAGTGCTCTATCGTGGTTTATAAACAGCAGCAAATATTTACTACCAGTTAAATTTTGTAGGCTTGATTTTTTCCTTGTTTCACTCAATTTATTGACAAGAGCAGGTGCAATACTAGCATCTGAGAAATAACAGCTTACATCTATTATTTAAGCATCCACACTAGCAGAAATTAAATGTAAATTCTCTCCTTAGTATCGTGACACAGCTTTTACTCAAAGATAGAGTGAGAGTTTCAGAATGCACTAAAAACACATTTATGCTTAATTGTATTATAAGGTAAACTAGAGATGTCTGAAGGTTTGTTTTTACTACCACGCTAAATTGGCACTGCTGCATTGATGCAGCAGAGCTGATTTAGCGCGTTTGGTGAAGACATCTTACGTCAATGCGAGAGTGCTCTCTTGTTGATGTAATTACTCCACCTCAACAAGAGAAGGAAGCTATGTCGGTGGGAGAAAATCTCCCGTTGACATAGCATGGTGTAGATGCTGCTTAAAGTCAAAGTAAGTTACGTTGCTCAGGGGGGTGGTTTTTTCACACCCCATGAGCGACATAACTTACATCGACTTAGGCAGTAGCGTAGACAAGCCCTTATTTATTAAGGCTGAAATTACAGGAAGATAGGGACTGTGGCCAAGGACAATGCAATCATATGGTACAAGAATTAAGGAAGAAATATCCCCATAGGATTTATTTCTTATCAGTGATAGAGAGAAGGCTGGGGGGACGGGATGGGGGACTTAACTCTGACATCTGAAGTTGATATTTACTAGTAAAGAATCCCTTGGTACCAGCTGACGTCAAGGACGCAAAGATACCTGCCATGTCTGAAAGTGGGACACAATGTAATAAAAAGACAAAAAATTCAGGACACTAATATTTGGTAGTGCAGAATTCTTAAAATGATGTGGAGTTCTTTAACTAAAGTCTTCTGTACTTCCGATTTCATACTGCAGTAGTTTTATGTAATTTACAACGAGATGAAAGCACGTTTCCATGAGGATGGGATAAACTTGGGACTGCAATAAGTATTAGAGAGCCAAGATCCAATTTTGTGAGTTTTCTTTCTGTAAGTTAAGATATTTGAAAAGGCAGTAAGAAGCATTTGCCTTCCACTATTATCTGATTACAGAATTGTGGCCTGGTGAAAGCTAAATCTAAATATGAAAATGAAGGTACAGTAGAACCTCATAATTACGAACACCTTGGGAATGGAAGTTGTTGGTAACTCTGAAATGTTCGTAACTCTGAACAAAATGTTATGGTTGTTCTTTCAAAAGTTCACAACTGAACACTGACTTAATACAGCTTTGAAACTTTACTATGCGGAAGAAAAATGCTGCTTTCTCTTCATTTTTTTAGTAATTTATGTTTAACATGGTACGGTACTGTATTTGCGTGCTTTTTATTTTTTTTTTTTGGTGTCTCTGCTGCTGCTGCTGCCTGATTGCGTATTTCTGGTTCCAAATGAGGTGTGCGGTTGACTGGTCAGTTTGTAACTCTGGTGTTCATAACTCTGAGGTTCTACTGTATAGTATAGAGTCAACAGCTGAAATGTATTCTGGTCCATTTTTACTGGTGAATGAAAATAGAATACCAGAAAGAATCTAATGTTCAAATCCTGGAAACTGATCACGACAGGTGAACTAAACTAAGGTGGTCATTTCTCAGTAGTTCTAAATATTAAGTCATATTTGACACTCCATGATCCCAGTCATCATTGCAATAAAATTTGCAAAAACAGTGAGATAATTATTTTGGCTCCTATAACCTGTACAGAAAGACTGCTGACACCCAACCCAATTCAGGGAAAAACGCACCTCTTCTTGATAGCTGGTCCTGTAAGCCATCTCCAAGTCCCCATCCAAGAAGTTCAGGCTCAGCTTGTTAATAGGTGGTTTAAAGAAATAGTCTTTCATCAGGCTAAAGAGAAAAGAGAGACAATGTGAACAGTTTTAAAAGGAGTTCACTTAGCTATAATTCTTCTTCAAAGATACCATTTCACAGGTTTCTCACTCCTGGGTCTCTGCTTCCTGTGTGAAACTGGTGGTCTTAACAATTTTGATCTTTTGAAGTACTGGTAGCTTCTCATTGTTCATCAGAAGCTGCAGTACCTACAGTGGGGTGGGCAAACTTTTTGGCCCTAGGGCCACATCTGGGAATAGAAATTGTATGGCGGGCCATGAATGCTCACAAAATTGGGGCTGGGGTTCAGCAGGGGGTGAGGGCTCTGGCTGAGGGTGCGGGCTCCAGGGTGGGGCCAGAAATGAGGAGTTCAGAGTGTGGGAGGGGGCTCTGGGCTGGGGCAGGGGGTGGGGTGCGGGCTCCAGCTGGGGGTGCAGGCTCTGGGGTGGTGCTGGGGATGAGGGGTTTGGGGTGCAGGGGGGTGCTCTGGGCTGGGATCGAGGGATTTGGAGGGTGGGAGGGGGATAAGGGCTGGGGAGGGGCACGGGGGGAGGCTCGGGGTGCGGGTTCGAGGGCGGCGCTTACCTCAAGCGGCTCCCAGAAGCAGCGGCATGTCCCTTTTCCGGCCCCTATGTAGAGGCGCAGCCAGGCAGCTCTGCACGCTACCCCGTCCACAGGCACTGCCCCTGAAGCTCCCATTGGCCGCGGTTCCCAGCCAATGGGAGCTGCGGGGGTGATACTTGGGGCGGTGGCAGCATGCAGAGAAGAGTGCCCTGGCTGCCCCTACGCATAGGAGCTGGAGAGGGCCATGCCACTGCTTCTGGGAGCCACGTGGAGCGGTCCCCAACCCTGCTTCCCGGTGGGAGCGCCAGATCGGGGCAAGCCCCAGACCCTGCTCCCTAGTGGAAGCTCGAGGGCTCGATTAAAATGGCTGGCAGGCCGGATCTGGCCCGTGGGCTGTAGTTTGTCCACCCCTGACCAACAGCATCACTCTGCATTCTTAAAGTAAAAGGTGAAAATTCCCCAAAAAACATTTATAAGAAAATGAAACACTTCACTACAGATAAACAAACAAACAAATAAACAAATACAAACAAACAAGAGAGACTCTTAAACTCTCAGGAAGACATTAAAAGCCTTTCAAAAACTTTCGAACCATAGGAGAACTGAAGAAATAAATGTCCCCAGATCAGCAAACGGTACACATTAATAGCTGCCAGACATTGACAGATACAAGAGACACAGCCCTTTTTTAACTGAAGAATATCAAATATCAAAAATGGATAAAATGTTGAAAAAAGTTATTAATAAAGTATTCTTCATTTCAGGGAACAGTACTTGCTTGTCACTGCCTTCAGAGACTAATAATAACTCTGCACCTTCCCAGGATCACACAACAACAGCACTTGACAATCCAGGCAACCAGGTAAAGGAATCTGAGACAGAGCTGGAGAGCTCAGCCTTGTTTCTGAGACAGGAGATCCAAAAACCTTTGATAGAAGAGCCAAAGGCACTGATGAACAAAAAGAATGACGTACTAGAACTAATGAGCCTGGCAGCAGATACAAGGAATATTTGTGCACTCTCTCACCTTTTCCTCCCAGTGCCTGGTGGAGGAGAAGCATACAAGAAGCCTCAATTCTGATTCAGTAGAAGGGCTTTTCTGAGCAAGAGATGGAACATTTTGAGGTTACAATGGATGTAAACAGATTTATGGCAAAAAAGAAAAGGAGTACTTGTGGCACCTTAGAGACTAACAAATTTATTTGGGCATAAGCTTTCGTGGACGAAAACCCACTTCATCGGATGCATGCAGTGGGAAATATTGTAGGAAGATATATATACACAGAGAACATGAAAAAATGGGTGTTGCCATACCAACTGTAATGAGACCAATTAATTAAGGTGGGATATAATCAGCAGGAGAAAAAAAAACCTTTTGTAGTGATAATCAGGATGGCCCATTTCAAACAGTTGACAAGAATGTGTGAGTAACATTAGGGGGAAAAGAAAAGAAAAGAAAAGAACTCTTGGGGTCATTTATCAAACCTGATGCCAACTAAATGAAGATGCTGAAGGATCCCATGGAGCTGATCTCCACTTCTATTGTTTTCTCGAGTTGCTTACTCCTCTGCTGCTGACAAGGAAGTGTTCTGGAAGCCCCAGAAGCACAAAGTCAATGGCATAAGATAATAGAAAGGAGATTTTTCTATTGAGATGGAGGACGAGTCAATACCAGATATCTGGCCAACGACTTGGTACCAAAGTGCTTTTAATGTGTCAAGTTTTTAAGGTCAGCTTTCAAATGTCAAACCACAATCCTTGACTGGATCTCCAGAGAAAGACCAGAAGACTTCAACCATGAATAATGGTGATGATTTTAGTTCATTATCTCAGCCCTTGCTATGTACTGAAAGCATTATAGGAGGCACCAAGAAAATGACAAGTTACACTCTGACTAGATCTCCTCCTCCTGGGTTGTTAGAGCTATTTTTATTGAGCTGTCCATGAAGACCCGGGCATCCTTGCAGAGGCTAGCAGGGATTTCAGACACTCATCTGGCATTCTGATATGTCAGGGTGACATCTTGGCAAAGCACACTAAGGCCAAATTGCCAATGTATGAATATTATGAGCTTTTTTGGGTGGTTGGACTTTCTTCCTCCATGAAATCTTAAAAACAAAAGAAGTCGGAGAACATAATTTCACTTCAAGAAACAAAGTGTCAAAAAACCCAGAATGGAGAATAGGCCTCAAAGCGCCAAAGACTAGGATCTAGTGGAATGAAGCACCAAGTCCAGTTGACTCTAAACAAGGTCAGGAAACAGACTCAGATATCATAGAATCATAGAATAACAGAGTTGGAAGGGACCTCTGGAGGCCATCTAGTCCAACCCCCTGCCCAGAGCAGGACCAATCCCAACTAAATCATCCCAGCCAGGGCTTTGTCAAGCCTGACCTTAAAAACTTCTAAGGAAGGGGATTCCACCACCTCCCTAGGTAACGCAATCCAGTGTTTCACCACCCTCCTAGTGAAAAATTTTTTCCTAATATCCAACCTAAACCTCCCCCACTGCAACTTGAGACCATTACTCCTTGTCCTGTCATCTGCTATCACTGAGAATAATCTAGATCCATCCTCTTTGGATCCACCTTTCAGGTAGTTAAAAGCAGTTATCAAATCCCCCCTCATTCTTCTCTTCCGTAGACTAAACAATCCCAGTTCCCTCAGCCTCTCCTCATAACTCATGTGTTCCAGTCCCCTAATCATTTTTGTTGCCCTTCGCTGGACTCTCTCCAATTTTTCCACATCCTTTTTGTAGTGTGGGGCCCAAAACTGGACACAGTACTCCAGATGAGGCCTCACCAATGTCGAATAGAGGGGAACGATCACATCCCTCGATCTGCTGGCAATGCCCCTACTTATACAGCCCAAAATGCCATTGGCCTTCTTGGCAACAAGGGCACACTGTCGACTCATATCCAGCTTCTCGTCCATTGTCACCCCTAGGTCCTTCTCTGCAGAACTGCTGCCTAGCTATTTGGTCCCTAGTCTGTAGCGGTGCATGGGATTCTTCCGTCCTAAGTGCAGGACTCTGCACTTGTCCTTGTTGAACCTCATCAGATTTCTTTTGGCTCAGTCCTCCAATTTGTCTAGGGCCCTCTGTATCCTATCCCTACCCTCCAGCATATCTACCACTCCTCCCAGTTTAGCGTCATCTGAAAACTTGCTGAGGGTGCAATCCACACCATCCTCCAGATCATTAATGAAGATATTGAACAAAACCAGCCCCAGGACCGACCCTTGGGGCACTTCGCTAGATACCGGCTGCCAACTAGACATGGAGCCATTGATCACTACCCGTTGAGCCCGACAATCTAGCCAACTTTCTACCCACCTTGTAGTGCATTCATCCAGCCCATACTTCTTTAACTTGCTGACAAGAATACTGTGGGAGACCGTGTCAAAAGCTTTGCTAAAGTCAAGGAATAACACGTCCACTGCTTTCCCTTCATCCACAGAACCAGTTATCTCATCATAGAAGGCAATATGCCTGTTGTAATGCCCTAACTGCTGCCTGCATGCCTCTGGTTTCTATTAATCAAATAGTGTTAGGAAAATAGAGATCGAAGGAAATTACCTGTGTAGTTAAACAGGAATCTAGTCAATGAAACAACACTAAAAGGATGAAGTGGTATGAAGAAAGGGGCTTCATGTGAGCTGAACTGCGAAGGGTGCATATTAGGGTGCTCCTCTGCAGGTCACAGCTAAAAGAGACCTTAGAATGCACTGAAGTGCACCATAGATACTGTCATGGCTGGGACATGAGGAACAGTTACCAGTACCTCAGAAAGTTAACATTTTTAAGAGCTGTCAAGGCTGATTCCCCACTGTGGCACTTCAAACAGCTACTAACAGGGATTTTATAGCTAATTGGCTAGCTGGGTGTCCATAAAAGGGAGTCTCCGCCCCCATTAATTTATTACAAGAGCCACGAGAGTTCTTGCTGACCTCACACTGGAAGCAGAAATCTCAAGAACGTGAGTTTTAAAGAATTAAGCTTAAGCATTTCATACTCTACCGTCTTGTTTATTCAGTTTTACTTTCTTTTAACAACCACAGTATTGCACATAGAGTACAAATAAACATGGAAGAGCCCCATTTCTGTAACTGTATTAGTAAAACTAGACCTAAACTCAAAGTAATAGTACACTGTTCACCAAATATACAACACAGTTCTTGGTAAAGCTCAATATAAAACAATGCAACATTTACTGTAAAAATGCAGAACTGTCACTTGCTTCAATTGGAACATAGTAATTGTGCTCTGGTAAAAATGCACAGGATACAGTAATCTTTGTCAAATGACACCATACAGCTCTTACATGAACAAAATATACTATCGTCTTGCTTACTGCACAGAAGATGATACTACAACTGTCAACTTGAACATTGGAACTGTTCATAGCACAAAGGTCTCAAATGCATTAACAAGAGTTAGAACTGGCATTGTTGTGACAGAGTGAAGACCGCAATTATACCACAAGGACAGGGTTCTTATAACCCTATCCCAGATAAACCAACAATCTTTCAGCAGTTCATTACTGCTGAGTTCACATAAACATTTAATCAAAGCACAGTTCTGATGCCATTATTTCAAACGCCAGGTGTCTGCAAGCTGACAAACCAAAATACATCTTGATTCTTTTGTTATATGAGAACTCACATTCACAATTCCCTATTCAGACATAGAGGAGAATCCTGCTCATATAACAGTTTTATGGAGACTAACAATATCCCTTTCACACAGTGGGGGATCTGTGGTGGTTTCTCGATAAATTCTTATCGGTACATACAATTTTATATAAAGATATATTAAAATGGATGAACTTTTCAACTGGGTGAGCCAGTTTGGATAGGGCTATGTAATCAGCGAAATAATTTTTAGAAAGTTACCATTATGTATACTGAAAAGGGATGTTTCCTTTGTGATGGTTGTTAGGATATAGATATTCAGGCCTGTCTGCAAAGGCCTATACTTTAAGAATTTAGGTATATGTTTATCATTTAGCTAGTTATAGAGGTATAAAAGAAAGAATCAAAATCACTGTCTGACTGTATAAGGCCTTTTCTCACTGTGACAGTCTGAGGCCCTGTTCTTAGGCTAAGGCCTCTGGCTAAGCAGCAGAGGCAGCCATAAACTGGGAAAGCGTATGGTCACATCCTTATATTCCAAACTAGTCACATTGAAATAAGGTGCTATTGGGCTGTTAGGAATACAATCCTGTCCTGATAGTGCCTATCACCTCCAGAGAAAGGGAAGTGCCTAGAAGATGTAAAAGGAAACTTAGTTTGATAGCATCCTGTCTGGCAAGAATTCACTTATCAATAGCTGGGATGTGAAATCCTCATTTCTTTGTTGTTCTATCACTGTAGTCTCCCCATTTCTCTATTGTTTGTCTGTATAATCTCTGTCTGGTTCTGTGATTGTTTCTGTCTGCTGTATAATTAATTTTGCTGTTTGTAAACTAATTAAGGTGGTGGGATATAATTGGTTAAATAATCATGTTACAATATGTTAGGATTGCTTAGTTAAATTTCAGTAAAATGATTGGTTAAGGTATAGCTAAGCAGAACTCAAGTTTTACTATATAGTCTGCCGTCAATCAGGAAGAAAGGGGGGGAATCATGTTTTGCTAAAGGGGGGAATGGGAACAGGGACACAGGCAAGGTTCAGTGGTGTCAGAGCTGGGAAGGGAGACACTAAGTAAGGAAACTGGAATCATTGCTTGCTGGAAGATCACCCCCAATAAACATCGAATTGTTTGCACCTTTGGACTTTGGGTATTGTTGCTCTCTCTGTTCATGCGAGAAGGACCAGGGAAGTGAGCGGGTGAAGGAATAAGCCCCTAACAATGGTGATATTTAATTAAGCAAAAAATCCTAATCTCTGAATGTGATGTCAAATCAGCCTTTGCCTCTTGCTCTGACTCAGAGAAAAAGAACTATCCATTTTGTAAAAGGAGGAAGAAAGCTCAAGGAATATCAGAGCCTGTGCTGAGTATCTTCAGCTACAGACAGAGAGTATAATTCTGCAAATTCAAGTTCTACTGTCGTGAGGTGTGTTTTTAACAAACAATGCAATACATCCTGCTAAACTGTGTTCTGTAAGCAATTGGTCTCACACACTAATCCAGGGGTCGGCAACCTTTTAGAAGTGGTGTGCCGAGTCTTCATTTATTCACTTGAATTTAAGGTTTCGCGTGCCAATAATAGATTTTAACGTTTTTTAGAAGGTCTCTCTCTATAAGTCTCTATATTATATAACTAAACTATTGTCGTATGTAAACAAGGTTTTCAAAATGTTTAAGAAGCTTCATCTAAAATTAAATTAAAATGCTGATCTTACGCCGCCGGCCCGCTCAGCCTGCTGCTGGCCTGGGGTTCCGTTCACCTAGGCCGGCAGCGGGCTGAGCGGGGCCTGCGGCCGGGACCCGCGGCCGGGACCCCAGCTGGCAAGGGGCTGGCAGCCAGAACCCCAGACCGGCAATGGGCTGAGCAGGTCCAGAGGTAGGGATCCCAAACTGGCAGTGGGCTGAGCAGCTCAGCCTGCTGCCGCTCAGCCTGCTGTCAGTCTGGGGTTCCGTTCGCTGGCTCCTGCCAGCCACGGTCCCGGCTGCTGGCCCCGCTCAGCCCGCTGCCGGTCAGGAATTCCGGCCCTGTCCACATAGAATAGGTACCTAACTTCTCCCTGGTTCTAGCCATTCTCTTCCTCTCTCTGCATTGAGATGAGGGTGGGAGTGTGCTGAGAACAGGGCTGGGAGTGAAGGAGCAGGCTGGGGGTGCAGGGTCTGGCCAGGAACTAGAATAAGGGAGGGGGCTCAGGGTTGGGGCAGGAGGTTTGGGTGTGGAGCGCTTACCTGGGCAGGTCCCATTTGGTGTGAGGGGTGCAGGTGGGAATGGGGTGTGTGTGTGCAGGAGCTCCCATTTGGTGCTCAGGGTGGGAGTGGGGATGTGGGGGGTGTAAGAGTCAGGGCATGGGGTGTGGGGGGGCTGGGTATGTGTGGGGGGTGCAGGAGTCAGGGCAGGGGGCTGGTGGTGTGTGAGGATGGTGCAGGAGTCAGGGCAGGGGGCTGGGTATGTATGGGGGGTGCCAGAGTCAGGGCTGGGGTTGTGGGAGGGGTGCAGGGGTCAGGGCAGGGGGCTGGGTATGTGTGGGGGGTGCCAGAGTCAGGGCTGGGTGTGTGTGAGGAGGGTGCAGGGGTCAGGGCATGGGGCTGGGGTGTTTGGGGGGGTGCAGGGGTCAGGGCAGAGGGCTGGGGGTGTGGGCTGGGGTCGTGGGGGTGCTCCCAGCCTCCTGCCCTGAGCGGCTCACGGCAGGGGGCTGGAGGGGATATGCCCTGATTCCACCCCCTTCCCCAAGGCCCCCAGAGCAGAGAGCGCGCTGCGACTCCGCTTTTACCTCTCCCCCACCATAGCAAGGGCCGTCAGCTGATTGGTGGCAGGGAAGGAGAGAAGGAGGGGTAGGAACCCAGCACGCTGAGGGAAGAGGCGGGGGGAGGGGGAAGCTTGCTTGCCCTGCAAGGAGAGAGTGGTGGCCGTGGGGCGGAAAAGAGCGGGCTGGGCCGGGCAGGATTTTTAGTGGCACACTGCTGTCTGCCCGGGTCTGGCAGGCAGTAGCGTGCCATTAAAAATTGGCTTGCGTGCCGTGTTTGGCATGCGTGCCATAGGTTGCCGACCCCTGCACTAATCCCTCATCTGTGAATAGTTGAAAATAGCTAACTATTCATCACTCAACTAACTGCTTGAGAGAGAACCACAACAAAATATATTTAGGACAATATCAGACCAATATTTTCATGACAGTCCCCTTCTATTTGTTCAGCTTCCAAGACACAAAGAGTATATATTTTCCTAAACGCTTCAATGTCACCAGGTATAATTATAAGCAGATATAAAATTTTTGTAGCTCCATGTTCATAGTATAGATTTTGTCATTTTGGGGGGTATTTTTTAGTAGACTCAAAAGTAAAAATAACTGTTCAAAGAGAAAGATTAATAAAGTTAAGCAAAAATCTGCATTGGTAGTCCTCTTAGCAGAACTCTCAGAATGGTGAGTTCCTATTGTAGTTACAGAATAGCAAGCAGACTAAAATTAGAAAACTTACAGTATGATGACCAACATCACAGAAGAGCAGGGGAATAAAGATTAAAGGCATGGGGCACGTTTGCTTTCTTTCTATCACACTATTTTAAAATTATGTAGCTAGTTCCTTCTTACCTGTCTTCTTTAATCACATCCACAAAATGAGCATCTGTCTTCTCTCTGATGTTTTTGAACCTCAGTGGAAGGAGTGCTGACTGGTCTAAACTCACTCCTACCCATCTTCCTTTCTCCTGCAACATCTCATAAAGTGATGTCTGGCTGTTGCTCAGCTTCTCATCCTGTGGCGGACTCAAAAGTCCATTCTGGGTCTTTGGACTGCGTCGTCCAGGATTCTGCTTCATAGCAAGAAGAAACGTATGAGTGAAGGATTAAATATGTGAGAAAATATACAAACAGCACAGAGGTTTGAACCTGATGATATGCTTAAAAAAATAAAAGAGCTCTCAACGATGCCTGTAGCTGTTTGCACCATTCCACACTGATGCAACAGACATTCTGTACTTCAGAATGGCTCACTGACAGAGTGACAATCCTGGAATTTTATTATATAGATAAGGCCAGAAGGGACCATTGTGATTTTCTAGTCTGACTTCCTGCGTAACACACTCCATAAGACTTCCCTGAATTAATTTCTGTTTAAACTAGAGAATATCTTTTAGAAAAACATCCAGTCTTGATTTAGAAGCTGTCAGTGATAGAGACTCCATCACAACCCTTTGTAAGTTGTTCCAATGGTTAATTTCTAGTCTGAATTTGCCTTGCTTCAACTTCCAGCCATTGGATATTGCTATACTTTTGTCAACTAGATTGAAGAGCCCTTTATTATCAAATGTATGCTACCCATGTAGGTATTTATAGACTGTGATCAAATCATTCCTTAACTTTCTTTTTGTTTAACTAGATTGAGCTCCTCTCACTATAAGGCATGTTTTCTAATCCTTTATTTATTCTTGTGCTGTTCCCAGAATCCTCTCAAATTTATCAATATCCTTCTTGAATTGTGGACACCAGAACTGGACACAGTATTCCAGCAGTGGTCGCACCAGTGCCAAATATAGACATAAAATAACCTCTCTACTTCAGCATGAGATTCCCATGTTCACGCATTCCAGGATTGCATTAGCCCTTTTGGCCATAGCAATGCACTGGGAGCTCATGTTCAGCTGATTATCTACCATGACTTCCAAATCTTTTTCAGTCACTGCTTCCCAGGACACGGTCCTCCATCCTGTATGTATGGCCCACAATCTTTTGTTCCTAGATATGACCTCATATTTGGTCACATTAAAATGCATATTGTTTGCTTGAGCCCAGGTTACCAAGTGATCCAGATTGCTTTGTATTAGTGAACTGTCCTCTTCATTGTTTATCACGCCTCCAACTTTGGGTCCCCTTCCAACTTTATCAGTGATGATTTTATGTTTTCTTTTAGGTAATTGATGTAAATTTTAAATAGCTGGGATGAAGAACCAATCTCTGTGGAACCCCACAAGAAACATATCTGCTTGATGATGATTTCTCCTTTACAATTACATTTTGAGACCTATCACTTAGCCAGTTTTGAATCCATTTAATGTGTGCCATGCTAATTTTGTATTGTTCTAGTTTATTTATCAAAATATTGTGTGGTACCAAGTCAAATGCCTTACAGAGGTCTAAGTACATTACATCAAAGCTATTACTTTTATCAACCAAATTGTAATCTCCTTAAAAAAAGATATCAATAGTGGCACAAGATTAGCTTTCCTCCAATCCTCTGGAACTTCTCCAGGGTTCCAAGACTTATTGAAAATCACCATTAACAATACAGAGAGTTCTTCAGTCAGCTCTTTGAAAACTCTTGAATGCAAGGTATCCGAACCTGCTGATTTAAAAATGACTATCTTTAGTAGCTGCTGTTCCACACCATCCATAATTACCAATGAATGGAAAGTGTTATCATCATATGATACTAATATGCCATCTGTTTTTTTCACCAAATACAGAACAGAAATATTTATTGAACACTTCTGCATTATTATTGACAATTCCATGATTTTCATCTAGTAAGGAACCAATACCATTGTTAAGATACCCTTTGTTCCTAAATATATTTGAAAAACTCCTTATTGTCCTTAACTCTTCTGCTCATAGATTTCTCTTTGTGTTGTTTTGCCTCCCATAACAATTTTCTACAATTCCTACCTTCTGATTTATATTTATTCTACCAACTTTCCCTTTCTTCCATTTGCTATACATTGTTTTGTTTTTACAGTTGCCTTCACTTCCCTCTAATCCTGGTTGGCTTTTTTAACCAGTGCAGCCTTCCTTCTTGATTGTGGGGTTTTTTTTGAGCTTGTTCTCAAATAAAATGCTTTTAAACAATTTCCAATAGAATTTAAACAGAAAAATATAAATGATTTTCTCCCAACTAATTTGGCTCATAAGTCATCCTCTGCAAAGACAGACCATAGTCTCCAAAGAAAGACTACTATATCAGATATTTAAACTGACAGAATACATGATTCTTGCCAAAAGATCATATATAATATCTTCTGAATCTCATTAGGTTTTTTTTTTTTTTTTTTTTTTTTTTAACTAATATAGCTTTAGAGACTATGTGCTATCTTGCCGAAGGAATGAGGATTGCACATGCTAGTGAAGAGAGGAGGGTTCATGAGGAATGATCCTTTTCCATCTGAAGCTTTCTTGTACCTAGGGTACTTATATTTAAACATTACTTGGTTAGGGGAATTTAAATCAGGACCATCTCCATAAGGAAGCCACTAAATCAAGAGCTGGTGAACAGGTAATTCCCACCCCACTTGAAGGTGTTCTTTTTTCTTTTAATTAACACTTTAGTAAGTTTCTTTGCCTGAAAATACATTAACTGTAGAAAATGTTTATATAGAAGCTAAAATATGACAGATATCTCTTTAGACTATTTTTTTTTTTTAATTCTTTCTGCTCATCTAAGGAAACTGATGAAAATGTATGCTTCCTTGGAGTGATGTGGAGAAGCCGGATATGGAAGAACAATAGGGTATAAACGGGCCACGAAGAAATTCAGGCTGGAAATTAGAAGAGTAATTGTACCACAGGGCTGCTTGTGATGGTTGGGGGCACGGCTGGGAGTCCCTTCCAACGTATGTGCTCTGTTCCTAAAGCTCATGGTTCAGGGCTACATATGGTCCTCTAGTCCAGGAAGGGGTGTGTTTTTATTTGTTTTTAGTCTCCTTTCTGTGAAGCATTGGAGATGGCCACGGCTGGAGTTGACACACTGGACAGGGAGGGCCAGTGTTGAGGTGGCACCAAGCATTTTCTCTCTCACATGCTTAGGTGGCTGGTTGTTACTCACTTGCTGAGGTCTAACTAATCACGATACGTGGGGTCAGGAAGGAATTTCCCCCCAGGTCAGATTGGCAGGGACCTTGGGGTTTTTTGCCCTCCTTGAAGTATGGAGGGATGCCAGGATTATCTGGGTATATTTCCCATACTTAATTCCGCACTGTCGCAGGCGCTTCAGGCATGAGTATACCTTGGTCCCTCCTATTCTCTGCCTGCTGCATACTGGTTTAGTCTTCTGGGGGCTGTAATACTTTGGTCTAGTTTTCATGTGCAGGTGCTGGATGGTGTTGATGGTCTGTGATATATAGGAGGTCAGACTAGATCAACATTTCTCAAATGTGGCCACCAGCAGATTTTTTTTGCGACCGTGACAGCCTCCAAAACATGGATGGAGATTTTGGGGGTGGGGGGGGAGCACGGAGGGGGAACAGCAGCCCTCCGTGCAGTGCCCAGCTGTTGCTCCTGAATAGCTGTTACCAAAGGCAGCGAGATGTGCCACCTTGGTGTTTGTGCTGGCGCCACCAGCAGGAATCAGCACACAGTATCACGTAGCCTCCTTGGGGGCTCTGGGGAGAGCCTTTGGAGACACGTGGTGCAAGTGTGCATGGCGCCGGAGGTGGCTCTTGTCAGTGGAGGTGGCTGCTGTGTTCGGTCGCAGGGGCGCTCCCCTGGGCAGCTCCCCCTCTCCCACCCAGCTGGGGCATGGAGAGCCTCAGGCTCCACAGGTGGTACTGAGTTCCCGACCCACCTTCCCCAGGACGGGCTCTTGGTGAAGGACTGTGGGAGGCAGGGACAGAGAGATGGGTTGGTGCTTTCCCCATCTGGAGCCACATTTGCTGTTTACAGTTGCTGTAGTTACTGCAGCAGCTCAACTGCTCCAAGCTGCTACAGGACTTGGCAGCTTCCCAGCAGGGTGAGGGGCTCCCGGTCCATTACACACTCCAAGCACAAGAATAGGAACACTGAATGGAGAGCTCTACTTCCTACTAAATACATAAATTACAATGATTTGGACATGTACATGCACATATTTATTTGTTTTTCCTAAGGTTAAGTATTCTGGGAAAAATTTGTCAGAGCAGCCACCAGCAAGGGGGCTGCACTCTGAAGTCACCAAAAAATTAGTTGTGAGAACTGCTGGACTAGATGATCTGATGGTCCTTCTGGCCTTAAACTCTGTGACTTCTCTTCTTTTTTTCTTTCAGCTCCCTGGCAGAGGCTCAAATCCCTAAGAAAAATCTTTCCTACTGTCAGCTCAAGGTTTTTCTGGGCTATCTCCACTCTGTTAATCTTAACACGAGAAGATTAGATTTTAAAATTGCTTGTGTGGCAGCAGAAAGTCCCTATTTAATAAATGTTGCTAACTCTAGCTGTACAGTAGTTTCTGATGGTCACTGGCAGTCTGACTGACGCACCCTATCCCAATTTCCTCTAATAAAGAGAGATGCACACTGGGAAAGGAGGACTCCACAGTAAGTTAGGAGCCAGAAGAGTCAAGTGCCACTGCATGTTTTAGTTTTTTGTGTTCAATCTGCTTCTACTTAAAGTAGACAACCCAGAGTCACTGGGCAGCACATATATATCAGTCTCGCTTTGTTTGGTAATATTTAACTGAATAAATGAGGCACATCTGACCTTGTGAACACTGAGAGTCAAGGAGGGTGAGGTAATATCTTCTACTGGATCAAATTCTGTTGGAAAGAGAGACAAGCTTTTGAGCCACACGCAGCTCTTCTACAGGTCTTCGAACACTGTGTGGCTCAATCGCTTGGGTCTCTCATCAACAGAAGTTGGTCCAGTAAAAGATATTACCTCACCCACCTTGTCTCTTTAATATCCTGGAACCAACATGGCTACAACTACACTGCATATAACTTGTGTACTCTAGCATTTTTCTTCCAGTTCTCCACTGTTGCAGCACAAAGTGGCACGAGTGTAGAAAACACTACTGGCATTTTATCCAGTGTTCCACAGACCTCCTCTAAGCAGGGACAGATGAAACTGTGGTTAAAATGTCAACAACTAATACACACTAGTGATCATAACCATTGCTGCCACTGATGGAGCTGCAGTGGTGGAAATCTCAAAGAAAAATTCAGCCTGTGTGGAGGTACTTTGCTTTACAGAGTCTCTGGTGGTTTGTGGTTGGTGACACTTAAACAGAAGCAGAAGGGGTAAAAGTATCCTACGCATATCACCTCAGCATTTTGGGATGACCAGCAACATCTTTCTTTTTAAGTAACTGCCTCCTGATGTGCTGAGGCCTGCACTGGAAAAAACGGTTACTCACCTTCTCATAACTGTTGTTCTTCAAGATGTGTTGTTCATGTCCATTCCAATCAGGTGTGTGAATTCGCATGTGCAGGGTAGCCGGAAGATTATTCCCTAGCAGCATTCGTCGGGTCGGCCTGGGCACCCCCTGGAGTCGTGCCTTCATGGTGCTCAGTATACAGCCCTGCCAACCCGCCACCCCTTCAGTTCCTTCTTGCTGGCAACTCCGACAGAGGGGTAGGAGGGTGGGTCTTGGAATGGACATGAACAATACATCTCGAAGAACAACAGTTACAAGAAGGTGAGTAACAGTTTTTTCTTCTTCGACTGCTTGTTCATGTCAATTCCAGTCAGGTGACTCACAAGCCTAAGTTCAGGAGGTGAAGTCGGAGTCTTCCACTGATTGGAGCACTGCTGGTCCAAAGGCCACATCATCTTTGGCCTGCTGGTTAATCGTGCAGTGCGTGGTGAAAGTGTGGATGGAGGACCACGTCGCTGCTCTGCAGATTTCCTGAGTGGGGACCTGCACCAGGAATACTGCTGATGAAGCCTGCACCCTGGTAGAGTGCACAGTGATTGGGGGTGCGGTAACCCCCATCAGGTTGTAGCACTCATGAATGCAGGACATGATCCATGACAAAATGTGTTGTGATGACACAGGCAGACTTTTCATTCTGTCCATCACTGCCATGAATAACTGCACCCATTTTCTGAACGGCTTCATTGTCTCAATGTAAAAGGCTAGCGCCCTGTGGACATCCAGTGAGTGAAGTCTCTGCCCCCTGCCAGTGGAGTGCAGCTTAGGGTAGAATACCAGGAGAAAGATGTCCTGGTTGATGTGAAACTGTGACACAACCTTTGGAAGGAAAGCTGGGTGAAGCCTGAGCTGAACCTTGTCCTTATAGAACATGGTGTAGGGAGGGTCTGATGTTAGGGCCTTGAGCTCAGACACCCTCCTGGCCAAGGTTATCGCTACTAGGAACGCCACCTTGTCAGAGAGAGAGAGCAGGGAGCATGTCGCCAATGGTCCAAAGGGTGGTCCCATGAGCCTAGAGATGACCAGGTTGAGGTCCCAGGTGGGGACAGGCTGACAGACGTGAGGGTACAGTCTGTCAAGTCCTTTTAGAAATCGGATGACCATAGGGTTAGCAAACACCGAGCAGCCCGCTTGCAGGTGTATTGAATGTTCCACACAGAAGTCCCACAGCACCGCTTTCAACTCTCTGATGTTGATGTGGAGAGCCAGGTCTGCGTGAAACCAGAGACCTTGGGGCTTACAGTCTCCCAGATGAGCTCCCCAGCCCAAGTCTGATGCGTCCGTCACTAGCGAGAGAGATGGCTGTGGACTGATGAAGGGGACCCCTGAGCACACCTCCTGAGGGTTGAGCCAACACAGGAGGGAGTTGAGTACCGGGCAAGAAAAGGTCACAATCCTGTCCAAGCTGTCCTGGGCTGGGTGATACACTGACGCAGCCATGACTGAAGGGGTCGAAGCCTGAGTCTGGCATGCTGCACCATGTAGTTTAGGCAGTCACGTGACCGAGAAGCTTCAGGCAGTTCCTTGCTGTGGTGGTGGGAAACTGTCTGATGCCTCGAATGATTTCTGTCAGGGCCTGAAATCTTGCTTCCGGTAGGTATTACGTGGCTTGGGTCGAGTCCACAGTACTGCCTCTATAGACTCTATCCTCTGGACAGGGGACAGAGTTGATTTTGCTTCGTTTAGAAGGAGACCCAGGTTGTTGAAGGTGACTCTGATTGAGCTTCCACTTGGGTCCTTGAGTGGTCCTTGATCAGCCAGTCATCGAGATACGGAAACACCTGTACCTAGTGCCTGCGCAGGAATGCGGCGACGACTGCCATGGACTTGGTGAAGACTCGAGGTGCTGCTAACAGGCTGAACAGAAGGACTGTGAATTGGTAGTGGGTACTGCTCACCACAAACCTGAGGTACTTTCTGTGGGGCTGAGTAATTGCAATATGAAAATACGCATCCTTCAAGTTGAGGGCGGTATACCAGTCTGCTGGATCCAGCGAGGGGAGGCCAAAGAGACCATGCAAAATTTGAGTTTCTTAACGAACTAGAGTTCTTGCAAGTCCAAGATGGGCCTGAGGCCACCTTTGGCTTTCGGTATTAGGACATACCGAGAATAGAAGCCCTTGCCCTTCTGCTCCTTAGGAATCTCTTCCACTGCCCCAGTGATAGGAGCGAATGAACCTCCTGTATAAGGAGTTGTTCATGAGGGGTCCCAGAACAGGAAGCGGGGTGGAAGGGTGGGAGGGCACAGAATTGGATGGAGTATCCCCTCTCTACCGTGCAGAGCACCCAGTGGTCTGAAGTAATATGGGACCATGCACAGTAGAAAGGGGATAGTTGGGACGAAAAGGTAAGGAGGGGTGGATCCAGATCTCGCTCTGGTGCGCTGTCGTCAACCGCACCATCAAAAGGCCGGTTTGCCCCCTGAAGATGGCTTGGATTGTTCCGAGACCTGGCCAGAGGGTTGACACGGCCTTCTCCTGCAGCTCCGATTTCTCCTTTTGGAGTCATCTTGGCGGTTCTGATAACCGAACCATTGAGGAGGCTGCGGACGGAAGTGTCTCCACTGCGTTAAAGGCACATAGAAACCCACGGAGCTGAGAACTGGAGTCTTTAAGGCTGTTTAGCCTTTTGTCACTTTTTTCTGAGAAGAAAGTCTCACCCTCAAAAGGCAGATCCTGAATGGTTTGCTGTATCTCGTAGGGGAGGCCAGAAACCTGGAGCCATGAGCTCCTTCTCCTAGCCGCTCCTGTGGCCATAACCCTGGAGGCCGCATCTGCTTCGTCAAGTGCCACCTGAAGGGACACCCTTGAGATGGTGTCATGGCTCTCAGTGTAGGGACTGCACACACTGAAGCAGGCACTGCTGGTGCCGAAAGTGCCATCGGTGCTGATGTCATTCTCAATGTCAGAATTGCCATTAGCACCAGAATTGCTGTCGGTGCTGGAGTCGACGACGATGCTGGAGTCACTGCTGGTGCCGGGCCCCCTGGAGGCATCAAGATGGTAGTGCAGGGTGATAATAGGCCTACCCCCGACTCTGCCAGTGCTGGTGGGGGGGAAAAACAAGGCCAAGGCCACTGACGTCGCCCTGGAATGAGACTCTTGGCTGCAACCTTGGCGTTGATAAAAAGCCCAGTGAGTCCAAAAGGCTACTGCACTGGGGGCTGCCATTGGCCAGGCCACTGTGCCAGGTAAGGGTGCCAGTCCCGAGTTGATATGGACCGTCAGCTCCTACTCCTCTGGGACCGAGAGGAGCCCGACCCCGACCCCAACTCCGAGGTATCTGAAAATGATGCCCATGGGGGAGCGGTACTTCTAGGGACTGTGCTTTCGTGCCAAGGGCTCGGGAATCGGCGTGGTTGCTGGGTCTGCTCCGGTGCCGGGGATGGCGTACCAGGGTCAGAGATCAGCTGGCCACCATAGTGGGCTTTCCCCTTGAAGGAGCCCTGTCCCATTTGGGAGGAGAGAACGGTGCCATGAGGTGAAGCAGTTCTTGGGCTGCTTCAAACGCCTCTGGTGTCAAAGGGAGGTGCAGCTCACGGCTCGACCTCAGCGAGCGAGGAGGGTCTGGACTCAACCGCCCTTCTACGCGGGCAGGAGTCAACACGACCGTCACCGGTGGAGCAGCACTCGTGTGGCCTGACTCGGGTCTAACAGTAGCAGGCTCCTTAGGCCTAGAAGGGGGAGAGCGACCCCTCTCCAGCCTCTTCTTCTTTTGTGGCACCGGTGATTACGAGCGGTGCCTGCATGGGGCATGTGAGCCACGAGTGGAGCAGGCATGGTGCTGTGAGTCCTTATCCTTACCTGGCACCAGTGCCCATTCCTACCATGCCGGAGCACTCCGCACCGAGGAGGAGGTACTCGGTGCAGGATCCATTGACCCAAGGTCAGACTGAGGGCAGAGTGCTGCCTCCATCAACAGGACCTTCAGGCACTGCTCTCTATCTTTTAAAGCCCTGGACCAAAAGGTCTTACAAATGACACAACAATCCTTCTGATGGCCCTCTGCTAAACACTTTAGACACGAGGTGTGAGGATCACTTCTGGGCATACTCTTGCCACAGGCTTCGCAGGCTTTGAAGCTTGGAGACCCCGGCATATCCCAGCATCAGGAGAGAGTAGGAGGGGATTCCCCCTCCTCCCCTCAAAGGAAACTTATGTAACACTAACGAACTACTAACTATTAACGAACAATGAAAAATTAATAGAGAGCAATGTAAGAAACTGCTAAATACGCTTGTCGAGACAACAGCACAGGGAAGTTCCGGCTAACCATCACTGGTGGTAAGAAGGAATGGAGGGAGCAGCAGGTCGGCAGGGCTTTATATTGAGCACCATGAGGGTGCAACTCCAGAGGGCGCCCAGGCCAACCCGACAGATGCTGCTAGGGAAAAATCTTCCAGCTACTGTGCACATGTACACACTTGATTGGAATTGACACGGACACGCACTCGAAGAATGAACGAGCACTAGAAGAAGAATCGGAATTTCCTGTAGCCACTCTGTTCTAACTCCCTCAGAGTGAGCGATGGTGGAGTTGTAGTACAAGCGTAATGGACCCAACACAGTAGGCTCAAATCAGACTGCATTCACTGCACAGTCTGCCCTTTCTGAACTTAAAAGATGTCTGTGATTCATAATTCAAGGACTGTGTTAAGATGATGGGAGGTAAGCAAGAAAATGTGTCTGGAAATTAATGGTGTATCAGAACTTAGGCCTAATTGGTGGAATAGGCTGTTCCACCCACCATTCCCTCTGTGGGTCCTAAAAGAACAGACAGAGGGAAAAGAGGAAGAACAGACAGAGGCTACTGGGGCGAGCTTTGCCATCATGGCTGCCACCCACACTGGGACCCCAGGCCTTCATCATTCTGATTCTGAGAGATCACCTGAACCAGACCAGACCAGAGAGGGATCCAGATGACATTGCCAACCCCTACCAGCTTCAGCTGAATATCAAACATCCCTGAGATGAAACGAGATCGAACTTTAACAGCAGCAGCAGCAACACTAGCTATAGCCCATCTCAACTACCTTCTTCTCTTCTAACCAAGAGCTGTTATTACCATCTTTGATACCATCTAAGAGACTGTCAAGCAAGAAGGGGTTTCCTTCTAAAACTCTCAAGCTAAGTGAAAGAGAACCAGGGATGCTGTTAAAATGAAAGCCTTAACTAATACTTCACATTTCAATGCGTTAAGTGTTCTTCCTTCTTTTCTTTATCTTTGATAAAAGGATAAAAGGATTTTTAATCGTGTGTATGCCATGGTACTAAGCAGGCTGAGTTCTCTGTATACAAAACCCAGCCCTTATTTAACACTGTTTAATGTTGGAGAGTGACTGGGTTATGTTAACACTTTGGGTCATATATTTCATCCAAATAAATACAACAGTGCTTCTGCTGTGCCTAGCTATTATTTGAGGCAAAAGTGTAACTAAGAAGAGAACATCATAGGTTGAAATATTTTAATAAAAGTGATTTTGACTGCATCAGTTTTTGGATTTCCAACTTGAGATATTCTGAAGGATTCAGACATTCAGAGGTCAGGTGCTCAGCAATTTCTGAAAATCATGTCCTCTAAAGTGTCAAGTTGGGCACTAAAAAATTGAGGCATGCACAATGACTAGTCACTTTTGAAAACCTTGGCCAGAATGACTAAAATTTGGTGCCCAAAAATTCTGAATTCTGAAATTGGCTCTCCTTCTTGCCAGTTATATTGAAGCGAGGAGGAACCCAGTACAAAAATGAGGCTATTAAAACTGATGTAGGGGAGTCAGGAGTGAGAAAGCTTAAGTTACCTTGGTATTGTTTTTATGTTCCTCCTGACAGCCATTTTGGATAGCTCCTTCCTCTATACTGACATCACTGTTGGGAGCAAATGTAACACTACATGAAGGACATGTCTGCAAGAAGACAAAAAATTGAAAACAGAAATATTCAGATATCATCAGAACATTATGTATTTCACAACAGACTCATTTTCACTGCCACAAGTAGACTCTCAAAACTGTCCATATTCCAAGATTCCCTTTCAATAAGAATTGCATGATAGGATGTCCAACCATACTGCTACTTTAGCTGGATACTGCGTAAGGCCACAAAATGCTATTGTGAATAACTGCTGTGTGGTTAAGTGAAAACTAAACAGCAGAACTGAAAACAATGAGCAGAAAGGGGAATGCCAGTGAACAATCCCAGATGTTCTTCTTACTTAAGAGTTTTATGGGTAATATTTACCTGAAATACTGAGTATAATAGGTTATTATGCACTGTGTTTAATCCCTGTGAATTAATTTATAATGTATGGTAGTAGCATATTTATACAAATGAGACATGCCATGCACATTCAGAACCAGATTCTCCAATGTGGTGTAGCTCCGTTGTGCTAGTACATCCTGCGTCTGGAGAAAGCCCTACCACCTCATGCAATGATACAAATAGACACTGCCACCTACCTGGGCTGCTAGTACAAAGGCCAAGGCTGGGATAACCTAAAACCATAACAATCCTTGGTTGTAGTTTCAGCTCGTTAGGGCTGTTATTGTAGCCAGCATAAGTAAAAGCAACCCTCAGGCTGCTCTAATCTATGTTGGGGAACTGACTGCACACAACAGCCCTGGGATTGGGAGAGTTCAACGGTAAACTTTGCACTCCACTCACCCCCATCTCAATCTGTGTTGTGTGGAGTCTGGCTCCATCCAAAGAACTGCCCCAAAGCTGTCACAAAGGATATTAAAAATCCTGTTTTGGTTGGTGTAGAAGTCATAGTCCACAATTTAAAACTCTGTATATACTGTACAGTATTGTATGTCATCTTCACACTAAAATAAAGTTAAATATGTATTAATATGTCACCTATAAGTTAGTGCAAGTGGCTCTCTACTCAGTGGCCTTTTCTTAAAGGACTCCTTGCCTCTAATGTGGACTCTGGATCAGCATCATGACAGGGGACTTGCAGGTGGAATACAGATAATAAACAGGATGCTCTCCAATGGAACATATTAGAAATATTGTGTTGGACTGCATTTTTGCCATCTGTGCTGTGAATTACATGCCAAATAACTGTTAGTGCAATGTTAAGACTATACAGTTTAAAAAAATCACAAAAATAAGAAAATATAAAAGTCAAGGCTTCAACAGGAAAGCAACTGGATTATGCTGAAATCCTGTATAAACAGGGATACTGATTAGTCACCATTCCCTCTCCCCCGCTTCCTCAAGGCCTCCCTCCTCTCTCTGGCTTCATCCTCCCACTCAGTATTGAAACAATAATTAAAAATAGAATAAGAGCATCTGGAAAATCATGATATGATAGGCTCTAAACAGCTCATTTTCTGCAAAGGAAAATCATGTTTCACTAATGTATCACAGTTTTTGAACAGGTCAATAAAATAGCAGATAAATGAGAAACAATTGACATAATTCATTTAAACTTTCAAAAGAATTTAGAAAAGGTCCCTCACAAGAGGCTACTAAAGAAACAATGCAGTCATGAGGTGAAAGGCAAAATACTGTCCTGGACCAAAAAGAGACAGGAAACAAATGGTCGGTTTTCATCATTGCAAAAGGTTATCAATGGTGTGCCTCCCCCCATTGTTTCAAACTAGGTCCAGTGTTGTTTAATATATTTAACAACAGTATGGAAAAGGGAGTGACCAGTGAGGCAGAAACATCTGCAGATGACACAAAGTTATTTAGGTTAGTAAAGTCCAGAAAAGACTGTGAGGAACTTCAGAGAGACCTAACCAAACTAGGTGAATGGATAACAGGATGACAGATTCAGATCAATGTTGATAAATGCAAAGCAATACACATTTGTATGATAAAATTCTGAACTACACTTACACCTTCCAGAGTTCTAAATAACTGTATCTGCACAGGTAAAGGATCTGGGCATCATTATGAACAGCTCACGGCCTTAATGTAGTGCTGGGCAACCTGCAGCGCGCGGGCCGCATGCGCCCATCAGGGTAATCTGATTACAGGCCAGGAGACATTTTGCTGACGTTGACCGTCCGCAGGCATGGCCCCCCACAGCCCTCACTGGCCGATAACAGCGAACTGCGGCCACTGGGAGCTGTGGGGGGCCGTGCCTGCGGATGGTCAGAGTCACCAAAATGTCTCGCGGCCCGCAATCAGATTACCCTGATGGGCCGCAGGTTGCCCACCACTACCTTAATGTGTAGATTGGGGAAAAAAAAGGATTGTTTACCTCAAGAGAGGAGATAAATGAGGGGAGGGAGAACATGATAAAAGGATACAAAATAATGAAAAGTAGAGAGGAGATATGAGATTAGAAGTCTTATCTATCCCAACACAAGAACAAGGGGGCATTCAACAAAACTTAAAAGCAGATAATTCAAAACTGATGAAAGGAAATACTTTTTCACTTTTTTTAATATGCAATATTAAAGGCACAACATCAAACTATCCTGATGACAAGGAAAGATAGGAAGAATTGTAAGAAGCCAATATAGTTCCGTCAGGAGAGGGAAATAAAAAAGGATGCCCACAAAAAGTGGAAACATGATAAATTGCTAAGGAGGAGTACAAAAGAATTGCACAAGTAGGTAGGAACAAAATCAGAGAGGCTAAGGCACAAAATGAGATACTCCTAGCAAGGGACAAAAAAAGGCAATAAGATGATGTTCTATAAATACATTAAGAGCAGGAGAAAGGAAAAGGAGAAGGAAAGCGTAGGTCCTCTATTTAGCAGGGAAAGAGAGCTAATTAGTGATGATATCAAGAAGGCTGAGGTGTTTAATTCCTATTTTTGCTTCAGAATACTCAACCCAATTAATATTAATAAAGGGGAAGGAAAACAAGCCAAAATAGGGAAAGAACAAGTTAAAGAATATTTAGGCAAGTTAGCTGTATTCAAGTCAGCAAGTTCTGATGAAATGCACCCCAGGTACTTAAGTTGAAACAATCTCGGAATCATTAGTGATTATCTTTGAGAACTCATGAAGGATGAGTGAGGTCCCAGAGGACAGGAGAAAGGCAAACATAGTACCTATCTTTAAAAAAGGAAAACAACAAGGAATAGATCATTCATTCTGGTTACTGGCCTTGCAGATGGGTGGAAGCTGTAGACATGACATATCTTGATTTTAGTAAGGCTTTTGACACAGGCCCACATGATATTCTCAAAAGCAAATCAGGGAAATGTGATCTAGATGAAATTACTATAAGATGGGTGCAAAACTGGTTGAGACACCATACTCAAAGAGCTATTATCAATGGTTCACTGTCAAATTGAGTGGACATACAAAGCAGGATCCGAAAAGGGTCAGTCCATGGACTAGTACTATTAAATATTTGAATTAATGACTTGGATAATGTAGTGGAGAGTAGGTTTATAAAATTTGTGGATGATACCAAGTGGGAGAGGTTGCAAGCACTTTTGAATTCTAATCCTAACCACCAAACTTGACAAATTGCAGAAGTGGTCTGATATCAACAAGTTTAAATTCAATAAAAACAAGAGCAAAGTACCACACTTAGGCGGGAAAATAAATCAAACGCACAAGTACAAAATTGAGAATAACTGTCTAGGTGGTAGTATTGCTGAAAAAGACCTCGGTATTATAGTGGATCACAAAGAGAATACGAGCCAACAGTGTGATCCAATTGCAAAAAAAAGCTAGTATCATTCTAGGGTTTACTAACAGGAACTTTGTCCGTAAGACATGGGAGGTAATCGTCCTGTTCTACTCAGCATTGGTAAGGCCTCAGTTGAAGTACTGTATCAAGTTCTGGGTATTCATACTTTAACAAACATAATGATAAATTGGAGAGCGTCCAGAGGAGAGCAACAAAAACAATAAAAGGTTTAGAAAATTTGATCTATGAGGAAAGGTTAAAAAAACGGAGCATGTTTAGTCTTGAAGACTGTGGGGAGACCTGATAACACTCTTTAAATATGTTAAGGGCCTTAAAAAAAGAGAACAATGATTACTTTTTCTTCATGTCCATTGAAGACAGGACAAAAAATAATTGGCTTAATCTGAAGCAAGGGAGATTTAGATTAGATGTTAAGAACAACTTTCTAACAATAAGGATAGTTACACACTCGCATAGGCTTCCAAGGGAGGTTATGGAATCCCTGTCATTTCAGGTTTTTAAGAACACTACAGACAAACACCTGTCAGGGATGGCTTAGGTATACATTGTCCTGCCTCAGTGCAGGAGGCTGGACTAGATGACCTCTCAAGGTCCTTTCCAGCCCCATATTTCTACAATTCTTTGCAATTAGACTATGGAATTCATTGCCACAGGATGCCATTGAGGTCATAAATTTAACAAGGTTCCAGGAAGGAATGGATATTTATATGGTGTGACAAAGTTCCTCCTCTGCCTTGGTGGGTCCTGCACTTATTGGCGGATTTGCTCACCTCAGAGGTTCATGGCAGCCTGCAGTTTGGCCACTTTTGTGGCTCAAATCTGCCGTTCACTCAGTTAGCCTCATCACTGGCCAGCATGGGGAAAAGGAAGAAGAACAATTCCCCGCAGTCTCTGCTGATCCACCTAGTGGATCGGGGAACAGGCCAGAGACCTTCCCCTCTGGTGGAACCCACAGTCCAGTTCAGCTCCTCGGGTATCAAGTAGGGAGTTGGGGGGATGGAGGGAACCCGGGCCCACCCTCTACTCCGGGTTCCAGCCCAGGGCCCTGTGGATTGCAGCTGTCTACAGTGGCTCCTGTAACAGCTGCATGACAGCTACAACTCCCTGAGCTCCTTCCCATGGCCTCCTCCCAACACCTGCTTTATTCTCACCAGAGGACCTTCCTACTGAAGTCTGATAATGCTTGTAACTTCTCGGTCTTCCAGTAGTACGCCTTCTCACTCTCAGCTTCTTGCGCCTCCTGCTCCCAGGTCCTCGCACGCACACCACAAACTGGAGTGAGCTCCTTTTTAAAACCCAGGTGCCCTGATTAGCCTGCCTGTCTTAATTGATTCTAGCAGCTTCTTGATTGGCTGTAGGTGTTCTAATCAGCCTGTCTGCCTTAATTGTTTCCAGAAAGTTCCTGATTGTTCTGGGACCTTCCCTGTTACCTTACCCAGGGAAAAGGGACCTATTTAACCTGGGGCAAATATATCTGTCTTCTGTCACTCTCCTGTAGCCATCTGGCCCAACCCTGTCACATATCCCCCCCTTCTGCTCAACACCACGGGGTTGGGCAACCTGGGACGTCAGGCAGTGTACCCGTGACAAGCCATCTGCATTGCCATGGTGGCTTCCAGCCCGGTGTTGTATGGTGAATTGGAAAGGTTGTAGGGACAGAAACCATCTGGTCACCCTTGTGTTCTTCTCTTTATTTTGCTGCATCCACTGGAGGGGTGCACGGTCGGTCACAAGAGTAAACCGGCGTCCCAGCAGGTAATAACGTAGTGTTTCCATGGCCCATTTCACAGCAAGGCACGCTCTCTCAACAATGGCATACTTCTGCTCTCTTGGGAGGAGTTTCCTGCTGAGATAGAGGATTGGGTGTTCTTCGTCTCCGACCATCTGCGATACGACAGCTCCCAATCCTACTTCAGATGCATCTGTTTGTAAAATGAATTCTTTGTTGAAGTCTGGGGATATAAGCACAGGGTTACTGCAGAGGGCTGTCCGGAGATCCATGAATGCATTCTCTGCAGCGTCAGTCCACTTCACCATGTCCGGACCTCGGCCTTTTATCAGGTCTGTCAGGGGACTCGCTCTGGTAGCAAAATGGGGAATAACTTGCCGGTAGTACCCCACCACACCCAGGAATGCCCGGATTTGCTTTTTCCGATTTGGCAGGGGTCAATTTTGGATAGCCTCTAGTTTGTTTAGTTGGGGCTTGACCATGCCCCTTCCTACAATGTAGCCAAGGTATTTAGCCTCAGCTAGCCCTATAGCACACTTGGCTGGGTTGGCTGTGAGGCCCGCCCCGTCTTAGCGTGTCCAGTACCGCTTCCACCTCTTCCAAGTGGGTCTCCCAGTCGGGGGTGTGAATAATCACATCATCTACGTACGCAGCTGCATAACTGGTATGGGGCTGCAGGAGCTTGTCCATAAGACGCTGGAAGGTGCCAGGTGCCCCATGCAGTCCAAAAGGAAGAACAGTATATTGAAACAGACCCTCTGGTGTCGGGAATGCCATCTTTTCTTTTGCCTCTTTGGCAAGGGGAATCTGCCAGTATCCCTTTGTTAAATCAAGGGTTGTCAAAAATCGGGCATTGCCCAGGCAGTCAACTAACTCATCAATACGGGGTATGGGGTATGCATCAAATTTGGATATCTCGTTCAGCTGGTGAAAGTCATTACAAAACCTAGTGGTGCAATTGGGTTTGGGCACCAACACAATCGGGCTCGGCCACTGACTGTGGGACTCTTCTATGACTTCCAGTTCCAACATCCTTTTTACCTCTGCCTTGATCTCCTCCCTTTTTGCCACGGGGACCCGGTAGGCCCCAGGGTCTGTGACAATGTGGTGATATGCTTCGGTGGTCCAGCCTAGCTTGGTTGAAAACACGTCCTGGTACCGGTTGATCATCTCAGTTACCTCCTTATTCTGGCTCGGTGTCAGATCAGGGGATATCCTGATCTGCTCATGTAGGTTATTTCCCTGGATCAGGGCCTCTTGGGCCACTACACATGCCTCTCGCTGGTGCCAAGGTTTCAAGAAGTTAATGTGATAAATCTGTTCTTATTTTTGGCGTCCTGGCTGCCACACCTTGTAGGTTACTTCCCCCACGGGTTCAACCACCTCATAGGGCCCCTGCCATTGGGCCAAAAGCTTGCTTTCTGCTGTGGGTACCAACACTATCACCCGATCCCCTGGTTGGAACTGTCAGACTTTTGCCTGGCGATTGTAATGGATTCACTGGGCCTCCTGCGCCTTTTCCAAATGTTCCCGTACAATAGGGGTGACTTGGGCTATCCGGTCTCGCATCTGCAACACATGGTCAATTGTATTTCTCCCCTCATTGGGTTCCTCTTCCCAGATTTCTTTTGTGATATCTAATATGCCACGGGGCTGGCGCCCATATAATAACTCAAAGGAGGAAAACCCAGTTGAGGCCTGAGGTACCTCCCGGATGGCGAATATAAGGTAAGGTAGTAGGATGTCCCAATCCTTCCCATCCCGACTTACCACCTTCCTTATCATAGCCTTGAGGGTTCGGTTAAACCTTTCTACCAGCCCATCGCTCTGTGTATGATAGACCGAAGTCCTCACGGTATGTATATGGAGCAGTGTAGCTTTGACATAAATGGGGTTCCTCGGTCTGTTAATATATCCTTTGGTAGCCCCACTCGGCAAAGTTCCCCACCAGCTCTTTGGCTATCATTTTAGAGGCCGTGTTCTGCAGGGGACAGCTTCTGGGTAGCAAGTAGCATAGTCCAAAACAACAAGTATGTATTGGTGGCCCCGCGCTGCCTCCTCCAGGGATCCCACCAGGTCCATGGCTATTCGCTCAAAGGGGTCCTCTATGATGGGAAGGAGTACTAAAGGTGCCCTCAAGAGGGGACAGGGACTGTGCAGCTGCACTCTGGGCAGAACACACAGTACCTCTGTACTTCATGTACTCTGGGCCAGAAGAACCGTCATAGGACCTGTGCCAGGGTCTTCTCTACCCCCAAATGCCCCCCAAAAAGATGACTATGGGCAAGACTTAATACAGTGTTCTGGTGTTTTTGAGGTACTAGGATCTGCTGTACCTTCTGTCCCTGTACTGGTGCAACCCAGTATAAGAGATCCTTCTTCATTATGAAGTAGTGTCCTTGTCCTTGGGTTTTGAACCCCATCTATTTCTATCACCTCCTTCCTAATGTTGTCGTACCTTGGGTCTTCAGCCTGGTCCCATCCAAAATTTCCTCTCCCGGGGCTAATCTGCCCGAGTTCTAGGGGGCCAGTCTCTGTTGCCTCTACTGGTTCAGAGGCTTTAGGGTGAGGGTCAGACTCGGGTGCTTCTCCCTCCTGTTCAGTTGCTTGGGTCTGCCTACCTACGAGAGCGACCCTCTGGCTTTGGGTAAGTATTCGGGTTCCCAAGGCCTTAGCTGCCCTTCTTTCCCTTTTCGTCTTTCTACCCCGCCTGGGAATGGAAAACAAATCTGGGGATATTTCAGAGAAGACTGGGGATTGACAGTCTACTGTGGATGCCTCACTAACTTCAGGAGTCCCCTCTTTCTCCAATCCTCCTACTGGGAGTAAGTCTCCAAACCCTGGGAAGTCCCCCCCTATGAGCACCGGGCATGGAAGTTTAGGGACTACACCTGCTGCTACCTCAGTAGTGTTCCCTTGGATCTCAATTTTTACTGGGATGGTGGGGTCATAACTAACTGTCCCATGGAAGCATGTTATCCCCATACGTTTAGCCTGTAGCAGGTGACTACACTTTACGAACTTTCCCGAGATAAGTGTGACAGCACTCCCTGAATCAACCAGTGCCGTGGTCTCTACCCCATTTAGCTTCACTGGTCTGGTGTACATATGTGGGGTTAGTGAGACCCCCACAAGGTGGATGAGGGAGCATGGGTCTGCCCAGTTCCCCAAGTTACACTGCATATGCTCCTCGGCATTGGGACACCGTGCAGCTATGTGTCCCCACTCCCTGCAGGCATAATATCTGTATGGAGCCCTAGGCATTCCCCAGTCTCTTGGTTTGGGCAGTCTAACATCACGATCCTCTTCCTCTTCAGTGCTCAGACTTGTTGTGGCCTCTGGTGGGCTTTCAGCCCCTCTCTTTTTCCACCTGGGCCCTCCTGGCAGCCCCGCTGCCTGAGCTCTGGGGTTTGGTGATGCTAGTTTAACCCCGGGGTGCCTTTTCCTTAACTGGTCGGGTCAGCTCCCTTGCTGTCCTTCGCCTCTCTACCAGTGCAACAACCTCATCATAGGTGGAGGGTTCGTTCTGGCTTAACCAGGTGTGAAGTTCTGGCGGTAGTCCTCTCACGTAGCGGTCGATGACCAGAACCTCTAGTATCTCCTCTGGACTCCGGGACTCAGTTCGTAACCACTTTCGTGCGAGATGGATGAGGTCATATAATTGGGACCACAGGGTTTTGTTTTCCTGGTACCTCCACTCATGATATCGCTGGGCCTGCACTGCGGTCATTACCCCAGATCTGGCCAGGATCTCTGCTTTCAGCTGGTGATAGTCTGCCGCAGCCTCTTCAGGCAAATCATAGTAGGCCTTCTGGGCCTCCCTACACAGGAATGGGGCGAGGATACCAGACCACTGTTCTCGGGACCAAGCCTCTCACAGGGCTGTCCTCTCAAAGGCCAGGAGGTACGCCTCTACATCATCCTCTCGTGTCATTTTCTGCAGCCAATTGCTGGCCCGCATGATTTCTGTCCCATCATGGCCGTGGTTCAGCTCTGTAAGGGCCTTTACCTGGTTTACCAGTTCCTGCAACATAGCACGGTCTTGAACAGCCTGGTCCATCAGCAGGCAATTAGTCTCTTGCTGCAGCCGCACTGCCTCCTGTTGGGCAGCTGCCTGAACACGGGTAGCCTCCTACTGGGCAGCCGTGGCTTGTATCAGCGCCCACATTACCTCCTCCATTGTGGTGGGAAAAAAATAAACCTTCTCTTTTTTTTTTTTTTCTTTCTTTCTTTCTTTTTTTTTTTTTTTTAAAAACAACACCCTCCTCTTCTGCCGTGCTGTGCACACCAAATCCCACCCCTGACACCAGTTGTGACAAAGTTCCTCCGCTGCCTTGGTTGGTCCTGCTCTTATTGGCGGATTTGCTCACCTCAGAGGTTCACGGCAGCCTGCAGTTTGGCCACTTTCGTGGCTCAAATCTGCCGTTCACTTAGTTAGCCTCATCACTGGCCAGCATGGGGAAAAGGAAGAAGAAAAATTCCCTGCAGTCTCTGCTGATCCACCTAGTGGATTGGGGAATAGACCAGAGACCTTCCCCTCTGGTGGAACCCACAGTCCAGTTCAACTCCTCGGGTATCAAGTAGGGAGTTGGGGGGATGGAGGGAACCCGGACCCGCCCTCTACTCCGGGTTCCAGCCCAGGGCCCTGTGGAATGCAGCTGTCTACAGTGGCTCCGGTAACAGCTGCGTGACAGCTACAACTCCCTGGGCTACTTCCCCATGGCCTCCTCCCAACACCTGCTTTATTTTCACCACAGGACCTTCCTCCTGATGTCTGATAATGCTTGTACTTCTCAGTCTTCCAGTAGTACGCCTTCTCACTCTCAGCTTCTTGAGCCTCTTGCTCCCAGCTCCTTGCATGCACACCACAAACTGGAGTGAGCTCCTTTTTAAAACCCAAGTGCCCTGATTAGCCTGTCTTAATTGATTCTAGCAGCTTCTTGATTGGCTGCAGGTGTTCTAATCAGCCTGTCTGTCTTAATTGTTTCCAGAAAGTTCCTGATTGTTCTGGAACCTTCCCTGTTCCCTTATCCAGGGAAAAGGGACCTACTTAACCTGGGGCTAATATATCTGCATTCTATCACTCTTCTGTAGCCATCTGGCCTGACCCTGTCACAGTGGATAACAAGAATATAAAGTGTTATAACAGTTAATAGTAACACAAAATTTGGATACAAAAACCCACGTGACACTACACCCCATATTCATCCTTGTAGTATTATTATTATTATATAATAATGGCATAATTGTGATGCATTTTGTACAAGGTGTTATTGGAAAAGTTATGATTTGCTGAATATGATTATCCTATTTGTATGCACATACCATTTTTGTATCTGAAGTTATAAATATTGATTAGGGATCTGTATTTCAAATGGGCTTACTCTGAAAAACACCCACAGCCAGCTTTTCAAGTACAACAGTGAAGAATTCAGACGGTGCTGGTGGCCCATCAAAGACAATGGACTGTGGAATAGCTTAACCTTCCTTGGGCGTTTTGGCCAGCCTGTAAGCAATGGCTGCTATAACACTGCAAGGGCATGTGACCAGACCACATGTCTCTGGACTCATCTTGGATACCAAGTGTTTTTTCCACAAACTAAGTTTGGGACAAAGGGGTCCCACCATAGGCGACAGCTATATAAGACAGGGAGTGACATCATCTGTTGTTCTTCACTCCCCCACAATTGAACACCTGAGAGAAGCTAATAAGAAAAAGAACTTGGAATGGGGGTGGGGATCCCAAGCTGCAAAGTAAATGCAGCTTGTCCCCTAAGAATCTGCAAGCCTGCTTGTACCCCAGCAGTCAGGGTGAGGAACTGCTAATTCAGATCCAATCTATCTAGTATGTTAAATTTACTTTACATTTTTGTTTATTTGCTAGGTAATCTGCTTTGATCTGTTTGTTATCACTTATAATCACTTAATATCTATCTTCTGTAGTTAATAAACTTGTTTTTGCTTTATCTAAAATAGTGACTTTGAATGAAGTGCTTGGAAACGTTAGCTCAAGGGACAAAGGCTGTTACATTTCCTCTCCACATTGAGGGGGAGGCGAACTGGATAATAAATTGACATTAGTTGGGATTTTGACTAGGGCACGATGGTACAGCTCTGGGGTACGAGGCTGGGAAGCTGGTGGCTATTTTGGCTGTAGCCTCTCTATTGTTGGTTCATGCGGTGGCTGGTCAGCCTGCATGTAACTACAGCTGGGAGCGTCCCTGCCTGCATGAATGCTGGTGAAAGTGCTAGCTTGGAGGGCTTTGCAACTTGTCACGGCAGCACAGTATAGGAGGGAGCCCAGGCTGGTGAGTCAGAGGACTCAGGGGTATCCCAGTTCCAGGTGGCACCCCGGGGGGAACCCGTCAAACCCCCCGTTTCTGATTTTAACACAATTTAACTATTGACGATTATCCCACATCTGCCTTCTGCAAATTTCTTGCACTTTCCTCTGTACTGTGTGGTGCAGGACACTGTTGGAGACATGATACTGGACTAGATGGACCATGAATCTGACGCAATATAGTAACTGTTATGTTCCTATGTGGCTTTTGATGACACCACACTTGCCAACAGATCACTGTCAGCTGTATGCACATCTGCCTTTGGGGACAGAATGCTAAATTGGGCATACAAAATCAAGGCTTGTCAACCTACTGTGCTGGAGAAGATCTTGACAGGGCTACCACCAAGCAGTTTTAGTCGTGTATAACACTCTTTCCTCAAACCCAATATCCCAGGACCTCCTTCTCTGTTTGTTTTGAGCCCAAAGAAGTGTTTTGATCTTTTGGAGTTTTTTTTCCTCTGGTCCAACTATACCAACTACTCATTTTTGTGGCTTAACCTCTAATTTTTTATGGCCATTTTGTATCCTGTTTTCAGGATTCCCCTCTCACTCCTTCAGAAAGCTCTCTTTAAGCAAGGCCCCATCCTTCCTCTTCCCTTGATCCAAGGCCATTTGGCAATTATCTTTGTCATTTTGTAGAGGTGTGGGTCTGTACCCATCAGATGCCTAGGAAAGGACAATGGTTTCTCTTCGTCACTCTATAGCAGCAGTTCTCAAATAGTACATATACTGCTGGCAATATGCAGGCCACAATTTAGCAGTATGCAGTTTGTTTAAAAAAGCAAGATTAAGAAACTATTACAACAATGACTGAAATTATGAGTTGGTAGCCTGGTCAAGTATTTTTGAGTTTTAGATGTGGCACGCTCAGACTTAAAGTCTGAGAACTGTTACTCCACGGAGTTTCTTCCAGGTCCTTATTCCCTCGGCTATTGGTCCACACAGTGGTTCAACAAGCCTATGAAGTTCTTTGCTTTTCAGATGGATGTTCTCGAACTTCTCAGCAAGTAAGCCATCATGCCTACTCCTCTCCAGAAACAGAGTTTGGGTGAGGGTCTTACTTACAGAACTTCCTTATTTGCAAACAGGCAGATTTTGCCCTCTTCTTGAACTGTGTTGCCTCAACAAATGACAACACAGGCAGAAGCCCCAGGAAGTCTCAGTTCTTAAGGAGGTTTATTAAAAGAGAATGTTATGGTCTATGTTTAACTATCATGAATGTCTTTACATCACTTTCATTGATGCAATGCAAAAAGGCTTTGAAAAGTGATTATTACGAACCGATCAACAAGCCCTGTGCACGCCCAGATTATTAGACAATATCTTTATCCATTGCAGAAGTTAGTTAACACTGAGATTCAAATAACTGTTATTCCATGTTTAATCTTGCTAATAAGCCACTGAGATCACCACAAATGGCTGGTTCCTGGGGTTAGATCATAAGAGAAAATCTCAAAAGGGAAGCACAAACCTTTTGAAAACAGACAGCAGTTTATTTGAACTGCCCCTATGTGGGCAAGTCAGCAACATCAACTTCATTAATAACTGTAAACATTTATAAATACTTAGTGAGTGTGTGTCCTAGACATTCTGAATAGTAGATTAATGAACTTTCAATTAATACCAGTGCAAGTAAAACCATATCCTAATTTTGTGTTAGAGAAGTGATACTAATATATTTTACAGTAGTTTATGATTTCTAATCATAGTAAAATATGAAACTTAACAAAACACAGTATAAAAAACTTGGTACCAAAATAAGTAAGCAGATTACAATGTTTTATACAAGAGTCATCTGCTTGACTCAGTAATTGCTATGTAGAGCCCTGCATGGATACAAAATGTGTATTCACATCCAATCTGCAATCCATATAAATGGTCCAAGGATATCTGCAGATTTGCAGGGCTCTAGCAATATGCAGTAAATTTAGTTAAATTTTTCTGCATCTTTCTTTCACCATCCTAACTCTGTACAAGTCTCACTTCCTGACAGAACTGGAATTATAACACTATACTGTAACTAGCTCCACTGTGAGGTTTTGCATTTAAACTGCAGCGTATTTATTACTGAGGGGAGGCGAGTAAGATGCTATTGAAATGCTGTAACAACTTACATACTGCAAGGTATCTTTTCCCATTCTCAGGTGAAACTGAGAAGAGCCTTCCAGCCCCGCTGCCAGAGAAGCAGAGAGACCTGCGTTCTCAGCCCCCGTGCCTTACTCCCAGCTCCAGTGGGCCGGGGCATTCTGCTTCTCAGGCTCCTTCATCTGGGGAGGTAGATGGGAAGGCAGAGAGGCCAGGGATCTCAGTTTGGCAGCCTTCTGAGAAAATGTGTGTCAATTTCACTTAAAAGTGAAACTGAAAAGGCATTTTTAGTCAGAAAATCATTCTGAAGAAAATTTTTCTACCAGCTCGTCCCATACTGCCAATGTTGCCCACTTTGCATTTAAAATAGTAAGGGTTGGATTGATTTACAAATTACATTGCCAGGCCCTGAAAGACTACAAACACACATGGGAGAGAAGCCATCTCCCTGCTAAAATCAAATCATGTTTGGAGCAGTAGCAAGTAATTAAATTGTAGTTTATTTTACTATAAAGCCTACTCTGACTTGCTTGGCAAATTAAGCAATCACTTACTTTTCTGGTAAAAATAACTGACTGAACCACCTGACTGTATCTCCAGTCACGAAAAAAACCTCTGATGAGAGCACTAACAGACAACACATTCAAAGCTATGTCTCAGGCACACTCAGTAGTGCACTCTCCGTGATTTCATTCTCCTCCCTGTTAAGGCTTTACTTCTGTGCCAAAGTCAGCCAGGCCCAAATTCGTCCCCTCAGTTTGGCGGCTCAGTTCTATTGCTCTGCTTAGTCCCTTCTTTTTCCCCCCCTACTCTGCTCTCATTGGCAGGTCAGTTCTATTGCTCTGCTTAGTTCTTTCTCCTCCTCTCATGCCTGAAACAGCTCCATTTTTTGAACCTCTCTCATTAGTCTCCTCTAGATTCTGTCCCTTCCAGCTGTTAGCACAAAACTGCTGAGACGGATAACACTCAGTGGTCGCTCTGTCTCACTGTCATTGTATGGCAGACAGAAAACCTAATACTTGCTCTGTTTTATTGTCCTTGGTTTTTAGTCAATATGATTTTCCTAGCCTGGCTGCTACAACTTAGACTGAGATACAGTAGGAGACAAAAACGTCTTAAGTCTGGCTAGGCAGACTATATGAGAGAGAGAGAGAGTATAACAAAGTTAGAATGGCCATACTGGGTCAGACCAATGGGCCGTCTAGCTCATATCCTGTCTTCCAACAGTAGCCAGTGCCAGATGCTTTAGAGAGAATGAACAGAACAGAGCAATTACTGAGTGATCCTTTCCTTACCATCCAGTCCTAGGTTCTAGCAGTCAGAAGTTATGGGACAACCTCGTGCATGGGGTTGCATCGCTGACCATCTTGGGCCATTAATGGACCTATCCTCCATTAACTTATCTAATTCTTTTTTTAAACCCAGTTATAGTTTTGTCCTTCAAAACATCCCCTGGCAACAAGTTCCACAGGTCAACTGTGTGTTGTGTGAAGAAGTATTTCTTTTTGTGTCTTTTAAACCTGTTGCCTATTAATTTCATTGAGTGACCCCTGCTTCTAGTGTTATGTGAATGGGTATATAAATAATATATAGAAAGAGGGGTTTTATGTCACCAAAAGACTTGGGATAAACCAAACTGTACACAGGTTTGGAAGAGAAATATGCTAAACTCATCTCTGCACTGCCTTAATCCTGGGGCCTCTGTGTGAAGGCGTGGTCTCCTAGGTGTAGGTGAGGTAGCCTGAGAGCTGCTCTAAATTTTGCAGGCAGCTAGGCCACCTGAGGGGCCAGAACTATAACCAGGAATACAGATGATATAGAGGTGCCTCAGCTATGCCCTCCTTGCTCTGGTGACACCCCCCCCCCTTACAGTAGCAGCTAAATGGGGGGTGGCATAAAGGCTTTTCTGTCAACTCTACTCCACCGGAGAATGCATTTTGCATTGAGGAGCTGCTCTCACGGCTAGATACACTGGTTTTATGACAGGTTTCAGAGTAGCAGCCGTGTTAGTCTGTATTCACAAAAAGAAAAGGAGTATTTGTGGCACCTTAGAGACTAACAAATTTATGGTTTTATGTATGACTGCAATCTGCTGGCAGTGCAGCCCAAGTGGCCATATCACGCTGGAAGATCTGGTCATTAATGGTCTAACTCCATCAGCTGGCTAGGAGGAACCACAACACAAGTGCAAGGAGAGAATAATAATTTGTTCTCTATCAGTTTAGTTTTGAGATGAAAGAATACAGAGCAACAATAAACAGAATCCACATTTCCCAGGCTACCTTTTCTTTCTTCTTAAGAATGTTTGTCATTTTCAATACTCAGAAATTAATCCATACAAATTACTGCCCTTAGCTCTAGATAACTTGAACTAAGTTTTTAAAGCAAGCAGCTAAGTAAAATATAATGTCATAGCCTACCAGAGCACATTTATCTATTTTACAGCAACTGACACCGAGAGCAATTCACGCAGGCCAACACTGCAATCATTGGCTGCACAGGAGATTGTCTTCCCTGGGTTTCCTGATGTCTATTGCATATTCATGAGCAGAATGCTAGATTACTAGATTGCACATAATTTGAAGGCTCTTGTGGGAGAGAGAGAGAGAAAGAGGAAGAAACAGGAGAGGGAGCCAGTGTCAGCTGAGAAAGGAGAGAATTTGAGGGCGTCAAGTCTGAAGCATGAGTAATGGTATTCCGATCCCTCAACAGAGAATAGAAAAGTAGTAGCCCAGGAGTTAGAAATGAGCTAATGGAGTGTGCCAAAGTACCTATATCAAGCACAGATATATTTTCTTTTAACATTCAGTTGAGACTTTTGAAAGAGGAATTTGTTAATTTGTCTGTTCTGAACTACAGATATTTTAAAAATTATTTGTTCAGCAGCACATCTGAAAATTAACCACGTTACTTCAAGGCTGATTTGTCAGGTGCTTGTATAAATCTCTTTGCATTTTTTTTTCTTTACTCATAGACCAAACTGATGTTTTGAATAAAAAATAAACAAAGCATGTAAGCAAGCAAGCAACAGAAGGTCTCTGTGATGGGGTGTGCATCTCACACAGGATTAAAAGGGGTTAAATTAACTGCCCAGGCTACACATGGAGTAGTAGCCAAGGAGCAGGGAGTTGATTAAAGGAGGCTCAGCTGGGTAGGAATAGGCTGGGCCTATAAAGCCCAGGGGCTGAGACCTGACAGGGCTTTGGGGAAAGGGCAGTGACTCCCTGGGAAGGAGGAGTGTTTGGGGGCTGCATGGAGATAGTTTGAAGTCTCTCCCTGGGAAGAGGGAACGGGTTTGAAGCTGGTACTCCCAGAGAAGGGGGGACGGCGGGGGAACCAGGAAGAGTAGAAAGCAATTCTCAAAGGATCAGTGAGGGTTAAGAGGGCAGAGCCCAGAACTACTGAGCTGAGGGTCCCTGTACTGGAACCCAATGTAGCGAATGGGCCTGAGTTCCCCTACTGGTCACTGGGGAAGTGGCACCATAAGGGCAGCAAAGGAGAAGACTGCTTGGGACTGTCTGCATAGAAGGATTTTGGGTAACCCCAGAAGGGGAAAATATGGAGGCTGAGTCATGAAGAGGAGGCTGCAGTTCCTGGAGTGAGATGGGTCCACAGGGTGAGAGGAAGACAGGAAAGGCACCACCTGAAGAGGGTGCACCAACTGGCAGAGCTAATCCCCAGGAAGGCCAGCAAGATGCACCACTGGTAAGTGAATCCCATCACTGCCTCTCTTATGCCTATGCCCATACTTGTTTCATACCTCTACGGTTCTAAACATACTTTGCCTGAATTAAAAAAACAAAACAAATAACCCCAACAACAAAAACCAACAACCCTAACCTTGGGTTTCTCTGAGTGTTTGAGAGTCTTTGCCAAGTCACCAATATTCTCAGCTGATGATGCTCCCTGTATCTTGGTTCCATCTCCTGCCTCCAGACCAGGAACCAATGCCTGTGAACAGCTGCAATGGGACTCCTTCACTTTCTGACCAGATATCAGGTAAGTCTTCAAACCTATGGAAAAATTACACAATTAAAAAGTCACTTATGGAAGCAATTCTTAGTTTTTCATTCTTTGATTTCTTAGATATACAATATGGATAATAGAGTTCCACACCTGATGAATATCAAGACTCAGTGATACAGTAGAAATAACTATCATTTGCACCCAAACCTCAAAAGTTTGGATAATATTAGCTTTAAGGTATTGGGAGTTACCAGGGGTGAAAGTGAGCCGGTACTGGCCGGTACGGCGTACCAGTAAAAACTGCAGCGGCCCATACCCAGCCCACCGTCCCATACCCAGCGCTTTAATGTCCCTGCCCCTTTTGCCTCCCCTGTCAGCGGCCCTGCTGGTAGGGTCCATACTGGCAGGGCCGCCGACAGGGGGTGGGGGGGGGGGGGGGGGGGGGGGGGGAGGGGCAGCAACGTTAAAGCACTGCCAGGGCAAAGGACTGTCCTTAAAGCGGTGCTGCGGCAGCGCTTTAACATCGCTGCTTCTTCCCCCCGTCAGCTGCCCTGCTGGTAGGGTCTGTACCAGCAGGGCTGCCTAGAGGGGAGGAAAAAGGGGCAGGGACATTAAAGCACTACTGCGGCAGCACTTTAAGGACCATCCTTTGCTGCGGCAGTGCTTTAACGTTGCCCCATGGGGGGCACAGCAACATTAAAGCGCTGCCACGGCCAAGGACCCTGCAGCGCTTTAATGTCCCTGCCCATTTTGCTCCCCCCTGGCTGCCGACGGAAGGGTGGGGGGCAAAGGGAGCAGCTGCCCTGGGGCTGGCGATTTAAAAGGAGCCCCAGGCCCTTTAAATCAACACAGGAGCTCCGGGCGGTGCAGGCCAGGTGGCCTGGAGGGGCTGGCTGGGGGATGCTGACCCCCGCGGGCCCGCTCCTTCCGCCTGAGGCCCCGCCCCTTCTGGGGGCCACAGCTGCCTCGGGCCCCCTACCAGTAAATGTCCTAACTTACTTTCACCCCCGGGAGTTACATTTTTCTATTGTATCTGGAAATACATGATCCTAGGAAATCCTAACAAATTGCAACAACTGTAGAGATGGTTGAAGGATGCATACTTTATTCTGCTCTCCCTCTTGTACTCATTTATGCAAAGCTATGGCCTATGCATGGGACTAGAAATCAAGAACTTCATCATTCTAATCCAAGCTCTGTAACTGACTCCTTCAATGGGCTTTGGCAAAATATCTATGGCCTCCTTTTCATAGATACTGAGGGCATATCTACACTACAAAATTAAATTGCTCTAATTTACATCAGCTTATAGCCACTGCAGTAATTACATCGCTTGTGCATGTCTACACTTTGTTCCTTGTGTTAGCAGCATATGTCCTCACTGTCAGTGTGGGGCTTTGTGGGACAGCTTCTGAAAGCCAGTAACAGTTCATGTAAGCAACACAGTGTCTACGCTGACACTGCATCGATCTAACTACATGGACATTGATTCTACACCGCTCGTGGAGGTGGAGTTATTAAGTTGGTGTAACGGGCGTGTTACCTCAGCAGGAGTGAAATTTCAGTGTAGACATTTACAGAATAAAGTTGACCTAAGCTGCCTTGCGTTAACCTAATTCTGTAGTGTTCTTAGGGTCACAGATGGGTGCTCAACTCCCTCCCACATCCAATAGCTACACTGATTTAACTAGGGGTATGTCTACACTGCAAATGAAAGTGTGATTGCAGCATACCTATGCTATCTTAAATCTAACTAGCAAGGCCAAAAATAGCAGTGAAGACATGGCATCATGGGCTTCAGTATAGGATGGGGTTTATGCTGCCACATATTCACTAGCCATGCTAACTAGATTAAAGCTAGTGCAGGTATGCCTACTTAAGATGCAATCATACCTCTGATTGCAGTGTAGACATACCCTAATTTATAAGCTGAGAATTGGCAGAGATGCACTGGCAATTGATGTTTTTGCCATTCTAGTGTTGGGTGTTTGGAGATGTATATATTTTTAAAGAATTGTATGTGGTACATGCATTTATCTAGTTTTGTCCAAAAAATATTTTAAAAATAAGTAAGAGAGGCTTAATAGTCACTCCATTTGGTGTCTAAGAACATAAGAATGGCCATACTGGGTCAGACTAAAGGTCCATCTAGCCCAGTATCCTGTCTTCTGACAGTGGCCAATGCCAGGTGCCCCAGAGGGAACGAACAGAACACGTAATCATCAAATGATCCATCCCCTGTCACCCATTTCCAGCTTCTGGCAAACAGAAGCTAGGGACACAATCCCTGCCCATCCTGGCTAATAGCCTATCCTCCATGAACTTATCTAGTTCTTTTTTGAACCCTTCACAACATCCTCTGGCACACAGTTCCACAGACTGACCGTGCGTTGTGTGGAAAAAATACTTCCTTTTGTTTGTTTTAAACCTTCTGCCTATTAACCAGCACTTCATGCATTTCATTTCAAAGACTATTTGATATCCATATTCTGTGAGGACCCGATTGTTTTATCGTACCCTCAGCTACTTAAAAATCCTATGGATTTCTGTAGCCTATCTATGGATTCTGAGGCAGAACTTGTCTCCCCTCCCTCTCCAGTCAGGTGGTTCATCAGCTCACAGACAATTATGCCTTTAGAGGGGGCTCATCTGCATGGCCCCGCACTGTAGTGTGTTGTCACTGATTCCCCATAAGCCACTGTGGTTTAACAGTGAGCTCTGACAGTTGCAATAGCTAACCCATAGACTGGAAAGGAAATGGCTAAAGCACATCACCACTCTGGTCTTTGACTTCTGTCTAGCTTGGATGCTTAACACAAGTGAATTAGCTTTAATTCCATTATTGACAGGCATTATGAATGTCTCACTTAATGAGGGAGGGCACTAACCATCCCTGAATACTGAGGGTCACCTTTCTCCTCAAGAAACCATCACTTGACAGTGGAATGCTTGTCCACGATTTCCCAGTTGCAAACATCGCCCGTTCGAAGGGAAGAATGATAGCTATTCAATTCCAGGTTCACTTGGGACTGCAATGATATCCTAGGTAAGTTCCAGACTCGACTTGGCCTTTAAACTGTGCTCATGAAGACTGTGAATGATCTCCTGCCGGTTTCACATCGGGGTCAGCTAGCCATTTTGGTCATAGTAGATCTCTGAGCAACTTCTAATATGACTGACCACAGGCTATTGCTTCAGCAATTGAGTAACATTACTGGTGCGTCTGGAATTGTCTACCAGTGGTTCTAATTATTCCTAGAAGATAGAAATTAATCTGCAATTGTGCATACTCACTGAGAAATGTGGTGTCACTAAAGGGTCTATCTTATTTTACTTTTTGGTCAAATAGATAAAGACTCTTAATGAAATCATTTTCTGAAACCTGAGCTAAAGTATCATTTTGTTGACAAACAGCATTGTATTTCTCGTTCCCTGAGGATCCTGCAATTGTTTCTCCGCTCTGGAAGAATGCTTCAAGAATACTGCCAGCTAGATGCACTGGGGCTGGCTTATTCTCAACCATAGGAAGACAGAAATCTTACTTTTGGATAAAATCTGTCTTATAAGAAGGCTCACTCCCCTTCATGGCCTCACTTGTTGGGCAGATTTTCTTCAGATACAGAGAATTAGGTTACTTTTAGCAATTTTGGACCATGCCTTTCAAATGGAAAATCATGAATCTGATGTGATAGAGAAGTGTTATGTTTTTTTTTCTTCTATCATGCCATTCAAACCAGTTGCACTTTTATTTATTTCATGACAGTTTTACACTATCAATATATCTGCTTTTGATAATGATTTAATTATTATAACTCCATGCTTATTTGACTGTGGGGAGGGCTGTTCTGTTACCTGCAAGTTGATAAAAATGTAGGACTTTAAAGTCCTTTTTCAAGCCCTTACCTATGTTTGGCTTGGGCTGGCTACCGTATATCTGACACCAGCTCCTTGAGCCTTGTACTGAAGGGAGTGCACTTACATGCAGCTGTTTTAAGGAACCCATCACAATAATCAGTCAGCAATTACACTTTTATTATGGGGGCTTTGCAGCAGGAACTCACTATCCACTGAAATTTGTTTTCTCCCCCATTTTTATAAGTCCCCTTAAAGTTGTTGGGCTCATTTATTATCTTTCTGTCCAATGTTTTTCTTTCCCTTTTTTAAAAATTTGCTGCCCCCTCTTTGTTTTGTATGTTAAGGCAGTATTTTATTCTGTTTTTATAACATTTGTGGCAAATTGCTGGCACTACTATGATGGGCCTCGCGCTTTCTCTTCTTGGGGGGGGGGGGGGGAGGGGAGAGATTCAGGGCACTGCTTTTTGCCCCTGAACTGGGGTATTAACTGCCCCACTAGTGTCCTAGAGGAGGGGAGTGGAGAGGGAGGGACCCGGGCCCACCCTCTACTCCGGGTCCCAGCGCAGGGGCCCTAGGGATAGCAGTACACCACTAGAACTAGAGGTTCCTTCCCCTGGGCAACTTCCCTCTCCTGCCCTTCAGCTTGTGGGGCTTCCTGCCCTCCCTCTGCACAAACCAGGTGTCCCTTTACCTAGGGTCTTGGTCTTCTTAGCCCACTGCAGCACTTCTCCAAACTCTCCTCTGCTTCCTTCCAAACTGCTCTCTGCTCCAACACCAATCCACTCTGCTTCAACTCCCCCTCTTGTCTGATTGAAGCAGAGGGTTTTTTTAATCATGTGACTGGCTTCAGGTGCTTTAATTGGCTTCAGGTGCTTTAATTAATTTATAGCAAACTTTCTTCCCTCTACAGGGAACAAGGCTCCCTTCTAACACTATCCTGCTAAAGCGAAGGAAGAAGCAGCTGGAGGAAGAGCAAAGAAAATGGGAAGAACAAGAAGAAGAACACTGCTTAGCACGAGAACTGATGCAAAAACAGTTTGAAGAGGATATGCTCAAACAGAAACAAAAGGAAGAAATCGTGACTCTTAAAACAAATGAGCTCTATCAGACAATGCAGAAAGCACAAGAACAGGCACAGAGATTAAAACAGGAACAACGTATTCGAGAGTTGGCTCAAAAAGGACATGACATTTCAAAACTGCAGAAGAATCTTGGTGGTGGTGGTGGCGGCAGCGGTGATAAAATATGTGGCCTTTCAAATGTAAATCATGATCATTGTTCTGATGAAGTGAGCAGTAAGATGCATCAAGATGTAAAAACCGTAACCTCTCCTCGGAAAGATACTGCTGTGCAGACAGGTATACATTCCAAAAAAATAATATGATTTAGTAGGGTATCATTCTATAAGAAAAAAATAGTGGAATAGCTCCTTCATTAGCTCAGGCTATCGGTAGAGGCAAATCTTATTTATACAGCACCTAGTAAAACTAGAAGTGACTGCTTAGACAGATTAGAGTATCAAGAGTAAATAAAATAGCAGCAATAGGGAAACTAAGGCCTTGTCTACATTAGAGAGTTTTGTCAGCGCAAGTTATGACGATGTACAGCCACTGCTGTATTAAACCACTGCTGCATGTCCAAAAAACAAACAAACAAACAAACAAAAAACAAACAAACAAACACACACTCTCCTGCTGCCCTCTGGCCATGCTGTATCACACATTGTATTTGTTTCTGTTCTGCTGTATAGCATTTGAGCTCTTTGACAATATTTTTGTGTGTGTGTTATATAAATAAAATTATCTCCAGTTTGAGTTCCGCATCCAACGAAAAAGTGAAAAGCCTGTACTGCAGTAATTGAAAACTTGTTTGGAAAAGCAGCTTCTCAATGCTCCACAATCTTTAACTACAATGGATTGTGATTCCTCCATCACCATTCCACCCTTCATACTTCCTATAAGTGGCAAACCCTACTAACCAAAAGAAGTTTTTGTAGCATTTGGCACCAAGAAGTATCCTCACATACATGGCTTTGTCCCTTATGTTTTAGTTCTAGGGTCTAAGTTTGTTAAAATAGCTGATTATTGGCCCTAAGAAGGGGAACCTAACCTATAAAAAAAAACGGAGTACTTGTGGCACCTTAGAGACTAACCAATTTATTTGAGCATAAGCTTTCGTGAGCTACAGCTCACTTCAGCTTATGCTCAAATAAATTGGTTAGTCTCTAAGGTGGCACAAGTACTCCTTTTCTTTTTGCGAATACAGACTAACACGGCTGTTACTCTGAAACCTATAAAAAAAACACCGCTTATCACCTTCTCTCTCCTCCTAACCCACATCACACACACTAAACATGAAGCATAAACCAAAATGTTTGATTCAATAGACACACTAACACCACCATTCTGCAAACACTTAAATAAATGTTTTACTTTAATAATGTCAAAATTAATGGTACTACTAATATGCTTAAAGTGAAGCATGTGTGTTTGCAGGATTGAGCCTTAAGGAAGCAAATTAGATGGAATTCTTGTAATTATTTGAAAATTAACAAAAATGTTTAAAAATCTTTAATCATCATAGTACTTTCCTAGTTCACCTTTTCCACATATTTATTTTTATTGTTTTTGTTATTAAATTTCTATTACCCTAGCATAACGATACGTACTTGGCTCTATTTTGCCAGTGATTCCAATTAAAGTGCTTAGCAAGAGAGCTTCTGCAGTCAATCTAATTAAAGATTTTTTTACATAAACACTGACAAACAATGCTTGTTCATTTTGTAAAGCTTGTTATTTATTGTTTCTTATGATTGATAAATTGATTAAACTCTCTCAAACCCATTATAAAATGGCATCATTTTCACCTTTTTCCCCCCAATTCTAGCAAGTAACTACAATCAATGTTTTATTTTGTCACACTGAAGAAAAAAAAGGATAGAATATCTAAAATATTCAGACCAAACAACCCACAGCAGGCTTAATCAGTTAAGTACTGTAGCAGTATTAAATTAGTCTGCTACCAATAGGGGGCAAGCCTGCTATTTTATGTATAACACAGCAAGCATTTGGTGCAGTATTTGTATATCTTGCTGCCCAACACAGCATATATGAATCAGTCCATCACAGTAAAGCAAATTCTACGACATGCTAGCATTATTACATTCATAAAAGAAACCTCAATCATTTTTATTAAAAAATGTCTCCTCTCTAATTTACTCTGTTCATTTCTTCTCTACCAGATGTATTCCAATTCACTGTTTAAAACAGGGATCGGCAACCTTTGGCATGCGGCACACCAGGGTAAGCACTCTGATGGGCCAGGCTGGTTTGTTTACCTGCCGTGTCCACAGGTTTGGCCAATCGAAGCTCCCACTGGCCACAGTTTGCCACTCCAGGCCAATGGGGGCTGTGGGAAGCGGCGTGGGCCAAGGGATGTGCTGGCTGCCACTTCCCGCAGCCCCCATTGGCCTGGAGCGGTGAAAGGCGGCCAGTGGGAGCTGGAGTCGGCCGAACCTGGCAGGCCGCGTTGCCGATCCATGGTTTAAAACAATGCCATTTAATGTGGTTTTACAGTGAAAATCTACATTACCAAGCCTTGTCCAGCAGCTTATTTTACCTCCGTATTAAGAGAGGAATATTATTTCATTACCTCTCTGGGATGTCAAATATTTGGAAATCTGTTCATCTCTATATCAGATATTGCACAACTAACTGAAAGAACACCCTGCTCTAATTTACATATTATTTTATCCTCTGAAGAAAGGGGTACCTTCAGCTACTATCTTTGAAATATACAAGGCGTTTCCTTCACTTGTCTTCATAGGGGCTGGAACTAGGGGTGCTGCCGTACCCCCTGCTTGAAGTGGTTTCCATCATATACAGGGTTTACAGCTTGGTTCAATGGCTCTCAGAACTCCCACTATACAAAGTGTTCCATCACCCCTGCTTGTCTTCAAGTTATACGAGTTTGAAAGTGTAGTGAAGAGTAACAGCTTCTCCTGTAGTCCACAAAAGCTTATGCTCAAATAAAGTTGTCAGTCTCTAAGGTGCCACAAGTACTGCTGTTCTTTTTGCTGATACAGACTAACATGGCTGCTACTCTGAATCTTCTCCCCTGTACCCCCTGAAAAATCCATTAATAATGACTGAGACTTTTTTGCTGTCAGATCATAGGTGTGAACATTTCAAGACTAGGTGGCACTTCACTTGTGGAACTAATTCCAAACGATGACCTGCTGCAGTCTTCAGGGCATGAAATAAACTGAATGATTTGGTCAGACTTTTGATTAAAACAACTTGATCATGAAAGAGCAATTGGGCTGCAGGTGTTTCCTGGTAGCACTAATTATCATGAATTTCAGGCTATTCTTTTTGGGTAATTTAGTATCTGATTTTTGTAGGACGTTACTACTTTTGTAAAGAGCCCAGATATTAAATTTAGAAAGAGAAACTTTAAAGGCTCACAGCTGTCTAGCAGTAGCATAATATGCTCACAAGAAAGGGATTACAGTTCAGAATTTCTCGTGATTCTTGGTTCGGAGACTGGGTTGGAGGCACTCTAGGGTTCTATTTTGGGGATGAAGTTTCTCCACCATCTTTTATTTTTCTTTCAAAACAAAACATCCTAGATCATTTACTGCTACCTCTAAAGCAGTAGTTTTTAACCTTTTTTCATTTGCGGACCCCTAAAAAATCTCAAATGGAAGTGCAGACCTCTTTAGAAAATCAGTACTCTAAAGTATCCGTATATCATTCCTTCAGTCTGCCAATCATCAAAGAATAACAAACAATTGTTTTACAATCCCAGTTCAGGGAACAAGAAAACTAGAACCCAAATTTTGATTCCCCCATGTAATGAAATATGTTGCCATCAGACCTCTCTGGAGCAGTCTGGAGTTGCTCTTTAAGGTCTCTAATGTACAGACATTTTTGGACATAAATATGAGATGGAAAACAGTGGCAAAAAATTACCTGCAGGACACAACTACTCCTATCATTAATCAATGAAACTATTTGTTTTCCATTGGTATCGAAGGTCTCTCTTTTACCGGCCAATCCAGGTTTATTTAAGTTTTTCTTTTTAAACCTGAATATTTTCAGGTTTTTTCAGTAACAATTATAGATGTTTGTAATGAACAATATTATGCCTGCTATCACTTCCATTAATTTGTGTGTCCTTTGGATTTTGATATTTAAATCTTTCTTACTGTTCCTGCTGTGTCTGAGAAGATTATCAGCTCTGTCTGAGCCTCAAAATCCAATAGCTGCTAAATCTCTTCAAATTTACTTGAAGTGTCCCCCTAGTGTAATGTACCTGTTACTCCAAAGAGCACTGGAACTCCTTTCTATCAGACAGATTAGTGGTAATTCAGCAGTACATATTCTTCTGATATTTATTATAATGGACACATATCAATATTTTAGAAAGCTTACTATTCAGGGAAAAAACATATGAAGTGCCCAATTAGTCAGTCATCATTTAAATACATTAACTAGTTAAAGTGAAGTGGACATAGAGTATTGGCTTTACAGAAACCATAGTGCCATCAGAAAAGACAGATACTACTTTTTCTAGTGATAAGTGACACTTTTTTTCATAGATATTTAGGTCAGAAGGGACCATTATGATCATCTAGTCTGACCTCCTGCACAACGCAGGCCACAGAATTTCACCCACCACTCCTACAAAAAAAACCTCACACCTATATCTGTGCTATTGAAGTCCTCAAATTGTAGTTTAAAGACTTCAAGGAGCAGAGAATCCTCCAGCAAGTGACCCGTGCCCCATGCTACAGAGGAAGGCGAAAAACCTCCAGGGCCTTCCAATCTGCCCTGGAGGAAAATTCCTTCCCGACCCCAAATATGGCGATCAGCTAAACCCTGAGCATATGGGCAAGATTCATCAGCCAGATACTACAGAAAATTCTTTCCCGGGTAACTTGGATCTTACCCCATCTAATAACCCATCACAGGCCATTGGGCCTATTTACCATGAATATTTAATTACCAAAACCATGTTATCCCATCATACCATCTCCTCCATAAACTTATCGAGTTTAATCTTAAAGCAAGATAGATCTTTTGCCCCCACTACTTCCCTCGGAAGGCTATTCCAAAACTTGACTCCTCTGATGGTTAGAAACCTTCGTCTAATTTCTAATCTAAATTTCCTAGTGGCCAGTTTATATCCATTTGTTCTTGTGTCCACATTGGTACTGAGTTTAAATAATTCCTCTCCCTCTCTGGTATTTATCCCTCTGATATATTTATAGAGAGCAATCATATCTCCCCTCAACCTTCTTTTAGTTAGGTTAAACAAGCCAAGCTCCCTGAGTCTCCTTTCATAAGACAAGTTTTCCATTCCTCGGATCATCCTAGTAGCCCTTCTCTGTACCTGTTCCAGTTTGAATTCATCCTTCTTAAACATGGGAGACCAGAACTGCACACAGTATTCCAGGTGAGGTCTCACCAGTGCCTTGTATAACGGTACTAAAACCTTCTTATCCCTACTGGAAATACCTCTCCTGATGCATCCCAAGACCACATTAGCTTTTTTCACAGCCATATCACATTGGCAGCTCATAGTCATCCTATGATCAACCAATACTCCAAGGTCCTTTTCCTCCTCCGTTACTTCTAGTTGATGCGTCCCTAGCTTATAACTAAAATTCTTGTTATTAATCCCTAAATGCATAACCTTACACTTCTCACTATTAAATTTCATCCTATTCTTATTACTCCAGTTTACAAGGTCATCCAGATCCTCCTGTAGGGTATCCCTGTCCTTCTCTAAATTAGCAATACCTCCCAGCTTTGTATCATCCTCAAACTTTATTAGCACACTCCCACTTTTTGTGCCCAGGTCAGTAATAAAAAGATTAAATAAGATTGGTCCCAAAACTGATCCTTGAGGAACTCCACTGGTAACCTCCCTCCAGCTTGACAGTTCACCTTTCAATAGGACCCGTTGTAGTCTGCCCTTTAACCAATTCCCTATCCACCTTTCAATTTTCCTATTGATGCCCATCTTATCCAATTTAACTAATAATTCCCCATGTGGCACAGTATCAAACGCCTTACTAAAATCTAAGTAAATTAGATCCACTGCGTTTCCTTTGTCTAAAAAATCTGTTACTTTCTCAAAGAAGGAGATCAGGTTGGTTTGGCACGATCTACCTTTTGTAAAACCATGTTGTATTTTGTCCCATTTACCATTGACTTCAATGTCCTTAACTACCTTCTCCTTCAAAATTTTTTCCAAGACCTTGCATACTACAGATGTCAAACTAACAGGCCTATAATTACTCGGATCACTTTTTTTCCCTTTCTTAAAAATAGGAACTATGTTAGCAATTCTCCAATCATACGGTACAACCCCTGAGTTTACAGATTCATTAAAAATTCTTGCTAATGGGCTTGCAATTTCTTGTGCCAATTCTTTTAATATTCTTGGATGAAGATTATCTGGGCCCCCCGATTTAGTCCCATTAAGCTGTTTGAGTTTCGCTTCTACCTCAGATATGGTGATGTCTACCTCCATATCCTCATTCCCATTTATCATGCTACCATTATCCCTAAGATCCTCTTTAGTCTTAATAAAGACTGAGGCAAAGTATTTGTTTAGATATTGGGCCATGCCTAGATTATCCTTGACCTCCACTCCATCCTCAGTTTTTAGCGGTCCCACTTCTTCTTTCTTTGTTTTCTTCCTATTTATATGACTATAGAACATTTTACTATTGGTTTTAATTCCCTTTGCAAGGTCCAACTCTACTTGACTTTTAGCCTGTCTCACTTTATCCCTACATATTCTGACCTCAATAAGGTAGCTTTCCTTACTGATCCCTCCCTTCTTCCACTCCCTATATGCTTTCTGCTTTTTCTTAATTACCTCTCTAAGATGCTTGCTCATCCAGCTTGGTCTACAACTCCTGCCTATGAATTTTTTCCCCTTTCTTGGGATGCAGGCTTCTAATAGCTTCTGCAGCTTTGATTTAAAGTAATCCCAGGCCTCCTCGACCTTTAGACCCATAAATTCTTCAGTCCAATCCACTTCCCTAACTAATTTTCTTAATTTTTGAAAGTCAGCCCTTTTGAAATCCAAAACCCTAGTTGCAGATTTATTTTTGTTAATCCCTCCGTTCAGTTTGAACTGAATTAGCTCATGATCACTTGAGCCAAGATTATCCCCTACAACCATTTCCTCTATGAGGTCCTCATTACTCACCAAGACCAAATCTAAAATGGCATCCCCTCTAGTCGGTTCAGCAACTACTTGCTGAAGGAATCCATCAGCTATCGCATCTAGGAAAATCTGAGCCCTATTATTATTACTAGCACTCGTCCTCCAGTCTATATCTGGGAAGTTAAAGTCTCCCATGATCACACAGTTTCCATTAGTATTTACTTTATTAAAAACATTAAAAAGGGCTCTATCCATATCCAAATTAGATCCCGGCGGTCTATAGCACACCCCAAGCACTATCCCAGGGGAGGCTCTAATAGTTTTCTTCCCCAATTTAATTTTTGCCCAGACAGACTCAGTCATATCCATTTCATCGCTTCTTATTTCTTTACATTCTATCTCATCATCGATATACAGTGCTACTCCACCACCTTTACCTTTATTTCGGTCTTTCCTAAACAGCACATACCCTTCAATACCTGTAGCCCAGTCATGACTACTATTCCACCAGGTCTCTGTTATACCTATAATATCTGGTTTCACTTCCTGCACCAGTAACTCTAGTTCCTCCATTTTGTTACCTAGGCTCCTTGCATTAGTGTACAAACATCTTAATTTTTGCTGTTTGGCCTCACTCACATTCTGTACCCTATTAGGCACGGTTATTTTACTACCAGTATAACCTATTAGACTTGTATCTACACTGCCCTTCCTCCTACCTACAGCTGTATCCACTCTTACTTCATTTTCTTTCCACTCAATGCTAAATTCTGGCGTGGAGATTACCTGGACATCTCCCAACCATCTCCCCCAAATTCCTAGTTTAAAGCTCTCTTAATCAGTTGTGCCAGCCTCCATCCTAGAAGTCTATTTCCTTCCCTACTCAGATGAAGTCCATCCCGAGAGAACTGTCCTCTATCCATGAACGCCTCCCAGTGGCCATACATCCCAAAGCCCTCCTTATAGCACCACTGCCTAAGCCATCTATTGATAGTCATAATCTTGTCACACCTTTGTTGCCCTTCTCTAGGAACAGGCAGAATCCCACTAAAGATCACCTGAGCCTCAATTTCCTTAAGCGTCCTCCCCAGCCTAGCATAGTCTCCCTTAATACTTTCCAGCGAGAATCTAGCCGTATCATTTGTTCCCACATGAAGGATAATTAGGGGATTCTTTCCCGCTCCCTTTAGAATCCTTTTCAACCTCAGGTCTACATCCCGTATCTTAGCACCTGGAAGACAGCACACCCTCCTATTTTCTGGATCAGCTCTGGTTACAGGCCTATCTATTCTTCTCAGTAAAGAGTCCCCAATCACATAGACCTGCCTTTTCCTAGTGACGGTGCTATTCTCCAGTCTATCCCCTGTTCCCTCTGGCTGCAAGTTCTTTCCATTCCCGTTCTCCCTTGTAATCCTTTTTAACCCATCCTGTATCCTCCTGGGGCTCATATTTGGTGTAATCTCCATTAACTCTTCCCCTTTTCCTATAGGACTAACCGCTCTTCTCTTCTTCCTTGCCCTGTCACCTTCAGTGACTACCTGCTGAGCCCCTTCTTCATTTTCCAACTCTGCAAACCTATTCTTAAGCTCTATTTCTCCTTCACTAGCCCGTCTTTTCCTCTGCCTAGTTCTTTTAGTCACATGCTTCCACTGACCACTTTCCTCACCCAGTCTCCCCTCAGAATTCCTCAGTCCTGCTTCCATCTGCAAGTCTGAGCTTTTCCCTTCAGATACCTCATGTCTTTGCTCCATAATCTGCTCAAACCCCTTCCTAAACTCTACCAGACTTTCCACCTGCACCTCCAAACCTCGGATCTTTTCCTCCATCAGCTCTATCAGACGGCACTTCATGCAGACAAAACTCTTACCAGGTGCCCCCTCCAGGATCATGTACATACCACAGCTTCCACATCCAGTCATCTTCATTGTGTCTTCTGCTACATGGGTCACTCCCACTGCCACCTCTGTATCTGTCATAGCCTTCCCACCTAAATCCTGTTAATCTGGGAAACACAAACCACACCAAAACACCACCACCCACAGCAAAACCAAACCCCACACAAGCACCACAAGACAAACTCCTCCAACAGAACTCCCACTCAAACTCCCCTGTTTACAGCTCTGTTTGCAGGCAATAAACACAAACCCATGAAAAAACACATCCAAAAGAAGCTCTATAAACCCACAACGCAGAATCTTGCTTGAATCTGCAATGACTAGAAGATGAGAGAGAAGAAATTTTACTTCTTGTAAAATAGTTCTCAGGATGTTTCTGTATTTTTCTGGGACTACACAATTAACCTTCTGTTCAACAGGCAGAGACAGAAAAAAACGGTTACCTTCTTGTAACTGTTCTTCGAGATGTGGTGTTCACATCCATTCCAATCAGGTGTGTGCGTGCCGCGTGCACTATCGTCGGAAAGTTTTCCCTAAGCAGCACCCATCAGGTCGGCTGTGGAGCCCCGTGGAGTGGCGCCTTTATGGAGCTCAATATATGACCCTGCTGACCCAACCCCCTTTAGTTCCTTCTTGCCGGCTCCTCTGACAGAGGGGAAGGAGAATGGCTACTGGAATGGACATGAACAACACTTCTAGAAGAACAACAGTTACGAGAAGGTGAGTAACTGTTTTTTTCTTCTTCGAGTGCTTGTTTACGTCAATTCCAATCAGGTGACTCCCAAGCTGTACCCTGTAGGAGGGCTCAGAGTCAAGGAACTACTGATTGGAGCACCGCTCTGCCGAAGGCTGCATCATCTCTGGAATGATGGATGATAGCATAGTGAGAGGTGAATATATGCACCAATGACCAAGTAGCTGCTCTGCAGATCTCCTGTACTGGGACTTGGGCCAGAAATGACGCTGAAGAGGCTTGAGCTCTTGTGGAGTGAGCCGTAATAGGCGGAGCCGGGGTCTTGACCAGCCCATAGAATGTGAAGATATAGTCTGTGATCCAAGACAAAATACGCTGAGAGGCGATTGGGAATCCTTTCATCCGATCTGCCAGTGCCACAAACAGTTGGTCCGATTTTCTGAACGGCTTAGTATGCTCAATGTAGAATGCCAATGCCTTCTGGACATCCAATGAATGAAGCAGTTGTTCACGGGCACCGATGTGAGGCTTGGGATAAAACACGGGCAGGAAGATATTTTGGGTTGTATGAAAATGAGACACCACCTTGGGCAGAAAAGCCAGGTGAGGCTGGAGTTGCATCTTGTCCTTGTGGAAGACCATGCAAGGTAGATCAGAGGTTAGTGCTTTCAGCTCGGACACCCTTCTAGCTGATGTAATAGCGACTAGAAAGGCCACCTTCCAGGACAAATAGAGCAAAGAGCAAGTTGCCAGTGGCTCCAAGGCGGGGGGGGGGGGGGGTGGAAGAGGGAGGCCATAAACCTGGATAATACTAGGTTAAGATCCCACGCTGGTACTGGCTGATGAACACATGGGCATAACCTTTCCAGCCCCTTCAACAAACGCCCCACCATGGGATTGGTGAATACGGAATGGCTGGGTGCTCCTGAGTGGAAGGCCAAGATGGCTGCGAGGTGTACCTTAACAGAGGATGGTACAAGGCCTTGTTGTTTTAGGTGTAGGAGGTAATCTAAGATGAGTGGAACTGTTGCCTGTAAGGGAGTTATATGATGCTCCTCACACCAGCATGTGAACCTTTTCCACTTGGCTAAGTAAGTGGCCCTGGTGGATGGTTTCCTGCTGTCGAGAAGGACGTTCCTCACAGGACTCGAGCACAGGAGCTCTGTCGGATTTAACCATGAAGCTTCCAGGAGGTGAGATGGAGGGACTGAAGGTCTGGGTGGTGAAGGCGACTGTGGTCCTGTGTGATTAGGTCGGGGCAAAGCGGTAGAGCTATCGGGCAGTCCACTGACAGCTCCAAAAGTGTGGCGTACCAATGCTGACAGGGCCGTGCTGGAGCAAGAAGGAGTACCTTCACCTTGTCTCTGCGGATCTTGAGCAGTACCAGGTGCATGAGAGGGGGACAGGTGGGAAGGCATACATGAGGTAGTCTCCCCAAGGTAATAGGAAAGCATCCGAGAGGGAGCCCGGGCTGTGGTTCTGAAAGGAGCAAAATATTGGGCATTTCCTGTTGTTCCTGGTGGCAAACAGGTCAACCTGGGGAAATCCTCACTTTTGCAAGATGGAGTGAATGACATCCAGTCAGATGGACCACTCATGATTGTGGAATGATCTGCTGAGGTGGTCCGCTAGTTCACTCTGCACCCCTGGGAGATAGGATGCCTCCATGTGAATGGAGTGGGCTACGCAGAATTCCCAAAGTTGAAGGGCTTCTTGACAGAGGAGAGAGGAATGCACTCCCCCCTGCTTGTCGATGTAAAACATGGCAGTAGTGTTGTCTGTCATCCTTGCCACAGACTGGTCTTGCAGTATGGACAGGAACACTTGGCAGGCCAATCGTACCACTCTTAGCTCCCTGATATTGATGTGAAGAGAGAGCTCATCTGGCGACCATAGTCCCTGTGTTTGGCAGTCCCCCAGTGTGCCCCCCAACTGAACGATGAAGCGTCCATTACTAGGGTCAAGGTGGGCTGTGGGCTGTTGAAAGGAACTCCCTCACACACTGTATGGGGGGGGGTTGAGCCACCACTGGAGGGACTGGAGTACTTGTTGTGGCAACATAAGTACTGAGTCCAGCCAGTCACGCCACAGGCGATATACAGAAGCAAGCCACGCTTGGAGCGGCCTGAGCCTGAGTCTGGGCATGCCTGACCACGTAAGTGCAGGCTGCCATGTGGCTGAGGAGGGCCAGGCAACCCCAACCCATAGTGGTGGGGTACTGCATGAGGCTCTGAATGATGCCCTCTATGGCTTGAAATCATGTCTCTGGTAGGCATGCTTTCGCTTGTACTGAGTCCAGTACTGCCCCAATGAATTCTATTCTCTGGGTCGGTGATAGGGTTGACTTGTTCACGTTGAGGAGGAGTCCTAGTCTCTGAAACGTGGATTCGACTAGTCAGACGTGAGAATCCACCTGCTCCCTGGAACAGCCCCGCAGCAGCCAGTCATCTAGGTAAGGCTACACCTATACTGCCTCCTGCAGAGGAAGGCTACTACTACTGACACGCGCTTGGTGAATACTCAGGGTGCAGTCGATAGGCCGAACGTGAGGACTGTGAACTGGTAATGTTTGTGGCTGACCACAAACCGTAGAAACCATCTGTGCTGAGGTGAAATGGCTATGTGAAAGTACACTTCTTTCATGTCGAGGGCGGTGCACCAGTTGCCTGGATCCAGGGAAGGGATAATTGTGCTCAGGGAGACCATGCGGAATTTCAACTTTACCATGAATCTGTTGAGTCCACGCAGGTCTAAAATGGATCTGAGACCCCCCTACCCCTTTGCCTTGAGGATGAGGAAATAACGGGAGTAGAATCCCTTGACCCTTTGCTCCTGAGGAACCTCCTCCACTGCCCCTACATCTAGGTGCGATTGCACCTCCTGGATAAGGAGATGCTCGTGAGAAGGGTCCCTGAAGAGGGACAGGGAAGGAGGGTGGGAGGGAGAGGAGGGGAGGAGCAGAACTGGAGAGAATATCCCACCTCTACCATGTGAAGAACCCAGCCGTCCAATGTTATTTGGGACCACGCACAGTAAAAGTAGGATCAGCGATTCAAAAAGAGAGGGGGAGGATCCAATGTCATGGAGGGTACGCTATCCTCAGACGACCCTTCAAAATGCCTGCTTTGAGCCAGACGATGGTTTGGTCGGGCCCTGGCCTTGTCCTGACTGGGACTGAGGTGGTTTGGGTCTATAATTTCTAGGGTGCCATCTAGAAAAGTCTTGTCTAGGGCGAGGAGGGTAGGACCGTTGCTCTTGGGGCTGAGGCTTGAAATGTTTTTGCTGGGGTATGCATCCTCAGCGATTTCATTGTTGCCCAAGAGTCTTTTAGGCTGTGCAGCTTAGAATCAGTCTGGTCTGAGAATAACCCTGAGCCCTCAAACGGGAAGTCCTGCAGGGTTTGCTGCACTTCTGGAGACAGGTTGGATGGCTGCAGCCATGCACCCCTTCTCACGGGTAGGCCAGACGAAAGTGTGAGGGTGGCAGAGTCCACTGCATCCAGGGAAGCTTGAAGGGAGGTCCTCACCACCAACTTCCCTTCTTCAACAATAGCCGTAAATTTGGTTCTGGAGTCCGATGGTATAAACTCCTTATACTTCAACATCGAGGCCCGCAAGTTGAAGTTATATCTGCTAAGGATAGCTTGTTGATTAGCTATCCTTAGCTGTAGGCCTCCAGTTGAATAGTCCTTCCTGCCAAATAGGTCCAACCATTTTGACTCCTTTTACTTTGGAGTCAGCCCCTGTCTTTCTTTCTCATTAACCACAGCGATCACCAGGGAACATAGCTGTGGATGAGAAAACAAATACTCATATTACATGGACAGGACGAAGTACTTATGTTCGACACCCCTTGCAAGGGGACGGGATGGACGCCGGGGTCTGCCAGAGCTTTTTTACTTTGCTCTGTATAATTTTAACTGGGGCAGAGCGATACTGGACAGGCCCTCTGGTGTTAAGATATCGACCATAGGTCCTCAGGTTCGATAACCTCCTCTGTCTACAACCCCATGTTGTGGTCCTGATGTGCCCTATGGTCTATTGGTGGAGGTCCAAAAGGGCCATTGCGGCTGAGGCTGCCAGCATGGAGCCAAGCTACAGGTGCCTCACTCCTGTATCTGTGGGAACGGTGCCCACTGTGGCAGGAGTAGAAGGATTCGGCATCTGAGTCCGATGACCCCAGTGTGGACTGGAATGACCATGGTGGCCCCTACTGGTACTCTGCAGGGGATAGGTGCTGATGCTCCCTCACCGGGGATCAGTGCTGAGAGCTGGGTGCCGGAGATCGGTGCCGCTCCGATGGTGCCGGAGATCTGGATTGCCTGGCCAACGCCGGGGATAAGTGTAAGGGGTCCCGAGATAGCTGCCAGTGCCTGGGCGATTGCAAGCAGGAGCGGTGCCAAGGAGAACGGTGCCGTGCAGAAGAAGGAGAACGCCGCATCATAGCCAGCTCTCCTCTAGATGGTGCCAGGCGCGGAGGCACAGGGGGCTTGTCCCTGACCGCCAAGGGTTGTGCTGCCATAAGTTCTATCAACTCCCTGGCAGCTTTGAAAGTGTCTGGGGTGGAGGGGAGCTCCAATTCCTCCATCTGGCACTGCCTGGGAGTTGGACTCAACAGTCCCCCCCCGGGGAACTGAAGTCAAAGGTGCTGACTCCTGACCCTTGGGCGCTGAGTGCTCCTTGGGACGCACTGCTGATGCACCCGGAGGCTGAGACACCTTCGGCATCGGTGAGCACCCTCTGCCCGTTTTCTTCTGCTTGTGTGGTACCAGCGTGTGGGAACGGTGCCGGATAGCCTGCGGTGCTGGGGAGTGGTGTCGAGGGTCTCTGGACTCTTTCCTTGGTGCTGTATTGCGCACCGAGGCAGAAGCGCTGTGCACCTATTTGCTCGGTGCCGGGACCCCACGCTCCGAGGCGGGTTGAGGACAGAGAGCAGACTCCATCAAAATCTGTTTGAGATGGAAGTCTTGCTCTTTTTTCGTCCTGGGTTGAAAGGACATGCAGATTTTTCACCTGATGGGTGCTCTTCTCCCAGTACCTTCAGGCACGCGTCAGGGGGGATGCCCATTGGCATGGGCTTACTGCAAGTCCCACATGGTTTAATCCCTTGGCCCCGAGGCATGCCCCGGAGGCGAGGGAAGGAAAGGGAAAGGGTGGAACCCCGGTCCCTAACCAAAACTGTAACGCTAAACTATGCTGAACTAAGAACTGAAACCTAAACTGAACCTAATGAACAAGCTAAGGGAAGCACTTTCGAGGCAAGCAAACGCTGTTTCAATGACTGTCACAGGCAGTAAGAAGGAACTGAAGGGGGGGAGGGCCGGGTCGGTAGGGTCATACATTGAGCACCATAAAGGCGCCACTCCAGGGGCTCCACGGCTGACCTGATGGGTGCTGCTAAGGGAAAACTTTCTGATGATTCGTGCACACCTGATTGGAAAAGACATGAACAAGCACTTGAAGAACAACAAAATCTAACCACCGCAAAAAACCTCTGAATTCAAACTCACTTTTTATTTAATTCTAGAGCAACAGAATGTTCCAATTTTGCAAAATTAAGTACACGAACAAGCGAAAAAAATCCTCCTAACTCAATGACTGGAAAATCAGCCTAAACAAGTGGAGGGTACCCAGGTAACAGGTGAATAAACATCATAATTAAAATATATATATTTAAACTAGGTTTGATAGTTACATGTTTCTTGTTATTTACTTTCTTCCCATTTTTATAGTATTAAGTTGCTAAAGGGGAAGTTTTGCACTTGTTTCTTTAATTAGTTTCTTAACTGTACGAAGAGTTTCAGACTTTTCAGAGATTTAATCTACTTCAGAGATGCTCATCCTCTGCTGGAAGAGGTAAGCCCTGGACCTGTTTAATATCCCTACTGTGATAACACAAAATGGATATGCAAAAAGCCCATGATATATTTGCAACCAGCATTACCTTCCAATATAACAAACTGCCACAAGTAAAAAATGCTGAATTGCTTCAATCAGGCTATACTCCTCTGTCAGAGTTTCCAGTCTGAAGTCAATAGGATTTAGAAGCACAAATTTAAGCTCCTATTTTTGAAAAATTTAATCTGCGCATATTTTAAAAGTTCACCATAACTTTTTTAATGTATTGAAAGTCTAAATATCTTTTCATTGTTGACACTAAAGAAATTTTGTTCTGAAGTGACAAAAGTTTTGACACTGAGAAGTTTTTAATAAAAATACAATTTTAGCCCCTGATAGTACAAACAATTATGTACATGCTTAACTCTAAACACGTGAGTACCACTGAAGTAAACAGAACTACTGATGTGAGTTAAGTTACACATCTGCTTAGGTGTTTGCAGGATCAGAGCCTTGACTTTCAATATTTTGTTTTTTTGCCTATAGCAGTTTTGTAATATTCAAAAAGATACCTTAAGACCAGCTGTGACATGTTAAAAAAAACGTAATTCAGTTCATTATACATTTTAACCTAGAGATAGAACAGTACAAATTTTCTAATTAGTTCTAACAAAACCTGAATACATCTTTTTTTTTTTTTTTTTTTAAGTTTCAAGCGATTTAAATCAGTGATATAAATTGTCTTATTTTAAATTACATCACCCAGAAAGGTACTCACAGGGAACAATTTTTTCTGATAGTAAAAATTCAGCTTCTAATTCATTCTTTGTATCAGCCCTTGACTACTGGGACTAACTGGTGCCGAAAATTTACAGAGTGGGATAGTGACAACAATTCCTTGCAGTACCTTCCTCCCAAAAGAGACATGGGCAGACAATCAAACATCCGGTTGGGTAACTTTTAACAAAAGAGCGTACAGAAAGTCCAAGTCCTAGCTTACAAATTTCCTACACCAAGGCATCATGCCCAGGATACTGTGCTATTAGAATGATCTTTAATTGAAGGAGGAGGGGCTTTTCCAGCAAGTTTACAGGACACTCATACAGCTGAAACAACCTTCTAGCCAAGCCTGCCAGCTGGCCCTTATTTGCTGTGCAAAAGCAAGTTTTTATCCGATTTCCTGAAGAAACTACCCACAGTCCTAGTTAACTAATATTTTCAACATAAAATCTAAAGACTGCAATTTTCTCTCATTCTTTGAGAACAGGTTGAAGGTCCAAAGGATATAATCTGCTACTCCATCTCTGCATTTAATCTGTTACTCCAGCGCTGAGGCTGCATTGTAATTGTTGTCTCATACTGCTCCCACTATGTACATCTTTTGCCTGATATTAAATTTTAATAGGGCCCTAGCAAATTCATGGTCCATTTTCGTAAATTTCACATCCATAGCATATTAAAAATATTAAATTTCATGGTGTTGTAACAAACATGAATATGTATTTGAAAACAGCAAAATATAAACATGTAAAGCCCTTAAGACTCAGCGTTTCTCAACTTGGGGGTCCCGACTCAACAGGGGGCCGCAAGGCTATTGGAGTGGGGGGTCACGGTATTACCACCCTTACTTCTGCGCTGCCTTTAGAGCTGCTGGCTAGGTGCCCAGTTCTGAAGGCAGCAAGGCCACTAGCAGCAGTGTAGAAGTAAGGGTGGCAATACCATGACCCCCTACAATAGCCTTTTGGGTCAGGACCCCCAGTTTGAGAAACACTGTATACTTGTACCCTATAGTATTGGGTACTTTTATAGTATAGGTTAAAAGTACATAAAAGACCAGATTTGACAGTCCGTGACATGTTTTTCATGGTCGTGAATTTGGTATGACCCTAAATATTGAACAGCTCTCAAGATGGCCATGCTTACTTTCCTGCATAATCTCACCCTTTTCCCCAAATGCATGGAGATACACACCAAAAATTTCACACAGGAGATGTGGAGCTGGTTCCATAACTTAAAGAGTAGCAGCATTTATTCCACTCTGTTAGGAAACATGCCTACAGTACAGTACATTTTTACTTCCCTCAGCTGCACGGGTATAAACCGGGTTAACACAGTGTGGCTCTCTGTCCCCCTCTAGTGGCTAGACCACATACCAAGCTTTGACTACTGCATTTTAACTCATACACCTGATCCTTTAGCTTAAGCTGTGAAGGTTCATGTCTTTAGAGCTAGAGGCCCTGTGTTCAGTCCTTACAGAACACCATGGTCCAGGGTGTTATTACACAGGTCCTTCACCTTTGTCTCTGCATCACACTGCTGAATCGGGTCCTTCCTCAGCAGTTTCTTTTCAGCCAGCAGCACAGACTTCCTTATGTGCAATTCAGCGAAAGAGGTATTTAACGATGAAGCTAATTTAGACAGCCTATCTACTGGCTTACTGGTAAATTTTTCATTGTTCCTTAGGCTATATACTTAATATGTAGTTGTGACAATGTATATTATTATGTCCACCACTTTTACAAGACTCTGATAAATTCTGTACAAGGTTTGCCTTGTGAGGTATCATTTGAAAACACATAATATGCTGAGCATTATTGTCTTGGTATAATATGTATGGCAACACTGGATGTAAAGTTACAAGATTCTACTGTATAACACTGTTATAACATTCTGCAACATTAAGAAAAGCAGGCCCCGACCAGTTTTTCAGAGACAAAGATGCATGGGCACCCCAACCAGGTGTTAAAGGGCTATCACCTGCTTAAGCAACCATTCTCCAGCAACAGAAAGGTGTGAACAAGAAATTTACATTTCATCTAAGGGATGGTTGGAAGTTCACGTCCAGAAGAGTCAGGCTGTCACCAAAGGACTCAACTGAAAATTGAAGATCTTTCTAGCACAAAGGACTGAGATATAAAAGAAGGGTAAAAACCACTCCTCCCTTTACCTCTGCTGATGACATCATCAACATCTGAACAACAAAGAAAGGCATACAAACTGCATCGGGGAGTCCTGGCTGGAAAGAAAATCCAGCCTGTTATAGCATATAGGTGAGAGAGACATATTTGCTCTGAATCCATTTTAGTTTGTTAAGTTGAATGTCAGTTGCACTTTATCTTTTATTTCTTTTCTAATCAATCCTGACTTTTATGCATCAGTACTTGTAGTGACTTAAAATCTTTCTTTTGTTTCTGTAGTTAATAAACTTATCTTATTGTTCTATCTTAACCAGCTTGTTTGGACTAAAGTAGGTGGGAAACTCCATTTGGGATAACAAAGTTGGTGCATATCATTTTCCATTGATGAAATGATGGACTTTAAAAGAGCTTGCATTGTTCAGCTGTGCTGGACAGTATAAGACACATTTTTAGGAGTAAATCTGGGTCTAGACAACTTGCTGGTGTTGCTCTGCAGTTTAAGTCGCTAGCTAGTAGCACTCAATACTGTGTAACTGGAAGCAATTTACACGCTGGAGACTGTGCGTTAACTAGCGATGTAAATACCGTTTAAAAAGTCAACCGCTTAAATGATTTAAAAATTTTTAGTTTAAATGGTTAATCAATTAAGCGGTTGGGGCCATTCCTGCTGGCCGGCGCGGCTGGGGCTGCTCTGGCCAGTGCTGGAATGGCTGGAGCCACGCTCCAACCAGGCGGCGCGGCTGGGCCTGCTCCGGCTAGGTGGCGCTGCTCTGGCCGCTGGCGCTGTTCTGGCCAAGTGATGAGGCCAGGCCCACTCCAGCCGGGCAGCACGGCTAAGGCTGCTCTGGGTGGCACGATGCCGCTGGGGTCGGCAGGCCATCCAGCCGGCATGGAGCTGCTGGGGCTGGCCAGCTGGCCAGTCCAGGAATTAACAGATAAGGCAGGTTAACCAATAAGACTACTGCTTACCGGTTAGTTGGTTAACATTTTACATCCCTAGTATGGCTGGTCAGGAGTGGCTGTTCTCACAGTAAAGCAGTATAAGAGACACCACAGGCTGGAGAACTGGGGGGACACAGCTGTTCAACAGCCCAGATTGTATCCTGCGTAATGTCACAGTAGTACTCTGTGTGAGAATGGCTTACTGTGTACTTATTTTATACAAATGACTTTAAAGCAGTATGTCTCACATACACAGTACTACCAGTTTTTCAACATGCGTATCCAAGGAGGTAGAAACAAAATCCTTGTATTTTATTATACTAGTCAAGAAGTTATGGTGCCACATAATTAAAGACTGTATTATAACACATAAGCACAAAGGGACAGAGTTAGAGTTGCTAGTTTAACATTAATTTTCTCATTTCCTGATTTATGAAATGTTACATTTCTTAACATAGCTGGTATTTAATGGCATTTTTTACTTTTAAAGAAAAAGCAAAATATGAAACTGTTTGACTGAACAGCATCAGAATGCTTTGTCCTGTGCAACTGAGGAGAGCCACAGGAAGCATCTCTCTTCCTGCCCACCTATCACAAACAAACAGGAGAAAAGTGGACAAAGTGCACTTTCCAAGAGCACACAACTTGGACAAATCAAACCAAATGTTCACCCCCCAAATTACTCTTCCACGTTATTGCGATGCTATATTTCAGTTTTTTACCTCCAGATATTTCAGCACTAGAGCTGTTTACTGCAAAATGGCTGATGTGTTTTTGCTTCAATATTACAAAAAATAAGCCATATTTCTGCAAAGATCCAGCCTAGAAAATTTCCATCCAAGGAGTGAACTCTTTGTTAAATTATAAGTGCAGGGGAGGGAGAAGGGACTGTTTATGCAACCTTAAGTACAGTGGTCACCACTACTCTCAGTGTAATATTAGGTTGGGACTGCTTCTCAAGAAAAAGATTAGAGGATCTATTCTTCGGAAATGTTGCCTCACTCTCTGCTCAAAAGGTGCAATTATTTTTCAAGGGAGATGACATGATTAACTCAAGAGGCATATGTTTCAGGACAGTACATATGCTAATCCATTTTCACAGCATGTTTGTACGGGCCTGTGCCCTTTCTTCAGTCCCTCACAGTAAATGAACAAACTCTCAAATCGGAAGTCTTATGATCTATTCTGAAAGAATGTCATTGTCCTTCTGTCATTTAGGATGAGTAGACAGATCTCAGGCTCACTGTAAGGAGAATTGCAAAAATGAACTAACTAAAATATCCTGATTCTGCTAAAACACAGCATGAATAAGTGTCCTGAAATACACAGGACAACTTTTTTATTATGTAAAATTAATAATGGATTTGTAAGAAAAAATTGCTGCCTCAGAAGCCTGGAAAGCAGACATTATTACTATTAGAAACAATTAATGATTAAAAACACAAAAAGACGTCCTTCATAATCTCAAAAGGACTACAGGATCCTGCAAAACCAGAGAGTTAGTTTCTCTGTGGGAAACAACATTTTAACAGTTTTAAATTTGCCACCTTTCAGGTTCATTCCAGTTCGTGTGTTATGAGACAGGAAAAAAAAAAAAAAAAAAAGACGCTCCTGATCTATCTTCTTTGTAGTATCCATTATTATGTATACTTTTATCATGTCCCCTCTTATTCATCTCTTTCAAAAACAAACTGTCCCAAACTTTTCAGTCACTTTATCTCAGAGTTTTCCAGTTCCCTAATCATTTCCATTGCCCTTCTCTGAACCCTATTTTAATTCTGAAATAGCCCCAAATTCTGAAATGAACATAGAGAGCAACAAAAAATGAGTAAAATAAATTTTTTACAAATTATTCTAATCTTAGTAACTTTCTTGACTTCCTTCTCCAAAAAAGTTACTGTATACTATTGTAGATAATGTATGAAGCTAACGGCAAGAATTACGGTGGCAATAAAAACAGTAAGCATGCATGAATGATGAAAATATGTTTCATAAAACATCATAATTTGATGTTCTGCAGGCATGCTTAGACATTTGGTAAACTGAATTAACCCAATTTTAGGCACACAAACTGATTTAAAGTGTATCCACAGAATAGGGATGCACCAATTTAACTAAATCAATTTAGTAATCTATTTACTTAAATTGTGCAATTTCTGTCTGTTGACAGCGCCACAGTAAAGCTGAACTCTTTCCATCATATGGATCACTGGTAATGAAAATCATGCATGCCAAATCAGCCTTTCAAGTTACACCATTGCCTTCCAATTATGCCCTGAGTGACACCTATGCAACTTCATTGCTTTCAGTGGCCTTGCACAGGAGTAATTGACTGGGAGTTTAATAAACAATTCTGGAACAGACTCCAAAGTTCACTCATTATTAGCTATGTTGGCTTTGCACATATAACAAGAGTAAAAAGCTGTAAATTTGTTTTAAATGGTAATATCTGCAACGCCGACTGAATATGTAAAGGAAGACAATCTGCTGAGTAAGAGGGTGCCATTTTTACATAGTTACTTTTTACAGTAGAACTGTATTTTATGTAACCCACCAAACAACAATAATGAACACATACAATAAAAGCCAAAATTTTCACATAGGTCGTAAGTGACATTCTCAAAATGTCTGGGTGTCTTCACTTATTACATGCAAGAAATCTCTGCCCCTTCTGTAGCAATTTCTAGACATGCATTAACAACTGCTAAAACTACACCTGTACATTCAAACCTTATCTCAGTAGTGGATAATTGTTTGCATATTAAATGTTTGTGTTAACCTGTCACTTTTGTACTACAAGAACCCATAGTGAGATAAAGATATTGTTTGGAAAGGTATGGAAGTACTTTGGCAAAGCTGCTAGTGTACATTTCTAATTATCATCCACATTTCATATTATATCTAATGTTCACTGCAATACATAAGTCAGCTTTTCGCCATAAACATTTCATAGAATCATAGAATATCAGGGTTGGAAGGGACCTCAGGAGGTCATCTAGGTCATCTAGTCCAACCCCCTGCTCAAAGCAGGACCGATCCCCAATTAAATCATCCCAGCCAGGGCTTTGTCAAGCCTGACCTTAAAAACTTCTAAGGAAGGAGATTCCACCACCACCCTAGGTAACGCATGTTACACTGTTGACTCATATCCAGCTTCTCGTCCACTGTAACCCCTAGGTCCTTTTCTGCAGAACTGCTGCCGAGCCATTCGGTCCCTAGTCTGTAGCGGTGCATTGGATTCTTCTGTCCTAAGTGCAGGACTCTGCACTTGTCCTTGTTGAACCTCATCAGATTTCTTTTGGCCCAATCCTCCAATTTGTCTAGGGCCCTCTGTATCCTATCCCTACCCTCCAGCGTATCTACCATTCCTCCCAGTTTAGTGTCATCTGCAAACTTGCTGAGGGTGCAATCCACACCACCCTCCAGATCATTTACGAAGATATTGAACAAAACCAGCCCCAGGACTGACCCTTGGGGCACTCCACTTGATACTGGCTGCCGACTAGACATGGAGCCATTGATCACTACCCGTTGAGCCCGACAATCTAGCCAACTTTCTATCCACCTTATAGTGCATTCATCCAGCCCATACTTCTTTAACTTGCTGACAAGAATACTGTGGGAGACAGTGTCAAAAGCTTTGCTAAAGTCAAGGAACAACACGTTCACTGCTTTCCCTTCATCCACAGAACCAGTTATCTCATCGTAGAAGGCAATTAGATTAGTCAGGCATGACTTGCCCTTGGTGAATCCATGCTGACTGTTCCTGATCACTTTCCTCTCCTCTAAGTGCTTCGGAATTGATTCCTTGAGGACCTGCTCCATGATTTTTCCAGGGACTGAGGTGAGGCTGATTGGCCTGTAGTTTCCAGGATCCTCCTCCTTCCCTTTTTTAAAGATGGGCACTACATTAGCCTTTTTCCAGTTGTCCGGGACTTCCCCGGATTGCCATGAGTTTTCAAAGATAATGGACAATGGCTCCGCAATCACATCCGCCAACTCCTTTAGCACTTTCGGATGCAACGCATCCGGCCCCATGGACTTGTGCACGTCCAGCTTTTCTAAATAGTCCCGAACTACTTCTTTCTCCACAGAGGGCTGGTCACCTCCTCCCCATGCTGTGCCACCAGAGCTTCTTGGGCATGCTTACTGACCTTTGCATTCTGCAAGGGGCCTAAAAATAGTTCTTTGGAACAGTGTCAGATTCTCGACAATATGAAAGTTTTTTGACATTTAACTCCTTTCCACTTATTCACATTAGTTTGAGTAAAACTTCATTAACTGAAAGAATAGCCTTAACAAGGTTTATAAGCATTCACGCTAAATGAAAACAAAAAGCCCACAAAGCTGATCAAAGCAAAAGCAGTCATTTTCAAGACAGAGGCCATTCCCATATTCGCATACGGCTCCTTTATTTTTAACATATCAGTTTCCAAAGTAGAGAACAAGGTCACTGTTTTCTCACAAATCAACAGCACATATAAGCACTGTTTGAACACTTACTGTATTGATCAAGTACTCTAATTTATTTGAACACATCTTATTAAATCAGTTAATAAGGAGAAGCTACTCACCCTCGGCCACACTCCCAAATAAATGTGCTTGGAATACTATCCTGGCTCTCAAGTATCAAGGGGGAGCCGTGTTAGTCTGTATCCACAAACACAACAAGGAGTCTGGTGGCACCTTCAAGACTAACAGATTTATTTGGGCATAAGCTTTCATGGGCTAGAACCCACTTCATCAGATCATCCCACAAAGTGGCTTCTAGCCCACGAAAGCTTATGCCCAAATAAATCTGTTAGTCTTGAAGGTGCAGCTGGACTCCTTGTTGTTATCCTGGCTCTGTTACGCTATATGTAGTCAGGACTTAATACCTGGTTTATGGACAAGTGCACACTCCAGCAAAATTGTAAAGATGTTGCTCATAATCTCATCGTCTAATTAGACAGAATATATTAATACAGCAATACTAGTTTCTGTATCTTCTTCACTGTAGTAATTGTATAAGTGGCATGAACATGTTTATTCCATTAAACTGGGATGCAAAAGGGTAGTTAAGTTAGAATTGATGTTGCAGTGTTGTATTATATATCAATATCATGTATTGCATTTTGTAAAGCCCCATGGACATTTATAGTGCTACGTATGCTATCGATAATATTTTCAAGTAATATATAGATAATACTTGTCTGACCATTGTTTGTTGTTTTGTACAACCACTATACTAACTCAGATTCTGTACACAAATAACATTAATGCACATAAAAAGTCTCAAAGTGGCACTCAAACTATAGTGATGAGTGTGGTGTAAACAGAGTAGAGAATAGCAACAGCAGTGCCCTGAATCATCCAGTTCTCCAGTAAATGGTGAATGAAGAGGGGATCCTATCTGTATGTACATCTCCCACCTTCTAGTTAGTTATGGTTGCTGGATAAGATGTCTGTTACTGTATCTATCAGACTAGTCTTCAAGTCCTCCTCCCCTGTGAATAATCCCTGCCTCTGCTGCTACTCAGAACTTTTTCAAACTGCAGCAGCAGGAGCATGAAATGGACAATATTCTTGAGGGTATCACTGCTCCTATGGGATTCTGAGTACCAAATGTGAAACTGACCAGATGCTTGTTCTTTTCATAATGGAGCTGGGAAAACTATGAGTAGTAAAGAAGTACTGAACTGTAGCTCTACACACTCAGAAACACTAGGCTGTACTGGTTGAAACCTGGGTTCACCTTTGGAAAGTTACTGTTGCAACTATAAGGACCGGCAATTTTTTTTTTTTAAATGAAAGCTAAAATTATGTAGAAATGGATGGTTTAGTTCCTCACGCTTGCCAGAGAAAACTTTTCACTCACCACAAAGGATTGGACAAATGGATTTTTCAAGGCATGCTTAAGCTTAAAGGAGAGGAAGGTTTAATATTGCCAATACACATTGCACATAGTATGTAAAAGACAGAGAACATTTTCTTCAAAATGCACTAAATTCACTTATGGCCTGATTTTGTGAGTGCCCAGAACCTCACAAGTCTTACTGAAGTCAACAGGAGCTGTAGGTGTTCACTACTTTTGAAGTTCTGATCAGGAGAGCTCATCTTTCTAAACGCACACATTTAATATCTCACCAAATTTACATGCAGCACCTACCAAAAATATTTCTCAACTGAAATTTGTCATTCACCAAAGTAGTTGTGCACTTCCACAGGCTTTCATTTTTTATTTTTTATTTTTTTTTAAAGGGGAGCTTTTCCTGTCTCTTACAGATGTGGAGAATGTAAAAGTTTTAAATATACCCACCCTTTCCCCATCCCCCTTACCATCGTCTTCTCCCACCTCATGGTCCCCACTTGCATTTCTCGATACCTTGTCCTCTCCCTCCCATTCTCAGTTCCCAAACCCATTTCTTCCCTAGCTCCATTATTCCCTTCCCCTGCGTTTAATCTGTGTGTTTCAGGGGCAGCCTTTTGTGCCTTGTCTAGATTACGAGAAAAGGTGTTTTTTAATAAATGTGTTAGCTAACATGATTTAGTTAAGTGCTGTTTTAAAATGTTAACAAGCTTTGTAGACCAGTTGTAACAACTTTAAAATGTTCACTAGTTGTGGCTCAACCTATGAGGGAAGGTTTAAAAAACTGGACATGTTGAGTCTTGAGAAAAGAAAACTGAGGATGGACCTGAAAACACTCTTCAAATATGTTAAGGGCTGTTATAAAGAGAACAGTGACCCATTGTTCTCACCGTCCACTGAAGGTACGGCAAGTAGTAATGGGCTTAATCTGCAGCAAGGGATATTTAGGTTAGATATTAAGCTTTGGAACAGACTTCCAAGAGATGTTGTAGAATCCCCATCGTTGGAGTTTTCTCAGAACAGGTTGGACACACACCTATCAGGAATGATCTAGGTTTACTTGGTCCTGACTCAGCCCAAGGGGTGGGAATTGATGATCTGAGGTTCCTCCCAGCCCTACATTTCTATTCTATATTTCCATTTAGGGTTGATCATGACCAGCTCCCACATTTTTGAAGTTGTTAAAAACTGTCTATTCTAGGTTCTAGCATGTTTTTAAACATACTCAAAATGTATCAGCTAACACATTGGGGGGGGGGGACGGGACCTGCCTTTTTCCTAGCTAGCTCTACACTAGAAACTTTTTGTTGGTACAGTAGAAGCTCAGAGTTAGACACCTAGGGAATGGAGGTTGTTTGTAACTCTGAAATGTTCATAACTCTGAACAAGATGTTATGAGATGCTCCTCAGGGCAGACTGCTCAGAGCGAGGGCTCACAGCTCTGCCTGCGAACTTCAGCGTCTTCACCTCCTACCTGTATGTGGCTGCCTGGCGAGTGGGGGTGTGCACAGGCAGCTGGTTCTAGCCCCCTGGCTGCAAGGGTGATGAGTGAGGCACCCTGGGGTACCCTAGCACAGTGCAGTCTGTGGCCCTTTAAAGCTGAGCTGCTCCTCCAGAGCGCAGATTGCAGGTAAGAGCTTGGGTCCCAGCAGCAAACACTCCAGGCCAGGTTCCAGCAGGAGCTCAGGAAGTTTCTTTCCCGGAAGGGGATGGGAGAAGAGAACTGTACCCCTGGCTTACAGGAAAGCTGCAGACCTTAGCACTGGTTCCGCTCTGCCTGCTTGGGAGCTCATAGCTGTCCCTGTGAAACTCAACATCTTCACCTCCTACCTGTAAGTGGCTGCCCCCCATGTGGCAAGCAGGGGGCAAGGGGTGGGGACAGGCAGCCCAGATATGCCTACCTTTAAGATGCAATAAAGGCACAGTACAGTATCTGCTGGTTTGGTGTTTGTTTTTGGTTTTTTGGGTTTTTTTTTTTTTCTCTACTGCTGCCTGATTGCTTACTGCTGGTTCCACATGCTGTCCAGTTGACTGGTGAGTCCATAACTCTGGTGTTTGTATCTCTGAAGTTCTACTGTATAGTAATGTCAGTAGGCCTATGGGATTTTTTATGACATTTCTAAACTGCATACAAGTGCTTTTGCCAGGTTAGTTTATTTTGCTAATTGAATTGGTATAAATTATATGGGCAAAAGCAAAAGCTGTCTACACTAGGAGGGTTTGCTGGTATAGCTGTACAGGCAAAAATCTTTCTAGTGTAGACCTAGTTCCTGCCTAGACAAGGCCTTAGGGAGAAAGCTGTCTTTTTTCCCTGCAAGTCTGCTTACCACTTATACTACTTCCAGCTCTGATTCTTTCTTCCTCCCATCTAATATTAATGTGTCTCATCTCTATTACAGTAGAACCTCAGAGTTATGAACACCAGAGTTACGAACTGACCAGTCAACCACACACCTCATTTGGAACCAGAAATATGCAATCAGGAAGCCGCAGAGACACAAAAGAAAAAAAAAAAAAAAAGAGAGAGAGAGAGAGAGAGAAAAAGAAAAAGCAAATACAGTACAGTATCTGTTAAATGTAAACTACTAAAAGAATAAAGGGAAAGTTTAAAAAAGATTAGACAAGGTAAAAAAACTGTTTCTGTGCTTGTTTCATTCAAATTAGGATGGTTAAAAGCAGCATATTTCTTCTGCATAGTAAAGTTTCAAAGCTGTATTAAGCTCAGTTGTAAACTTTTGAAAGAGCAACTATAACATTTTGTTCAGAGTTACGAACATTTCAGAGTTACGAACAACCTCTATTCCCGACACATTTGTAACTCTGAGGTTCTACTGTACTATAATCACTGGTAAAGGGATCTGATCAGTACGAAGCCCTGAGGGAAAGGGAAAGCTTATTCCTTGTAAAAGTGAAAAGGGTGGAGAGAAAGATGGAGTCCACTTGTCTCCATGAAGAGCGAAGGAAGATCACATAACTAGATTTTGAGCAGGGCCAAGATCTCAAGCCCATCCTCAAGAACTCCAGGCAGACAGCTGGCAAACTGAATCAAGGTTGAATAAAGCAAACTCTCAGGTGACCCCTATCCAGAGAGTCAAAGTTTTAAAACTCTGTGAGCCTAGGATTGTGCATTGAATTTAAAGCCCTCTATCAAAATCCATCTTAATAACTTGTCAGTCACTACAGTCATACACCTGACAAACTAATTTTCATTTTCACTTAAACAGAACATATCCATTAAATGTATTCATAATACTCACCTAATTAGTCCTTTCATGTACCAAAATAGCAATTGCATACTAAAAATATTCTTAAATCTCAAATTGTCACTTGTCACTTAAAGTGACTTGACTGACATTATGTAACGTCATTGAACTTACCTAGCATGAAGGTTACATCAAATATGATTAACTATTCATTCACTGAATACATGATTTTTGTCAAGTTACTTTGGCTTGCTGCTGTATATGAAGACACATTAATCCCCAGAGCAGTCCCCACAACAAGAGCAACATGGCTCTAGTGCTGATACTCAAATCCATTTTTTAGTCCAAAGAAGATACTAAGATAGCTGTCAGCCAAAAAAGTAGAAATCCCTCAAGTGGCATACAATTGAGATGGGCACGAGAAATACTTTTGCTGCTCCAAGGTTCAGTTATTCGACAAGTCATACCATGTTATTCTCTGCATTCTATATAAACCTGGCAGTTCAGTCAGTCAGTTTCATACCAAACAAAAGTCCAACTCAAGAAGACAGCTAGCTCTTCAGTCTGTTCATGTTCCATATTTGATTTGTTCATTCTTTGCAAACACATTTTCAGACTTGCTGATAATAACTAGCTGGTTAAATTTCAAACTTCCTGAAGGCAGAAAGCTATTACTAATGAGCCTAGGAATGTATTTGGTATGCAAAAGCAATTTATGTGAAAATCGGTGGGCCAAATTCTCTGCTGGTATAGATACGCACAGTTCTACTGAAAGCCACTTTACACTAGCAGAGACTTCCATTCTGTCAATACAGATTATGTCAATCACATGATTAACTTTGTGGGTGTAAGAGTACTTTGTGTTTTCAACTGTAAAGAGGAAACTCTGCTTTCAATAATGACAGGTTTCAGAGTAGCAGCCGTGTTACTCTGTATCCGCAAAAAGAAAAGGAGTACTTGTGGCACCTTAGAGACTAACAAATTTATTTGAGCATAAGCTTTCGTGAGCTACAGCTCACTTCATCGTTAGTCTCTAAGGTGCCACAAGTACTCCTTTTCTTTCTGCTTTCAATGTGGCCCGACTGCTGTTTAAGAGATTTTTGATATCACTTTATCTACATAAACATCATCACATTTTAAATATACAACAACCCTGAATAATCTGTTGATAAATTACTGTAATGATCAGAAACTTCATATTTCAGACTGATTTATACCATGATTTTTATTAAACTAACTCAAATCCAGGAATATTTTATCAATGAAACACAAAGTATTTCCAAGTAATAATTAAAAAACAAAACAAAACCAAAAACCCACAAATGATCTCTACTCCTCACCTAGTTTTTTTTTTTCTTTTTAACTTTTTCTTCTGCAAGTTTAGTTGAAAGTAAATAATTACACACAACTGTTCAGAGTTTAACACTGCAGGAATGCAATATCCTCTTTTTAATAACATAGTAAAAAATGAAGAACCCTGGTATAGGAGTAGAGACATGCACAAGGACCCTATGGCACACAACACCCTCCCCCCCTCTCCCGGGGAGCAAGGGGGCACAGCACATCAGTGGGGGGAAAACAATGGACCTTGTTCTGAGGGAAAAGAGGGCATTGGGGATAATGGAGGACACAGAGCTCCTGGCATGTGTCAGAAGGGGAAATGTGGGCACAAAGAGCCACTGGCATGAGTAGGGCCCTACCAAATTCAAGGCCGTGACAAACGCATCACGAACCATGAAATCTGGTCTCCCCCATGAAACCTTGTCTTTTACCCTATGAAAGTATACAGTGTTTTGCAAACTGGGGGTCGTGACCCAAAAGGTATAGCTATATTGGCAAAAACCTTTCTAGTGTAGACCAAGGCTACTGTAGGGGGGTGTCACAGTATTGCCACCCTTACTTCTGCACTGCCTCCAGAGCTGGGTGCCTGGCCAGCAGCCACCGCGCTCCAGCTGCCCAGCTCTGAAGGCAACACCACCACCAGCAGCAGTGCAGAAGTAAGGGTCGCCTGGTATGGTGTATTTCCAACCTTACTTCTCTGCTGCTGCTGGTGACGGCACTGCCTTCAGAGCTGGGCATCCAGACAGCTACTCTCCAGCAGCCCAGCTCTGAAGGTAGCGCAGAAGCAAGGGTGGCAATACTGCGATACCCTCCCTCTTCCCCCCTCCTGACACACAATAGCTTTGCAACCATCACTTTGAGAAATGCTGACATAAGGGCTTTACATGTTTATATTTTGCTGTTTTAAAATACATATTCATGCTTTGTCATAACACCATGAAATTTAAGATTTAAATATCTGAAACCGTGAAATTCAAGATTTTTAAAATGCTATGACTGTGAAATTTACAAAAATGGATTGTCCATTTGGTTGGGCCACAGACATGAGGGATGGGGGAGGGAGTTTGCAGCAAGTCCCTGAAACAGAGGGGGATGGAGTATATCACACAGGGAGGGATGCAATGTGTACAATGAGCTCAATCTACAGAAGCAACAAAGCATGAGACCCCGTAGTCTATGGGAAGCCAGCATAGAGGAGGGAGGACAGGTTTGATGCGCATTACTCCTGGGGGAATTCTGCGCCTCTGCATGTGTGCATATTTAATGAGCCATGCAGATTTCTAATTTTTTGCGCAGAAAAAAGCTTCTGCCAAAATGTTGCTGTAGTTCTGTCTTCCCCTTTCCCCCTCCCCCCCCGGGTGCACTGTGGTGACAGAACAAAGTTGCAGCTTCCCGCCAGCGAGGGAAAAGAGAGACCTGCCTTCGCAGCTCTTTTCAGGCCAGGTCAGGAGATAGGTGCTGTAAGGTGCTGGGGTCAGACAGGGCTCATAAGGGCTAGTGGGGGAGGACAGACTGGAGCAGGGGCTGAATGAGAGTGGAGGCATAGGGCCATGGTGGGAGGGAGATGCAAAGACACATGGGGGTAGGGGAAGTGGGTGCAAAGCTACACAGGGACAGGGGAGTGGCTGGGTGACGGCACAGAGACATGTGGTGATGGGGGAGGAGTGCAGAGCTACATAGGGACAGGGGAGTGGCTGGATGAGGGCACAGAGACACATGGGGACAGGGGCAGATATGCCTGACTGAATGGGAGAAGCTAGGGGTCAGCCAAGGTCTGCATGGGGGAAGCTCCCTAACAATCCCTCCCCACTGCCCCCTCCCCCCTAAAAAACCTTGATTCATACTTTTCCCACCCAGTACCTAACAGCCCTCCGAGTTCACACCCAGGCTTCTTCCCAGCAATTCACTTCCCACTGTTACCCCTCACTCCCCCAAACCTTTGCACTGCTTCTGAGAGGTGTGGGAAATACGGTTCTGTATTGTAGTTTAAATGAATTATTACTCAGAGTTCTGTTTTAATATGCCTAGTAAGGAATCTACTTGTCAAAAAACATTTCCTTAATCTTTTTTTGTTGTCCGTATTGTTACAGACATACTTGCTGACAAGTATTTTGAAATAAATGACCAAAAATAATTGAAACTGGTGTGATTATATTGTGTTATTTTAACAAATAAAATATGCAGAATTTTGCAGAATTTTAAAATACTGTGCGCAGAATTTTTAATTTTTTGGCACAGAATTCCACCAGGAGTAGTGCACGCAGTAACTGATGTTGCTGAGGATATATGCTGCATAGTTGGAATCCCAGAAGTGCAACTCTACTCGGAAAAATGATTACATAAAATGTTTCCTTAAGAGAGCTCCTCCTTTTGTATTACTGTTTTTATTGCAGCACCACCTAGAGGCTTGTAGGCACTGAACAGACATAAACCAAACAATACCTCACCTAAAGAGCTTTGTGTGTTCACATCTAATCTGCTCAACTTTAATAACAAAAGTTACTACTTTTTCCACCTGTTAGCACTGCAATGAACACAGAGCTGTGCAAGAAAGACAGGTGGACATTATTATTGCTCATACATTAGCCACAGAATTGTTTATCAAGGCCCAATTGCAGTGCCAAATTCTACCTTTCATAACACCCATTAAAAATAATGGGGCTGCACAGCTGTTATTGAGGACTGAGTGTGAAGGCAATTCAAAATAAAAATTCTTTTTTTAGCAGTACAAGCTTTACAAGGGAGCTGTCAAAGTCCGTAAGAGACAAAAACCCTGGTCTCTGATAGAGATAGGTACAATATACCAAATGTCTGCCCAGAATACAGCACAGTGTGTTTAGGAGATTATTCCCTGTTACCACTTGTCATCACTATCCATTCCTGATTTGGTAACAGGTTGTGACATAGCATGATATCTCTTCCAACTCACCCTTTTCTGCACAATCACTCCTGTCTGGATTTGTGCTGTACTTTCCATCTCAAACGGAAAAGGAAACCTTTTGAAAACTAACCTGGCTACTTTTTGAAAGATACTGCTGACATAAATTGTACCACTACTAAATAACAGAAATATAACTTCTGCATTAAAATGGCATTTAAAATCTACTACCCAGTGATGTATGCCACTGGCAACATTCCAAGAAACTGATCCACTGAGAGGCGAAGATGGTTAGGACAGTTTAATAAAGTTAGAGTGTTGCGATATAACTAATGTTTTGAGAAAGTGTTCTGAGCTTCTTTTGTAAATACAGAACACTAGTTTGATAGTATTAACTCTAAGGCCATTTGGTAAGACACATATTTCTAAATACACCTAACAGACAACTTGTAGCTACTATACATATTTATTTCCACAAAATACTTCTAATTTTATTTCAATTTTATTTCAATAGTCCAGACATTCATTCATAACATTTGGTTTCCTTTCTTGCTTCCTGATTCTATCCACTTTCTATAGAGTTCTGTTTTTTATTGTTCAGAGCAGAACTGGCTTGGCTTATTCATATTAAAAAAACTTATCCATTAAATCGAAAAGGAATCTTGCAAAAAGTGGAAACAGTGATGAACTGCTAAGGATCAGTACAAGAGAACAGTGCAAGCACATAGGGGCAAAATCAGAAAGGCTAAGATACAGAATGAGTTACACCTAACAAGGGACATAAAAGGCAGTAAGAAGAGGTTCTTTAAATACATTAGGAGCAAGAGAAAGATGAAGGGAAGTGTAAATCCTCTACTTGGCAGGGAAGGAGAGCTAATAACTAATTATATAAAGAAGGCTGAGGTGTGCGATACTGAGGCCCATTGGTGACAATGTGCAAAGGATAACATGAGGGGACAAGTTCAGGCAGAAATAAAGAGCTTGCTGGAATTAGGTGTAATCACTGGGCCTAACAGTCCCTGGGCTTCCCCAGTTGTTATGAGTCACAAAAAGGATGAAAACATAAGGTTCTGCACTGATTACAGAAAATAGAATGCTGTCACACTAACTGATCCTTACCCTATGCCAAGGACTGAAGACACAGAGGGCTTTTAATGATATTTTATCAGCCAACACAGACTTTTGTAAAAAGAATAAACTGGATAAAGTTGTTTGGACTGAGACTAGTCAAGGGGGCTTTAATAAAGTAAAAGAGGTTCTGTCAGGAAAGCCAGTACTGGCGAGTCCTAATTTTAAAAAAGTGTTTGAGCTATGTACAGATTTGTCCAATTCCAGACTGGGGACAGTTTTAATGGAAGCCGGGGAAAGTAACAAGAAACACCCCACTGCACAGAACCACAGGAAACAACAACTCGAGGCTGCTGCGCTGGAGCACAGTGCTACAGGAATGTGAGATGGAGATTGTGCTCATCAAAGGGAAAGTAAATATGATAACAGATGCTTTGTCTAGGTAAGAGAGCCCAGAAATGAGAACCACAGAATAGCCAGTGGCTAGCCCTACTGCATCAATGTCGGGGGAGGTGTGACAAAGATGCCCATTGGTTATAATGGGCAAAGGGTACACTATTCTATATAAGCAACTCCTGTTTCAGACCTGACAAACTCACTACACCTCATATACCACTTTCATGGCATTTATCCAGGGACGGTAGCATGTGAGGTCTCTATTGAAAGCTTGTAACTTACGGATACTCAATCATTGCAAGACGTGTACATGGGTAATACTTAACTGTAACTATATTGAAAAATCCCACCCTAAGAATCTGGTGGAAATCATCATCTTCTCAAAGAAGAGCCTAGCCATCTCCTGCCCTTCAGATGAAAACTTTGAAAGGAGTAAAAAATTCAGGCTCGCACTTTTCAATAACCTTGAACAAATGTCTTTAATAACAGTAGTATTCTGAAAATATCACTGACTCTGCTCTTAAACTCTGACCAGTGTGAAAGGCACTGTAAATTAGCCTGCCCACCAAAGGACACTCTCCAGCCACAGGATTTCAGTCTTTTCTTCAAGGCTTTCATTTGATTTTTTCAAAAACAACACTCTCAATACAAGCTCAAATAAATTTGTTAGTCTCTAAGATGCCACAAGTACTCCTGTTCTTTTTGCAAATACAAGCTCAATATACCAATCGCCTTCCCCCACCCCCACACTGATAGGCTCTTGCAGAAGACTCCCTGCAGCTCGTATGCTCCTTACTAGCCTGATACCTGCACTCCACAGGCCATATGCCTGGGAGTTGCATACAAACTGCGCTCTCTCTCATGACCTAGGGATTCCTACAGGAGCCTACCTACTCCCTCTGTAGCTCTCCCAGCTACTAAACACTTGCTGGCTTTTATGAAGATCAACTGATCTTCAAGTTGTCACCTTTGCCAAGAGACAAATGATTAGTCAGAGATGGGGCAAAAGCCCAACTCTCCATAAAGGGACAGCCACCCTGTGACAAGCACATAAATCATACAGGGAGGGCATCTGGACAGGTATGGAAAATCTTAAAGAAAAAAAGATACAAGGTAAGAAAAATTTCCTCTTCTATGATCTATACTAGTCCGGATTATTGGGATCTCCCAAATTAATCAATCACTTTAGAATGGGTGAGATCATCATTTGACTACCTCCTACAACACCTTTCTGATAAGGCTATGACTGCAAGACTATTTTATAATAATATATGACAAAGGTGCAAGTAAAAGACCAGGAGGCAGCCTTGTAAAATCTCTACTAAAAAAGCTTTTCCTCTTTCTGAGGATGAAGGTTCTACTGAACAGATAAAGCTAGCTTTAAAAGAGTGTGATGCTTCCTTTTCCACTGCAACATAAGCCCTCTGAACAGTTCCCTAATCCATTTAGAAATGGTGGACTCAGAGGCCACTTGAGCTTTAAATCCCAACAAAGAATGAATAGACTGAGACAGTCTCTCTTCAGTGTAAACTGAACTGTACTGCATAACCATATGCTACCATGTAATGATTAGTCAAACATTGTTTGGGCACAGGTGATTAAGATGTTCATCAGCCTTTCCCTGATGCAGGAACTCCTGACTCGGACCTTGAATCTTCAGGCTGACTGTTTAAAATCAGAAAGGACCTCCTGTTGTTTTGTACCTCTTCTTTGGAAATGAAAAGTTAATTCAGTTGAAGCATGCCATCTTCTTGAATTGTCTTTGGTTCTTTTTTCCTGGAAAGCAGACCCTAGTCTTCTTGGATCTGCTTTTGGTTGGACTACAATCCTGTCGTTCCCATCTGGACCTATCCTGGTTTAGGCCTCCGTCCTTTGAGCAGCTAAGGTTTGTTGGATCTTCTCCAAGTCTTCCCTGAAAAGAAGTCTGCCTTTGAAAGGCCGGTCAAAGCAAGACCAGTGAGGAAAAACTGGCTGCCAAATGTTTTAACCACAGGGCTCTCCTGCCTGCCTCCAAGGTGAGCATGGCTCCTGAAGTCACTTGGATTTTATGTCACATAGGAACAAGAGCCAAGAAATTAGAGACCCTTGGCCAGCTCAGAGTCATCATCTTTGGAGACCTGCTAGTGCCTGTAGCCACTTCACCATCCCTTGGGAGGTGCGTGCTGCCTAAATTGAAAGTTATACTGATGGGCTTGAAGCCTTCAAGGATCTTTTCAGAGATACCTCACTTTCTTCGGTGAAGAGGCTCTTTGACAGCTCTTCGTCCTTCCACAGGAATTGTTGTCCTCTCTTTGACCCCTGATATGGCAGTGGCAAATTAAGTTCAAAGTGCATTCTTCAGGAATCTGCAAACAGATAGCCTGAAAAAAAATACCTGAGAAGTGTAAAGTGGCCCTTTCAATTCAACACAGCATTAATGCTGAAGTCAAAAGATGACTCACTGCTCATCAGAGACATCCACCTAATATGGCTATACACCAATCTTGTAGGAAGTGCAGTATATTGGGATGAAGGGTAGTGGGGAATCAACAGTTGAACCCCCAAAAACATTACAAATCACCTCTACTCTTGCCCACGAGGAAGAGAGGAAAAGCATCCACTTGGCCAAGTGACAAAAGCCTCACCCACCTTGTGGATACTAAAATCTCAAATCATCTCCATAGTCTTCTTAGTACCAAATTCCCTAATTGTCCCCCCTCATCATTTAACAAAACATCCAGCTCCCACATCCCCAACTTTTCCAATGCAGTTTTGCACTGTGAATAAATAAAATTGTGCAGCACATTGAAAACTGAAAGTCTGGGATAAATTCAAAATAAAACAGTCCAAGAGATGCAGTATAGATTGTATTATTTATTTTCATGTTTAACTAAGAACTGCCAGTTTTGAATTTACTTGACGAAGCTGCAGATTTTCCAGTTCAAAAGAACATTTAATTATTCTATCAATTTCTGCCCAGCAGATTTAGAGACAAAAGGGTGATGTATCACAGTGAAATCACATCCTTGCAAAAACATGATGAGTGCTTCAGATATATGCAATGCAATTGTAATTTTCTTCAGAAAGTCACAAATTGTTTATGTATATGATTCAAAATTAATGTTGAAAAATACCAGGGTGGGAGAACTGAAAACATTAAAAATATATTTAAAAACCTTCATGGAAAAAACAACCTTAAATTTAAATGTAGTGATGCAAATATTGCTGCCTAAGAAATTATAGTTTTAAAAGAAATATGTCCGTGGATGTAAATGTTTTGTAATTTGAAAGGCCAAAATCTCCTGGCCTTTCTAGCAGAACAGTTTAAGTCTGAACCTGTAACTCTATTTATAGAGCTTGGGCTCATCACTACAATAGTTGATTGTGCCGTGCAGCTGTTTTGTATATCTAGAAGGGCAGGAAAGAACAGACTATGCTTTGATCTTTCCCTTTTTTTGGAGATTTAAAACAACAAAAATTGTCACCAGGAAGAGAGACAATATTTTTGGATGACAAAACATTTTTGGATGACATAAGTATCAATTCCAAAAGCTATGGTTTACATCGGGTATAGAGGGCTGGGATGAAGCCAACAGGGTCAACTGCATAGCAACACTGTAAATACCAACTGAATTGGGGAAATGGATGTAAACTACTATACCTATCTCAAAAACATGTCAATAAAACTAGTTCCAATGAATCTTTGTACACAAAGCAAGCACTGCAAGTGAAACACATACAGAACTGCTACACTAGATGGCCCATTCAAACTAAATACCACATTATTGTAAAATCACATGAACTGTTCCTCAGGAAATAAAAATCAAATATTTGCTCAAGATATCCTTTGCAAGATAAGATATAAGTTATGTGCTATAACTAAGTAGTAGTTGTACAACCAGTGGGTATTGAAGATTTTTTAAATGTATTCAAAAGGTATAATATACAAGTGTTAACATTACTAAAAAAGAAATAGAAACATGTATTTATAAAAGTCAAATAAAAAAAATCACAAAGCTACCAAGTATATAAACAGTTACGAAGGTTAAAATTTTTCAGACGTGAATATGAAACCTTGTCCAATCTGTTTTTCCAAAACTCTTGAATTAAGGCAATGTCTGTTACACATTCGTGCTGGAACAGTGCAGTGCATGCTGCTTTGATTATGCACTATTTGTCCTGAAAATTTTGTTGCAAAATATACTACCCTGGCATTTTAAGTGAAAAGGACCTATGATTAAGGATACAATTTAGTCACGGAGGTCATGGCAGTCACAAATTCTGTGACTTTATCATAGAATCTTAGAATACCAGGGTTGGAAGGGACCTCAGGAGGTCATCTAGTCCAACCCCCTGCTCAAAGCAGGACCGATCCCCAATTAAATCATCCCAGCCAGGGCTTTGTCAAGCCTGACCTTAAAAACTTCTAAGGAAGGAGATTCCACCACCTCCCTAGGTAACGCATTCCAGTGTTTCACCACCCTCCTAGTGAAAAAGTTTTTCCTAATATCCAACCTAAATCTCCCCCACTGCAACTTGAGACCATTACTCCTTGTTCTGTCATCTACTACCTCTGAGAACAGTCTAGAGCCATCCTCTTTGGAACCCCCTTTCAGGTAGTTGAAAACACCTATCAAATCCCCCCTCATTCTTCTCTTCTGTAGACTAAACATCCCCAGTTCCCTCAGCCTCTCCTCATAACTCATGTGTTCCAGTCCCCTAATCATTTTTGTTGCCCTCCACTGGACTCTTTCCAATTTTTCCACATCCTTCTTGTAGCGTGGGGCCCAAAACTGGACACAGTACTCCAGATGAGGCCTCACCAATGTCGAATAGAGGGAAATGATCACGTCCCTTGATCTGATGGCAATGCCCCTACTTATACATCCCAAAATGCCATTGGCCTTCTTGGCAACAAGGGCACACTGTTGACTCATATCCAGCTTCTCGTCCACTGTAACCCCTAGGTCCTTTTCTGCAGAACTGCTGCCTAGCCATTCGGTCCCTAGTCTGTAGCGGTGCATTGGATTCTTCCGTCCTAAGTGCAGGACTCTGCACTTGTCCTTGTTGAACCCCATCAGATTTCTTTTGGCCCAACCCTCCATTTACTGTGCGCCCCTGACCTCCCACCCCAGCATGGCTTTGGTTGGGGCTGTGCGCCTCACCCTGCTGGCTGTGACAGGGGCTGAAGCCAGAGGCATAGGTCCCCCCACGCCCCGGCTATGTCCAGGGCTGGGGCTGCCACCTCTATCCCCTTGTGGCTGTCGTTGGAGCCAGGACTGTGTGCCCTTGCCCCGTTGCTGAAGCCGGGGCTAGAGCTGGGACTGTGTGCCACCCCACCCTTGCTTGCGGCTGGGACTGTGCCCCAACTCATGGCAGTGGGGCTCCTCCCCCACCAGCCATGCCCCTCACCACCACCCCGTTATTTTTAGTAATGTCACAGATAGGTGACATTACTAAAAATATGCATCCGATGAAGTGAGCTGTAGCTCACAAAAGCTTATGCTCAAATAAATTGGTTAGTCTCTAAGGTGCCACAAGTACTCCTTTTCTTTTTACAGATAGGTCACACGCTCCCATGAATTTTTGTTTATTGCCCGAGACCTGTTTATGACTTTTACTAAAAATAACAGTGACAAGATCTTAACCTTACATATGATAAAATGATCCAGAATCTTTTACAGCATACTAATTGCTATTCAGCTGTACTAGCTTTTTGCTTTACACAAACTTTGTTTCAAATTTGGGAGGAAGGAGGTTAGGGATGAGTGGAGGGGAGGGGAGGGAGGTGAATCAAAATAGTTCAAAACAAGGTAAAGGCTTGTGCTAGTGTCAGTTCACTGGCAGATCTTCTGGAAGAGACAACGCCTTTGGAATTTTCACCAGAAAGAGTTCTTCCAGTGTTGTAGTTTAAACATCAGAAGTAACACAGAAATTGCTAACTATGTAACAATTTTATCTTTTTCTTTATTATTATATTCTTCCCCAAAGAGGAACTGTATTTGTGTAGTGGTTCTCAAACTTCTTTGATTGGGTCTCCCTTCTTTGTGTCTGTAGTCCCTTATGCCCTCCCACCCCAAGTACATATACCGCCACCCAGCTCTGAAAGCAGAAAGGAGAGCAGCAGCTGCTGGCCGGGTGCTCAACTCTGAAGGCAGCACCACACCAGCAGCAGTACAGAAGTAAGGGTGGCAATGTGAAAAGTGATTTTTGTCAATATCACTTTTCACAGCAGACTTACCACCCCATTGCCACTCTTACTTCTGCGCTGCTGCTGCCACACCAGGGCTGACAGCTGGAGCCCCACTGCTGCCTCCCAGTGAGAGATTTGGGCGAAGGGGGAGAAAGAGAGCCTGAGTGGCAGGGCTCCGGCTATCAAAGCCTGGCTGGCAGGGCTCCGGCTGTCCCCTTTATCTCATCCCCCACCTCTTGAATGTGCTCGGCCCTTCTGCATGAGCCCCAGTTGCCCGGGACTGACAGCCAGAGCTTGGGGGGAGGGGGGAAAAAGCACACAGCTCCTGCCTCCCTTGACACATTCCCACACCTCCCTTGACACATACCCACACCTCCCTTGAGAGGCCAGCCACATAGTTTGAGAACAACTGTATTTGTGGATAGGGTTTCTTAAAAATAAATCCCCTAACAAAATTTTCTTATTCACCTTACAATACACCACCAGTCCTCTGCTTAAGAGAAGAAGCTAGCCGTGACTAAAACTGAGATGGAAAAGAAAAATTACGCAAGCCTTATACACAATTCTCAAGGCTACTAACCGAATCAGTAAGATATTAATGAAGGAAAGCCCTTAAAGATCTTTCAGCAAAAGTTTCTTCAGCAGATGGCCAAGTGCAACTAGTACAGTTACTCGATAAAGCTCAGGCTTCTGCAAATCCCTTTTGGTGCTGCACATGCCCTTATTTAGCCAGTTCCTCCATAAAACACCCTTTTACTCCTCTGGGGAGAAGAGAGACTGGTAACGCTTTTTATTATATCAAAAAAATTCAGCTAGCAATAGACCATTTGGATGCTTTACCATCTTTTCAGGTAGCATAAAAGGTAAAGAAGAGAGTTACGGTACCGCTGAAGGTATCAATTAAGTTATGGTAATTTTTTAGGTGCACTTGCACTCTTTATACATAAGGATCGTCTCTTTTAAAGGTCAGGGTGAGTAAATGACATTATTATAGTGCTCATCATCATCAATAACTGATCATACAGAAGAAGTTACTGTTGTCAAGAAATCTATTTTGAAGATAAAAAAATTTATTTCATAAGTGCACCTGTCAGGATTTGGAAGTACTACATTTTGATCCCATGAACAACATTTTCTAGTCTGAATCAGATTTATTTGACTCACATTTTGCAGGAACCAGTAAAATTGAGAGTGGCTTGTTAACTGACCTTTTGGCTAACATACATTTCTGGGCAGCCACCTGAACCTGAGCACATTAAACACAGCAAATGACCATCCTTTAAAGGAGATAAAAATGTATTAGGTTTCCATTATAGTAACATCCACAAAGTGCTAAAGTCTTATCATACTTACACTATGTAATCCCTGCCTCCACGGCCTTGTCTAAAGCACGATTTAAAGTGTGATGTTAGCACATGTACGTGCTAACTAACATTTTAAAAGCCTAATGTAAGACAATGTACATTGTCTTTACCAAGTATTAAATTGGTTGAGTTAAAGTCTAGAAGGGGAGTCTAGGAAGAGAGTGTAGCTTTTAACTCAACCAGTTTACCACCTGCTCAAGTCAGATGTGTCTTATCTGCACTAGATTTATCAAACATGTTAGTTAACACGTATTAGGTAACAATGCACCTTCAAAATGTAGTCTAGATAAGGCCAAACTGTTCATAATCTAAGACGACAAGCAGGACTGGGACTCCTAAGCACTACCCCAATACCAATAATAATAATTAGGGCTGTTGATTAAACACAGTTAACTCACGCAATTAACTCAAAAAAATTAACTGCGATTAAAAAAATTAATCGCGATTAATCACACTGTTAAACAATAGAATACCAACTGAAATTTATTAAATATTTTCGGATGTTTTTCTACATTTTCAAATATATTGATTTCTATTACAACACAGAATACAAAGTGTACAGTGCTCACTTTATATTATTTTTGTTACAAATATTTGCACTGTACAAATGATAAACCAAAGAAACAGTATTTTTCAATTCATCTCATAGGAGTACTGTAGTGCAATCTCTTTATCATGAAAGTGTAACTTACAAATGTAGATTTTTTTTTGTTACATGACTGCACTCAAAAGCAAAACAATGTAAAGTAAAGTAAAACTTTAGAGCCTACAAGTCCACTCACTCCTACTTCTTGTTCAGCCAATTGCTAAGACAAACAAGTTTGTTTAAATTTACGGGAGATACTGCTGACTGCTTCTTATTTACGTCACCTACAAGTGAGAACAGGTGTTCGCATGGCACTTTTGTAGCCGGAGTTACAAAGTATTCACGTGCCAGATACGCTAAACATTCATATGCCCCTTCATGCTCCGGCCACCATTCCAGAAGGCATGTTTCCATGCTGATGATTCTTGTTAAAAAAAATGAGTTAATTAAATTTGTCATTGAACTCCTTGGGGGAGAACTGTATGTCTCCTGTTCCATTTTACCTGCATTCTGCCATATATTTCATGTTATAGCAGTCTCGAATGATGACCCTGCACATGTTTGTTTTAAGAACACACTCTCATCAGATTTGACAAAACGCAAAGAAGATACTAATGTGAGATTTCTAAGGATAGATAGAGCGCTCGACCCAAGGTTTAAGAATCTGAAGTGCCTTCCAAAATCTGAGAGGGATGAGGTGTGGAGAATGCTTTCAGATGTCTTAAAAGAGCAACACTCCTATGTGGAAACTACAGTACCCAAACCACCAAAAAAGAAAATCAACCTTCTGCTGGTAGCATCAGACTCAGATGATGAAAATGAACATGCGTCAGTCTGCCCTGCTTTGGATCTTTATCGAGCAGAACCCATCATCAGCATGGACGCATGTCTTCTGGAACGGTGGTTGAAGCACGAAGGGACATATGAATCTTTAGCACATCTGGCACATAAATATCTTGCGTTGTCAGCTAGAACAGTGCCATGAGAATGTCATGTCTGGTGACACTGTAAACAAGCCGTGGGCAGCCTTATCTCCTGCAAATTGTACCCAAACTTGTTTGTCTGAGCAACTGGCTGAAGTAGGACTGAGTGGACTTGTAGGTGCTAAAGTTTTACATTGTTTTATTTTTGAATGCATTTATTTTTTGTACATAATTCTACATTTGTAAGTTTGACTTTCATTATAAAGAGATTGCACTACAGTACTTGTATTAGGTGAATTGAAATATACTATTTCTTTTGTTTTTTACAGTGCAAATATTTGTAATAAAAAATAAATATAAAGTGAGCACTGTGCACTTTGTATTCTGTGTTGTAATTGAAATCAATATATTTGAAAATGTAGAAAACATCCAAAAATATTTAAATAAATGGTATTCTATTATTAACAGCGTGATTAATAGTGCAAGTAATCACGATTATTTTTTTTAATCCCGACTAATTTTTTTAATCACTTGACAGCTCTAATAATTAAAAAAATAGGGAAGAAGAACGCACTTTAGGACTGACTGAAAATTTTCCATCTAAATTTTTTGATGGAAAATTGGGTTTTTGACTAAGCAACATTGTTTGTGAAAAGTATCTGCTTTCTATGTAAAATCTTGATTTTTTGCCAAAAGGTCAAATGCCTGAAAACCAAAATATTCTGATTCAGATATCCCGCCTCAGTGACTCTGTGGAAGTGGTAGTTTAAATTTCTCATGTTCCCGTTCTCCTCTGTTGGCCACGCCCCCCACCCACATGACATTTCCCAGGATGCACTACAACCATGGGCCATGGGGAGACCACGGTGAATCATGAAATTTGTGGTCTAACCAGGGAGTCTGACCTACAGAGGAGAATGGGAACACGAGGCACACAAACTACAACTAACATGATAGCATTTTCAAATCAAAATATTTTGGTTTTTTGACAAAGTATTCCAGTTTTTTATTTTGGGGGAGAAAATGTCAATTTTCTGCAGAGGAAAAAATAAATTTACCAACCAGTTCTAAAAAAACCGTACAAATGGTGTGAAAGAAGGCATGAATAGGGTTGTGGGAGAAGCAGACAGATAGGGGGTCAACAGCAAATTACAAAAGAGAAGGGGTAACAATAAGAGACAAGGATTGATAAGTAGGGAGGGGGAAAACTATGAAGGTGAGGATAAGCACTTCACCTTGATAACAATGAAAAAAGAATTAAGAATATTCAGAGAGATAGAAAGGAGGCATGGTCAGAACAATTGGCAAAGAAATGGCACATTTGTAGCAGCCTTTTCTACTGACTGGCAGAGGTGACATGAGGAAGAAGTAGCAAAGGTAGTCAAGATAGGAGACAATGAGTGTCTGGCTAAGAGCTTAAGCAGTGTGTATAGAGAGAAAAGGTTGGATCCACGGAGTATAAAACAGGAAAATTTGAACATGGTATGGACAAGAGGGACAAGGGAGTAAAAGATAAAGCCCACATTACAGCCCCATCTGACAGGAAGGATGAAGGCAGTGTCAGGAGTTATTGAAAATGTGGGAATGCAGAGAGTTTTGGAGGAAAGATAGAGTTCAGTTTTAGGTATGTTCAGATGACAGCAAAATACCCAGGCGAGTCACTGGCATAAGGAAGATAGCAGAAGACATTTGAGGAGAATGAGATCACCCAAGGGGAAAGAGAGAGAGAAAAGGAGAGGCCATGGCTGGAATCGGGAGAGGCAGCCAACAAAGAACGACCAAAAGAGACTGTCATAAACATACAGCTAAGGGTAGCATAAAATTCCTCCTTTACCTGTAAGGGGTTAAGAAGCTCAAATAACCTGGATGGCACCTGACCAAAAGGACCAATAAGGGAAGAAGATCCTTTCAAATCTGTGTGGGGACGTTTTGTTTGTGCTCTCTTTGTGGGTGCTCTCTTGGGACAGAGAGGGGGACCAGGCAGGAAAAAAATGTCTTCTAAAACTTTACCTGAAATAAGCATATAAGATTACAAAAATTGTAAGTAAAGCAAGGAAATGCATTATATTATCTTTTGTTTTAGCTTGTGAATTTTCCCTTTGCTAAGAGGGAGGTTTATTCCTGTTTTTTGTAACCTTAAAGTTTTGCCAAGAGGAGAATGCTCTGTGTTTTAAATCTTATTACCCTGTAAAATTACCTTCCATCCTGATTTTACAGAGGTGCTTTTACTTTTTTTCCTTTATAATAAAGTTCTGCTTTTAAGAACCTGATTGGTTTTTAGTGTCCTAAAAACCCAAGGGTCTGGTCTGTGCTCACCTTGTTTACCTATTTGGTTGGTATATTATTCTCAAACCTCCCCAGGAAAGGGGGTGAAGGGGCTTGGGGGGATATTTTGGGGAAACAGGAACTCCAAGTGGTCCTTTTCCTGAATCTTTGTCTAACTCACTTGGTGGTGGCAGCACCAAGGAAGAATTTGTGCCTTGGGGAAGTTTTTAACCTAAGCTGATAGAAATAAGCTTAGGGGGTCTTTCATGCGGGTCCCCACATCTGTACCCCAGAGTTCAGAGTGGGGAGGGAACTGTGACAGAGATGCTGCAGGAATGAGCAAAGTAACAGAAGAACCAGGAGAAGATGGTGTCACAAAAGTCAAAGAGGACTAATCTCAAGGAGGAAGGTATTATTAGCAATGTTAAAGCAGCAGATTAGACTAGGATGATGAGAAGTATGGATGTAGAAGAGAGAAGCTAGACTGGAAGAGATCCAGGTGAGAACTAAGAAAAACCTCAAGCAACAGTTGTAACTGGCAAGTCTGATTAACTCAGATGTAAAAGAAAGAAAGAGAATGGCAAATGGAGTCATGGGTGAGGTTTTTAGCTTAGTTTTTTTGAGGACAGGAACGGTCATAACATGCTTGTATTCTGACCAGAAGAATACAGATGAGAATTAATGATTAAGGAAGGAGATGGGGAGAGGTGAAAGGGAAGTCAGGAGGAGGTGAGATCACAGGTAGGGTGGGACACTGTACGGAATCTGGGGGACACCTTAGGATATTATGAATACCAATATTGTAAAATTGCAATGAGTTGTGCCAGATATGCTGTGTAAGGTATCTGCAAAAATTTTATCATTTGCCAAGTATGATAATATTGTTTATATGTTTGTATCATCTTTGTATTGTGAGTTATAGATATATATGGTATATCTGGTTTCAGAGTAGCAGCCGTGTTAGTCTGTATCTGGAAAAAGAAAAGGAGGACTTGTGGCACCTTAGAGACTAACAAATTTATTTGAGCATAAGCTTTCGTGAGCTACAGCTCACTTCATCGGATGCATTCAGTGGAAAATACAGTGGGGAGATTTATATACACAGAGAACATGAAACAATGGGTGTTACCATATATCTGTATTTCCAAACTTGTGATGTGCATCTGGGTGACACCCCCAGACAGATTGGCATCAGCACTGCCTAGCCTGCTTGATGGCCCATCAAGGAACATCAACTATACAATGAATCCATTGAAAGGAACAAGGACTACCCCTTATGACTCAGCAATACATGCAGGGGCATGCCTATGGACAGAACTCTAAGGCTTCCATGCTAGGTCCTCGGCAGCTTGTGTTCGGAACAAAGGAAATACAAGCTGCACGGCCAAAAAAACCCTAAAAGACAGCTGCATCTTCTCCATTTTGTCTTCAATCCTGCTTCTTACCTCTGGAGTAACTTTTCTTCAAACTGAAGCTCTGAACAAAGGACTGAATGACCCATCGAAGGTGTGGATGTGTTCCAGAGGGACTTTCAAGCCAGTAAACTCACCAATGCTGCTAAGAACCTGATATATGGACTGTGAAGTCTTTGTATGTATGTGACTGCTTTATCATTTAACATCTCTCTTCTTGTTTTCTTTATAATAAACCTTTAGTTTGAAATGCGAAAAGAACAGTTACTCACTTTCTCGTAACTGTTGTTCTTCGAGATGTGTTCATAGAATCATAGAATATCAGGGTTGGAAGGGACCTCAGGAGGTCATCTAGTCCAACCCCCTGCTCAAAGCAGGACCGACCCCCAACTAAATCATCCCAGCCAGGGCTTTGTCAAGCCTGACCTTAAAAACTTCTAAGGAAGGAGATTCCACCACCTCCCTAGGAAACGTATTCCAGTGCTTTACCACCCTCCTAGTGAAAAAGTTTTTCCTAATATCCAACCTAAACTTCCCCCATTGCAACTTGAGACCATTACTCCTTGTTCTGTCATCTGCTACCACTGAGAACAGTCTAGATCCATCCTCTTTGAAACCCCCTTTCAGGTAGTTGAAAGCAGCTATCAAATCCACCCTCATTCTTCTCTTCTGCAGACTACACAATCCCAGTTCCCTCAGCCTCTCCTCATAACCCATGTATTCCAGTCCCCTAATCATTTTTGTTGCCCTCTGCTGGACACTTTCCAATTTTTCCACATCCTTCTTGTAGCGTGGGGCCCAAAACTGGACACGGTACTCCAGATGAGGCCTCACCAATGTCGAATAGAGGGGAACGATCACGTCCCTTGATCTGATGGCAATGCTCCTACTTATACAGCCCAAAATGCCTTCAGCCTTCTTGGCAACAAGGGCACACTGTTGACTCATATCCAGCTTCTCGTCCACTGTAACCCCTAGGTCCTTTTCTGCAGAACTGCTGCCTAGCCATTCGGTCCCTAGTCTGTAGCGGTGCAAGGGATTCTTCCATTCTAAGTGCAGGACTCTGTACTTGTCCTTGTTGAACCTCATCAGATTTCTTTTGGCCCAATCTTCTAATTTGTCTAGGTCCCTCTGTATCCTATCCCTACCCTCCAGCGTATCTACCACTCCTCCCAGTTTAGTGTCATCTGCAAACTTGCTGAGGGTGCAGTCCACGCCATCCTCCAGATCATTAGTGTTGTTCATATCCATTCCAATCAGGTGTGTGTGCACGCATATGCATGGCAGCCAGAAGATTTTTCCCATAGCAGCATCCATCTGGTTGGCCTGGGTGCCCCCTGGAGTCACGTCTTCATAGTGCTCAATATACAGCCCTGCTGACCCCCACCCCTTCAGTTCCTTCTTGCTGGCTACTCCGACAGAGGGGTAGGAGGGCGGGTATTGAAATGGACATGAACAACACATCTCGATGAACAACAGTTACAGGAAGGTGAGTAACCGTTCTTTCTTCTTCAAGTGCTTGTTCATGTCAATTCCAATCAGGTGACTCCCAAGCCCAAGTTCTGGAGGCGGGGTTGGAGTTCAGATGTCCACTGATTGGAGCACTTCTCTACAAAGGCTGCGTTGTCTCTGGCCCGCTGGGTGACGCATAACGGGATGTAAAGGTACGTATTGAGGACCATGTCACTGCTCTGCATATTTCCTGGGTGGGAACGTGTGCCAGGAACACTGCTGAAGAAGCCTGCGCCCTGGTGGAGTGCGCTTTGAGCAGAGGGACAGGCACCTCTGCTAGGTTGTAGCACTCTCGGATGCAGGACATGATCCACGACGAAATTCATTGAGAGGAGACTGGAAGATTTTTTATCCTGTCTGCCACGGCCATAAACAGTTGAATGGACTTCTGGAACAGTTTTGTTCTTTCGATGTAAAAGGCGAACACTCTGTGGACGTCCAATGAGTGAAGCCTCTGCTCCCTGCTACTTAAGTGAGGCTTAGGATAGAACACTGGGAGGAAGATGTCCTGGTTGATGTGAAATTGGGAGATAACCTTCAGGAAGAAAGCTGGATGTGGCCTGAGCTGAACCTTGTTCCTTATAGAACACTGTGTAAGGAGGCTCTGATGTCAGGGCCTTGAGCTCAGACACCCTCCTGGGTGAGGTTATCGCTACCAGAAATGCCACCTTGTACGAGAGGTAGAGCAGGGAGCAAGTCACCAGCAGTTCGAATGGCAACCCCATCAGTTTGGAAAGGACCAGATTACGTCCCAGGCCGGGACCGTTTGTTGGACATGTGGATATAGCCTGTGAAGACCTTTCAGGAAACAGCTAACCATAGGTTTGGCAAAGACCGAGCGGCCTTCTGCACCTGGACGGAAGGCAGAAATGGCAGCCAAGTGAATCTTTATTGATGACATGGACAGCCCCTGCTGCTTAAGAGGGAGTCCAGTATGAGTGGTATAGAGGCGAGCATTGGAGACGGACAGTGTTGCGTCAACCAGATAGAAAATCTCTCCCATTTGGCCAGGTAGGTAGCCCTCGTGGAAGGTTTCCTACCGCCAAGGACAACTTGTCTAACCGGGTCCGAGCAGGAGAGCTCCCTCAGGATCAGCCATGGACCTTCCAAACCACGAGGTGCGACAATTCGAGGTTCAGGTGCTGGAGATGGCCATGATCCTGAATTATTAAGTCCGGGAAGAATTGCAAGGTATCTGGGGCTTCCACGGGCATCTCCAGGGGAGATGTTGGCAGGGCCAGGCTGGAGCTATCAATATCACTGAAGCTTCTTTCCTCCATATCTTGAGGAGCACCTTGTGAATGAGAGGGATGGGTGGGAATGCACAAAGGAGATGGCATCCCCATTGGAGGAGGAACACGTCTGCTATGGAGCCTGGACTGTGATTCAGGAAGGAGCAAAATTGTGTCGCATGACAAACAGGTCTGTCTGGGGAAAGCCCCAAGTTTGTGACATCTGGGCATAGGGACTACTCATAGCTGTGGAATGACCTGCTGAGATAGTCCGCCAACTTGTTCTGTACTCCAGGGCGGTACGATGCTTGCAGGTGTATCGAATGCTCTACACAAAAGTCCCACCCCAGAGCCTGGACCCCCAGCAAGAGCTCTCACCCCACCACTGCACTCCAACCCTCTGCCCCAGCCCTGAGCCCCCTCATGCACACTGAACCCCTCATCCCTGGCCCCACCCCAGAGCCCGCACACCCTCTGCCACAGCTCTGAGCCCCCTCCCACACTCCGATCACAAATCACGTCCATATTGGTGCACACAAAATTAATTCTGCACGTTCATAGGAAAAATTAGAGGAAACACTGATCACCAGTCTTTGGGAGAATCTGCTCTCCCTTTTGCAGCCTGCCCTGACTTTGGCATTTTCAGTGAAGTCCCCATTTTTTTGAGGACAGGGACGGTCATCACTTGCTTGCATTCTGAACAGAAGAATACAGATGGGAAGTAAAGATTAAGGAAGAAGTTGATGGGGAGAAGTGACAAGGGACTGTGACGGTGCCCCCCATAAGGCTTTAGGAAAATATGCTTATGAATATTATATATATATATATATATATATATATATACATATATATATATATATATATATATATGAATGACATAACTGGAATATGTTTTATGCTACATATGCCATGTAACATATCTATGTAAAGATTATGCTATACTGAATCTATTAATCCTATTTGTATCCATGTATCACTTTTTGTGTTCGAAGTTATGAATATTGGGTGTGTACTGGCTTGATTTTTAAGTAGCCTTGGTAAGCATTTGGTCAGCTTCTTGAGAAAGGAATATCCAAGTTAAATGCCCAAACAAAAAATACTTAACGGACAATGGACCTTGAAGACGCCAATCTACATCTGAGCTTTCCCAGGAATGTGGCTTGGCTGGTAAGAAACTCAGTCATACACAGACATGTGACTTGCCCATGTGACTCCAAAACTCGATTCTGTAGCTGGATTCTACATGGAGGGAGAAGGGGATATCCACCCACAGGAGAAAATCTATTTACACCCCTGGGAGACCGCTCCATTTTATCTTCAGCTGGCTAAGGAGATAGCCTCTCCACGCCCAAGGATACCTGAAAGAAAATCGAACAAAGGAAAGTAACTACAGGGGGTTTGAGTGATTGCTGGACCCAGACTAGAAGGAGTCTAGTTTGTAAAAGGAAGCTTACTGGAATTCCTCTAAGGGTGAGGTTTTTAATCTGTATTCAGAGTTCTTACTGTATTAGACATAGACTTGCGTGTTCTATTTTATTTTGCTTGGTAATTCACTTTGTTCTGTCTGTTACTACCTGGAACCACTTAAATCCTACTTTCTGTATTTAATAAAATCATTTTTTACTTATTAATTAACCCAGAGTATGTATTAATACCTGGCGGGGGGGGGGAGAGGGACACAAACAGCTGTGCATCTCTCTCTATCAGTGTTGTAGAGGGCAAGCAATTAATGAGTTTACCCTGTATAAGCTTTATACAGGGTAAAACAGATTTATTTGGGGTTTGGACCCCATTGGGAGTTGGGCATCTGAGTCTTAAAGACAGGAACACTTCTTAAGTTGCTTTCAGTTAAGTCTGCAGCTTTGGGGCACATGGTTCAGACCCTGGGTCTGTGCTGGAGCAGACTGGCATGTCTGGCTCAGCAAGACAGGGTGCTGGAGCCCCAAGCTGGCAGGGAAAGCAGGGGCAGAAGTAGTCTTGGCACATCAGTTTGCAGTTCCCAAGGGGGTTTCTGTGATCTAACCCATCACAAGGACATCAGGAGGTAGAAGGAGGTTAGATCACAAGTAGGGGTTAGAGGAGGAGAGCAGGCGAGTGGAAAGAGATCACTGCAGCTCTGACTGATCTCTTTGAAAAAAAAATCAGGCAAGGGTCAAATTTCCAAAGCATTTAAGTCACTGAGCAGCCTACATACAGTATCCCTCATGAGGCCACGGCAGACCTGGCGGCTGAGCTTTGTGACTTTGTCCTCACTCACAACCATTTCAGATTTGGGGACAATATATACCTTCAAGTCAGCGACATGGCCCCACAGTTTGCCAACATTTTTATGGCTGACTTAGAACAACGCTTCCTCAGCTCTTGTCCCCTAATGTCCTTACTCTACTTACACTACATTGATGACATTTTCATCATCTGGACCCACGGGGAGGAGGCCCTTGAAGAATTCCAACTGGATTTCAACAATTTCCACCCCACCATCAACCTCAGCCTGGAACAGTCCACACAAGAGATCCACTTCCTGGACACTACTGTGCAAATAAGTGATGATCACATAAACACCACCCTATACCAGAAACCTACTGACCGCTATACTTACCTACATGCCTCCAGCTTCCATCCAGGACACATCACATGATCCACAGTCTATAGCCAAGCCCTAAGATACAACCGAATTTGCTCCAATCCCTCAGACAGAGACAAACACCTACAAGATCTTTATCAAGCATTCTTAAAACTACAACACCCACCTGGGGAAATGAGGAAACAGACTGACAGAGTGAGATGGGTACCCAGAAATCACCTACTACAGGACAGGCCCAACAAGGAAAATAATAGAACACCACTGGCCATCACTTACAGCCCCCAGCTAAAACCTCCCCAGCACATCATCAACGATCTACAATCTATCCTGAAAAACGATCCCTCACTCTCACAGACCTTGGGAGGCAAGTCAGTCCTCGCTTACAGACAGCCCCCAACCTGAAGCAAATACTCACCAGCAACTACACACCACACCACAGAAACACTAACCCAGGAACCAATCCCTGTAGCAAACCTCATTGCCTACTCTGTCGCCATATCTACTCTAGTGACACCATCAGAGGACCCAGCCACATCAGCCACACCATCAGGAGCTCATTCACCTGCATGTCTACTAATGTTATATACGCCATCATGTGCCAGCAATGCCCCTCTGCCATGTACGTTGGCCAAACCAAACAGTCCCTACGTAAAAGAATAAATGGACACAAATTGGACATCAGGAATGGTAACATACAAAAGCCAGTAGGAGAACACTTCAATCTTCCTGGACATTCTATAACAGATTTAAAAATAGCTTAACTTGAACAAAAAAACTCCAGAAACAGACTTCAAAGAGAAACAGCAGAACTAAAATTCATTTGCAAATTTAACACCAGTAATTTGGGCTTGAATAGGGACTCGGAGTGGCTGGCTCATTAGAAAAGTAGCTTTATCTCTCCTGGAATTGACACCTCCTCATCTATTATTGGGAGTGGACTACATCCACCCTGACAGAATTGGCCCTGTCAACACTGGTTCTCCACTTGCGAAGTAACTCCCTTCTCTTCATGTGTCATTATATAATGCCTGCATCTGTAGTTTTCACTCCATGCATCTGAAGAAGTGGTTTTTTACCCACAAAAGCTCATGCTCAAATAAATCTGTTAGTCTTTAAGGTGCCACCGGACTCCTTGTTGTTTCAATGGGACTTAGACTCTTAAGTGACTTAAACAATTATGAAAATTTTAATCCCACATCTCTGAGTGGGAAGAGGGTCCCAGGATGGAGGGAGGAGTTTTTAGGAGGCATTACAGGAGTTTTAAGGTTGTGAACAAACATCTGAAATTATGGCAAGAGTCAAAGAAGAAGGAGAAGTTACATTGTTTGGCAAGGAACATGGCAGAGCAGATGGAGAAGAAAACAAGTTTGAAGCGTAGGAAGTCTGTGTGTCATGGCACTTTGCCAAAGGTGTTCAGTGGCCGTAAAGCAGGACCAGCGGAATCAGATATTGAGAACAGTCAAGGTTGAGGGTTAAGATGATACACTTTCAGTGGAATATAGGAGAAGAAACGTCAACAGGAATTTGACAACTGAGTCAATGGAGCAAAGAGGGGGCTTAGTAAGGCAGAGAAGTCATAGATGTTCATGGATTGTCAGTGTGCTGCCTCAGAATACATAAGTATATATTTTAGCTTTTTCTCTAACATAAGCATTTTTCCTGTTTCTTTGAAGACAGACAAGGTGACCTCATCTGCTCTTTCATGTATCTTGTCCTTTTAATAACCATGTTGTCAAGTTTTTATTTCTCATATATGAATAACAGATGGAACCCTGACTCACAGGACAGATATATAATAGGAATTGGAAAACTTTCCTTAGAGGATTCTCACCAGACACAAGTACCTAAAACTGTATTGCTCCTATCTCTATAATATGTTTGATGGCTATGGGGATAGACTTCCAAGTTTCTTGAAGACAGAGAAGGGGAAATTAGATGACCTTTTCAAAACAATTTCATTTCAAGGATAATGAAGGAAATAGTTATTTTTAAATTATTTTTATTTTTTCTTGTATTTATTTCTGCTTGTGTATTTCTGTATCTGTGTATTTATTTCTGCTTGAAGATTTTTCCCTTTCCCCCTTATTGTATTTGTCTTGTTTCTTTAGATTATAAACACTTTGGAGCAGAGTCTTTCTCTTACTCCATTTTTGTATAGTGCCGACCACAATGGGGACTTAAGCTTGGTTGGGGCCTTTAGGCATAACCATAATAAAAATAAACACTAAAACAATAACGGTAAACAATAAATGATACTGCATCTCCCTGATTTAGGATACCGGATTGCTACAGAAACTATTTCTTTTATAAATGAAAGACTATGTTTTTATTATACAGTTCATTTCTAACAACTAGGAAATGGCTTTTTTGGCCACAAAAAGTTTACTTACATTACACATTTGTAGCCAAATATGGCTACAAACATTTTCTGCATTAAATGTATATGTTTTTCAGTATTATTTCCTAACGTGTTGATTACTAGGAGATTAGACTGTAAATGGAAGTAACTGCCTTTAGTCATTCTCTTCTTGCAGGATCTACACAGTGGTATGTCAGCTCACACTCATGGAAGCAACTGGATGTCACAATCATTGGATTTTGAAGAAATCACTAAACTGAGGGCAGGGGAGAAGAAGAGGAAGTTACTCACCTTGTGCAGTAATGATGGTTCTTCGAGATGTGTGTCCCTATGGGTGCTCCACTGTAGCTGTATGTGCGTCCTTGCGCCTCTAATCGGAGATTTTTGGTAGCAGTGTCCATTGAGCTCACGCATGTGCCCTCCCTACCTTGTGGTCTGCCTCGAGGCTATTTAGCTTTGCACAGGTGAACCCCCCCCCACTTCCTTCTCTACCGCAGAGCCCTATAGAGAACTCCGAAGTAGAGGGGAGGAGGGCGGGTTGTGGAGCATCCATAGGGGGACACATCTCGAAGAACCATCATTACTGCACAAGGTGAGTAACTTCCTCCTCTTCTTCGAGTAGTGTCCCTCTGGGTGCTCCACTGTAGGTGACTCCCGAGCAGTACCCACCACTGGAGGCTGGGACTTTGGAGTAGAGTCTTTTACTACAGACTACTGTGGAGTTGAAGATGGTGTCAGTGGCCAAATCTCCAGAGATCAAATAATGTTCTGCGAAAGTATGGGTAGAGGCCCAAGTCATTGCTCTCTAGATTGCTGAGATAGGGGTATCCCTACGGAATGTGATTGAGGTAGAAACTGACCTTGTGGAGTGCGTATGGACTCTGAACGGAAGCAAGTTGCACCCTTGGTAAGTGATTAATGCAACTAGAGACCCATTTGGATAGTCTCTGAGCAGATATCAGAGAGCTTTTGGATCTTTCTGTGGACGAAAGGAAGAGTTTAGGGGATTTCCTGAAGTCCTCAGTCCTGTCCAAGCAGAATGCTAATATCCTTCTAATATCCAGCATATGCACAATTGTCTCCCAGTTGTCACAATGTGGTTTTGGGAAAAAACAGGGAGATGGATCTGTTGATTCATATGGAAAGTGCAAAGAAAGTAGGGAGAAATTTGGGATATGGCCTTAGAGTTACTTTGTCTTTAAAAAAAGGCCGCAAATGGTGGGTGTGCCATCAGGGCTGCTATTTCTCCTATGTGCCTAGCTGAGGTGATGGCAATTAGAAATGCTGTCTTCATGGACAAGATAAGAGAGAACAAGTTGCCCTGGACTCAGAGGGAGTTCTAGTCAAAGCCCTGAGAACAAGCAGCAACAAGGATCTTTCTTGTTCTGTTTAGAGATCCACAGTCAGTGTTCCCCAAAGGGCGGACATATCTTGAAGCACCTCTGAATTCAGTACACACTCATTGTTGTGACAAAATTCCAACTGAGACTGTCAGCTATCACGTTCTGTATCCCTGGTAGATAGACAGCTGAGATGAGCACATTGTGATGGGTGCATCAATTCCAAAGTTTGAGTGCTGTCTTGTAGAGGGAGGGAGATCTGGCAGCCCCTTGGTGGTTTATACAAAACATACAGGTCATATTAAGTCCATCATGACCTTTGTGTGTTGTTTTTGAGGAAAGGCAGAAAATTGTGCACAGGCACTCCTGACAGCCCTTAGCCCCAAAAAAGTGATATGGAAGGTCATTTCTGTGGAAGGCCATTTGTCCTGAACCTTGTGGTTGTGTGGGTGAGCTCCCCAGCATATTAGGGAAACATGTGGATCAGGGTGTTGAATGTGGATAGCGGGAGGAATGCTCTCACTTGTACTGCATCATGGTTGGTGCTGATAAAGTCCAGTCACTGTACCGGGGTTAGTATGCCACTACAATGAAGAGAACCTTGGAGAATATCTTGTGTGGAGCAGTCTGTACTGATAATGATCCTGCCCCACAGGTAAGCAGTAGGAAATCTCCTGTATGATGGTTGTATTGAGATATGGAAGTAGGCACCCTGTAGGTTCAGGGCTAGAAATCAATCAATCTCCTTGCTCTAGAGCTGGTCCTAACAGCTGTGAAGTAGGGCAAGGTGACTTCTTAGTGGCGTGACAGGTGTATAGATGGCAGCTGGTGTTGTAAGGTATCATTGTTCAGGCCCTCGACCGGCTCATCAAAAGTGCTTATAAGAGGCAGTTTGAGAGGTCATGGACTGGGGTGCAGACTGTTCCCACTTTTGAGCCCCGGTCCTCTTACACTGTGGCTCATAACAGCACTGAGATGGTGGGTATTGAGAAGATTGTGACCTGTGGTGTGGTTGAAAGGTATATCTTCTCTTCTGTCCCACAGTCTAGATTCCTAAGGAGTGTAACGTGGTCCGAGAATCCGTCAGGATGTGGAGAGAAAATCTGTCTTCTCCTTCAAACTGGAAGTCTGTAGCTCTTTGGGCAATCTAGAGAGGTGTAGCCAAAAAAACCCACAAACACAGATGAGGAAGAGACGATTGCTCATTCTGTCTGAGGCCAAAGGCGGTAGAGAAGGAAGTGAGGGGGGTTCACCCGTGCAGTGCTAAATAGCCTCGAGGCAGACCATGAGAGAGGGAGGTCACATGCGCGGGCTCAACTGACACTGCTACCAAAAATCGCCAATTAGAGGCACGGGGCGCATATACACCTACGGTGGAGCACCCATAGGGACCTACTCGAAGAAGGAGAGAGACTTCGGGAGTGGGTGTTGCTGAAAAGGCAGCCCTTGGAATTGTAAAACTGGCAAGGTACCCTGGCTGCTCTGAAAGGTGCCTAATTAAAGATTCCTAGGAAAAGATGAAGAGGAGGAGGATGTTTTCCTGAGAGAAGGCTCTGCAGGAAAAAACTGAGGAGAGTTATTACCTCACAGCCAGAGGCTGTTCCTGGGGATTATTATTGTGACATTCTGAGGTGCAATTCAGACCAGTGAGAGATTGTGTCACCGCCTGTCCTGTAACCCTGAGTGCCATAAAATGCTCTGTTACTGCAGCTCCATTTTTGGATGCTCCAAGCCAGCATATGTCACGGAGTGTGGGGGAGTCCAGGCCCTGCACCCCTCTTCCTGGGATTCACTGAGACTCTCAGCCAGCCAGTAAAACAGAAGGTTTATTGGACAACAGGAACACAGTCCAAAACAGAGCTTGTGGGTACACCCAGGACCCCTCAGTCAAGTCCTTCTGGGGGAGCAGGGAGCTTAGACCCCAGCCCTGGGGTTCCCTGTGTTCCTCCACCCAGCCCCAACCTGAAACTAAACCCACCGAGCAGGTTCCCTGCTGCAGCCTCCGTCCACATTCCTGGGCAGAGGTGTTACCTCCCCCTCCCCCTCCTGGCTCAGGTGACAGGCTCTCAGGTCTCCCGTCCCCAGGGCACATTCCCAGGTCAACACTCCCCCCTCCCTGCTGCGTCACATCGTCACATCTCTCCCCCCTTCGAGACTGAACTGAGCGGGGTCACTGTGACCAGTGACCTGGGGAAGTTCGGGGACCCCTCTCCGGGACAGCGCATCCGCTATCAGGTTGGCACTTCCCTTCACATGGACCACGTCCATGTCGTAATCCTGCAGGAGCAGGCTCCACCTCAGGAGCTTGGCATTGGCTCCTTTCATCTGGTGCAGCCAGGTCAGGGGAGAGTGGTCGGTGTACACGGTGAAGTGTCGCCCGAAGAGATAGGGCTCTAGTTTCTTGAGGGCCCACACCATGGCCAGGCACTCCTTCTCGATGGCCGCGTAGTGTTGCTCCTGGGGTAGCAACTTCTTGCTCAGGTACACGATGGGGTGTCTCTCCCCCTTTTCATCCTCCTGCATTAACACCGCCCCCAGTCCCGTGTCGGAGGCGTCGGTGAACACCACAAAGGGCTTGTCAAAGTCTGGGTTTGCCAGAACTGGGCCACTGACCAGAGCCTCCTTCAGCGCCCGGAAAGCCTCCTGGCACTGCTCGGTCCAGACCACCTTGTCTGGCTTCCCCTTCTTGCATAGCTCAGTGATGGGGGTGGCTATGGCGCTAAAGTGGGGCACAAATCTTCGGTAGTATCCTGCCATCCCAATAAAGGCTTGGACCTGCTTTTTGGTGTGGGGAGCGGGCCAGTCTCTGATCACCTCCACCTTGGCCGGTTCCGGCTTTAGGCGGCCGCTCCCCACCCGATGGCCCAGGTAAGATACTTCAGCCATCCCCACCTTGCACTTCTCCCCTTTGACAGTCAGCCCAGCCCCCTGGAGTCGGTCCAGCACTTGTCTAACCTGGGACACGTGGTCCTCCCAGGTCTGGCTAAAGACACAGATGTCGTAATATACGCCACGGCAAAACTCTCCATCCCCCTCAGGAGCTGGTCCACCAGGCGCTGGAAGGTGGCCGGCGCTCCCTTGAGGCCGAAAGGCAGGGTCAGAAACTCATAGAGCCCCAGAGGGGTGATAAAGGCCGATTTCAGCCGGGCATCTGCATCCAGCGGCACTTGCCAGTAGCCCTTTGTAAGGTCCATGGTGGTAAGGTACCGAGCTCCTCCCAGCTTGTCTAGGAGCTCGTCCGGCCTGGGCATGGGGTAGGCATCCGATACAGTGATAGCATTGAGCTTCCGATAGTCCACACAGAACCGGACTGACCCATCCTTTTTGGGGACCAGCACCACCGGCGAGGCCCAAGGGCTGGCCGATGGCTGGATCACCCCCAAAGCCAGCATATCCCGGACCTCTCTTTCCAGGTCCTGAGCAGTTTTCCCTGTGACTCGGAAGGGGGAGCATCTTATCGGCGGGTGCGACCCTGTCTGCACCCGGTGGACAGTCAGATTAGTGCGTCCAGGCTGGTTGGAAAACAGCTGTCGGTACGGATGCAGCACCCCCCTGACCTCAGCTTGCTGGGCAGGGGTGAGCTGATCCGAGAGGGGAATTGTTTCCAGGGGGGAACCAGCTCTGGTCCCAGGGAACAGGTCTACTAAAGGGTCATCTCCCTGCTCCTCCCACTGACCACACACAGCTAACACCACATTCCCCCTGGCATAATATGGCTTCATCATATTCACATGGTACACCCGGCGGTGGTGGGCCCGGTTCGACAGCTCCACCACATAGTTTACCTCATTGAGCTGCTTGACGACCTTGAATGGGCCCTCCCAGGCGGCCTGTAGTTTGTTCTTTCTCACGGGGATGAGAACCATCACCTGATCCCCGGTGGCGTAGGCACGGGCCCGCGCCGTGCGGTCATACCAGACCTTCTGCTTCCTCTGGGCTCTGGCCAGATTCTCCCTGGCCAGGCCCATGAGTTCAGCCAGTCTCTCTCGGAAGGTCAGGACATACTCCACCACTGACTCTCCATCGGGAGTGGCCTTCCCCTCCCACTCGTCTCTCATCAGGTCCAGGGGGCCCCTCACCCTCCTTCCATATAACAGTTCGAAAGGCGAAAATCCGGTAGACTCCTGGGGCACCTCCCTGTACCCGAACAGCAGGTGAGGTAAGTACTTGTCCCAATCCTGCGGGTGCTGGTTCATAAAGGTTTTCAGCATCATCTTTAGCGTCCCGTTAAACCTCTCCACCAGCCCATTGGACTGGGGGTGATACGCTGAGGCCCAGTCGTGCCGGACCCCACATTTCTCCCACAAGCACCGGAGCAGGGCCGACATGAAGTTGGAGCCTTGGTCTGTCAAGACTTCCCTGGGGAACCCCACTCGGCTGAAAATGGTCAGGAGCGCATCTGCCACGGTGTCTGCTTCAATGGAAGCTAAGGGCACTGCCTCGGGGTAGCGGGTGGCGAAATCTACCACCACCAGAATGTATTTCTTCCCCGACCGGGTCGTCTTGCTGAGTGGCCCCACGATGTCCATGGCCACCTTCTGGAAAGGCTCCTCTATGATGGGCAAAGGTCTCAAGGCCGCTTTTCCCTTGTCCCGGGCCTTCCCCACCCTCTGACAGGGGTCACAGGATCGGCAATACTGCCGGACCGTGGTAAAGACCCCGGGCCAGTAAAAGTTCTGTAGCAACCTCTGCCGGGTGCGCCGGATTCCCTGGTGCCCTGCGAGGGGGATGTCATGGGCCAGGGACAGGAGCTTGCGGCGGTACTTCTGGGGGACCACCAGCTGCCTCCTGATCCCACAGGACTCCCCTTCCCCTGGGGGAGCCCATTCTCGGTACAGGAACCCCTTCTCCCACAGGAACCTCTCCTGGCAGCCTCTCCTCATGGTCCGTCCCTCACTGAGGTCGGCCAGGTCCCTGAGCTTCTGCAAGGAGGGATCTTTCCTCAACTCGGCCTGGAACTCAGTGGTTGGGGAAGGGATGGGGCCCGGTTCCCCCTCAGTGGTCAGGTCTGAGGCCTCAGCCTCTCTGAGCCGTGCCCCTCGGCGCTCCCTCCCCACCAGGGTAGGGTCCTGTGCCTCCGGTGTGGTACCCTCCCCAAGGTCAGGGTGCAGTGCCCCTCGCCGGCTCTGGCTACGGGTCACAACCAGGGCGGTCTGGGGGTCGCTTGGCCAGTCCTCTAGGTCTCCCCCCATCAAAACTTCAGTGGGCAAATGGTGGTGTACCCCCACATCCTTGGGGCCCTCCTTGGCCCCCCATTTCAGGTGTACCCTTGCCACGGGCACCTTAAATGGGGTCCCGCCCACCCCCGTCAGGGTCAGGTAGGTGTTGGGCACCACCCAATCTGGGGCCACCACCTCGGGCCGGGCCAGCGTCACCTCCGCGCCCGTATCCCAGTATCCATTGACCTTCCTCCCATCCACCTCCAGGGGAACAAGGCACTCTCTCCGGAGGGACAGCCCCGCACCCACCCTGTAAACTGAGCACCCTGAGTCCGGAGCATCCGGCCCTCTGGCGGGGCTGGCTGGGGGTACTCTTCCCTCCTGAGCAGGTGGCAAACTAGTAGCCCCCCTTTCCTGGGTCGCCTGCCCCTCGGCCAGCTGAGTCCCTACCCAGTTAACCCTGGGTAGGTTGGGTCTGCTCAGTTTGTCCCTGAGCCCGGGGCACTGGGCCCGTACGTGGCCTCTCTGGCCACAGTGATAGCAGCTCAGGTCACGTTGGTCCCCTCGAGCGGGTCGGAGGGGCCCGACACCAGGCGTTCCCCTTTGGAGGGGGTTCTCCCTATTTCCCCGCTGGGAGGCCCCATGGTGACTCTCTCTCTGCATCGGGGGGGGCCTGTTCTTTTGGGACTCCTCCCGGCTACCCCCTGACCGACTGTTCACAAACTCGTCGGCCAGCTGCCCTGCGTGCTGGGGGTTCGCGAGCTTTTTGTCCACCAGCCACAGCCTCAGGTCGGAAGGGCACTGTTCATACAGGTGCTCCAGTACGAACAGGTCAAGCAGGTCCTCTTTAGTTTGGGCCCCCGCTGTCCACTTGCGGGCATATCCCTGCATCCTGTTGACCAGTTGTAGGTAGGTGACCTCAGGCGTTTTACGCTGACCCCGGAACCTTCTCCGGTACATCTCGGGGGTCAGCCCAAACTCACGGAGCAGGGCCTGTTTGAACAGTTCATAGTCCCCTGCCTCTGCCCCTGTCATCCGGCTGTAGACCTCTACGGCTTTGGGGTCCAGTAAGGGGGTGAGGAACTGGAGCCTGTCTGCAGGGTCAACCCTGTGCAGCTCGCAGGCATTCTCAAAGGCCGTCAGGAAGCTATCTATGTCCTCCCCCTCCTTCCGCTGGGCCAGGAAGCACTTATCAAAGCTCCTTGCAGTCTTGGGTCCCCCCGCACTCACCGCAGCCGGGGCCCCACTGCTCCTCAGCCTGGCCAGCTCCAGTTCATGCTGTCTTTGTTTCTCCTTCTCCTGCTGCTCATGTTGACGTTCCCTCTCCTTCTCCTGACGCTCCCTCTCCTTCTCCTCCTGCTCATGTTGACGTTGTTTCTCCTTCTCCTCCTGCTCACGTTGACGTTGTTTCTCCTTCTCCTGACGCTCCCTCTCCTTCTCCTGACGCTCCCTCTCCTTCTCCTCCTGCTCATGTTGACGTTGTTTCTCCTCATGTTGACGTTGTTTTTCATGATCCTCCAGCTCCCTCATTTTCCTCTCCCTCTCCCATTCCAGCCGCATCCGCTCCAGGGATGGGGAGCTCCGCCGGGAGGATCCCCTGCTGGCTGCTGGGGTCAGGGTGCCCTCGGTATTCGCTGGGCTTCCCCCAACCCCTCCCCCAGGCATAGGTAGGAAGGGTCTCGGGGTGTCCTGGGCAGCAGTCTGACCCCTCCCAGCCTGGTCAGGCCCCAGGGCCCACGCTGGGTCCGCCGGGCGGCTTCCCTCAGGGACAGGGATCGGGTCATCCAAGCGATCCCTCTCCTCCAGCTGGGCAATCAGCTGTTCCTTGGTGGACCTCCCGATGCGCAGCCCCCTCTGCCTGCACAGCTCCACCAGGTCGCTCTTAAGGCGTTTAGCGTACATCTCCCTGCTGGCCACTCGCAGGCCGGGCAGCTGTCCACGGTTTCCAGGAAAAGCCCCTAGTGTGCCAGTCCTTCTTGAGGTCACCACCTCTTTGCCAGGGTCGAGCTGCAGACTCCTCCGCCCCTGGGACCGCTCGCTGCAATCCCCCGGGGGACCCTGTTACTGCAAAAGTCCTTCTCTCTGGTCACACACTCCCAGGGGTTAACCGCCCCCTGAAACCGTCTCTCTCTGAATCTTCAGCACAACTGGTCCCCGTCAATCCCCCTTCGTTTTACTGTTCCCCAGTCACTTACTGCAGGAAGCGCCGTTCACGGGGTGCAGTACATCCCACCGCTGCCACCAGTTGTCACGGAGTGTGGGGGAGTCCAGGCCCTGCACCCCTCTTCCTGGGATTCACTGAGACTCTCAGCCAGCCAGTAAAACAGAAGGTTTATTGGACAACAGGAACACAGTCCAAAACAGAGCTTGTGGGTACACCCAGGACCCCTCAGTCAAGTCCTTCTGGGGGAGCAGGGAGCTTAGACCCCAGCCCTGGGGTTCCCTGTGTTCCTCCACCCAGCCCCAACCTGAAACTAAACCCACCGAGCAGGTTCCCTGCTGCAGCCTCCGTCCACATTCCTGGGCAGAGGTGTTACCTCCCCCTCCCCCTCCTGGCTCAGGTGACAGGCTCTCAGGTCTCCCGTCCCCAGGGCACATTCCCAGGTCAACACTCCCCCCTCCCTGCTGCGTCACATCGTCACAGCATACAAGTATGCATTGTGTTTCTATGTGTTGAGCAGCCCTGGTTCAGCAACTCTGACTCCAACAGCCTGCTTGTTACACCACAGGCACACATTGGTCTCTACCAATCATAGTTACTACTGGCCAAGTGACCCCAACACACTCCCAGTCCCGAGTATTCCCCAAATCATCTGCCCTGAAATGTCCAGCACTCTCCTGGAACATTCAGAGGAGCAATAAGGCCCGTTGCGCCTTTAAAAAGACACAGCAACTTGTTGCCTTAACTGGAGTTACCACTCACTTCTATTCAAACATAGCATTGGGTTGATTTAGATTAGAAGTAAAAAGTTTATTAATAAAAGAGGAAGCTTTTAAGTGAATTCCAGTATAAGGGATAAAATCAGAAATGATTACCCACACATACAAGTGAAAATGCTTTCTTGTAATTTATCAAAACTACAGTCTCAGTTCAAGGTAAGATTCTGACCACATCTCCTTCTAGCAAGATGGCTGACCACCCCTTTGGTCAGGATCTCCCACAAAGTCCAAAGTGCTTGGTTCCTTTGTATTCTTAAGTGAAAGATCTTTGCTTAAGCAGGTTTCTCACCTATATTCAGTTCCCAGAGATGTCAGCCCCTTTGGCTGAAGGGCCCATCTTTCTCAGCTTGCAAAATCTCTGGCCCCTTGTGTCTGTCCAGTAATAAATGTCAAGATGGCTTCTTCTCTCTCCTTATTTGTCCCGACTCAGGATGACCTCATGCTGTTCTTCCCTTCCTGTGGACTTCTCATTCCCCTGGTGACCTGTATGGAAATGGGGCTTCCATTGTTTTTGGTCACACCTGGCTTAACTTCACTGGAGATAGTTAGATAGATGCCTTCCTTCCTGTCAGGGAGAAAACCTGTTTTTCCCTGTTTGGTCACAGACTGTAAAGCAAAATATCTGAATATTCATAATTCCTCATATAGTGTTAATACATACATTTCACAACTGCATTAATCACCTGTGTCATTAGCTTTCATAAACGACTTTACTTGATATACTTTTATCATACAGTAATACTGTGTACAATCAGTTAATTCAACGACTTCTCATTTGAGGTTCAGAACCCCTTCTTTATAACCCAGTAAACCACTGAAATATATTTTCAGATAAACTTCCTTTTCTCCTTCTGGAAGAGACGACATGTGGTCTGGTGGTTCATGCTGGTTCCGCTTCCCCTGGAAATAGATGAATCATTACCTCCTTCCCTACTTAGCATGATTGCTTTGTTTATCTTTCTCGTAAATGCACCTTCATTGTCTCTATTTGTTGATCAGGCCAGTCAGAGAAATACATATTCGTTTGTCTAAAGAAGACTGCTTATACATTGCTTGTCAAACACATTTTAAGAACATAATTCTAGCACATATTCATAACTTTCTGCACACATCTCATACATATATCACACAAGAATATTAATGATCAGTGAGTTATTTTTCCAATGATATTGCATGCCACCTGTTGGGTATATATCATGACAACTGTGTGTTAGATGTAGTGAGTATGGCAGGCTGGACAAGAGTTGCTGACACAGAATAGTGAACCACCAGTGAGGGTTACAGTTATGCAGTGCAGCAGTTCTCCTGCAGGCAGTTACTGAGTCCTAGAAGGGAAAAACTGCAGAATGGCTTCTAAGCCAAAGACTGAAAAATAGGACTCACTAGTAGTAGTAGTAACAGAAGTAGTACATACTAGGAAAATAAAATATAAGAAAGCATGAGCTGATATTATATAAATAACAGCCCCTCCTAATAGTCTATGATGGCAACAATTAAAGTCACAGAAGTTTATATCTACAAAATACATCATGTCAGCAGTATGGGATGACCCTGATATTATATTAATACATTCTATGAAGATGACGTTTGAGAACATTAAGAAAAAGAGTTTTCAAAAAAGACTAACATTCATATTTTGCAGTGAAGTTCAAAACTGCTGATATTCTGAATTTTTAATCAAAATGTTATAATTAAGGATACAATTTTGTTACAGAGGTCACAGATTTTGTGATTTTTAAGAGACCTCCATGACTACTTCGGCTTCAGCCACACACCTTGGGGCAGCAGGGGACCCTGAAGCTGTCAGCCACTACATCCTGAAGTGGTCAGTCCCTCCCCCATGTAGCTTGGGCTTCAGCCTCCCTCCTTCCCCACCCCCACGCCACCCGTGATTTTTAGTAAAAGTCACAGACAGGTCACAGACTTCCGTGAATTTTTGTTTACTGCCCGTGACCTGTCCGTGACTTTTACTAAAATCTTAACCTTAGTTATAAGTCTGGGAAGAAAATCCAAGTTTTAGAAATGTATTTTTTTAAAAATCTCTCAAACTAAACCCTTTCATGCTAAGTTTCAGCCCAAACCCAGTTTTAATCTAAAATATAAACTTTTCAAAACTAAGATTTCATTGTAAACACAACAGATGCTAAGCTATACTAGTGTTACCAGATGCCATTGTAATAAACTCTTGAACGGCATAGGTGTGTGTCCTTACAATATTATTTCTACAGGGAAAAAAATTAAACATTAAGTTCAAAGGTCAGACTGATTCAGCCTGAACTAAACTAGCTTTAAGTGGTGCACAGCTGTTATGCAATGTCAAAGTATACTGAAAGCTTCCGTTTCACTGGTTTCGTGCCCAAATGGAAGACGGCCAGTTTTGACAATTTAGATATGCTGCAATAAAACTTTTGTAAGTACTACTAAACTCAAGAATTATGTTAAAATAACATTTAAGATCTTACTTAAATCCACAAAGGCAGGAAATTCAGATTTCTCTCATTCCACCCTTAATTTATGCCATGTGCCCAAATGCTTCAAGACACTGAGTAAATTTATCATACTTCTCTCAGACTCTTGCAACTCACAGGTGCTATACTGCACATTCCAAAGAAAGTGAGAAAAGTTAACTACACTTTTTCACTGTGATGACTAAGCTGAAAAACATTAACTCATATTAAGAGGAATTACAAACAACAACAAAAGAGAATGATACACTGCTTTAATTATATGCATATTATTTTCTAGTAGCAATGGGCCTGCGGATTTGCCACTCAAATGTATGCTTTTATGGTAAATATGTGTGAGGGTGGGTGAATGTGTGTGTGTTGTGCTGGGAGAGTTGATTTGTGAGAGGTTTGTGTTGTGCTGAGAGATGTGTGTGGATTTGGGAAAGTGGCAAATGAGGGGTGGGTACTGCCATGAAGGATTGTGTGTGTTTGGGATTATTGTGTGTGCTTGTTGTGTTGTTTGGGTAATTTTGAAGAACTGTGGCAGTTAAACCACTATGGTAATCCCTCTACCATCTGTACAATCTCCCTTATACTTCGAAAAAACTGTTGCATGCAAATTAGCTGTAGAATAAGGGTGGTGGTAATTGATTGAGTTATCTCTGATATCACAATGGTCTAGGACTCTTGGCATGGCATAAATACATGCCTTGTTGTCATACAGGGGTTAATCTATAAAGTCAAAATGGCTATGAATTTAAAAACTGGATGGTAACAGACCGCAAATCGCAGTGATGATTGAACTTTGTGATATTGTGAACAAAAAGAGCTCTAGTTTAAACCATGCTTGTGTTTCCATCGTTTCACACTGACTCAACATTCTAGGCTTCAGAATGACATACAGTGTGACAATCCTGGAATCTTATTATACAGACGTTATGGGAAAAGCCTTCTTATTACAAATGGATATGAAACATCATTAAAACTCAAGGAGTACTGGCCCTAATAGGATTTTAAATGGAATCAGTATGGCTTTTCCAATGAGTCACTTCCATGAACTTTGGCAATTTCCATTTCTCAGGAATCAGACATCACTTGAGGCAGGCCAAGACTCAGAGTATCCCTAGATCAGAGTATGGATTGAATGGTATGATTCAAAAATCTCTCTGTGCCCAATTCTCTGTGGGTCACTGGCACAGGAGACTGTAACAGATCAGAACTTATCACAGTGACTAGTCTTTTAAAGCAGTCTGAGATACAATACAGCCTTACTAATTAACACTTAGAACAATTTGCTGATTATTTGATTGACAATAGCTCAAACTATAATAACTGGCTTATTTCTGAAATATTAACTTAGCTTTAAAAATATGGTGTACAATCAACAAGCAATGTTACACACTAAGAGAACACTGGAAATTCTTACAGAGTAATTATTGCACTATAGCTACTTTTTATAACTTAATATCTTAACCATAATGTGTTTTTAAATGTTTAGCTTACATAATATGCCAACAAAATGCAAAGTAGCATGTTTTAAAGAGAAACTTCTGCAAGCACAAAAAATGAATCAAAACTAATGAGGGAAGAGGTGGATGCAAAAGGTATGTAATAAGTTAACACATAGTTAAATCAATCTTTGTAATTGAGGTGAGGAAAAAAGAAAAAAAAAAACAGGCTAGAGACCTTAAAAACTAGAGTCAATTTTAACTGCAAAATTACCTAATTCTGGAAAGTAAGATGTTTGTGACTGTTTCCTGTATTCATCACAATAAAAAGTCTAGCCTATTTTTTCCCTCCACCCTTACCTCTAGATTTCAAGTTGCTACACTGTGGTCATTTATGAGCTGGCACAACAAATTACTTCCCCTCCCCTAGGCTTCTGAAAAACTAACAATGTGAGTTAGTATAAGTAAATGTTTACTTTTTTAATCTGTACAGCATCACAAGGCTGCACCAACAAGCCATGGGTTATTTTTCCCAACAAGTAAATGGGCTTGGGCAGCTACAGTTTTGCCAAAAAAATTGTTTCCTTTTATGGATCACAGTGTCAATGAGAGTGGAAATTGGAGGAGAGTACAGAAACAATCGACGTTGCATGTTAAGGCATGGCTAGTCTCTCCGGCAAAAACTAAACCATCTTCACATAGCAATCCTGATGTATTCTTTGCTGTTACTAAAAAAAAAAATGAAAAATAGATTCTTCATAAACAATAAATCAGGTAATGACCTCATCACAAAGTAATCAAAGCATGAAACAGATGCACCAAATAGGTGATATATTAGCTTACAAAGTTTCTCCTGTTTTAAACCCTATCACTCCACAGCCAGTCAGAGTTGAAGCAACACCAGTTAACTTGGTATAACTTTCTGTGCTGTGCTCAGTCAATCAGAAACATCAATGGAAACAGACAGCACTGAAGAGTGAGAAGCAGAGAGGGTCACTGCAAATACAGTCTCTGCATATCAACCAGAGAGTGACTACAATTCTCTAAGAGCCACAAATCTGAATTCATAGTATTATGGATTGCTACTCAAATTTGAAAAACATAGATTAGGGGAAAATATATTGTTTTATCCATGTTAAAAAATTCTTGCAATCCATTCGTTGAGAAACTCTGGCTTTGGAGCAGGGTGTCAGAGAGCGAGCTGCGGCAGGGTCAGCCTTCCAGCAACACAATGGACACAGCTGATCCTACACTCCCTGATTTGTGGGGGAGCAGAGTTAGATACTACTTGACCAAGCAACAGCCATGGCTTGCTGGCTGCTCAACATTTTCCATGTCCATAGCTGCACTAGGTCCTGCTTCCTGCCTAGCCTGCTCTTGTGCCTGCTTCAGTTCCTGCCCTTCTCCATTCTCGACACCCTGGCTCTGCTTCCTGACCATGTGTTCAGCTCACCCATTGGCTCTGGCTTTCGGCTTCTGATCTCTGGTTCTGACCCTCAGCTCTGCTCTCAATTATACTCCCGGGTATCCTGTGGTTCTTATTCTTTATTCTAGCTCGGCTCTGCTCTAATCTCCACACGTGGTCACCGCCACGGCTCTGACCATTAGGCCCAATACACTCTCCTGGAGACTTCCAGTCCCTCGCTAGTACAGCTTGAAGAATCCATCAGAGCCATGGTAATTGTTTTCAATGACCTGAATTGAACCCACTCTGCCAAGAGTGTACTTCAGAACCTATGGCAGGGCACTAGACCAATAGCGAGGTTCACTGTGGAATTCCTGGGCTTAGCGGTCAACAGTAGATGGAACAAGGCAGTACAGCACTACCATTTCCAGCATGGCTTGAAAGAAGAAATCAAGGACAAGCTAGTGCAAGTAGAGCCACCATCCATCCTAGATGCTCTGGTCAAGCTATGCATTAGCATAAACAATCACCTGGCTGAATGCCAACTAGAAAGGGAGTCCAGTTTTCAACCCCCACACAACGACCAGATTCAACTCTGCCTTAATGATGCAGAAAGGAGCCAGCAACGAGTCTTAAACTTGTGCCTATATTCCATGAAGCTGGGAACTACAACTAAGGGTGCCCTGGTTAGACTGTCCCGGTCAGGAAAGCCCCTTTTGTGAACCAGTACCCTGGCCATAGTCAACCAATGAGCTGTCGGTTATGACATCCTGGCAGGATGTATTTACTTCCTCTCAGAACCGGAACTCCAGATGCTCTGGGAATAACTCCATGAGAAATTTAGAGAGGGGGTTTATTCGTCCTTCTTACTCTCTGACGAGGTACCTAATCCTTTTCATGGCAAAAAAAAGGACGATTCCCCACACCCGTGTTGAGTACTGGACTCTGAACAAGAATTCTGTTGCTGCTTATTAATAAACTTCTTGAGAGACTTTGCTCGGCCAGGGTTTTTTCTAAACTGAACCTCTACAGAGTCTACAATCTGTATTGTATCAGGGAATGCAATGAGTGAAAGACAGCGCTCCACATTTGATATAAGCTTTTTGAGTATTTAGTTATGGCATTTGGGTTATGTAATGCTCCAGCTATGCTTCAGCATTTTGTGAATGACGTTTTCCAGAACATGCTAGACCAATTTGTTGTTATTTATTTGGATGATATTCGTCTTCTCTGAAAACCAAAAGATAGATAAGTAACACATGTGCCTTGTCCTTGACCAGCTTTGCCAGAATTGCCTTTATGTCAAACCGGAAAAATGCAAATTCAACAAGGACACTATCGAGTTCCTCAGTTATACCATTTCCATCTGAGATCCTACCAATGGACCCACGGAAAGTATCTGCCATCACGGAGTAGAGCGCCCAAAGGATGTAAAGAAGGTTCCACAGTTTCTCAGATTTACCAATTATTGACCCTTCATTAAAAGATTCTCCCAGCTAGCATAACTGATAACTGCACTTCTCCAAAAATGGGTTCATTTTGTCTGTTTGATGGAGGTACAGTCTGCCTTTGACCAGCTAAGAAAGCCTTCACTTCAGCTCCCATTCTTGTGCATCCAGACCCATTGGTCATTTTTCTTTCCCAGGTTTGATTTCATCATTGCCTACCAGTGCCACTCTGGATCATGAAAAGGGAAAACAGCTGCTCTTTTTCACCAGGACAAATACACCAAACCAAACATGGCACCCCAAAATTGTATTTGTGGAACTACAGCCCAGGATTTGCTGTCCCTTATTTGGACTCTATTCCCAAAAAACACACAGGTGGACAAAATCTGTCAGACACTTGATACCTCTGACACCCATTCAGCTCAGATTTCCATTTGCATGATGGTCTACTGTATTTTGAGAAATGTCTTTACATTCTGGAAGCTCAGCCCAGGCTCAAAGTGGTAAGAATGTGCTATCACATGCTGGTTGCCAGCCATTTTGGCCTCAGTAAGACTTAGGACTTGGTGATACAAAGTTTCTGTTGGCCATGGTAAGTACTGACATGAAAAAAATATGTTGGCTCTTCTGACCTGTGTTGTCAGAGAAAGTGCCCATATGCTAAACTGTTCCGTCTACTCCACCCCTGCCCACCTCACTTCAATACTCATCCATGTTCTTGTTGGGCTTCATTGTAGAACTACCCTGTTCCCAACATTGGGAGTACTGTCATCCTTGTATCCATTGATATTTTCACTAAGATGGCACATTTTATTTCCTTTTGCTCTCTCGCTACCGCTCAGGTGCCAGTCTGAATTTTCCTAAACCGTGTTTTTTGGCCCCAGAGACTGCCAACCAGACTAATGTCTCAGTGGAGCCCACAATTCATTTCCTAGTTTGATACAAACCCACAGGGCAACACGCAGACAGAGCAGGTAAAGCAATCTCTCGGGGAAAAAAGATGATATTGCAGATTCTTAGAGCCAAAATTCTAGGCAAATTCTCACGGGTGCTGCTTTGGTGCCAAATACAGGCTATATGACAGGGGGAAACAAAAGAACGCTGAAAGAGAAAATCCTGAAGAGACCACTGAGCTGTGGCCATCATCAGTGGCAGCTGAGGGAGTATCTTGACAGCAATTCTATTGTCCTATGCTAATAGCCTTCAGCCCAGGGGAATCCTGGGGGAGGGAGGGAAGAGAAGAAACTTGCCTATTTGACTTCTGGATCGCGAAATCAAATGGACTGGGCCACCTAGGCAAAAAGATCCTATTTACTTAACTGGAAGGTTGTAAAAGGCTGATGCATGAATTACCTTTTAACAATTACCTTTCAGACCAAATTGGAGGACTAGCCTAAAGGTTCCAATCCCAATGAGTGGTATTGCAGAGCAGGAGAAACATACCATTAGAGAGGCCTGCTGCTAGAAGTATTAAGGTATTCTACTCCACCTGGCTCTTTGGGGAGACACTGAGTTGCATCAATACAAAGATTGTATCACCAGCCTGTACTGCTTCCCTGAGATGAAAAATGCAAAGAGCATACAATGTTAGAGCTACAATGGCAGGGCCAACTGACGGGGTTCCGGGGAGTGGCTAGCAGCAGCAGTGGCTAAAGCAGTCCCAAAAAGCAGATTTGCCTTTTTCTGCAGTAGTAACGGCTTTCCAACAGTAGCTTCAGCTTTCCCTGACTGCCTTTTCACTTCAAAACAAAACCAATTCAATGTAAGCATCTGCCAAGGAGTCCAGACTCTACTGTGTCCTGGAACAAAACAGGAGGCATTTTCTATTCAGACGAGTAGTGAATAGGACTCTCTATAGGGACCCACCCCCCCAAGACTGAAGGATGAATTTCACAGTATGTGGTTTGAAAGATTATTCATGATTTTGGCTGAATGCTCAATTTAGATCAGGTGTTCTCAAACTTCATTGCACCGCAAACCCTTTCTGACATCAAAAATTACTACACGACCCCGGGGGGGGGAGGGTGCTGAAGCCTGAACTTGCCTGACCCGTGCCACCTTGGGCAAGTGGGGCGAAAACCTGAGTCCCACTGCCCCCAGGCAGAAGGGCCAAAGCCCAAGGGCTTCAGCCCCAGGTGGGGGGCCTGGAACCTGAGCCCCACCACCCCGGGCTGACACCTTTGGGCTTTGGCGCCGGCTCCAGGCAGTGGGGCTCAGGCTTTTGCTTCAGCCCCAGGCCCCAGCAAGTATAACGCCAGCCTTGGCAACCCCATTAAAATGGGGTCGCAACCCACAGTTTGAGAACGGCTGATTTAGATGATCTGCCAAGCTGTTCTAAATACCGGGAAAGTGGGAGGCTATGAGATACATTGCATTACTGATACAAAAGTCCCAAAGATCTATTGCTTCTTGACAGATGATCTGATCTGGCCCCTTCTTGTCTGTTCATGTAGAACATCCCCACAGTGTTGTTTGTTAGGATTTGTAAGGTAGCTCCATTGGTATGAGGGAGGAAAACCTGACATGCCAGGTGAATAGCCTGCAACTCTTGTACATCAACATGTAGGACGAGATCTTAATTCATCCACAGACCTTGATCTGTAAGCTCCTTAGATGAGCTCCCCAACCCAGCAAGGAAGCGTCCATAACTACAGTCACAGTGGGCAGAGGAGGAGCAAAGGGAATTCCCATACACATGATAAGATCCATCCACCCGTATCGAGAGGCAAAGACTCTTGCAGGTAGCATGTCTAATGTATGACAAGATGGAGAGTAAAGAGACTTCAACCAGCCCTGCAACTTTCTAAAACGAAATCTTGCATGCTTAGTCACATACATGCAGGAAGCCATGTGTTCCAGAAGCCTTAGACAGCTTCTTACTGTTGTGAACAGATGGACTTTGAGATTCGCACAAATACACCGTATTGTCTAGAACCTGGCTTGTGGCAAGAATGCCCAGCCACTGTAGAGTTGAGAATTGTCCCTATAATTCTTTCCACTATACTAGAGGGGGGAAAAGATTTGTCCTCATTAATCAATGGGCCCAGATACTGGAAAAGAGACTGGATCTTCGTAAGACTGACTTCCACTTGATGTTTGGAATGATCGCAAACCAGTCTGCCATCCAGGTAGGGAAATACCTGCACCCATATTTTCCTTAGAAATGCTGCTACCATGCATTTCATTTAAAAACTTGTGGGGGCTGCTAACAGGCTAAAGAGTCAGACTGCAAACCGATGAGTGCTGTGGACAACAAATCTTTGGAACTTCCTGTGACTCTGGTGGACAGCCACATGAAAATACGAATCCCTCAAGTCGAAGGGGATACTGGAAGCCAGGGGACTTTTGACGTGAAATTTTGTCATCCTTCTGTATTTGTTTGAATCTCTCAGGTCCAGAATGTGTCAAATACCTCCTTTTGCCATTGGAATCAGAAGACAGCTGGAACAGCAATTCTTCCTCGATGGAGAGGAGGCACCTCTTCTGTGGCTCCCACTTGGAAAGAGGACTGTACTTCTTGGAGAAGAACAGACTCATAGAATTACCCCTGAAGAGGGACTAGGAGAGGGTTGGGAGGGAGGGACAGATATAAACTGCAGGATGTATATCCCAGTTCAATCTGTGCTAATGAGGGACCAAGCATGTGGGAAGTAACAAACTGCTGGAAAAAATAGGGACGGGAGAACCTGTAATATGGTCAGCTGGTACCCTGTCCTCAACAAAACATTCGAACAGCCTGCTTAGATACTGCAGCCTGTCTCAAGGAACACACATTAGAAAAAAGAGGAAGAGATGGTGTTGCTATTCTCCTGTGTATCTTGGCCCATTTTCCAAACTAATCCAGGTGCTTAAGTGGGTAGGATGGGTACCTCTGAAGAGGCTGAGGGCAAAACTGCTTCCTTTTAGGAAAAGGTGTCTAAATACCCAAGAATTTCAACGTGGCTCTGGAATCTTTGAGACTATCTAAGGCCTCATCAGTCTTTTGAGAGAAGATGGTAGGACCTTAAAAGGGAAGATCCTGGATTGTCTGCTGAACAACTGGTGGGATACCAGATGATTGCAGATGCCAGCATCTGCACATAGTTAATGTGGACATCTTGACTCTAGACACCAAGTCAGCTCCATTCAAAGCTGCTTGCAGAGAGGTTCTAGCCACTAGTTTATCCTCCTCTATTCTGGCCTGAAAATTATGCCTACTCTCCTCTGACAACTTGTCCAAGAACTTTAGAATGTTGTCCCACATTGAGAAATTGTATCTAGCCAATAAAGTCTGCAGAGTGGAGATATGATACTGAAGCCCAGATGTGTTCTTTCTTCTACCCCAAAGGACAAAGAAACAAAAATGTGATTCTTCATTCCATGCTAATACCACTAAGGAACCTGGCAAAGGGTGAGTGTAAAAATGTTCATACCCTTGAAAAGGGACACGATACCAACTCACAGCTCTCTTAGCTGTTGGGGGTAGAAAAGCACCAGTGTTTGCCACAAGTACTTTTGAAGGCTCCAGAATGGCCTCATGAGGTAGACTCACTCATCTGAAAAACACTGCTGAACTTAGAATATCCACTAGTCTATGGAAGCTCTCCTGAACCACCTCAACTTGAATGTCAAGAGAGCTAGGTACTTTCTTTAACATTTCTTGACATGTCTTGAAGTTGTCATGGACAAGAGAGGAATCCCCAGACATTGTGAGCTAATCCAGTGATGAGAAGGATGAGTTCAAAGAGGATTGAGTTTAAACCTTCTATAATGGTAAGACTTCTGGAGGATCCTGTGTTTCTTGCTTGATACTGATATCAGTGTTAAACGCAGGAGCCTTAATGTGTTCACGGGATTTGCTAGATGACTTTGCAGCAGAAGGAATGGGAGAGGACCATGAATGGGAGGCATGCCCCAAGAGTTCCAAAAAGGCCAGTGCTATGTCATGGAACTCTAGCCATAACTGCCTCATGGGTCTTGGTATCTGGAACATCTTCCAAAATCAGACAATTCCAGGACCAGGATCTTCCCAGTGATGATGATGTCTGTCAAAGCCTTTTATCCCAGGAAGATGGTGCCAAGGAGCGAACCTCAGACTCTGAAGAGGAACTGAAGTCGTTTACAGGCCATAGTTGTGCTGCGCTCCTTGATGTCAGAGATGGAGAACACCTGACTGGATGACACTGGTCCGAGGAACAACATACTGAGTTTACCCCTCAACTGGACAGGCAAGAAAGAGTTGGATGTTCTTAGGCCTTGACCGTCAAAGGTACTGTGATCTGCTGTTCTTGCCTTGAAGTAGCTTGGGACTCTTCTACTGACAGCAAGTGTGCCAGAGCCTGCAGAAGGACCAGTACTAATATAGCTGCCTCCTGCACAACTGTAGAATCCACACTGAGAGACAAAGCAAGGCTCTTTCTGCTACATAAGCCTCAAGTATTGTCAGCACTGCAGTAAGAGTTGGCCTTGATGGCTACGAAGCCAGCGCTGAAGCCGACGACTTGAGCCAGAGCAAAGCAGAGGCCAGTACTGGGGAGCATCACCTACCTGCCTTATCTACTGCTCTGCTGGTAGATGGCACTAGGTATCTCAATCTCCTGTCAGGATGTGCTCACCAGATCGCTTGTGCTTTTTCCTCAGCAGTGGAGAAAGGAATCAGTGCCATCCTTTTGATGATCTTCTCTGGGGGAAAACAGCAATGACCAGAGGGGCATTCTTAGGCAAACCATTCTCAGCATCCGCATCAAGCAGGAAAGACACGGTGACCAGAAACAGCTCAATTCACCCAGATAGTGCTTCTCCTGTTTAATAAATTAATTTTAGAACAGAAAACATGTTTTGATATATTAATTTTTTCCAATGTATCCAGCACATTTAAGGTAGTTTTATTTAATAAAAAATTAAAATGCTGTTTTTGTACATTTTTAATTGAATTAGAACTTCCATCCAAATAGAGCTTGACATAAGTAGCAAGTAAAAAATTAATCATCTACTTCAACATTAAGATATACAATTGCTTAAATAAATACGTATAGATATGTTGTATCCTCCTGGTTAGCAAAACAAACAAACAAATAAAGCACCAAATGTAATGTGAAGGCTATATTTCACATTAAACCGCTTTGATTTAAATCAATGCACCCTACCCAAAATCAAGCATTACTAAACTGAGGAAATTTAGAATGAAACTTAAAAGAAATCCAAACATGTTTACATATGAAAAAGCAATTTTACAGAAACAAACCTTCACTCCAGCCTGTAACAATGCCATGCAATAAGCATACAAGTATGGATGCCTGCACAACAGTGTTTATAGTACCAGGATAGATTAACCAGATGTCTCCCTACTTTCATGGTGTAAATCTGTGTTTTTCCGTACTTTAACTTCTTCTAACTTTATTAGATGGTTGAGGATAATTCCAATGGCCCTGTAATTTTTTTACTATTATATTACAGATATATACTCGACCTTTAACACCATTGCAAGAGTTATTTAGTAATTTTCTTGATGTTTTTTAAATTAAAAAAAAACCCCAACCATGTACGTACACTGAACAACAAACCCCAAAGAGAACATTACCATGTTTTTTATATGTGATACCATCCTCCCTCCTTGCCCCCAACATTCCTTCACATGACTCACTCTTGAGTTCCCTTTCGCGTTTCCCAAACTTTCCTGCATACCATCCTCAAACATTCCCCCCCTCCTGCCTTCCCTGTTGAGTAACTCTGGTATAATGGATAGTTTTTTTAAAAAATGTTAAGGAACAACATTTTCCCTGAAGCAGCTTGGCTTCACTCCCATTAGAAGGCGGTGACCATTTTAAAAGGGCATTTTGCTAATGGAAGCTCTGTAGGTTCACTGTCATTAGGAAGAATAGGAGATTATGAAAAATATCAATTTTTAAAATTTACCTGCCAATGCCACAGCACTTTGAGAATATCTAGCATAGTGTTGCTACATCTAGCAATCTTGTAGCAGAATACCCGGGGCTTTTACAAAATTAACTTTATGCTGTTCAGTGCTAGGAATGGAGACTGCTGGGTCAGAGGAGACAGGAAGAGCTTTTAAAAATTTCAATTCCTGTCTTTCAATCCTATCTTTCAAACTGTTAATTCATAACATATTCCAAAGAACATTACAATGAGATCATCATTTTAACTCACAACACTCAATTACTAGATCAAATTGTTTGCATTATTAGTTGAACAACAAATATATACACAAATATGTAATACTAAAAGTAAACAAAAAAAGGAAATAGTTAAACTACAGTATTTATGTGATCATCTAGTAGTAAGTCATAAATGAAAGCATAAATAGAGTCATTATTTTTAATGGAGAAAAAAGTACAAAGTTTGTTTATACAAGGTTCTGGTTCTCCTCCAAGCATCAGATTCCAGCCTGAAAATAACTTATTAAAACAGCTGGCATACCTTTATTTTTTTTGGGGGGGGTGGGGGTGGAGGGAGGGAGAAGGAGGGTTGCTCTACCAGTGAATATGATTTTTTTGCAGATGTGCACAAGTCATGGCTTGTATCCCATGTTTTTCTGAAGGAGCTATTCTTTTGTGGACATCTGAGCGCTATATTCAGAAACGTAAAGGAGCGTTCAGGAAGAATCAAGTAACTAGTATTTCTGAACAAACACAGCAACACTTAAGTTTTGGTTGTATTTGCATCTTCAGCTTCTGAAGAAAACAAGATACCATCAGACCTGTGCAAATAAAATAATTCCCAAACCAATCACGACAAAACAAAGCCAAGATGAGGTCAAAATGATACAGCTCCAAGATCAGATTGTCGCAAATATGTTCTTATTGTAGGATGAACGATTCCCCACCTCTAGACCCCAGTACTTTTCAAATCCAGCATTCCCTCACTGTTTTCCCTCCCCTTATAAGATACTTTGAAATATGACTGTAAGGAAGCCTTTCTTCTGAACCAAAAGTCATTAGCCCAAGAGGTCCTATTCCTCCCCACAGGAAAGTAACAAAACAACAGCACTGATGGTCTCCACATAGCTCTAATAAAAGGCTATGTTAAATAACTATCTACTGTAGGTACTTAAATGGCCCCCCATCACCACAGAGTATGAGTCCCTCAGAAGCTTTAAAGTATCTGTCTTCATAACACACCTGTGAGCTGGGGGAATTTTTATCATCTCCATTTTACAGATGGGGAACTGAAGCAGAGAGAGATTAAGGCCCAGATCCATATGGGGATTAGGTGACTAAAGCCCAGATTTAGGTGCTAGTGCAATCAGCAAAACCTGCACTCAGCCGCTGCCTAACCCTGTAGTGATGGAGAACCTTAAAATCATTAAGTGCCTAAATTTCCAGATTTCAGAGTAACAGCCGTGTTAGTCTGTATTCGCAAAAAGAAAAGGAGTACTTGTGGCACCTTAGAGACTAACCAATTTATTTGAGCATAAGCTTTCGTGAGCTACAGCTCACTTCATCGGATGCATACTGTGGAAAGTATAGAAGATCTTTTATACACACAAAGCATGAAAAAATGGGTGTTTACCACTACAAAAGGTTTTCTCTCCCCCCACCCCACTCTCCTGCTGGTAATAGCTTATCTAAAGTGATCACTCTCCTTACAATGTCTATGATAATCAAGTTGGGCCATTTCCAGCACAATCCAGGTTTTCTCCCCCCCCCTCCACACACACAAACCCACTCTCCTGTTGGTAACAGCTTATCTAAAGTGATCACTCTCCTTACAATGTGTATGATAATCAAAGTGGGCCACAATGCCCCTCTGCCATGTACATTGGTCAAACTGGACAGTCTCTACGTAAAAGAATAAATGGACACAAATCAGATGTCAAGAATTATAACATTCATAAGCCAGTCGGAGAACACTTCAATCTCTCTGGTCACGCGATTACAGACATGAAAATTGCAATATTACAACAAAAAAACTTCAAAACCAGACTCCAGCGAGAGACTGTTGAATTGGAATTCATTTGCAAATTGGATACAATTAACTTAGGCTTGAATAGAGACTGGGAGTGGCTAAGTCATTATGCAAGGTAACCTATTTCCCCTTGTTTTTTCCTACCCTCCTCCCCTTCTCAGACGTTCTTGTTAAACCCTGCATTTGTGCTGGAAATGGCCCACCTTGATTATCATACACATTGTAAGGAGAGTGATCACCTTAGATAAGCTATTATCAGCAGGAGAGTGAGGTGGGGGGAGAGAAAACCTTTTGTAGTGGTAAACACCCATTTTTTCATGCTCTGTGTGTATAAAAGATCTTCTATACTTTCCACAGTATGCATCCGATGAAGTGAGCTGTAGCTCACGAAAGCTTATGCTCAAATAAATTGGTTAGTCTCTAAGTGTCACAAGTATTCCTTTAAATTTCCAGAATACCCTAACCACTGGACTATGGGATATTGAGATGTGGATCTCTCTCAATTTCTCCTGTTGAAGATGTTTCATTCTGTATAAATAATTAAACATGCACTGGACCAGAGACAGAGTGAGAATGACTCTATAATCCAGTACTTAGGGCATTCACCTGAGAGGTGAGAAACCCCTGTTCAAATCCCTTCTCCTCATCGGGCAGACAGATAAACTGAACTGGGGTCTACCACATTCTGGGTGAGCTCCCTAACCAGTAGACTAAAGATTATAAAGGAGGTCACCACTGCTGCTGCCTCCGCCTCCTCCTCCTCCCCTTCCCTGCTGTTTTTTCTGCAGTTAGGTGTGCGCCACCACTGTTCTTCCAAGAAATGGCTTAGGCATACACACCTGCCCTCCAGAAAAGTGTTCACAGCTGTGGAGCTCAAGCACAGATAGACACCTCCCTCCAGTCCAGACTTAGGCATGTATCTCCATGAAAGGATGGCATCTGATTCATAGATTCCAAGGCCAGGAGGAACCTTTATAATCAGCTAGTCTGACTTCCTGTTAGACCACAGAACTTCCCCAAAATAACTTACAATGGTGTTAAAGGTCGAGTATATATCTGTAATATAATAGTAAAAAAATTACAGGGCCATTGGAATTATCCTCAACCATCTAATAAAGTTAGAAGAAGTTAAAGTACGGAAAAACACAGTCATGGTACTCAAACTATCTTAAATCTACCCTGTAGATTTACACCATGAAAGTAGGGGAAAACCCTTGTTTCTTTTAGACATCTGGTTAATCTATCCTGGTACTATAAACACTGTTGTGCAGTCATCCATACTTGTATGCTTCCCCCGAAGCCATGTGGCCGGAAGCAGCTTGTCCCTTCCTGCCAAAGGCAGCTATCACCTCCAGGCTGCTGCTGGCCGCTGACATAACCCAGCCGCCTCCTGTCCCCCGGCTACAGTGGGCCGAGGAAGGCATTAAGCCTTCAGGATGCATGGTGCACCAGGGCCCAGAGAACCTGACTGCAGGGGCTTCACCAAACCTGGCCAAAGAGATGGCTCAGCAAGGGAGAGTGCCTTGGGGATGGGGCAGCCCAGCACTCCCTGGAGGCAGGACACAGTGGGGGTGTGGGGGGGGGCCACGGGTGAAGAGGATGCTAAGTCCCTACCCCAGGGGCTGCTGTGGAGCTTGCAGGTTCGCGCCATGAACAGGCTGGAAATTGCTTCCTTCCCCCACCACTCTCCACTGCTTAGCTGAGAGGCAGAGAGGCTTCTCTGTGCCAGTGCTGTGCGGGGCTCTGGCTTCTCCTGGCCAGCACCCCAGGCCAGAGGGTTTGGGGCTTTCCCGGGGTGCCAGCCCAGCCAGAGGCAGTGGGGGAAGGAAGGAGCCTGCCAACCAAGCTGTTGGTGTGCTGAGAACACAGAGCTGGGAACGGAACGCACCCCACGGGAGGGATATGGAGGAGCAGCGGGGCTAGAGGGGGGACAAAGGAGCAAAGCACAGAGAGGACAGCGAAAGGGGTAGCATGTAAGGGCCAATGGGTAGGCAGTGGAGGTGACACATAACCAGCTGCCACCTGGCGCCTGCCCACACTCACCAGCTACCGCAGCTCGCAGTGCACAGCCAATGCTGGCCAGAAATGGGATGGGGCCCTGCTGGCCAAGAGCCGGCATGCAGTGGGGGCTGCACTGACGGACTGGTGCGGGAGCGGCCAGCCCTGCACGCTGCATCTTCACCACGGCACTACCTTGCATACCCATCCCCATCGTTGGCAACTGGACCCTTCCACTCACTGCTGGTGGGCGGGCGGCTGGCGAGGAGGGATCTAGCCAGCAGCCAGTACTGATGCGGGGGAGACAGAAAATACGGGACAATTTGCCCATTTTAAAGAAAAAGTTGGGACACTTGCAGGAAGCCTTAAATACGGGACTGTCCCTTTAAAAACGGGACATCTGGTCACCCTATCTATAACAATGGTGCCTGCTGTGGCTTCCTTATAAACCACTCACTTTTTCTTGGTGTGTGTGACCTGACAAGAAGTGAAAGAGGGTTGTGATTGCAAGGTTTTCTATGCACAGAACAAATCTGAGGGTGACCTGTTCCATAAAATCTGTGGGACTATGGATGGTTGCACACCTTGGACTCTCAGGGTGCCAAAGAAGAAGAGACAGAAAGAGTAAAGTCTCAGTCTCCTCTGAGGACCAGGAACCCTAAGCAGTTTACCAGAGAGAATGAGGGGGTACCTATTCTCCAAGATAAAAAGAAAAAACTATGTAGGTAGTGGAAGACTTGAAGTTTCAGGGCAGAGTGGAATTAAGAGCAGTCCCTGGACTGGAAATCTCTGTTAATTACCAAAGGGAGTAATCCGAAGTAGTCTGGAAGTATCAAGAAGCAGAGTGAGACAGGGAACTGACATTAGTGCTAGGGCCTTCCTCCCTGGAGCACTTGCAACAAAAAACCTGCCACTGAAGTTGTATAGAAGGTCTCCAAATTTTCTTTTCTCTCTGACTAACCTCATCCTTCATTAGCTGAAAAGGAATTATCTGGGTAGCTGAAGTAGTGTGAAAAGTCAATAAATCAGATCCCATCTGTGGAAAGGCCCCAAAATGATTAAAAAAAAACAAACAAACCTAACCCACTCTTCTTCATGCTGCTGCAGAAAGACAGGCACATGGGAGATGAGATTGCTCTTAGTGCTAAGGCCCCTGAAGCCACTGCACCACGGGGGGAGGGATAGCTCAGTGGCTTGAGCATTGGCCTGCTAAACCCAGGGTTGTGAGCTCAGTCCTTGAGGGGGCCATTTAGGGATCTGGGGCAAAAATTGGGGATTGGTCCTGCTTTGAGCAGGGGGTTGGACTAGATGACCTCCTGAGGTCCCTTCAAACCCTGATAGTCTATGATTCTAGATGGGAGAAACCTAAGAGTAGGGAAAATCCCTATCCCTCCACAACTCCTTCAGAAAACAATCATCTCCCTATCAGAAATGTTGTTAGGCTGGGGGAGAAAAATAATTCTAAATCTTGTCTGGAAACAAAGTAGAGCCCACAGGGAGAGCTCATGAGAAACTTTTGCCTTCTCGTACTGAGGCAGAAAACTAGGCTCCAAATATGAGTGCAATAACTCAAAACTACAAAGAGTAGCTAACAAACCAGTCAAAAAATGTTTCAAGAATAATCTTGGCCACCAAAGCACAGGAAAAGGGAAAAAATGTTGATACTGTACTGAACAATGGGTACCCACTCAGGGGAGAGTGTGAAAATAGTTATTCTAGTTCTACCTGTGAACATTAGCTACCACAGTTCTAAACCAAAATTTTTAAACTTAATACTGACACTGAAAGGCATGATGTGTGCATGACTGAAAACTAGTCATTTGTGTTCTCTTTTTATCTATTTGATATTTGGTTCAGACTTAAGTTCCTCCCAACAACTGTAAAACTATAAAATATTTTCAAGTAGTTTTAAAATTAGTTTTAGTCAGGTATACATTTTACCTTATAAAACACTCTGATATAGAAGTAGCAGAAAAGAAAAAAGCACCATATTTGTCTCAAATTTTATATTAGACAAAACAGCAACTTTACACTGATTAAAGTCTTAAGCAATACAAAAAAGGAAAATACAACTACCCAGGTTCCCCCTTCCCTCAACTTCACTGGGGAAAAAATAATGCTATATTAAGGAAACTTGTGGGAACAAAACTGGCTATGGGCAAACATCCACATTTCAGAGTTTTAAGGAGAACTTACAAGCAAATAGTGTCCTGAAGGAGATAATCAAGCAAGCACATTATCCATATTCTATGGAAACCAAAGCAGTGTTCTAATTTTAATACTCTACATTTAGTCTATTTGAATTCATTTACACTAAAAGTTTCTAGATTCTTCTGTCTAAACTTTACACACAAAGTATTTGGAAGATCACTTTTGATATAGGTTTAATACTGTTGCTTATAAAGCACACAAAACAAGTTCAATGACATGAGCTCACCATTATATTATTGCTCAACTTTGCCTATCACAGATCACTTCTTAGAATGAACATTAATGAATAACTGACAGACAATTTTTACTGTTATTTTATAGGATTTTTTTTTGTGTCACCTGGGGGGATATCTGAGACTGTATACCGATTCTAGCTATACTGAGCAAACACTTGTCTATCAGATGTGATATTTTATAGTTCACTCCTGTAACTCTCTTTTACATAATATGGTATGCCCACAATACTTAAAGTTTATGAAACGGGAAGCTGAAATAAACAAGACCAGTAGCTTTGTAACTCTGACTGGAAAGCACTCCAAAAAGGAAAGCTGAACTTTCTAGCTACAGTTATAAAGGAAAATAAGTTTAATTAAACCAAAGCAGTTATCGCCTCCTCCCAGAGGTTATTTTATGGACACTTCTGAAAAGTAAATATAATTTCTAAGCATTTTCTTAATACTTTTAGATTTCTTTTTTTTAATCTGCCACTTACCTTCCAGGAGTTGGCTAAACCAATATAGATGATAAGCATGTTTGTTTGCCTGTGAACAGCCTGATAGCAGGAAATCTAGATCAGACTTTTCACACTCAGCACCTCCTCCTCTGATGATTCTAACCACAGACCAGATTATCCATGGATGAAGAACGAAGAGTTAGTCTACCACACTAATCACTGTTTCATACAGATTGACCTTCCCAATCCGAGTACCATGTCCATAAAGGAATCCTGGTAAGAGTAATGTAAATTTTTGTGTGACTTAGCTAGTCAATACTAGATATTATAGAGTAAGAAAAGAAAGAGTAACCATCATCAAGGCTGGTAAGGGCAGCAGCTTGCACCTGGAATAACCAACCCATAATAGACTTATTTTAAGATTTCCTGGAAGAGGTCTAGAATGACTAGGAAGGGAGCATTCTTAACTCTCAAGGCATGGCAGTCACAACAAGAAAAGAAAGCCAAGCATACACAAAAGTGTAAAGTGCTCATACACTTTACAAGGTTCTAAATGAATTGTATCATCTCAGGAAAGGGACCTGGACATCATTATTTGACTGAGTCATGGCCAAAAGGCTGGAATCTAATGTATATGCCACCATCACCTGAGATAGTGAGTGTCACAGAATCATAGAATATCACGTTTGGAAGCGACCTCAGGAGGTCATCTAGTCCAACCCCCTACTCAAAGCAGGACCAATCCCCAATTTTTGCCCCAGAGCCCTAAATGGCCCCCTCAAGGATTGAACTTACAACCCTGGGTTTAAGCAGGCCAATGCTCAAACCACTGAGTTATCCCTCCTCCACCTGGAACAAACTGTCTTTTAGCCATTCTATGTCTTCTAGCAGTCCTTAGTTTGCAGGTGTGCAGTTCATTAGAGACCCAATCCTAAACACTCCTCCTCATTTGAAATATCCTCACTGACACAAATATTCCCAATGAAATTACTCCTAACATCAGCAGAGACTCCTTGCATAAGGAGATTATCAATTATCAGATACCACTGATATTGTTCAGCATACCTGGCACATAAATACCTTATAATGCCGGCTAAAATGGTGCCATGTGAACACCTGTTCTTACTTTCAGGTGACACTGTAAATAAGAAGCGGGCAGCATTATCTCCCATAAATGTAAACAAACTTGTTTGTCTTAGCAATTGGCTGAACAAGAAGTGGGACTGAGTGGACTTATAGGTGCTAAAGTATTACATTGTTTTGTTTTTGAGTGCAGTTATGTAATAAAAAAGCTATATTTGTAAATTGCACTTTCACGATAAAGAGATTGCACTACAGTACTTGTATGAGGTGAATTGAAAAATACTATTTCTTTTGTTTATCATTTTACAGTGCAAATATTTGTAATGAAAATAATAATATAAAGTGAGCACTGTACACTTTGTATTCTGTGTGGCAATTGAAATCAATATATTTGAAAATGTAGAAGAACATCCAAAAATATTTAATAAATTTCAATTGGTATTTTATTGTTTAACAGTGCAATTAATCTTGTGATTAATCACAATTCATTTTTTAATTGTGATTTATTTTTTTTTAGTTTATTGCATGAGTTAACTGTGATTAATTGATGGCCCTACTTCTTTCACCTCCAGCTCGCTAGAAAACTTCAACCTTCCCTTCCAGGTAAGGAGTACTATAATTCATGTATCTGAAGCTGAATGTCAAGACAATGCTCTGGCTCTATCTGGTACAGAATGCGTCTGCCCACCTCCTCCAAGGACTAGGCCACCATGAGCATGAGGCCCCGTGCTCAAGTTCCTCCACTGGCTCACAATCAGTTTCAGATTCCTGTTTGAGGCCTCAGTCTCAATCTTTAAAGCAGTTAAAGGATCACGTCTCTACTATATTAAAAGCTGAATTTCAATCTATGAACTACAAAGACAGTTGCATTGGAACAACACATCACAAAACATGTGAGAGCTGGGGACAAAGCATTCTTGGTTGAGGAGATCCAGCTAAGGAACAAAACTTCCAAAAACCAATCGGAGAACACTTCAATCTCTCTGGTCACTCAATTACAAACCTAAAAGTGGCAATTCTTCAACAAAAAAACTTCAAAAACAGACTCCAACAAGAGACTGCTGAATTGGAATTAATTTGCAAACTGGACAACATTAACTTAGGCTTGAATAAAGATTGGGAGTGGATGTGTCATTACACAAAGTAAAACTATTTCCCCATGTTTATTTTCCCCCTCTACTGTTCCTCACACATTCTTGTCAACTGCTGGAAATGGCCCACCTTGATTATCACTACAAAAGGTTTTTTTCCTCTCCTGCTGGTAATAGCTCACCTTACCTGATCACTCTCATTACAGTGTGTATGGTAACACCCATTGTTTCATGTTCTCTGTGTATATAAAATCTCCCCACTGTATTTTCCACTGCATGCATCCAATGAAAGTGAGCTGTAGCTCACAAAAGCTTATGCTCAAATAAATTTGTTAGTCTCTAAGGTGCCACAAGTACTCCTTTTCTTTTTGCAGATACAGGCTAACACGGCTGCTACTCTGAAACCTGTCATTATGCAAGGCACTGCATTTAGCCGTATAGAGTGGAAATCTATCAACTTCATGAAAAAACTCATACAGATACAGACAGACACCATCTTACTTTCCAAACGCAAACAGATGGACATCATACCAAAAGGACTGAAGGTAAAAAATCCATTACACTCTACATACCACACAGACTATGCTGACAGATTGTGCCACACACTCTCAAAGAAACTGCGGAATCACCTGATCGACATCTTATACAGCAAACGGAAAGATTAAGAATGAGCTCTCAAAACTGGATACTCTCATAAAAAACCAATCTTCCACACAAATTTTCCTCGTGGCTGGACATTACAAAAACTAGACAAGCAATCTACAACACACACTTTGCTTCTCTACAAAAAAAAAGGACACTAAACTATCTAAACTACTACATGCCACAAGGGGCCATGACAGTGGTTCCCTTAACCCACCCAGCAATATTGTTAATCTATCCAGCTATACTCTTAGCCTAGCAGAAGAATCTGTCCTATCTCGGGGCCTCTCCTTCTGCCCCTCCATCCCCACGAACATGATACAGTTCTGTGGTGACCCAGAATCCTATTTTCAACGTCTCCAACTCAAGGAATATTTCCAACACACCTCTGAACAACATACTAACCCACAGAGACCTTCCTATCAACACTATAAAAAGAAGGATTCTGTGTGGACTCCTCCTGAAGGTCGAAACAACAGACTGGACTTCTCCACAGAGTGCTTCCGCCGACATGCACGGGCTGAAATAGTGGAAAAGCAGCATAATTTGCCCCATAACCTCAGCCGTGCAGAACACAATGCCATCCACAGCCTCAGAAACAACTCTGACATCATAATCAAAAAGGCTGACAAAGGAGGTGCTATCGTCATCACGAATAGGTCAGAATATGAACAAGAGGCTGCTAGGCAGCCTCCACCACCACATTCTACAAGCCATTACCCTCTGATCCTACTGAGGGTTACCAAAAGAAACTACACCATCTGCTCAAGAAACTCCCTGAAAAAGCACAAGAACAAATCCGCACAGACACACCCTTAGAACCCTGACCAGGGGTACTCTATCTGCTACCCAAGATCCTTAAACCTGGAAATCCTGGACGCCCCATTATCTCAGGCATTGGCATCCTGACAGCAGGATTGTCTGGCTATGTAGACTCCCTCCTCAAGCCCTACGCTACCAGCACTCCGAGCTGTCTTCGAGACACCACTGACTTCCTGAGGAAACTACAATCCATCGATGATCTTCCTGAAAACACCATCCTGGCCACTATGGATGTAGAAGCCCTCTATACCAACATTCCACACAAAGATGGACTACAAGCCATCAGGAACAGTATCCCCGATAATGTCACGGCAAACCTGGTGGCTGAACTTTGTGACTTTGTCCTCACCCATAACTATTTCACATTTGGGGACAACGTACACCTTCAAATCAGCGGCACTGCTATGGGTACCCGCATGGCCCCACAGTATGCCAACATTTTTATGGTTGACTTAGAACAACGCTTCCTCAGCTCTCGTCCCCTAATGCCCCTACTCTATTTGTGCTACATTGATGACATCTTCATCATGGGGACCACTGGAAAAGAAGCCCTTGAGGAATTCCACCATGATTTCAACAATTTCCATCCACCATCAACCTCAGCCTGGACCAGTCCACACAAGAGATCCACTTCCTGGACACTACAGTGCTAATAAGCGATGGTCACATAAACACCACCCTATACCAGAAACCTACTGACCGCTATTCTTACCTACATGCCTCCAGCTTTCATCCAGACCACACCACACGATCCACTGTCTACAGCCAAGCTCTAAGATACAACCTCATTTGCTCCAACCCCTCAGACAGAGATAAACACCTACAAGATCTCTATCAAGCATTCTTACAACTACAATACCCACCTGCTGAAGTGAAGAAACAGACTGACAGAGCCAGAAGAGTACCCAGGAGTTACCTACTACAGGACAGGCCCAACAAAGAAAATAACAGAACGCCACTAGCCGTCACCTTCAGCCCACGACTAAAACCTCTCCAACACATCATCAAGGATCTACAACCTATCCTGAAGGACAACCCATCACCCTCACAGATCTTGGGAGACAGGCCAGTCCTTGCTTACAGACAGCGCCCGAACCTGAAGCAAATACTCACCAGCAACCACACACCAAAAACACTAACCCAGGAATCTATCCTTGCAACAAAGCCCATTGCCAATTCTGTCCACATATCTATTCAGGGGACACCATCATAGGGCCTAATCACATCAGCCACACCATCAGAGGCTCGTTCACCTGCACATCTACCAATGTGATACATGCCATCATGTGCCAGCAATGCCCCTCTGCCATGTACATTGGCGAAACCAGACAGTCTCTATGTAAAAGAATAAATGGACACAGATCAGACATCAAGAATTATAACATTCAAAAACCAGTCGGAGAACACTTCAATCTCTCTGGTCACTCAATTACAAACCTAAAAGTTGCAATTCTTCAACAAAAAAACCTTCAAAAACAGACTCCAGCAAGAGACTGCTGAATTGGAATTAATTTGCAAACTGGACAACATTAACTTAGGCTTGAATAAAGATTGGGAGTGGATGTGTCATTACACAAAGTAAAACTATTTCCCAATGTTTATTCCCCCCCGCCCCCACTGTTCCTCACACGTTCTTGTCAACTGCTGGAAATGGCCCACCTTGATTATCACTACAAAAGGTTTTTTTTCTCTCCTGTTGATAATAGCTCACCTTACCTGACCACTGTCATTACAGTGTGTACGGTAACACCCACTGTTTCATGTTCTCTGTGTATATAAAATCTCCCCACTGTATTTTCCACTGCATGCATCTGATGAAGTGAGCTGTAGCTCACGAAAGCTTATGCTCAAATAAATTTGTTAGTCTCTAAGGTGCCACAAGTACTCCTTTTCTTTTTAAAGGAGATTAGGTTAATTCAGAATCTGACCGTCTTTAGGAAATGCCATAAAACTTTCCTCTTCAAAAAAGCTTTTTCCCCCATAGCAAAAATGACACTCACAACACAGACACCTCCAATTACCCAAAGATCTGCAAATTAAAATAAAAAACCCAACCCTATTAACACAAATAAATCAATTATCAAACAAACAAAATCACTCAAACAAATTACACACACACATCCCCAAGTAGAGATGTTACTCTCAAAAGGGAGGAGAACCAGAAACTCCATGAAGCACCGCAGGAACTTAGCTATTGATTTTAATCTGATACTCAGATACTACAGTGATGGGCAGCAATATAAAATACAAACCCAGACAGAAAGAGACAGACAGACATTATCAATTATCAGATAACCAGAGAAACTGAAAACTGTACTGGAGCTATTAGTGGAAAGCTAAAATACACATAAATAGTATGTCCAATTAGTTTAGTTTAGGACTGAAATTCGGGGTTGCATGTGTGTTTAGGTTATTGGATTTATTTTACAATTTGATAAATTTAACAAAAAAATTAAGAGTATACATATTTACTGGAATGCAATACACACACACAAAACTAATATTATATGAGCAAACAGCAAGTAGCTGACAATATATTTTTATGTAAAAAATAGTTTTTATAAACCTTTACAAAAAGATTACCATCAGGTACCAATTTAATAACAAAGTTTCCAATCAAGGTAGGAAAACATTACTTCAGTAAACACCACAGGCCCTGCTGTTTACAATTCTGATCCCTGAGGAATTTCCAGCAGCAGTAACATTTCATAACGGATGATGACCTATTCAACTGAGCATTCTCAGTGGAAGAAATTGAATTACTGATTACTGAGGGTCCCAGAAATTCTTGTTTGATTTGTTATTTTCCCTCAGGCTCTTCACCAGCACTCTGAGATAGCCAATAGACCACTTTCTCTTACAGTATTTCCATGTAACAGAACTTCCTGCTTCTAGTGTAAAATGCTTTGCCAAGCAGCAAGAAAAACATTTAAAAAAGTTATTTCCATCATATCTTCAATTATCTAAATATTAGAGAGAGAGACAAGGTGGTTGAGATAATGTCTTTTATTAAGACAATTTTTGCTGGTGAAAGGGACAAGCTTTCAAGCATACACAGAGCTCTTCTTCAGGTCTGAGCTGGTCCAGTAAAAGGTATTACCTCAACCACATTGTCTTGCTAATATCCAGGGACCAACACAGCTACAACACCACTGTAAATACTATATAAGTAGGCAAATGTAGTTATTATAGCGGAAAGGTAAGTCATAGGAAGAGAGTGAGACAAGAAAAAAAAAGCCAAGTAAAAATTTCTATTAAATCCATTGAGAACCAGATTAAAGAAGCTGCAATATATGAGAAAAGGTTATAAAAGTCATGGAACTAAATACTATCCTCCACTGGCACAACTCAATTGAACTCAACAGAATAACATGGCCCATGATGTCTGACTTATTTTTCTTTTAGGGGAAGGGTGTTAAATCTTAAATTGACATTTTAAAACAAAAAATTCAAACATGTCAATACTAGCTATTAGGGTTGCCAACTTTCTGATTGCAGAAAACCAAACACCATTGCGCTGCCCCTTCCCTGAGGCCACACCCCTGATCCACCCTTCTCTGAGGCCCCATCCCACTCACTCCATGCCCCCTCCCTCCGTTGCTCACTCTCCGCCATCCCCACTCAATTTCACCGGGCTGGGGCAGAGGGTTGGGATGTGGGATGGGGTGAAGGCTCTGGCTGGGGATGCAGGCTCTGTGGTGGGGCTAGGGATAAAGATTTGGAGTGCAGGAGGGGGCTCCAGGCTGGGGCTGAGGGTTTCGGAGTGTGGGAGAGGGCTCTGGGCTGGGGCAGGAGGTTGGGGTGTGGGAGGGGGTACGGGATCTAGGGTGGGGCCAGAAATGAGGGGTTTAGGGTACAGGGGGGCTCAGGTCTGGGGCAGGGAGTTGGGGTGCAGGAGGGGGTGTGGGGTCTGGGGAGTTTGGGTGTAGGAATGGGCTCAGGGCTGGGGCAAGAGGTTGGGGTGCGGGCTCTGGGTGGCACTTACCTCATGAGGCTCCTGGGAAAACAGCGACATGTCCCTCTGGCTCCTAGGCAGAGAGTCAGACAGGGGGCTCCACGCACTGCCCCTGTCCACAGGCACCGCCCCCATAGCTTGCATTGACGGCGATTCCCAGCCAATGGGAACTGCGGAGCCAGTGCTCGGGGTGGCACCTGTGCCACGGCAGGGGCAGCAAGTGGAGCCCCCCTGGCCGCACCCTGCACCTAGGAGCCAGAGGGACATGCCAGCTGCTTCCGGGAGCCACGCAGACCTGGCTACTGCGGCCAACCGGACTTTTAGTGGCCCAGTCAGCTGTGCTGACCAGAGCCGCCAGGGTCCCTTTTCGACCAGGCATTCCAGTCGAAAACTGGATGCCTGGCAACCCTACTATCTACCCAGTACTTACAGTAAATTCACAAACTTAGACTCAGGACACATCTACACTGCCCTGCAAGTTCAGACTACCGGGGTTAGAATAGCATGGCACACCAACGTGCTGTGCTGTAATAACCCCAGGGAATGCTGCAGATATGAACTAAAAGGTTCTAGTTCACATTAAGTTAGTCCTCTTCAAACTGGTTTACATTAATGCAAAGAAGGGACCTTTTAGTTTGTGCCTGAAGCATCCACATGGGGGAGTTACTGCGCAACACTTTGCGGTGCACTGCTCTTCACACCCTCTAGTCCAAACGGTTGAGCAGTGTAGACATGCCCTCAGACTTCTGAAACATAGATTGCTTGTTAGCAGTACTTACTAGGAAATTGGATAATCCTTGCTGACATCCTAATGCACAATACAGAAAAATAGTTGGATCCAATACTGTTTGGTCTCTTTGAAAATAATGCCTTAAAATATTTACTGATAATTTTGTAAGAACCATTGTAAATTGAACTTCCTCACTACAGAGCTATTCCTGCCAGGTGCTATTTCCTTCTTATCTTTCACTAAAGTCAAAGGGAGCCGAAGATATTCAGCACTTTACATGATGGGCCCTATTAGTCCTTTAAAGAAAGAAAATGTGTAAAGATTTGATTTACAGAACTACCAGCAATAAAGACATATTTGAAGTCAGGGTCACTTGATAAAAACTGATCTAGTTGAGTTTTCTAAATAAAACAATTTAGTTTTTACTGGAAGCTAACAGTATGGTAGCAATGCAATGAACTCCATTTGATATACAGTACTTTACATAAACAAAAATCATGAAAACAGAAGTTACTTAGTAAACTATGAAAAAGCACTGAGATAAAAAGAAATTTCAAGACCACGCTTCTTTCAAACAGTAAAATGTCACTTCTACTCATTAGTATCATGAACATATGAAGTTTTAAATAAAAATGTTGGCATAGCAGTCCTTTTGTATGTTTATAACATGAAACAAAGTTTGCTAGTATGAAACAACTTTTGAAAGCACAATTTATTCCTATAGCACACATCTCTCAGTTACGGTGTCATTAAATACAAGTATATGCATTTTAATTTGTCAGAACAGCCATAGTACATATCCATATTTACCAAAGTTGTCAACCTCTACTGCCTATTGGTAATTTTCACCCCACCACCTGCTCCTCAAAGCCGTGCGCACATGCGCACACACACACACGCACACAGTTTGTCCTTACAAAGAAATCAAGAAATCTATATTCTGCTAGTTCTGCAACCAATTCGGAGACTGCAAATTAACAAGAATCCAGGAATAACTTGGCAAGGGAATTGAGTCTTGTGTATCACATTGCTTTCAACCCTTTTCTTCACACAAGGCCAGATTCTGATACTCTTTATGAATAGCAGCTTTCTCCACAAGGGGCCTTTTTACTTCCTAGGACTACCTGTAGTTTAAGTAACACCACAACATGTATAAGGGTATCACTAACTGGCACTTAATTACCCCAGAACAATACCTAAATGAACTAACTTTAACCAAATGTGCACAACTTCAAGCAGATTAGAACACAAGCAAAACACTTGGATTGGTACCAGATATAGCAAATGATAGATTTTCTTTTATTTTGCTGTCACTGCAGGGACTAGACAGCAGTATTTTAGCAAACAAGACAGAGATGACAGTGACACAGACTACAGAAATTTGTTCCCAAATGAGGCCTCTGCAGGACAACCAAACATCCACAATACAGTATAATTTCCACACAAGATAAACTAGACTAAGGTGAAGACAAGCATGTTGCATATTTCAGTGGTTTTAATGCATATTACTTTTCAAGAATGCATAGGTTTTCCAGAGAGACAAGGTGGGTAAGGTAACATCTTTTACTGGACCAAATTGAGAGTCAAGGTTAAACTTACAAGAAACTCAACTTACTGCTTAATTTTTTTTTTTTAGCACTTCATATATCCAAAGCTCTGTACAGACATTAACTAATTGTCTCAAGGCCCTTGTGAGGCAAGTATTGTCATCTCCATCTACAGAAAGTTGAAGTAACTTGCCCAAAGACTATATATAGTGAATCAGTGAAATTCAGGATTAGATCTCAGGATCTTCTGACTCCCAACCTCATACTCAATCTTCCAGGGAACACTGCCTCAAACCTTTTTAAGTATAGAAATTCACAATTAAGGTAGCTGATGCTTTCATCTTGTCCATTAGAAATGCCAGCCCATTCTCCCTTCCTTGAAGGTAAAATATCAAAAAAAAACCTGCAACATACATTGCTTTTATCAAGCATATCATAAATACACGCTGCTGATACTAAGTGTCATAATTTATCACCATCTTAACTTTTTCTGTTTTCATACAAGTGCTGTAATTTTATGATCTGGGCGTATTAAGTTAGCATATGGAGACAAACAAGCTGTGTGTGTAATGGCACTTGGAGAACTGGTTGCCATGAGGAATCACAGGGCCAGACACCATGAGATGCTGAGCTCCATCTGCAAAGTACTGAGCACCCTCACCAATTCCCAGAGTCAAGCCCTTAGAATCATAGAATATCAGGGTTGGAAGGGACCTCAGAAGGTCATCTAGTCCAACCCCCTGCTCGAAGCAGGACCAAGTCCCAGTTAAATCATCCCAGCCAGGGCTTTGTCAAGCCTGACCTTAAAAACCTCAAAGGAAGGAGATTCTACCACCTCCCTAGGTAACGCATTCCAGTGTTTCACCACCCTCTTAGTGAAAAAGTTTTTCCTAATATCCAATCTAAACCTCCCCCACTGCAACTTGAGACCATTACTCCTCGTTCTGTCATCTGCTACCATTGAGAACAGTCTAGAGCCATCCTCTTTGGAACCCCCTTTCAGGTAGTTGAAAGCAGCTATCAAATCCCCCCTCATTCTTCTCTTCTGTAGACTAAACAATCCCAGCTCCCTCAGCCTCTCCTCATAAGTCATGTGTTCTAGACCCCTAATCATTTTTGTTGCCCTTCGCTGGACACTCTCCAATTTCTCCACATCCTTCTTGTAGTGTGGGGCCCAAAACTGGACACAGTACTCCAGATGAGGCCTCACCAATGTCGAATAGAGGGGAACGATCACGTCCCTCGATCTGCTCGCTATGCCCCTACTTATACATCCCAAAATGCCATTGGCCTTTTTGGCAACAAGGGCACACTGCTGACTCATATCCAGCTTGTCGTCCACTGTCACCCCTAGGTCCTTTTCCGCAGAACTGCTGCCTAGCCATTCGGTCCCTAGTCTGTAGCGGTGCATTGGATTCTTCCGTCCTAAGTGCAGGACCCTGCACTTATCCTTATTGAACCTCATCAGATTTCTTTTGGCCCAATCCTCCAATTTGTCTAGGTCCTTCTGTATCCTATCCCTCCCCTCCAGCGTATCTACCACTCCTCCCAGTTTAGTATCATCCGCAAATTTGCTGAGAGTGCAATCCACACCATCCTCCAGATCATTTATGAAGATATTGAACAAAACCGGCCCCAGGACCGACCCCTGGGGCACTCCACTTGACACCGGCTGCCAACTAGACATGGAGCCATTGATCACTACCCGTTGAGCCCGACAATCTAGCCAACTTTCTACCCACCTTATAGTGCATTCATCCAGCCCATACTTCCTTAACTTGCTGACAAGAATACTGTGGGAGACTGTGTCAAAAGCTTTGCTAAAGTCAAGAAACAATACATCCACTGCTTTCCCTTCATCCACAGAACCAGTAATCTCATCATAAAAGGCGATTAGATTAGTCAGGCATGACCTTCCCTTGGTGAATCCATGCTGGCTGTTCCTGATCACTTTCCTCTCATGCAAGTGCTTCAGGATTGATTCTTTGAGGACCTGCTCCATGATTTTTCCAGGGACTGAGGTGAGGCTGACTGGCCTGTAGTTCCCAGGATCCTCCTCCTTCCCTTTTTTAAAGATTGGCACTACATTAGCCTTTTTCCAGTCATCTGGGACTTCCCCCGTTCGCCACGAGTTTTCAAAGATAATGGCCAATGGCTCTGCAATCACAGCCGCCAATTCCTTCAGCACTCTCGGATGCAACTCGTCCGGCCCCATGGACTTGTGCACGTCCAGCTTTTCTAAATAGTCCCTAACCACCTCTATCTCCACAGAGGGCTGGCCATCTCTTCCCCATTTTGTGATGCCCAGCGCAGCAGTCTGGGAGCTGACCTTGTTAGTGAAGACAGAGGCAAAAAAAGCATTGAGTACATTAGCTTTTTCCACATCCTCTGTCACTAGGTTGCCTCTCTCATTCAGTAAGGGGCCCACACTTTCCTTGGCTTTCTTCTTGTTGCCAACATACCTGAAGAAACCCTTCTTGTTACTCTTGACATCACCTTAATGAAGAGTGGGGAATAATTTCTTTCATTATACTTTGTGTCTAGTCAGGTACTTATGAAGATCTCACACATACTGAGTATGACTGAAGAAGGCTGTAAAGTAGTACACATATGATTCAGATTCAGATATTCTAGATTTTTGGGGTCACTGATATAGTGAAAATTAAGGCTAGATAAGATAGTCTCAGTTTTTATTTTTCTCAGAGTATCATTTATGGGAGCAAAGTTTAAGGCTCTTGGCTACTGTAACTGTGAATTTCCATACTGTCAAAGGTTTGGGAGTCTTATAAATTTAACCTTAAATCTGAATTTCCTAGATTTTTTAACTTGCATATGGAAAGGAATAAAACCTCAAAGCACTGATACGTGCCTGCAACCTTAACTTCAATTCAACTAAAATTGTTGTGTTTTGTGAGGGAATTTTCTTTGACTTTTTTAATAGCCTTCGCACAGGATTGGGAAGCAAGGGGAAAGGGATTTGGGATTTTCCGTTTTTTTAGGAGAGAGGGTGCAGGCTACACGTCTGATGTCTGCAGCGGGAGAACAATTTTTTTACGATGATGTTGAAGTAAAAAGAAAACGGCACAGAGTTTAAGCATAGAAGTTTCTGGTTATCAGAGAATAAGGTACAGATTATCAAGGGGTGCAAAAATCGGTTTAGGAGCGGGTGGCCTAAGGAATACATAATCTGCAATCTCCCCGACTGGGGGTAAAAGGTTAACGGGTCAAAGTACAGACATTGAGATATGGGGATATGTTGTTCTAATGCACACTCCTAAAATCCTCAGGAGGGGAATCTGAATGCTGCAGATCTTAGCAGATACCCTGGAGTAGGGCATTGCTGAGGTAAATGCATCAACCCTTAGCAAGCCTTTTAGGAGGTTTAATATGGGCTCTCATTCCCTGGAAGCTTCAGGAGGCCTATTGGCCTCCTCACCACAGGCCTCAGGCTATTAATGGCTCATTAGTCCTATCTAAGAGGCTTGCTGGAATCCTAGCCTCCCTCCTAGAAGAGGCTCAATGAGCCATCTATTGACTTCTAGAGCACCAAAGGAGATTCCCCCCAATCACTCCCCAGCCAAACCCTGCAATGCCTCTCCTGGCACCAGACCTCTCAAGGTCTCCAGGGGGCAAGGCTTTCTTCCTAAGGATTCGGGTATTCTGAAGAAGAGAAAGCATATGCATGCACATGTGCATAGGCACATACACAGATGGATAGGGGAGGGGGAATGCAGCAGAGGAGGGAGGTGCTCCCCTGCCCGGCATTAGATTAATCCAATTAACTTCAACTGTCTTCTACTTTCCACTTGCAAACTAGGATCAAGCAGAAATTTTTTTAAAAAACATTTACATTCACAAAACACCTTGTCTGATTAACTTCAATTTTGGTGACAGAACTCTCATTTTCATTTGTATGTCTCCAGTGGTGACAACTCATAGGATTTTATATGAGTAATGGCATTTTATCACAGTAACATGACTGAAAAAGTTCCCACTCCAGCTTCCTAGTCATCCAAGGAGATCTCCAGCAAAAATGGGGAAAGAAAGACTTGACTGCTTGAAATTTCTAAATCAGACACATCCAGAGAATTTTTTTAAGTTAAGTTTACAAAAAGCAGTCTCAGCATGCATTCCAGAAATAGAAAGTAGCTAGTATCAAACTTAACAAGCCCACCATTCCCACTATGGCACTACATACAATTAAAAGAGGCAATATAAAAAAGCAAAATAGGATTGCATTATTAAGAAAATCTTAAACTAACCTGAAGGTCCGGGGGGAAGAGGAGGAGATTGAGAAATGAAATACTGAAGAATAAATAAATCTTATGTCCGTTGTTACAGTTAGCACTACCATGCTAGAGCAGAGTGCTAATATCCTACCTAGGCTTACACCACTTCAACAATATTCCTTTTCTCTCTGTCTGCTATCAACTCATTCCCACAGAAGACCTACTCATGAGGTTAAAGAAACCTTCCTATTACCACATCACCTCACAAACACCCATCTTGCCACTGAGAAGGTCCTGGACATAGGACAAGCGAAGAGAACAAGCAACCACTGGAGACTTCAATTCCTACTACAGAACTCTCTTAGAACTCCTGCTTAAAAATAAATCTCTCTAAAGCAGGACTGAGATTCCCCACATATCTGTACAAAGCACTGCTGGTATGCTAAACTGGTATCAGTGCTGTTTCTTGATTCTGTTTTATTCATGTTCTTATGCCCACCTTACACTGTGGTACCCTGCCCCTGCAAAAAAGGTAATGAGGAGACAACACATTGCAGAAAATACGCATCATAATAGCTCTCAGCACCGCTATTATGAGGGAAAGGGACCATATCCAACACCCAGTGCATACAGGTATGATTTTGTTTTAAAAACCACATACATACACACTTTTATTTATGTTTGCATATATGTAAAGAGCAAGTAAGAAGATGTGAGATAACTGCTGATCTATAACAAGAGAAGGGAGGAAAAAAAACTTTATATATTCACATTTTTGTCATTAAAGTAATTGTTCCATGAACAGGCTAGAGGGGGGCACAAGTGAATGGCTCTGGAGAAAATTTTATTGATTGGTACCATCTTTCATCTCTACATCCTAGTTTCAATCCAAACAACTTTAACTTGAAAACTAGTCCATTTTCAAAATTTAATTAAAAGCAGGTTCTATGCCTACTTGAGTCCCTGCCAAATTTTGTGCTTTAAAAAAGTCACATTACCCTACTTCTTTTCTCTTTCACTGTTTATGCAAGTCTTTCATATTGCGACAGGTGAAACTGACTACATATGTAGTACTGTCAAAGGCACAAAATACATTGAAAAAAAACCCAACATTTTTCTTCTAATTCTTTTATAATAAGTTTAAGTAAAAAAATCAGAAAAATGTGATATTTAGGTTGATAACATCCCCTTAAAAGCCATTACCATCTAATCTGTCTGATAGGCTATGTATAAAATAGGTTAAATCCAATTCCTATATTGAGAGGGGTCCAGCTTAAGTGCCTCCACAAAATTTAACAGTTGCAATATAGCATAGAGAGGCAATGTTTCAGGCAGAAAACTCTTAAGCCATTTTAGGTCAATATTAATACCTTAAACTCTGAAAAGAAAACCACAGGCAGCCAGTACAGACCATGAAGCTCTTGTTGAATGTGCCCATAGCAGGATATTCTGGTTAACAAACAGGTTGCTGCTATTGCACTAGCTGTCAATTCTGAATGGATTTAATGTGTAACTCTGTGCACAGCACATTTTAGTAATCAACACTGGAAGGGAGAAAGGCATGAATTAAAGAGGCATGGTCACTTTGGAAAGAAAAGATTGCTAGCTCCTAGCCAGACACAAATGAAAAAAAAAAATCTTGGCTATCATGGACAAATGATCCTCCAGAGACAACAAAAGGGATTCTAATCAGACTCTTATGATGCAAACGTGTGTGACATACACAACACACACACACAATCAGAAGGTCAGAATTTTTTTTACCATCTCTTCTTTATTACTTTTCCCCCAACCCAATAACATCACTTCTGTCTTATCTAGATGGAGCCTCAATCAATTTGCCCTTGTCCACAATCTCCTAGTCACCACCAGAAACTGTGAAAGGTACTGTAAGAGAGAGAGAGGAATCTATAGCTGAGTGTAATGAGCATATTGAAAATAATGCAACAGATGCTTCCTTACTAAGCCTACTAATGGCCTTCTCTACTTGTGTGAAGGCAAAATGGAACCTCGAGGAAGACCACAGGAGAGCAACTTCAAGGTAGAGCAATAACTGCTCTACACTCCACTTTGGAGGGAGGGATAGCTCAGTGGTTTGAGCATTGACCTGCTAAACCCAGGGTTGTGAGCTCAATCCTTGAAGGGGCCATTTAGGGATCTGGGGCAAAAATTGGGGATTGGTCCTGCTTTGAGCAGGGGGTTGGACTAGATGACCTCCTGAGGTCCCTTCCAATCCTGATATTCTGTGATTCTATGATCTCCTCGGAAGATAACAAATTCACATAAGAGCAGCAGCATCAACTTTCACTGTCATGCACAAGTGTATGAATACCACATTGTGATCAGTGGTTCTGAAGGTAGCAGATAAACCTAATAAGACCAGCAAGGGGATTTAATCTTCATCCATTACTAGATCATCATCCATCAACACAAGGACAACCTTTGAACTATACCTAGCTCAGTACACAGTTTGACAACAATCAAGGAAACAGAGTTGTTTATCCACAACCTTTCCAATAAACTTTACCAGAAAGGCCAGAGTCAACACAGGTCAGTAATGGGACAGCTTTTCCAATATCTGACTTTTTTAAAAGTATATTCTTGCCTATCCCTCTTTAAATGAAGATTAAAGATTTCAGTATCCTCAGCTGTCAGTTGGGTCAACACTTTTTACAAGCATTAAGTAAAATAAAAAATCCCTGACCCAAACTCTGAGTAAAATAAGAAGCCCCCATTCTGCTTCAGTGCCTCTAACTATGCCTTCAGAGCCTCCAACCACCTGTGTTACCACTTATTTCTCCCTCTAGCACCCCTTCCATCTACACTTCACATGTCATTACCTGAGCATCACATCTGTAAGGACAAATAACTTAATGTTCTCATCAAGAAAATGGGTAATATTTTCACCATAACAGCTGTCTGCCATATGTGATTTTACTTTGCCACTCTGCTCATCTATTATACCAACTCACTGTCACTCACTCACTTTACTACCCCATTGTTTTGCACTACTCTCCTAACTTCCATATTCACTGGCCTGTCCATGATCCTTCTGACCTTACTTCTCACCTTTGTTACCACCAAGAATCAACCTTCTTTCTTTCTCCATCATAGCCCACCCATATTGTTCCCACAAGTTCTGCCCCTTCATGTCCTCCACAAGCTCTTATGTACAATGAAGAAATATAAGAACTGGAAAAATCATGCTTAACCTAAACAATCTCAAATACTTTTTATTTTCTGCTACGTTCCACTCCCTCGCTCATTTTATCTATTATCCAATTTCAACTGTAAACTCTGCAGGGCAAAGAATGCATCTGCACCACTCACATGACATTGTAGGAACAGAAAATGCTTGTGATGTATGCACTCACAATGGGGCAGAGTTTTAGATATCAGAAAAGATATATGTTCAAAGACAGATGCAGTTAAATCTACAATACTTCAATCATTTCTACATGCACTCTCAAGCATTCTTTATACAAAAAAAAAAATCAAGAATTTCTATCTAAAATGATCACCAAAGAAAAAGTAAATGTTAGAAATCCATATCAACAATGAAAGATATTGGAGAGATCTATTTTTCCTCTGTTAATAGCAAGTTTGTATTTGTTGCATGTACCTGAACTTTTCTTAGAGCCACAAAGATTAGAGTATTTATCAGCTCAGTTAACCACCTTGAGTAGTTTTTTCCAACCCCAAGCTTTAACTCCACAACTGTAACAACTTGCTATCAAACTATACACACTGCTCAGTTTTCTTCTATGAATCCATGTCATTTCCCACCAAAATGCCTATTCAGATAAATAACTAGCGTTAACTCACTTTTTTTTTTTTTTTTTTTACAGTGGTTAAAATCCAACTTTCAGTACCAAAACCTCACAATTTTTATATATAAGCCCGCAAAAACACACATGCCTTATGTATGGCACATGAAGTTAATTAGGAAGATGTCACACTGTATTGAAACGAGAACATTTTGTTGAATAATGAAGACATTTAAGTTTACTTTCTATTATGAGACATTCCCTCAGGGGAGTTCTTAAGGAATTTTGAAGTCAGCAAATATTGCAAGTTCTTTAGAAGTTCTTTCACACCCTTCATCCCTGCTTGAAGTGTCACATTCTGCAGTTTCTGTTATGTTGCTGAGTTCAAGCTTTTACTGGTAAATGTAAAACTTACTCAATTTGCCTAGGTCAGTAAAGCACACATCAGTTAACAGAAAACCTTGTACATTCCGCCTCATTGAAGATTCATTACAAAATAAAGCACATACCTTTTAACTGGTCTGCTACCACACTCTGGCCAACTCGTTCGATCACCTTTCCATCCTCCATTTCGTAACGGTCATCCAAATATTTGGCAGTAGCTTCCGAAATATGGACCTTGCCAGCCACCCCTAGCTGCTCCATTAGATTGGCCAAGTTGACATCATTGGACCACACATCAAACTTAAACCTCCTCATCCCCAAAATGCCACAAAGGACTGTCCCAGTGTGAACTCCAACTCTCATGTTCACCATTTCTGTTTTCTCTTGGCAAAACTGCTCTATGGCTTTAATCATACCCAAACCCATCTCAATGCAGCAATAGGCATGATCCGCTCGGGGCTCTGGGCATCCTGCTACACAATAATAACAGTCTCCCAAAGTACTTATCTTCTCACATTTGGTATCCTCACACAGACGGTCAAAGCGGCCAAACAGATCGTTCAACAGCCCCACCAATGCATGGGCAGATTTGTTTGCACTCATTTTAGTAAAGCCAACAATATCAGCAAACAAAATACTCACTTGTTCAATCTGCTGCATTTTAAAAGGACGGAATATAATGGGGGTTTTCTGTATGGAGGGTTTTTTCTTCCTGTTTTTGGGGCTTGAGGTGGAATGACGTTTGACTGAGTTCTCACTTTCATCATCCCCCTGTTTCATTAAGTCATCAGCTATTATTCTTGGCATCACAGAATGAATCATCCTCTCTTTCAGTGCTTTTTCCACTTCCAAATCTTTTCCATGCATGATTGATTGCCCCACTTTCAAGAATGTGCTCCTTGATCTGACTTCAGACATGATAAATAAATGAATACCAATAGCATGGATACAGATGTGAAGCAAGGCTTTACTCAGCAGTTCCCAGTAAATTACACTGGCTCCAAGGGGTGCGAAGCAGTCTTCATCACTGAAATGATAACCAAAGGTTTCAAAAAGGACTGAGTAGGATAGTCCCAGAAACAAGCTTAAATACAAAGGTAAGTGCATTACTGTGTAGAGCAACAAGAGCACTTCAACACACATAGAAAAACTGCCTACTTGAGAAAGGCAAGTGTCCGTGGCTCTCACAGGGGGAGTATGATTGGATGTGTCATCACTTCCTGAGATAGGTGTCAAACCTTGGAACTGTGGAGCCAGAGTCAAAATAAAAACAAGGAGGGTGAGGATCAGTGAGGTCCACACATAATGCTGGGCATAGGTCTTAGTGAAAGTGAACAGAAAAAATGCTACACATACTAAGAGGAAGCACAGAGCTGGCACCATGAAGACAATCAGTTTCTCTCTCATGTGGATTCCAAAATATAAACCCCAGAGGAGACAGGCCACACCTATGTAGAAAAGGGCATAGCGAAACCTACGCTGGGTCTGCGGGAAGCATCTCTCCATACAGGCCTCTTCCAGATTGTTGGAGTCAAACTTGGGGTTCCACCACTTGGAGGAAGCTCTCTCAAAAAGCTGAGGCAGCTTCTTCTTGCGCAAACCTGCACCACTGCTTCCCCCACCTCCTGTTGCTCTGCGGGCACCTCCGGACTCCCCAGAGCTGCTACAGCTGGAGGAGATACTGTACTTGCAATGCTTGGAAGAGGAGCAACCCTGGTGTTGTTTGGGGTTGATTCTGACCATCACACTGTTACTGTCTCCACTGGAGTCGCAGCTCACCTCAGTGCTGTGGTGATGTAGTAACTGCTCGTGCGGTGGGGAAGCCATGTTGCCAGATTTTCTTAAGCGCTTTAGGAGATGGGTCCTTAGGACTTTAAAAACAATAAATAGAGTGATACTTTAACTTTCTGACTTGGGGCTTTTCCTAGGACAGTTGTTTTTAAATTCTTTGAGAAATCACTGCCTGTTTAAAGAAACCGCCAGGCAGGTCCACAAGTTTCAGTTACTCATCCTTCAAACAGGACAAGACAAACAGGAGACTGGGACCTAGACAGGCCCACATATTCCAATGTAAGGCTGTAGTAGATATGTCCAGCTGCCGGTCCACAAACTGGGGGCGATTTGTTCCAAGTTAGTTGCAGTTTTGCTGTCACTCCCCAGGTCCTTTCCAATAAGTGCAGATCACTGTCGGGAGAGTGACAAGCAGCCCCCTTCGGGAAAGGACCTCTTCCCCATCTTTTTTGCTGCTCACCGCAGAGGAAGAGGAAAAGCCCCGTGCCTCCCGAGGCCAGGCGTGTTAGCAGCGTGTGGCTCTCACCGCGGCCGCACCATCCCCACTCCTGACGCTGACGCGGAGGAACAAGCCCGACTTGGCCCTGTCTGGCTCCCGCCCGCAGCCCGCGCTGCTCCGGCAGAGCCGAGGCGGTCCAGCGCTTGGTGCCGGGTTAGTTTCCTCGTCCCCAAAGTTCCCCCCGCGCCGGCAGCCTCGGGACGCCCGGGAGGCGCAGCCGCCACGCTGTGGTGCGGCAGCCGCCGGCCTGTGCTGCTCCCTGCCGCCCCCAGGGGCTGGCGCGGCCGTTCGCACTCGCCGGGGTGGGGGCTCCACTCCCACCGGTGGGGCCTTCGGCCTCGGAGCCGCCCCGCTCTCTCCTGACGGGCTCCCGGCGCGCAGGGATCGGCCGGGGGAAGGGGGGTCGGCCCCCACAGTCCCGCCGCGGAGCGGCAGCCCCCTCAGCCACCGGCCGCCCGGCTCCACCAAGGCCAGGCGCAGGCGCCGCCGGCCGGGCTCACCACTTGGGGCGGCCGCCGCCTCCGCTCGTGTCCCTGGCGGCCCCGGCTCCCTGCTGGCGAGTTAATTCAATTACCCTCCCGGCGGGGAGGCGCCGCGGGCAAGGAGCTCCTCCAGGCAGCGCCGGGGCCCCGGGACCGGGGCTGCCGGCTCAGGCGCGGCCGAGGGAGCGCGGGTCCAAAGGGGTGCGGGTCGCCGCCGCCACCATCTTCTGCCGCGGGCTGTCACTGAACGGGCTGAGGGCTCGCGCGGCGGCGCTCGTGCCCGTGCCACCCTCCCCCGTGGCGAGAAGGCGGGCGGGCGCGCGCCCCAAAGACGGAGCAAGGGGGGGCGAGCCCGGTCAGCGGGCGGTGCTGGCGCTAGTGCACGCGCCCGCCCCCAACCCGGGTCTCGCGCACCGCCGCCCTCGCCATCCGGGGCAGGGGCCGCTGGGCCCGGGCGGCGCCCCCAGGCTGGGGCGGAGGGAGCCAGGCTGGATGCGTGCCTCTCCTGGCGAAGCGCTCAGGCTGCGGCCCCCGGCCCAGACCCTCCGCCCCCTGTGCGCACAGCCTGCCGCAAACGAGGGGCGCCCTAGCCTCGCGGGTCCCGCCGGCCCTGCGGAGAGACTGGGCGAACTCCCGCCCGCTCAGTCCCACCGTCTCCGGCGGGGCGCGCGGAGCTCGGGTGAACGCACTGGGGGTCCAGCCAGTGCCAGGGAGAGGCGCTTGGTCCTGCACAGCCCGGATGGTGAGGATAGGCCAGGAGGAAGAAATTCGGTTTGACCCTCAGATTCTAGGCTGTGTGCGCTGGGCAGTTAGAAAGCCATTTCCTTGGAAAGGAAGCGTGTTTGGTATAGTATCAGTCATAGACCCTCCACCGGGAAATCCAGGCTGCTATTTTTAGAGAGTAACATTTTGCTATAGAATCAATCTCTGAGGCACAGACCCGAGTTCTCTTCTTGGTTTAAACTTGCTGTGTGACCTTAAGCTAGTCATGTCTCTGGCCCGGATCCACAGATGTGGCTAAGCTAGGCTCCTAACTTTCAGTAATTTCAATGGAAATTATGAGTCTAAATACCTTTCTGGAGCTGTGTTTCAGTTTCTTTGTCATTAAAATTGATACAATAAAATGCTCACCTACCTTCACAAGAGCATGGTGAGGTTAATTAATTAATGTTTGTAAAGCTCCTCTTCCTAAAATGGTGACTGTTACACCATTGCAAAGTATTGCTATTTTATTTATTATGGGGGCATTCTGCAGCCTGAGTTCCCTTTTCTGTTACTTGGGCTACAACCACAAATCCTCATGCCACCTTACATACATATCTCAGTACTCCTGGTGGACCCCCTGAACCTATTTCTTTCTCCCACTAAAGAGAAAATAGTTGTCTTAGAACTAATAATTTATTCAACAACAGAAAATAGATTTTATTTTTCTATTTTTAAAAATGGTCAGGCAGAAATTCACTCTTAGAACAGTCAGAGATAATAACCAGGATCTCACTCATCTTTTTAGGTGGGTTTCTCTGTCATTTTTCTTGCCTTAACCATGTTTTCCCTGTCATGTTTTCTGTTGTTTCTTTTTTTTTTTTTTCTCTCCTCTCTCTTCAGTGGAGGCTAGTGAAATATGAAAATGGGAAGGAAAATCTGATGCAAAGGCAGCTCAGCAGACGTTAAAGATATATCTGACTCAAATCAGACCAGGCAAAGCCTCCTCTACATCTTCCACCAACTCTTTTCCTTTCATTCACTTTCATGTCTGACACTACTCCCCTCTCACCCTTTACCCTGATTCCTTCCTAATGATCTGTTCCCTTTCTCTTTTCAAAGGGACCCTGCCCCACTTTTTTCACAACCCCATTTTCACTGTCTAGCTGCTCAGATTCCTACAGCTATGGAATTTTCTAGTACCAAGATTCCATCCCTTCTACTACTAATGGGACACCACTGAAAATAATGATCCTATCCTGTTAATCATAGCTGGAACCCCAAGTCATCATACTATGTTATATAAATAACTACTTTATTAGCTGTATTTGTACCTGAACTTGTTTCACTCTAAATAGAATTTACTACCTTACAGATAATTTTTTGACAGGGAAAGAGATTGTATTTGCATAATTAAATGAAGTGTACAACAGCAAACAATTTCACTTTTCCATCTCCTCAGCACAGTGAGAGAATTAACTAGAAATTAACTTTTTGCATTTGCCCTTTCCCTTTCTTCAGCTCTTTAGAATGTAACTGACAGTGTCCTCCTCACACACACTCTACCATGAATTCTGTTATCTCTTCCTTCCTGATGGTTCACATTTTTCCCTCCCCACTGGCTTCTCTGCTGTTGTCACTGCATTTTCTTCATTTTTTTCCTTTTCTTTCCAACTGTCCATTTTCCATCTGCTAGTCCCAACTATCACTCTCAAATCTCACTCCCAAAATGCCCAGCCCCACCTGCCATTCCCAACTGTCACTTCCAACCATCCTACTGTCATGCCTAACTTCTCAGTTCCCATTTCCCACTCTCAAGCTGCCCAGTTCCTAACTGTTGTTCCCATATATCTAACATTCACAACTGTCATTTGCAGCTGCCTAGCATCCATCTGTTCCTCACAGTTGTCAATTTCCTACTGACCATTCCCCAGCTGTCCCCTTCCCAAATGGCCAATTCCATCTGTCAAGCCTAATGGAACCTCCTTGTCCCAATATTCTGTCCCTGTTGCTGTTACAAGGATATCAAACAAAACATTCTCCTCATTGTTTGAGTAGCAAAGAATCTCTCTCCATGTGCGTTAATTATAATGAAGTCTTTGAAGATGAAGACAGTGAGTTTTATCTATTTCCTTTTAACTTGTTTAGCAATTGTGCAATAAAAGGATGTCACAATACTAAAATACAGTTTGCTAAAAAAAACTGCCCTTTCTGAGGCACTTAGATACCAGGACAGTCCACAATGAGCAATTAAGATGAAATGATTATTACTGTTATAACTGGCCCTATTATTATAGATAATAGTTTCCGTGATCAATGTCTTACAATGAAGACTGGGAGTATCACTCTTATATAAGCCAAGTTATCAAGAAAGAAATCCCTCAGCTCAGGATGCAAGGGAACAATGTGGCTTTCAGAGTTTAACTGTTAATTGATATATTTAGTCAAACCCATGTGCTACCTTTAGAATTGTTTGTGTTCACATCTTTACCTCACGCATGAAGGTAAATACCATTTATCATGGAACCCTCAAGCCATGGAGAAATCATTAAATTAAAAGCTAATGCAGAAACTTGGGGTAAAGTTCCCCACCCCCCAGAAAAGGTTCAGAAACTAGTGACATAGGGGTTTAAATATAAAATGTCTAATTTCCTACAGGATCTGATGGAAAACAGCTCCATTGGATGGGAACAGAAACTGAATTATTTTAAAAATACTATAAGATTTATGTTGTTGGAGAGATTAGGTGATTAGAACTTTGGGATGGAAGACATCCTGAAGTTGAAACAGTTTGTTAGTGGCAAGGGGCTATGCTTTGGGAGGGGTTCATATTTTGTGATAACTTTTCCAGTCTGCCCTGTAGATCCTTATTTAATTGCCAAATAGCTACTTTCAACCAAACATGGTGGGACAACTCTGCCAAGTTCAGGTATAGTTGTGCCAGCTTGGGAGAAAAGGGGGGAAAGGAAGGTGATTTTGATGGGGCCAGAATTTCATCCACTTTCTTTAGTTCATTGATTAAGAAACAGTTGGTGATAAATAAAATGCTGGTCATTCCTGATATAGTAAAGGATGAGGACTCTGATTTTGATTTTGTGTGTATTACTTAAAACTTGTTTGGATGACACTGTTGGACTAATCATGATGCCGTTATCTACAGCTGGGTATTCAGTGCCCCATGAACCAAAGGGACCTAGAAAGGAGGCAGTGTGCCCTTACTGGCTGAATCCAGCCATAAGTGTAGGAGGTCTCCCAGCCCATATCTAGAACAGAGAGCCTTTCTGTCTTCTGTGTGAGTCCTGGGCTGGGGGTTAGGATGGAACTTGTTTTAGTTTACCAAGTATCCACCAAAGTGCCTGGGTGAGCTGATTACATTCTTCAGTTGTGCTGCAGTGACGCACAAAGGTTAATTGTACTCAGTGACCTTAATTTTTCATAGAGATGATATTCTGAGACAGGTCTGGATTTCCTGTCCACCATGACAACCACCGAATTTTCCCAGGTAGTTGTAGACTCCAGCCCTAAAATACAACTGCATTTTCTCCAATCCCTCAGACAGAGACAAACACCTATAAGATCTTTATCAAGCATTCTTAAAACTACAATACCGACCTGGGGAAGTGAGGAAACAGATTGACAGAGCGAAACGGGTACCCAGAAGTCGCCTACTATAGGACAGGCCCAACAAGGAAAATAACAGAAAACCACTGGCCATCACTTCCAGCCCCCAGCGAAAACCTCTCCAGCACATCATCAACGATCTACAATCTATCCTGGAAAACGATCCCTCACTCTCAGAGACCCTGGGAGGCAGGCCAGTCCTCGCTTACAGACAGCCCCCCAACCTGAAGCAAATACTCACCAGCAACTACACACCACACCACAGAAACACTAACCCAGGAACCAATCCCTGTAACAAACCATGTTGCCTACTCTGTCCCCATATCTACTCTAGCGACACCATCACAGGATCCAACCCCATCAGCCACACCATCAGGGTCTCATTCACCTGCACATCTGCTAATGTGATATGTGCCAGCAGTGTCCCTCTGCCATGTACATTGGCCAAACCGGACAGTCTCTACGTAAAAGAATAAATGGACACAAATCAGACATCAGGAATGATAATGTACAAAAGCCAGTAGGAGAACACTTCAGTCTCCCTGGACATTCAATGACAGATTTAAAAGTAGCCATCCTTCAACAAAAAAACTTCAAAAACAGTCTTCAAAGAGAAACTTCAGAGCTACAATTCATTTGCAAATTTAACACCATTAATTTGGGCTTGAATAGGGACTGGGAGTGGCTGGCTCACTACAAAAGCAATTTTCCCTCTCTTGGTATTGACACCTCATCAATTATTGGGAGTGGACCACATCCACCATGACTGAATTGGCCTTGTCAACACTGGTTCTCCACTTGTAAGGTAACTCCCTTCTCTTCATGTGCCAGTATATTTATGCCTGTATCTGCAATTTTCACTCTATGCATCTGAAGAAGTGGATTTTTTACCCACAAAAGCTTATGCCCAAATAAATCTGTTAGTCTTTAAGGTGCCACCGGACTCCTCATTGTTTTTGCAGACTATTGGACGCTATACCTGTATCAGGGACCAACCATAACCTCCTGAGCTAGGGCACATCTGTCCTGTTGGGACAAGAGATTTGTGTTGATCTGTCCTCGGAGGCTAATGCAACCAGAGGATTTTCAGAGGGCTTTCAGAGAGAATGTTCTTCCTATAAAGCCCGTTTTCTTGAGATTTTGGTAATATTATTCTATTGATCTCCATCAGTACGGTAGTCCCGAGGCTTCCTGTTCCCCAGCCTTGGCACACTAGTTTAAAGATGACCTGCCGCAAATGAAATGAGACTGAAGACCCTCATTTGTTCTGAAATACCCCAAATCTGTTGACCTTATTGGCATACTGAAAAGTCCATCTGTTTGTTTTGGCTTTTGGGGAAGGCTCTTGGGTATGAATGGTATGATGTATGTTTTGCTGATTTGAATTACTAGTTGGTTAAGATAATTTAATTTTTATAGGTTCAGAGATTCTAAAGCCAGAAGGGACCATTGTAATCATCTATTCTGACCTTCTCTATAACACGAGCCATACAGCACTTTCCCAGAATAAATCCCTGGAGCATGTATTTTAGAAAAATATCCAATATTGATTAAAAATTGCCAGTGCCGGAGAATCCACCACGACTCTTGGGAAATTGTTCCAATGGTTAATTACTCTCACTATTAAAAATATATCCCATATTTTCAGTCTGAAATTGTCTAGCTTCAACTTTCTGCCATTAAATCCTTTTATACCTTTCTGTGCTAGACTGAAGAGTCTATAATCAAATATTTGTTTCTCCATGCAGGTACTTATAAATTGTGATCATCACTGCTTAACCTTTTATTTGTTAAGCTAAATAGTTGGAGCTCCTTTCATGTCTCATATAGGGCAGGTTTTCTAATCCTGTAATCATTCTCGTGGCTCTTCCCTGAACCCTCTCCAATTTATCAACATCCTCCTTGAATTGTGGGCACCACATTTAGACACAGTATTCCAGCAGTAGTTGCACCAATAACAAACAGAGGTAAAATAACACCTCTGCTCCTATTCAAGATTCTATTGTTTCTGCATCCAAGGATCACAACCCTTTTGGCCACAGCATCACCCAGGGGAACTCATGTTCAGCTGATTATCCACCAGGACTCCCAAGTCTTTTTCAGAGTCACTGCTTCCCAGGACAGAGTCACACATCTTGTAAGTATAGGAAAAAAGAATGTAGACCAGATATATACATTTACATGTAGTCATTTAAAAACACATATTGTTTGATTGGGCCATGCTTACCAAGCAATCCAGATCACACTACCAGTGACCTGTCCTATTCATTATTTACTACTCCCCCGATTTTAGTCTTTATTGCTGATGATTTTATGTTGTTTTCTTCTAGGTCTTTGATAAAAAAGGTTAAATAGTGTAAGGCCAAGAACTAATCTCTGTGGAACCTTACTGGAAACATACCCACTCAATGATGAATCTCTGTTTACAGTTACATTTTGAGACCTATCAGGTTGCCAGCTTTTAATTCATTTAATGTGTGCCATATTAATTTTATATTGTTCTAATTTTTTAATCAGAACGTTGTGTGGTACCAAGTCAAACACCTTACAGAAGTCCAAGTATATTATACCAACATTACCTTTAATCAAGCAAACTTGTGATCTCATAAATGTCAAGTCAGTTTGACGGGATCAATATTCCATAAATATTCCATGTTGGTGTGATGCTTCCTGAGGTTGCCCCGGGGTCACCTCGCTACCATCTGCCCTTAACATAAGGAAGACTTGCATAGGCGTGCACAGCACATTTCATTAGGGTGTGCACCCAGGGAATTTTATTTTTTTTTAAAAGCGAACATTTATTGAATACTCAATCATAAAGGACATTATTTTTATTCATCAAACAAACTAAAGAAACTAAAACTTAACTAAACTTAATTTTTTTTTAAATTAACTCAACTTTACTTAAAAAATACAAACTTAAAAAATGACACACAAAATACCAAATTTTTGCTGTAGTGATAACCAGGTTTATACAAAGATACAGTCAATTTTCATGATTTTTATCTTTAACCAGATAATGAGCTAACCCAAATTGACCAAAACAGATTAAGGTTTCTTCATCTTCCTGTCCTAGGGAATGAGACATCGCTCACCAGGTGTTATGGACTTAAATTCCTCAATCACATCATTGTAATTAACTGACGAAGCCAATTCTTGTTCAATGTACAAAATCATGAGTGAGTCGAGGCACTGTTGGGACATTGTACTTCTTAGTTTGTTTTTTACGTGTGCTAGTTTCGAAAAGGCTCTTTCACATGAACTGCTTGTAACAGGTAAGACTGCAAAGCATTGAATAGATTTGTAAAAGGCCTGGAACATGGAAGACCAATCTGATTCCTTTAGCCAATCAAGCCACTCTCTGGTGGTGTTCGTAGTGCTACCTTTAGGAATAGGTCCATCATAACCCCAAAGCAATCTGACTTCAGCTTCCAACTCATCCAAGGACACTTTAAATTTGTTGGCAATGATTCTCATATCGTCCCTGCCAATGTCTAAGCTCAGCAGTTTTCCCATTGCGGTCACAATTTTACAAGTCTCCTGTTCAAATTGCTGGTCAGTGCCAGTAATCATTGAGTCTAGGAGTGGGTAAAATGAATTTATTCTCTCCTGTTCCTCTTTTGCATCAAAGTGATGCTGGGACTCAAATGCGTCATCAATACAAGTGGACGTTTTTCTCTTCTTAACTGGGAGAATCGATATATCATTCTCTACACACATTTTCACACTGTCATTGAAAATAGATTGAAAATATTCTGGGCCACTTCTCATCACAGCCAAAGAGTTACGCAAGCTTTTCACCCCTGTCATTGCAGTAAGTAAGTTGAGATCTGGAGCTTCAAGAGCCTTACTCACTTTTACCACCATCTGGAGAATAGGGTGCATCATGTGAAGGGCAAAGATGAACTTGAATGAATTTAGTTCATGGATAAGGCCCCTGGCTTTTATTTTAGTGTCAGCAAGGCGAGTTGTTTCGATAATCTCTTGTAAAGCTTGTAAAATGATGGAGTAGTTTTGTTTTACAGCAGCCACTGCTTCTGCTCTGCATCCCCATCTTGTGTTTGATAGTGACTTCAAAGTATTCAACTGGGATCCTACTTCTTGTGAAATCTTCTCCATTACTGCATGTCACACAGGACTCCCCTCCATGAAGGCATAAAGAGTCTGAATAACACCAAAAAAATCAAAGACAGTTTTGTTTTGTTTACTTGAAGTGCATGCATCTACTAGGATGAGGTTCAAACAATGTGCATAGCAGTGTACATAGAGTATTTCACTGTTTCTTTCTTTACATTTCATTTGAACTCCCACAGTACATCCAGACATAGTAGATGCACCATCAAAACAGACATCACTGATGACCAGTCAATTTTAAGAATGCCAAGGATGTCATTTAACTGGTCAAAAATAGACTGAGTATCAACTGTTAATAGTCTCTGAACAGACACAAAATGTTCAACTGGACTATGTTTTTCATTGTCAAAATACCGCACCACAATAGACATCTGTTCATGGCGTCCACAGTCAGTAGTGTCGTTGGCAATTATTGAGACCATTTTAGTGAAGACACAATCTTTTGTTGCACAATGTTGTGCAAGGCCACAATTAAATCATTTTAGATGCGATTACTCAAATAGGTAGCGTTTCGAGGGGATTGTTGCACATGCTTTGCCATTATGGGATCATATTTTTGGAGCATGTTGACAAGATTTAGAAATAAACCTCTCTCAAAAGTGTCAGCTTTTTCATTGTGACCCCTGAATGGTCTCCCACCTTTGGCCAAACACAGAACAATGTCAAGCAGTCGCTCCATTACACTTCGGTTATGGCACCGTTCTTCTTCTTGTTTAGACAGATAAGCCTGCTTGCCCTCATCCAACAATACATCAATAGGTTTCCCTTCATTAAAACTTGACCATGAAGAACAGCTCAACACATGAGATTTTGACAGTTGGTGGTTTTTAAAACATTCATTAGCCCTATGCCAGTTTCTGAATCCCTTATCAATAAATGCTGGATCAGTGTGACCTTTGTTTGCTGCATCATTAGAGGAGAAGAAACGGCAGTAAAAGCAAAATGCTGCGACCTTTGATGGGCTATATTCTAACCACCTATACTTTTCATACCAATCGGACTGAAAACTTTTTTGTTTATTCCCTATTTTACTTCTAGGAAAAGTGCTCAATCTAGGCTGATAAGGACCTCTAGATAATCGAGACCAGCGTTCTAATCTATTTTTTGGAATATCACAGACCAGGTCATCAGATGGAATGTTTGATGGCTTTGAATAGGAACTACACTGACCTGAACTAAGAGACAAAGTCTGTTTCTGTTGGTCATAATAAGTTTATTGCATGCACTGGAACTGGTGGAGGCATTATCTTCATGTAAGTTCTTAAGCGAGGAGTCAGAGGTATTTGCACTACTATCAGCACATTCATTATAATTCAGTTTGTCTGCTCCTTTTCTTAACAACGAACCGATCCATATTTTAAAATTAAAAGGGGGTATCATACGATTGAATTAAAACATAAACCACAGGCTTGTCATGCTATTTCAGTAGAATACACATAACTAAGATTACAAACACTGTAGACACTGCACTGGGCAAGCCTGACTCGGCAGCTTATATAGGTCAAAGAATTTTCTAGAATAGTAGTCAGAGGAGGAGGGGAGGACCAATGGTAATGCGGAGCCACATAGTGGGGACGCATGCTGCGAGCGAACGCGGGCTTTCTATACATTTCTACAACATCTATATTATGCAATTTGGCGCTTATTGCATAATACAACAATCCATACTTTAAAACTAAAAGAGCGTATCATGCGATTAAATTAAAACAAAAAGCCACTTTTTTTGAGACATTAGGGCAGGGGTGGGCAAAGGTTTTGGCCCGAGGGCCACATCGGGGTTCCAAAACTATGGAGGGCCGGGTAGGGAAGGCTGTGCCTCCCCAAATAGCCTGGCCCCCACCCCCTATTCACCCCCTCCCACTTCCTGCCCCCTGACTGCCCCCCTCAAAACCCCTGACCCATCCAACCCCCCTGTTCCTTGTTCCCTCTAAAGCCCCTTTCAGAATGCGGCCCTGCAAACATGGGTGGAGGACTCAGGAGGAGCAGGGGCAGCTATGCAGTTGGAGAGAAGTGGCGGTTTCCCCTTCAAATCGCCGCTTCTCTCCGGCCGGCTGCGCAGCCGCCCTGTGCTCCTCCTGAGTCCTCCGACCGGTGTTCGCAGTGCTCCCGCCACCTGCACCTCCCGCCTGCTCCCCTGAGGCTGCAGGTGAGCCTCCCTCCCTGCTCTCCCCTGCCCCCGCAGTGCAGGCCCACCCCCATGGGGAGTGCGCCGGTGCTAAGCTGCCCTGGGGACCCCTGTTGTTGGGAGCCCCCATGCCAGGGCACCCTGTGTTTACTGGTAAATCCGCCCCTGAGCCGTGCTGCCAGCCGGAGCCAGCCAGACCACTCGGAGCGCTGGCGGCACGGCAAGCTGAGGCTGCAGGGGAGGGGGAAAAGTAGGGGAGGGGCCGGGGGCTAGCTTCCCCAGCTGGGAACTCAAGGGCTGGGCAGGATGGCCCCGTGGGCCAGATGTGGCCCGCAGGCGATAGTTTGCCCACCTCTGCATTAGGGTGTGCCTGGGCACACCCAGCACACCCCGTACGCATGCCTCTGAAGACTTGTCTGTACCTGCCAGGGGTCAGCTTCCTGATTCCACCAGCTCCTGGCAACACAAGCACTCCCCTCTCAGCCTACACAGGCTCCACTGTCCCTAGCAACAGACACACTCCAACCCATGTGCCCTCCAAGCAGCCGCCTGCAGAGTCCAGCCCCTGATTCACTGCATGCTTACAGAATTCCCAGATCCTCTGTACCTAAAGGAACAGTAGATGACAGCTTACTAGTTACAGCAGAGAACACAGCTCTGCTTGACACACAACCTAGATTTGTTTCCTATATAGAAAGCAAGTATACATTTATTTAACAAAGAACAGAGATTCAAATGATAGCAAGCAGAAATATTGAAAACAAATGGGTTACATATAAAACAAAATCATAACATGCATTCTATAACTTAACTTACTTATCAAGATGCCCTCTTGTCTAATGAGGTACTGGTTAGCCAAAGTCCTTCTCACAGCGTTTTTCAACAAGGATGGCTGAGACTCACCTTTTTTGAGACCAAACCCACTGGCAGCTTATGTCCCCAGATGAAGGATTCCTATGCATCTCTCTGCGCTGCGAGATATATTAGACCAGTCCTTTGTTCTTCACCTGTGAACAGGGTCCCCTGTCCCTCTGTTTACCTCTTCCTGTTAATTTCTTCTCCCGATGTCCCCAGAATATCTTCCCTAGGACTTAACTAAGTATGCAAATAGACTTCCATCGTAAGATACACAATATACAGTGGTCAGCCAGGGAGATAAGTGTCTCTTACCTCTTGTCTGATGGAACCTGGGTCACCTGCCTTTAACGTCAAGGCTTTAAAAACAATTTCCTATAGATATATGCATATCCACTTACCTATTATCTGCACATACATTTCATAAAGATTATGAAGACAAGTGTGACACAGGCTTGTAATAGACTTTGCATGACACTCTGGTGAACTAGCATGTAGATACCAGACCCATGGGGTCTCTGGAACCCTTATATATAACCTTTGGGTGGGCTAGAGTTTACTTCACTACCCTTCTCCTAGTGCCTAAAAACAACTCCCATAGAAAAGCATATGGAGACCCAGAATTCAGTCATTCTTTTTAGCAAGGATTGCACAGGGTAAACCTCCCCTACAATCAAGTCCAAAAAGAACAAAAGGGAATTAACTTAATTCTTAAGTACCAATTTTATAAAATCTTATGATGATAAAGAAACATAACTTAATTTCAACAGCATAACATGGCTACTTTATAATCCACATACATTACCTTCAGTTATACAGAATGTCAAGGTTCCTTCCCCACTCTGAACTCTAGGGTACAGATGTGGGGACCTGCATGAAAGAGCCCCTAAGCTTTTTCTTACCAGCTTAGGTTAAAAACTTCCCCAAGGTACAAACTTTGCCTTGTCCTTGAACCCTATGCTGCCACCACCAAGCGTGTTGAACAAAGAACAGGGAAAGAGCCCACTTGGAGACGTCCCCCAAAATATCCCCCCAAGCCCTAGACCCCCTTTCCTGGGGAAGGCTTGATAAAAATCCTCACCAATTTGTACAGGTGAACATAGACCCAAACCGTTGGATCTTAAGAACAATGAAAAAACAATCAGGTTCTTAAAAGAAGAATTTTAATTAAAGAAAAGGTAAAAGAATCACCTCTGTAAAATCAGGGTGGTAAATACCTTACAGTGTAATCAGATTCAAAACATAGAGAATCCCTCTAGGCAAAACCTTAAGTTACAAAAAGACACAAAAACAGGAATATACATTCCATTCAGCTGAGCATATTTTACCAGCCATTAAACAAAAGGAAATCAAATGCGTTTCTAGCTAGATTACTTACTAACTTAACAGAGTTTCTGAGATTGCATTCCTGATCTGTTCCCAGCAAAAACATCACACAGACAGACAGACCCTTTGTTCCTCCCCCCGCAGTTTTGAAAGTATCTTTTCTCCTCATTGGTCATTTTGGTCAGGTGCCAGCGAGGTTATCTTAGCTTCTTAACCCTTTACAGGTGAAAGGGTTTTGCCTCTGGCCAGGAGGGATTTTATAGCACTGTATACAGACAGGTGGTTACCCTTCCCTTTATTTTTATGACACAGAAACATCAATAAAAGAAAACAAATTCAATCTAAACAGGTCAGTCCCCACAGAAACATAGTGAGAAGTAACTCAGAGCTCCCAAAAGCTTAGGTTGAGTTCACCTGAGTCTCAGAGTCTTTGATTGCCAGATGTACACAGTCTGGTGACAAGCACTTCAATAATATCTTCCCTCCTCTTGCTTGCAGAAATCTCCAACTGAAATCCATGCAGACTCTTTCTCCTCCTCTGCTGAAATCACTCAGGGCAGGTCTACGCTGGCAAAGTTACAGCGCCAGCAGTTACAGTGCTGCTCAGAGAGCACAGAAAGAAAACCACTGTTGTGTGTTCACACTGACAGCTGCCTGCACAATAGCATATTCACACTTGCGGCACTTGCAGCGCTATTGAGAGTGGTGCACTCAGGGCGGCTATCCCACAGAGCACCTCTTTCTCTTTTGCCCCTAAGACTTGTGGGAAGGTGGAGGGAGTCGCAGGCCATCCTGGGTCCAGTCCCAAAGCCCCGTGATGCATTGCTTCACATCCCAACAATCCCTGTGCTTCGATCCGCATTTGGCACCATCTTTCAACGGTTTGTGTACTGTGCGCCCTGCCTCTTTTGGGCTGCAGGAATGGATCCCGAACTGCTGACCAATATGCTGCTCGCTCTGACCAACACGTCATGAGTGGCAGTGGAGTTATACCTTAAACTAAAAAGGCAAGAGGAGTGCGACATCCATCTCGCCATGCATCATAACTACGACACAAGATTGCTTGTGGCATTCACGGAGGTGCTGACTACAGTGGAACGCCGCTTTTGGGCTCGGGAAACAGGCACTGAGTGGTGGGATCAAATCGTGATGCACCTCTGGGATGACGAGCAGTGGCTGCAGAACTTTCACATGAGGAAAGCCACATTCGTAGGACTGTTGGATGAACTCACCCCAGCCCTGCAGCACAAGGACACGAGAATGAGAGCTGCCCTGTCACTGGAGAAGTGTGTGGCAATAGCACTGTGGAAGCTGGCTACTTCAGATTGCTACCAATCGGTTGCTAATCTGTTCGGAGTGGGAAAGTCGAACGTTGGAGTCATGTTGATGGAAATGTGCAGGGCCATTAATTGCATCCTACTCCGAAAGACCATGACTCTGGGCAACGCGCGTGACATTGTGAATGGCTTTGCACAAATGGGCTTTCCTAACTGCAGAGGGGTGATAGATGGCATGCACATTCCAATTCTGGCACCAGACCACCTAGCCACAGAGTACATTAATCGCAAGGGGTATTTCTCAATGGTTCTCTAGGTGCTTGTGGATCACCATGGGCATTTCACAGACATTAACACAGGCTGGTCCAGAAAGGTGCATGATGCACGTATCTTTCGGAGCACTGGCCTGTTCAAGAAGCTGCAAGCAGGGACTTTCTTCCTGGACCAGAAGATCACTGTAGGGGAAGTCAAAATGCCCATTGTGATCCTGGGAGACCCCGCCCACCTCTTAATGCCATGGCTTATGAAGCCATACACGGGGCAACTTGACAGCAGCAAGGAGCAGTTCAACAACAGTCTGAGCAAGTGCAGAATGACTGTTGAGTGTGCATTTGGCCATTTAAAACCCCGCTGTATCGGAAGCTGGACATGGCCGATGACAATATGCCTATGCTTATAGCCGCGTGCTGTGTGCTCCATAATATTTGTGAAGGGAAGGGTGAAAGCTTCACTCAGGGCTGGACCACAGAGGCTCAACGCCTGGAGGCTGAGTTTGAACAGCCAGAGACCAGGGCTATTAGAGGGGCACAGCGCGGGGCCATAAGGATCAGGGATGCCTTGAGGCAGCAATTTGAAGCTGAAAGCCACTATTTGTTGCTATGCTTGGGATTGAAGAGCTTGTAATGCTAGGAGGTGATTGGTGCACACGATGCAAGAAAAGGGCCTTAACATAATTGTATGTTGCTTTGCAGTGCTCTTTTTTCTTTCACATAATAGAATAAAGATCGCTTTCAAATAATTCTTTTATTAAAAGACAACAACCGGAGTAGAGAATCAAATGAAAAAAATCATCAGCAGGGAGGGGGATGGGGGAACGGAAGGTCTGAAGAGGAGGAGGGGTCCCAGGACAACTACAGATTTGTGTATGTCCAGGGATGACACTCAACCTTCTCCTTTGAAGTACAATGCAGCGGGTGCTGTACTTCAGCAGGGCCAAACTGCAGAGGGATGGGTGTTGAGTGTAGTGGGAGTTCACAGTGCTGGACTGTGAGGAGGGAGGAGTGGAATGCTGCAGGTAGAGAGTGGAGCCAGGAGGTTGATAAGAATGTGTTGGCAATGTGTGTGGGGCGCATGGGAAAGAGCTTTGTGACACCGGCTGCAGGGGAGGGCGGGCGCGGAGCTGCTCGGTTTGAAGAGCTTGTAGTGCCTGGGGCGTATCCACTTGGCGCTCCATAACGTTTAAGAGCTGCTCCGTGGCTTCTTTCTGGTGTGCCCCATCCTCCTTTCGGTCCCTCTTCTCGCTGTCCCACCACTCCTTCAATTCCTGTGTCTCAGTGGTGGAATGCATCATAACCTCAAGGAGAAAGTCCTCCTTCGTTCTTCTTGGCCGCTTTCTAATTCTGCGCAGCCGTTCTGCCGCCAATAACAAAGAGGGAGGCTGGCTCCCAAGGTCATCTCTGTGAAGTTTAAATGCAACATTTAACAGAAGCAGAATTGTTTGCAACACAGACAACACTGATTCAGTGCTTTAAAACACAGCCAGTACTCACACACCTGTCACTAACTGGCTGACCCCAGGAAAGCACACATGAGCCATAGGACCCCCAAAATGGTGAGTCGCTGCAGGGGCAGGGTAAATCACTCTTCCCGGACCCTGCTGTACATTGGGCATATGGCTCTTGGAGAACCAGCACTGTAGAATCATTCCTATCCCCACATTTTCCACAAGAGGTGATCATTATGGAAGATATCTTGCTGCTAAGGGTGAGCAGGAATCAAGGGCGGGTCTTCTCCAAGCCTGTGGCTTCCACCTGGCCCCTATGTGGCTACACTGTGTGCAGCAATGGTGTCCCCCCCCCACACACACACAGAGCCCATGACAGCAAAGTGGCATGGTAAAGTTACCGTCAATGGGGCAAAAAACAAAGCAGCTCTGCCGAGGAACCTGCGGCAGCAGATTGCCCAGTATCTCCACGAGAGTTTCCTGGAGATCTGGGGAGATTCCCGTGAAGTGAGGGAGTCTATCAACAGCCTGTTCCGCTGCTCAGAATAGGCATGCAGTGGGAGACAAGCCTGCTTTCTGCAACCCTCCTGCCCCCAACAACTCGCTTCAGCAATTCCCAAAATCAGATCCACTTACCAAGGGCCTCCTCTCCTGTTTTTGCTTCACCAAGATCTGTCTGCTGTGACTGGCTAGGCTCCTCCGGGGTAGAAAAGAGCTCCTGACTATGTGCATCTCTGACCTCTGAGTCATCCTCTGCCTCTGGGTCCCCCCTCCCCCTCTTCGTCCAAGATTTCCTTCTCCTGGCTCAGTCCACTCTCAACTGGCAAGCAAGCCAATGAAGTATCCACAGGGTCCTTTGCAGTGGAGGTGGGGTCGCCACTGAGTATCATGTCCAGTTCTTTGTAGAACCTGCAGCTCGTGGGCGCAGCACCGGAGCAGAGGTTTGCCTCCCGTGCCTTGTGGTAGGCGTTCAGCAGCTCCTTCACTTTTACCCTACATTGCAATGTGTCCTGGTCATAGCCCCTTTCTATCATGCATCATGAAATCTGTCCATAGGTATCATAATTCCTACAGGTGGAGCGCAGCTGATACTGCACAGCCTCCTCTCCCAAAATGCCGATGAGGTCCAGCAGCTCAGCATTGCTCCAAGTGGGGGACCGCCTAGTGCGTGGAACAGGCATGGCCACCTGGAAAGATGCGCTGAGACCACTACATGCACCACCGAGTAAACGGGAAGGGGACTTTCAAATTTGCAAAGGAATGTATGGGGTGGGGATGATGGTTGGTCACCTGAGGGCAGGGCAGTAGAGTTCAAACCGATAGCCAGAGAGGTGAGAACAGGCATTGTGGGACACCTCCCAGAGGCCAATTGCAGCGCTGTAATCGACCACAGTGTCTACACTAGCACCGCAGCATTGTAGCCCCAGCGCAGAAAGCTCTACGCCTCTCGTTGGGGTGGGTTTTTTACAGCGCAGAAAGTTGCCAGTGTAGACAAGGCCTCAGTTAGCTAATTGATCAGCCCCTCAGATTAACTATCTACAACAGGGGTGGGGAAACTTTTTGGCCAGAGGGCTACATCGGGGTGCAAAACTGTATGGAGGGCCGGGTAGGGAAGGCTGTGCCTCCCCAAACAGCCTGGCCCCCAGCCCATATCCGTCCCCTCCCACTTCCCACCCCTTTACTGCCCCTCTCAGAACCCCCCACCCATCCAACCTCCCCCTGCTCCTTGTCCCCTGACCACCCCCTCCTGGGACCCCCACCACCCCCCGGGACCCCACCCCCATCTAACCCCCCCACTCCCTGGCCCCTGACTGCCCCCCCAGAACCTCTGCCCTATCCAACCGCGCCCCGCCCCATCCAACTGCCCCCTGCTCCCTTTCCCTGACTGTCCCCCGGGACTCCCTGCCCCTTATCCAACCCCCCAGCCCTGGCCCCCTTACCATACCGCTCAGAGCAGCATGTCTGGCTGCCGCACTGCCCAGCTGGAGCCAGACACGCTGCCGCGCTGCCCTGTATGAGCGGGCAGCCCTGCCACCCAGAGCACTGTCCGCGCGGCGGTGTGGCTGCAGGGGAGGGGGCTAGCCTCCTGGGCCAGAAGCTCAGGGGCCGGGCAGGACGGTCCCGCGGGCCGGATGTGGCCCGTGGGCCGTAGTTTGCCCACCTCTGATCTAAAACAAAAACCCTCTTACAAGAAAAATACAAAACTGAGAATAGCAAAATATAAATGATTCTTTCCCCATCTGCACATTTAAATAAGAAAAGAGCTGGTGGTCCAGACTGGTTGAGACAATTTAACTAAAACAATTTGGCTAAAAACAAACAAAGTATACCATTAAAATGAAAGAAATTAGTTTTCCCTTCCAATTTCCCCTTTCCGTAACTAACACTGCCAGGGCTTCCCTACTGGAAGAATAACAGTATCATTAGCCTGCTGCAAAATGCTTCCAAGTTAGGAGAAAACAGCCTGCATTCGACTCCTCTGACTCAGCTTCTCCCAACCCAGATAAGCTGCGTGTCTTTTTCTAAAGAAGCTGCCCTGACTACTTGCCCTCAATGGAGTCTGAGTCCAGCAACAGGGAATCTATTGAGCATGCCCAAAACTACCACACCCAATTCCAGAAACTTCTGGGTGTAGAGTGTTAATTATATAGCTGCCTAGCAACAATAACCCAGACCAACTTGTTCCTCCCTCCCCATCCTGCTCTAGCTCTTAAAATGATGTTTTCCTATTAGGCATGTGGGTTGCATATGCACCTCGTGCCCTCTGCCCGTGGCATCAAAAGGTCCCTGGTGTCATGTTCTGGGGTGCAATCCAGACCAGTGAGGGATTGTGTCATTGCCTGCCCTGTAACCTTGGATGCCTCACAATGCTTTGCTGTTGTAGCTCCCAGCCTGCACATTTTGAGTATCTGTGTGCAGAAGAACAGGAGGACTTGTGGCACCTTAGAGACTAACAAATTTATTTGAGTATAAGCTTTCGTGAGCTACAGCCCACTTCATCGGATGCACGTGTGCAGTGGTTCTCAACCTTTCCAGACTATTGTCACCCTTTCAGGAGTCTGCTTTGCCTTGCGTACCTCCAAGTTTCAACTCACTTAAAAACTCAGGCTTCAGTCCCGTGCGGCTGGGCTTGAGCTTCAGCTTTAATGTATACATTTCACAATAACATTAATCACCAGTGTCATAGGCTTTAAGAAAAGACCTCAATCTTATAATACAGTAATATTTTATATCATCAGTTAATTCAATTGCTTAACACATGAGGTTCAGACCCCCTCCCTTTATTGACCAGTAAACCGTTGAAATGGATTCTTCTGACAAATAAAACTCAGACTGAACTTCTCTCTTCATGGTGCAGACACCATGCTGTCTTATTCCCCACTTGTTAGTGTGAGATTGGCCTCTACTCCTTGTTAGCTTAATGGGTCTGCTTACTGCTTATATGTAAACTGAGGTAAACACATACTCCTTTGTTTAGGATAGACCTGTTTAACCATTCCTCCTGACATACCTGGTTTGAGCACATTTTAGTTATTATTCCAGCATACATACCTAACTCTTAATACCCACCATGTTCATACATGACATATGATTATTAATGATCAGTGAGTTAGTTTTCAAATGATACCTCACAAGGCATATTTTCAATAAATATCACAACAGTGTGAAAGGTGTGAATACAACTGTGCTTAGTGTCACACCTGGGTCACAACTGGCATTAATTAGATTACTGTTCTTTAATTCTCCTTCCCATATAAGTTGTTCCATTATCTTGCCTGGGACTGATGTCAGACTCTGTCATCCCGTTTACCCTATTAAAATATTGGTACAACATTAGCTTTTTTCAGTGTTCTGGAACTTTCCCAGTATTCCAACATTTATTGAAAATCAACATTAATGGTCCAGTGAGCTTCTCGGCCAGCTCTTTTAAAACTCTTGGAAGCAAGTTATCTGGACCTGCTGATTGAAAAGTGTTTAACTTCAGTAGCTGCTGTTTAAAATTCTCCTGAGACACTAGTGGAATGGAAAGAGTGTTCTCATCATTGTATGACTGACTACATCATCTATTTTTTCCCCAAATACAGAACAGAAATATTTATTGAACACTTTTCTGCATTATTATTATTGATAATTTTACCATTTTAATCTAGTAATGGACCAATGCCATTACTAGGGTTCTTTTTGTTCCTAATATATTTTAAAAAACTCCTCCATATTGTCATTAACTCTGCTGGCTATAGATTTATCCTTGTGTCCCTCTGCTTCCCTTATCTATTTTCATGCGTGTGAGTTCTGTTATGCTGCAGGATGGACTGAAAGGGTGGCTAGAGCGGTGGATAGGTATTTTTACTATATACAGATAAATAAATAAATACATCATAAATCAACCTGAAATCCACCCGGGCACAAAGGGGAACAGAGTGATCCTCTGACGTACACAGTAAATACAGAGGGCCAGGTCTTCAGCTGGTATACATTGGCCTAGTCCCACTGAAGTCAATGGAGGTACACTGATGTACACCAGCTTAGGATCTGGCCCAGAGTTATAAAATTGATAAATACAAGAGTACAGTGTAGCAAAGAGCAACTATAACCTCCGTTCCTTAAAAAAAACAAACAAAAGAACTATGTGAAATAGGCATATTTGTGTATACAAATTACAAACACATGCAACAATTGAAAACAGACTTGAGCTAAAATTATAATTATTTATATTCTAGTAATGCCAAGAGGCCCCAATCAGGGTCTTATAGAGTTCTCTCAGCTGTCAGTGCCTAGTATTTGTCTCTCTGGGGTTGGCAGCAGGACTCTCAGTGGAAGGCGCCTACCTTTGGAACATGTTCTCCTGTCTGTGGCAGAACCCCACTTTGATGAGCTTCCGATTATAATTATCAGATTGTTCAGTACCCTTCCTCCCATCTGGAGGCTGCCATCATGATTCCTTTCTGTACAAGACTCCCACTACCCTCCTCTTCCATCTTCTTGGTGAGACTGACTATGCTGTTTCATCACCCTTAAGCCCAGAACTCAAGGAGTGAAAGACCAGCTTCTAAGAACTGAGTTATTGCAGGGCACTGTAGTGTCACAGGCCACCAGCGCAATCATTCTCCAGCTCCTTTGTCATTTTCAAGTTCTATTTATAATGGAAACATTAACTATGTCAGCAAAGTGAGGGTAGATATCTTGTATTTATTTATGTTAGCTCTGGACTTCATGGGAAAAGCCTAGTGCTGCACCCTTCAAAGATTTTGCATATTTAAGATTGGTTCTTGTGTCATCGGCAATATTCTTTCACTCTGCTTTTATTATGAAAATTATTCTTTATCAAGTTTGTTTGAGAAACAGTTTAAGCATATGTTAGTCAGCAGTAATCACGAAATGCCAGTTCATTTCAACTGTTTGGGTAAAGTTTATCTTAATGGGCAAAAAAATGGTTCAAGGTCATATTTGTTATTTTTCCCTCTGCAGTCTGGTTCATTTCCAGCTGGACTTTTATAACATAAACATGTTTACCCTTATGTTTTGGAACATAATACAGCTAGAGTTTTGATCATCCACACAGCTGTTTTGAATGGATAAAGTCTGTAGCATCTTTTAAAGAAAATGTCTCTTTTGGCAACTTTCTTGGCAGGCAGGGTCAGCTCATCTTGATACCACCTCAGGTTGCATCTCAGTATTGATTCTGAGCCCTGTGTTAATTTCAATCTCTCATATATCTGAGTTAAATGGATGCCCTTTATTTTTCATTGAGAATTCTGGCTGCCCCTCCAAAATCTCCTACAGTTATTGTCTTTCAGTGACGGAGTTATGTGAGGCAAAACTTCAGTGTAATATTTCAAAGGAATCCAAATTTAATTTTAATGTATATTTTAAATTCATGCAACCTCAATATACACTTTTCTGAGTCTTTAGGCCAAGACTGATTTATGCCTGCTGAGGATTTGGTCTTTTATTTCCATTTTTGGGTGTGTAACTTATTTTGTCAGCTCTTCCAATTTTTATGTGTTTATTTATTTTTTAGCATTTATACACCACACTTCACATGATGGAATTAAATTATTCGGATTTGTTGTAAAAAGTGATGGAGCTAGGGTGCTCTTTGTGTCAGAATTCACAGAATCCATCTATGAAGCAGAACTTCTGTATTTAAAGTATATACCATCAGATCTGCTTAGTTCAACTGGCTAGAATAATAAAGGCATGCTGTAGTATCGGGTCAGGTAATATAATTGGGCAGAGGAAATGCCACTCAGAGCTATATGAATTCTCTTTTATTAATACATAATTAAGATAATTATAACCTGGAAGAAGATTGGCATTTTGCACAGAGATTGCTAGTAGTGACTCATGCCCTATTGCTCTGGAGACAGCAGGATTATAAGGGGGAAAAGTGCTGGCAACCTATTTATACAGTCCAAAGACAGGAGGATTGTGGGAAGACACTGTTGATGTTCCATTCCCCCATTCCCAGTTCTATCCGTTGAGAGACAGTGGGATATCACTTTCTGACTGGTCTTGCTCTCAATCTGAACCTTCTTTCAAATCTAAACTGCAAACCCTCAATAAAAGCACTTGGTGTGATTAATAAGAAAATGTTTGTTCAGATTCCTGTTCATAAATCAGTGATTAGACATTAGAAAACATTACTACTCTCATATTTGGGAGAGACTAATACACATCCATGCCTTCCCAGATCAGTTTGATGTTATTATTAAGCAGAGGAATCATATACTAAATGCCATCATAATCATGCCACAATTCTGTAAAAGAATAGGCATAAGAACAGCACAACCACTGATTTTCACACCTTTTCTGAGTGAAGCAGAAGAATTGAAATTTGGGTGAGTCGAATAATTAATATTTTCCTTTTATTTCTTAAGATAGTCCCAGTCTGATTGTGACCGTCGTCCTAGTGGGGAGCCAGCTGTGGTCACTCAGTTAGGGTGAACTGCAAAGAATGGGGCCGACAATTCCCATAAAGCTGGTGGATATTCCAATACTTAGATTTACCAAGACAGCATAAACAGCTTATTTATTACCTTACTCAGAAGTCCAAACAACACAGTTCCCTTAAAATCATCCAGCCTCAGGCCTCCGTCCTGATACCCACACCAAACATGATGAAAATTTCTATAAATCTTATTACATCATATAAAAGAAAAGGTTCTACCAATCCCAAAGGACCAGACACATTACCTCCCAGGTTATTGAATATTCCAGATCTTACCCAAATACATGCTACAGCCAGTTCTTATTAACTAATCTAAACTTTTGTTTCTTAATAAAGAGAGAGTATGGTTAAAAGCTCAATATATATACAGACATGAGTTCAATTCATTGAGTTGCAGAGTCATAGAGTTGGTGAGCTTTGTAGTTGCAAAGAGTTCTTTCAGAAATAGTTCATAGGTTATAGTCCAGTGTTCAGATATCATATTCAGGGCATAGCAGCATAACTGGAACCTCAGTCTTGCGACTCAAACTTTCCCGATGAATCCTAAGCAGATCTGAGATGACAGAATCAGGACCCAAGGATCTTTTATACAATTTCATGTCTCTTGACAAGTTGGAGTTCAAAAGGTAATTAGCATGACTTTGAAAGAGGTCCATCACCAGTACTTAGCTATAGAGTTAACATAAGGCAATTTGCTTGTTCCTCCACCATTCACAGTACATTTCAAAGAGAGATGAATACTGAGATATCCCATGTTTACAATTCATTTAAATGCTAGGATGTTCTTTTGATCTCTGAATTATCAGAATATAGCATAGACAGGGACTGTTGATTACATTGTGACCCTATTCATACATCTGTAAATACACAAATACACAATTATCTCCCCACATGTCTTTTGAGGGTTGTTTATTTTGCAGGATGTTTAACCCTTTCTAGCCAGGCGTCACACTGGTATTTTAAAAATTGCCTTGTGCAGTGAGCCCAGCTTTATGAGATTTTGAGTTTCATGTAGCTAACTCTTGCTGTACAGAAAAATGTTCTGAATGAGACTCATAGGTGTGTGCTGGGAAGGGGAAAGACGAGAAGGAGGTGAAAGATCTCTTAACACTACATTGGTCCCAAGACGGAGAAATCCTGCCAAGTCTGTCAGTGCAATGGGAAACATGCCTGTAGCTCCATGGGGCAGTCTAGAGCAACTTGCTGTGAGTTGCATTTTATTGCAGCTTTTATAGGAGACCCGTTTTCTCCTGAAGGCTAGCTCTCCCTGTGGTCTGAGTCACAGAGAATGCACTGTGACCACCACTGGTCTAAAGGTGACATCTCTGGCAACAGAAGCTCTCTCCTTCATTACCAGCCTGTCCGTTATGTCCAGTTCATGCTTTGGTTCCACAATCCATACTTTGTGACATCACACTAGTTTCATGGTGCAAAATGATGGTGTCGCTCATACGGATGGGAAATACAAAAGCAGCCATCGATGGGAAAGGAAGTGCAGAACATATGCATGTTTTCCTGAGAGTCTTGTGAATGTGTCTGTTCTTTAAAGCTTGGCTGGCTGTGGCATTTGTATTAAAAGATCAGAGAGCTCATCCTGAGCTGCACTGAGCTCATGCTGGACACAACTTGGAATGGGGGAGGGGAAAAGGTGGCTTTAAGCCACTTTTATGTTTCGTCCAACCCTTGGCCTGACTTTGGGCCAAAACAGCTCCTGCCATAACTTAGAACAGCCCCACCCTGGCCTGCCTTGACATGCTCCCTACACTGGCTTTCTCCTAGCCTAGGGAAATCTTGCTGATGGATTTGCTGTGTCTACAATTTAATGTCTCACTATTTGACTTCATATTTCAGACAGTTCACTTGGGTTTGGGCTGACAGGTACTGTGCTGTAAGTGGAGCCACTTTAAAATGCGTCCTTCATACTTTGTCTTGTGCCTGACTGCAGAAACTGCACATTCCTTCTGGTGCTAGACTTGCCAAACACCAATGTCTTGCCTTGTTCAAGCCATGATGGGAGACACAGTTACAGTTGGATGCAGCTTTTGATGGTTTTCTTCACTGTTATACCACTGGAAGTTATTTGCTTGTGCCTCAATGCTTGCTTTCATCTTGGTCAGGATGTTGAAGAACTTGGCTGCATGTTCATGAGAATCTCCATGTCATTCAGATTTGACATGCTCTCTTGCTGCTGAATTAAACTCCTTGGGAGAGAATTTCCAGGGCATGTATTCTTTGCAATATCATCTCTGTTTCTGTTGAGCTGAATTGCTACAAATCCTCTGGCACAGAATCTGCGTGAATCCATCAATCATTTGAAGCTTTTTGCTTCTTGGAGTAGTCATGTGGTTAGGGGGAAGTGGTAGATGTGGTATATCTTGACTTTAGTAAGGCTTTTGATACTGTCTCACATGATCTTCTCATAAACAAACTAAGGAAATACAACCTAGATCAGGAGTCAACAACCTTTGGCAGGCGGCCCATCATGGTAATCCACTGGCGGGCCGTGAGACATTTTGTTTACATTGACCGCCCACAGGCACGGCACCCTGCAACTCCAGTGGCTGCGATATGCCGTTCCTGGCCAATGGGAGCTGTGGGAAGTGGTGGCCAGCATGTTCCTGTGCCCTACACCACTTCCCGCAGCTCCCATTGGCCAGGAATGGAGAACTGCGGTCACTGGGAGCTGTGGGGGGCCGTGCCTGCGGGTGGTCAACGTAAACAAAATGTCTCACGGCCCGCCAGCAGATTACCCTGATGGGCCGCGTGCCAAAGGTTGCTGACCCCTGAGCTAGATGGAGCTACTATTAGGTGGGTGCATAACTGGTTGGAAAACCAGTCCCAGAGAGGATTTATCAGTGGTTCACAGTCAAGCTGGAAGGGCACATTGAGTGGGATCCCGCAGGGATCTGTCCTGGGTCTGGTTCTGTTCAATATCTTCATCAATAATTTAGATAATGGTGCAGAGAGTACACTTATAAAGTTTGCAGACGATACCAAACTGAGAGGGGTTGCAAGTGCTTTGGAGGATAGGATTATAATTCAAAATGATCTGGACAAACTGGAGAAATGGTCTGAAGTAAACAGGATGAAATTCAATTATGACAAATACAAACTATCAGAGGGGTAGCCGTGTTACTCTGGATCTGTAAAAGCGACAAAGAGTCCTGTGGCACCTTATAGACTAACAGACGTATTGGAGCTTCAGTTCATTTGCAAATTTGACACCATCAGCTCAGGATTAAACAAAGACTGTGAATGGCTAGCCAACTACAAAAGCAGTTTCTCCTCCCTTGGTGTTCACACCTCAACTGCTAGATGAGGGCCTCACCCTCCCTGATTGAACTAACCTTGTTATCCCTAGCCTGATTCTTGCTTGCATATTTATACCTGCCTCTGGAAATTTCCACTACATGCATCTGACGAAGTGGGTATTCACCCATGAAAGCTTATGCTCAAATACAAAGTACTCCATTTAGGAAGGAACAATCAATTGCACACATACAAAATGTGAAATGACTGCCTAGGAAGGAGAACTGCGGAAAGGAATCTGGGGTTCATAGTGGATCACAAGCTAAATAGGCGTCAACAGTGTAACACTGTTGCAAAAAAATGCAAACATCATTCTGGGATGTATTAGCAGGAGTGTTTGTAAGCAAGACACGAGAATTAATTCTTCCGCTCTACTCTGCGCTGATACGGCTTTAGTTGGAGTATTATATCCAGTTGTGGGTGCCACACATTTCAGAAAAGATGTGGGCGAATTGGAGAAAGTCCAGAGAAGAGCAACAAAAATGATTAAAGGCCTAGAAATCATGACCTATGAAGAAAGATTGGAAGAATTAGCTTTGTTTAGTCTGGAGAAGAGAAGACTGAGAGAGACATGATACCAGCTTTCAAGTGCATAAAAGGTTGTTACAAGGGGGAGGGAGAAAAATTGTTCTCGTTAACCTCTGAGGATATGACAAGAAGCAATGGGCTTAAATTGCAGCAAAGGCGGTTTAGGTTGAACATTAGAAAAAACTTCCTAGCTGTCAGGGTGGTTAAGCACTGGAATAAATAGCCTAGGGAGGGCGTAGAATCTCCATCATTGGAGGTTTTTAAGAGCAGGTTAGACAAACACCTATCAGGGATGATCTAGAACTTAGTCACGCCATGAGAGCAGAAGACTGGACTGGATGACCTCTCAAAGTCCCTTCCAGTCTTACAACTCTATGATTCTATGACTCTCTATGGTTAACCTGAGAGGAGAAAAATTAAAATATGCTTTAATTCTAAAAATGCAAATGGGCTCTTAATACTTTAAATGTAAACCCTACTATTCCCAAGATCCATGGTGATGACTGATTGTCACGGTGGCAAGGCCTCTCCTCAAAAATCACAAGTGAGGCACCATAAGTGGAATTTTTGCACAAGGTCAACTTCATTACTTCAAATGAACACATACGTTCAATTCATGGACTCATATATGAAATGTTACAAAAATTACTATCAAATCCTCTCCTTTCTGTTATACTCTTTCCAGGAACACCCATTTCTGACTCTGTCTCAGGATCCATATATGCCCCGTCCCATATAGAATCATAGAATACCAGGGTTGGAAGGGACCTTAGGAGGTCATCTAGTCCAACCCCCTGCTCAAAGCAGGACCAATCCCCAATTTTTGCCCCAGATCCCAAATGGCCCCCTCAAGGATTGAACTCTCAACCCTGGGTTTAGCAGGCCAATGCTCAAACCACTGAGCTATCCCTCCCCACAAATCCCCTATCTCAAACAAATCCACGCCCAATAGAAGAAGCCCATTCTTCAGGACCCCTCTCCCATCTCTGCTCCTTCCACACATAAGAGCAGCCATACTGGGTCAGACCAAAGGTCCATCTAGCCCAGTATCCTGTCTTCAGACAGAGGTCAATGCCAGGTGCCCCAGAGGAATGAACAGAACAGGTATACAGCAAGTGATCCATCCCTTGTAGCTCATTCCCAGCTTCTGGCAAACGGAGGCTAGGGACACCATCGCTGCCCATCCTGGCTAATAGCCACAATCTCCCAATGCCCACTTTAACACATTGTAAGGCACAGAATCACAGTTAAAGGCCAGAAGGAACTAACCAACCATCTAGTCTGACCTCCTGTATGTCACAGGCCACCAACTCTACCCAGCATCTGCAAACTAAACCCAACAAGTGAAACTAGACCAAACACTGGCGCACACTTTCCAATGTGCCAGGAGGTGCTTGACCCCCGGCTCTGCCCCAGACCATACCCCCACTCCACCCATTCCCCCAAGACCCAGCCCCACCTCTTCCTACCCCATTCCACCCTCTCCCTCAAGTGCACCGCATCCTCACTCCTCCCCCCAGAGCCTCTTGCATGCTGTGAAACAGCTGATCATGGTGGGCAGGAGGCACTGGGAGGGAGGGGGAAGGCACTGATAGGGGGATTGCCGGTGAGTGCTCAGCACACACCATTTTTTCCCCTGGGTGCTCCAGCCCCAGAGCACGTACAGAGTCAGCACCTATGAGACTAAAGTATTCTGTCCCATAGGAGACTAAACCATTATGTGCCACACGCAGAGAATAGGAGCGACCAAGTAAGGGGTAGCGTTGTGTCTTCTGCTCTGTACACAGCATAGGTAATATATACATGAAGGAACCACAAGGGCACAGTGGGATCTAAATCACAAAGTTGACCTACTATAGACAACAGGCAAGGCTCAGCTACATACACAGGCAGCTACTCTGGCAGGATTCTGGTGGCTTCTGAATCATAGAAGATTTTGAGAGCCACTAGAGGACTTCATTATGTAATTCCTCTACAATATACAGTAGGTAGAACAGTCACTCATCCAACAAAACAAATTGCTTTCAAGCAGCTGTTTCATTCATGTCTTGTTGAAGACACTGCTCTAGGACTCTTTGGCACATTACTGCATCAGTTTCCTTCTATGCCATGGTATTGGAGGCTGATTCAGGGTAGAAAATTGGCAAATGATTCATAGTAAACAATTAAACTAATTTTGCCTTTTTTCTATTCCTGAATAGTCTACAAACCCCTATGAATGTTGCAAAATGTATTTGTTAATTTGCCAAATAATTTCTGCCAATAATTCTTGAAGCTTGTTTGTGGGCAGATTGTTGCAAATATTTTATATTCAAAATCTAAGCTGCTTTGGCTGGATACATAGGTTACCGGGTATGTTTCTGATTTCTTACTAGATGAGGATAACTCTTAAAATAAAATTTCTAGAACAAATTCTTAAATTATAAATTCATAATTCACTTTCAACAAATGTTTGTGGAATATTTTCTTATAATTTGTTCCTTCCATGAACATTCATGACAGTCAGCGGATTTGCCAAGGCACTGATGGCGAAGGAACACAGTCAAAGCAATTTTGTTTAAACGTGAATTCACTGATTTTTTGTCCCAGCGTTTGCCTAGTTCTACTTCCAGGTTATATACCAAGAAGGAGGAAAACATCTTTGAATCGCTACTGCATAGAATTTTGACAATGATCTTTGTAATTCTTCCTACCAGTCATTTTTATATGCATTATTGCTCTGGTGAGTATACAATGGTGTTGTAGCCACGTTGGTCCCAGGATATTGGAGAGACAGGGTGGGTAAGGTAATATCTTCTATTGGACCAATTTCTGTTGGTGAGAGAGACAAGCTTTTGAGCTGCACAGAGCTCTTCCTCAGGTCTGGGAAAGGTACTCAGTGTGCCACAGCTAAATACAAGGAGTACTTGTGGCACCTTAGAGGCTAACAAATTTATCTGAGCATAAGCTTTCGTGAGCTACAGTTCACTTCATCGCATCTGATGAAGTGAGCTGTAGCTCACGAAAGCTTATGCTCAAATAAATTTGTTAGTCTCTAAGGTGCCACAAGTACTCCTTTTCTTTTTGCGGATACAGACTAACACGGCTGCTACTCTGAAACACAGCTAAATACAAGATCGAACAGATAGTTTAGCATAATTAGTTAGCAAATATTGTAAGGGACCATTCCAGGTGAAGTGGCCCGTTAACCCCTGTAAATAGGACAAGAAGGGGGCTTATTGGGTTACAGATGGTTGTAATAAGCCATAAGTCCAGTGTCTTTATTCAGACCATGATTTAGCAAAGTTATGAATTTAAGCTCCCAGGTTCATCTTTTGAAAGTGCACTAGATGCTCCAATAACAACTCTGTGGGTGAAACCAGACAATCACTAGGCTCTCAAATGAACTCACACAAGAAAGAGATAAAAGACAAAAATACCACATCACCCCTGGGAGTGAATTCTTTTTGCAAAGTGATCACTTTATATCTGAACTCTCAGTCCTCCTCTGCAAAGGAAACCTGCACAACGCTTTCAGAAAATGAGCCTGGGACCTTACATTTATAATTTTACTAGACAATAACAATCATGGACTGAACAGACACACTGGATTTGTAACTTATTACAACAATCTGTAACCCACAGCCTCCACTTTTTCTCCTAGGACTACAGGGGTGTTGATGGGCCACTTCACCTTGAATGGTCTCTTAGTTAGGATATGTGCTAGCTACTTATTCTAAGCTATCTGTTTGAGGAGAGGAATTATTTAAACTCAGTACCAATGTGGACACAAGAACAAATGGATATAAACTGGCCACTAGGAAATTTAGATGAGAAATTAGACGAAGGTTTCTAACCATCAGAGGAGTCAAGTTTTGGAATAGCCTTCCGAGGGAAGTAGTGGGGGCAAAAGATCTATCTTGCTTTAAGATTAAACTCGATAAGTTTATGGAGGAGATGGTATGATGGGATAACATGGTTTTGGTAATTAAATATTCATGGTAAATAGGCCCAATGGCCTGTGATGGGTTTTAGATGGGGTAAGATCCAAGTTACCCGGGAAAGAACTTTCTGTAGTTTCTGGCTGATGAATCTTGCCCATATGCTCAGGGTTTAGCTGATCGCCATATTTGGGGTCGGGAAGGAATTTTCCTCCAGGGCAGATTGGAAGGCCCTGGAGGTTTTTCGCCTTCCTCTGTAGCATGGGGCACGGGTCACTTGCTGGAGGATTCTCTGCTCCTTGAGGTCTTTAAACTACAATTTGAGGACTTCAATAGCACAGATATAGGTGTGAGGTTTTTTTGTAGGAGTGGTGGGTGAAATTCTGTGGCCTGCGTTGTGCAGGAGGTCAGACTAGATGATCATAATGGTCCCTTCTGACCTAAATATCTATGAATCTATGAATCTTGTATTTAGCTGGGACACTCTGAGTACCTTTCCCAGACCTGAGGAAGAGCTCCATGTAGCTTGTTTCTCTCACTAACAGAAAAATGGTCCAACAGAAGATATTATCTCACCCACCTTGTCTCTCTAGTGAGTATAGAGAGTTGTGGCCTTTCATGAAAATATAGTACATATTCAACTCGTTTTTAGATGTGTAATAAAAGAACTTTCCTTCCCAAAATTTAGCACCAACAGGCAGTCATCTAGATCTGGGCTCATCCAGTCTGGGCCACCCCTCAGCGAACTGGGATGTCAAATGGTTTTTTAGTGTGGTAGCAGTCTGTGACAAAGTGGCCCATGTTGGTATGGTGGGTCCCGTGCTTTTCTTGGCAGCCGGGGGCCCTAGGATACCACCCCTTACCCCAAGGGTACAGAGGGCCTCGCTAGTGGCCCAGGAAGATGATAGAAGAGGGCTGGGTCTGAGCCCCAGTCCCTCTCAATCCCTGTGGGTTTCCTACCTTCTTCCCCCTTGGGTAGGATTATCCTCAGTCCTTGACACTAGGAGAGGGAGTCTCCCTACTCTGCTAGAGGAGGGTCTCCCTTCCTCCGGTTGTCTAGTCTTTCAGTTCCTAGCAACACACCTTCAAACTCCAGTCCTCTCTCCTTCCGCACTCTATCTGCATGAAGCAGGGTTCCTGACAGGGCCTTAATTGGCTACAGGTGCTCCAATTCACCTGTAGTAACCGTCCCTAGTCTACAGGGAATTATGCCTTAATTAGCCTAGGGCTTATATATCTCCCCTCTAGGACTGCATCACATATCCCCCAACTGCTGCAAGACTGGCTTACATGCCTTCTTTGGCAGGTGTGGAGCTGCTGTGAGCAGGGTGCCAGCTTAGCACTGCTAAGCTTGATCTAGCTTCTCTCTGCGCTAGGCCCACCTCTCCTGCTCCCTTGCTGGCTGGTTTGCCCTCCCCCCGCCTGCTGCTATTGCTGACCCCTGGGGGACCCTGCTGGCCTGCTCCTCAGAGGGGGAGCGAGGGACTTCACCTCTACTGCTGTTACTACCACCTGTCCCTCCAGCCTGCTGGTTGCTGCTGTTACAACTACCTGGAAGCCTGCTGCTGCCTTGAGGAGGACCTTTGCTGCTGCTAGGGAAGTGTGCAGAAACCCTGCTGCAGGACACTGTGGAGGGGGCTTACTGCTGGCCTGAGTGACTGTTTACAATCTTCCTCTTGTAATGGGGGTAATTGCTGTTGTTGTGGGGACACGGGGGATAGGGGTGGTGGGGAGCCCTCCCCCTAGTCCATCCGTCCCCCTCCTCCCACCACCATCACTGATGCTTCCTCCACCACCCCCACCTACTATCTGCCTCTGCTCCTGGACTTAGCTGCTTGCTGTGCCACCATCTGGGATTATTACATCAGCCACTATAAAACTGAGTGTGTGAGTACATGTGCCTTCCCCTTGGACTGACCCACCTCTCCCCTGCTGTTTTTTGGCTAGTGGACTTCCTCACCTTCAGTTTTACCCACCAGCCTCCCTGCAGCAGTTTTTTGCCCCCTCCCCTTGCCCTTGTTGCCTGCTCTGCCCAGGCCCCTGGCTGTTTGCCTGCCCCACCCCAGTCCCCAGCAGTTTGTTGGTTTGCCTGGCTTCTGGGTGTTTGCTGGTCTTTCTGCCCCACCCCAACTCTTGCAGTTAGTCCCCCGAGCTTCCTGCCTTAGCCCTGGACCGTTTTTCCAGCCTGCCTTCCACTGATCCCCTACCTTTGTCCACCCCCCTCGTTCTGTGAGCCCATGTCCTCTGCACCATGCACTTGATCTCCTTCCCCCTTTATGTTAACACCCCTTTATTCACTGCATCCCTTACGATATTGTAGCCCTCCCCTTCCCAGTGCAGCTGGGTCAGTTGTTGCATCCCCTACTTCCCTGACTGATTAAGGTGTCTCAGTGCCCCCTACCCCACGTTAGTGCCCTCCTCTCTTGCCCGCAGCCTAGTGAGGAGAAGTGGCTGGTCTCTCCCCTTCTCTTCTCCCCCCGCCCCACACCTTTTGCTGCTTGTCCCTGTCCCCTCTGAGTATGGTGGGTGACCTCCTCCCTGGGTCGATGCTGCTGCCACCCCCTCATCTGTCCCTGCAGCTATCCTCTTGACTGCTGCTACTGGACCGGCAGTGGGCATAGGTGCGGACCCTGTTGCCATGTAGTCTGCTTCATCCAGTTCAGGGAGAGCCCCCCCGGCTGGTAGGAAAGCCTAGGGGAATAAGAAGGGCAAAGTCACTGCCAAGGCAGCTAAGCCCTCCATGGTAGGGGCTCTCCCCTGTGCTGCGGTCCTCCCATTGGCCGCTGCCCCCCACTTCCCTTGCCCTCCCTTCCACCAGCTCTGGGGGAATCCCTCCCTTGACCCCCAGAGCATATGCCCAGGTGGCTGCAGCCCCTCTACCTTGTCATCGCTCCCAGCCATCGCCTCCAGTTCCATCCCTAGCGGCCAGGGTCCCTTTCCCACTCTAACCAGGAAGCCCGGCGTCCGCTGCCTCCTGGTGCCCACCTTGCCCCATGTGGAGACCTACGTGTGGGCATTGGTGAGGGTGGTGGGGTGCATGGCTGTGGTGGCAGCCTCTCAGATGTATGGGAAGGTCATCTTCTTACTGGTGTCAGAGGCTGCTGTCCAGGAGGTGGTGGAGAAGGGCCTGGCGGTGTGGGGCGTTTATGTCCCGCTCAAGCCCCTGGAGGACCTGGGCGTACGGCTGGTTTTCACCTCCGTACCACCTTTCCTTCCCAATGCTGGCCTCCTGCCTTTCCTTCCACCTGGGGAAACCCCTATCGGGTTAAACTTTCTCCCCTTTGGCACGTCCGGAGGGACTGCCTGCTGGCCTGGCAAGGAGGGACACCTGGGACCACCGAGACCTGGCAAGACGCTGGCCCTGTTCTCATTGGTTACCCTGATTGCCCAGCCCCTGCAGTCGCCGCTCCTCCTTCCCAGTCTGCCATCCCCCCTCGCTTGGGCCCCGGGGGCAGTCCCCTTGTGTGCCCTGACGAGCGAGTGGGCCCCGCAACCATCGCGTGTGGTTTGGCAGAGCCCATGAAGGAGAGGGCGGTGGAGTCTCTGCCCAGGTGAGGAAGAGGGCCCACCTCAGCAGGATTTTTCCCATCCCCTCGCTGCTTCACCAACCCTAGATACCCTTGCCCTTGCCCTCTGACTCCGCCACTGCTGACCAGCCCTCCACTAACACCTTAGAGGGCTGCGTTCTCATCCAGGGGAAGCAGAAGGCACAATCTCAACCCTCCCCCCCTCAGTGTGGAGAAAAAACTAGAAAGGGGGCTGGTGTTGCCAAACCTTGCATCCTGCTCCCTGAGGGGGCCCAACAAGTAGAGCAGGCTGGAGCAGTCATGGCAGCAATGGGGAGAAGTACCGCTCCCCTTCGGGAATCCCTCCCTGTGGGGGCCTCAGGTGGAACCCCCCACCCCCCACTTGTCATCTGCGTGCCCCCCATCAGCACCAAGACGAGTGTCGCCTCAGTCACTGGCAGAGAGTCGCTAGCGGATGGGGAGTTTTGCTCCATCTTTGTGGAGAGCACAGTCCTGGATCTGACCCCCGTTACCCAGGGGGAAGACAACCCTTTGCCAGCAGGCCTCGACCTGGGCAGAGGTTCCATCACACTACCCTATCTTCCCCTCTCTCCCCTCCCTTTGGATGTCCCTGCTCTTACTCCTGAGGTGTCCCATCTCATCCATCTGCCCAGCCACAGATGGCACCTTGATTGTGGCCACCGAGCCCACTGAGGTGACGGCTCGTGCTGAGCGGCCAGGCACCAAGCCATTGGGAGCATCCCCTGTTGATGCAGGGCAGCTGCCACCCCACCCGGTTGGGGGCCTGACCATTGAGAACTCCCTCCCTCATGATGCTGTGGTGGTGGGCACTGAGTCTGCCCTGCTTCCCGCTGCCCCTTCCTGCTCCCTCGACTCCTGTGCCCAGTTGAGAGATGCCACACCCCAGTATCCTGGCTGCTGGGGTTCCCGGTTCTGCCACTGATCCCAATCCTGTTCCCATTCCTGATACGGTCCCTGCCTCCCGTCCCTCCACCTCCCATGCTGTTGCTACCCCCAGGGTTGTCTTGTTTCCCCTTCCATTGGACAGCCCTTAGAAAGAGGCAGCTTTTGTGTTCCCTTCTCCTAGCCCCTTAGGGGCTGCTGTCCTCCCTCCACTACCTCATCCTGTGCCAAGGTCTGAGACGGGGTATACGGCACTGGTAGAACGGGCACCATGCTGATCATCTGCCCCATTTGCCTGTCTCCCTAGACTATCACGCAGTCCATGTATGAGATTTTACTGAAAGAACTGGAACGGTTTAGTTTAGAGAAGAGATGAATAGGTGGCAATAATATAGGTTATCAAATAATGAAAGGTATGGGGAAGATAAATCAGGCATTCCAGGCAATTTCTGACCAATTTCCTTTGGGGCCATTACAAGTGATTTAGGTCCTGATTCAGGAAAGCACTTCAGTGCATACTTAACTTTAAGCATGTCTTAAGCAATGGGACTTCAGTGCTCTCCTGAAAAGGGAAGTGTTCCTGAACTGAGGCTTTTATGGGTAATGAGAATATCTATAGTCACATTCAGTACGATAAATTGAAATAAATTAGGGGTTTCATGCTTCAGAACACAAATAGGATGAGGAAGAAAACTATCCCACTGTAGATTATTCCTAATTGTCAATTATTGGTTTTCTCTGAAGTACTTGACCTGGTGCTGCCAGTATAACACACAGGATACTGGATTACATGGCTCCTACTCTGTTCCAACACGGTGATTCCCACATCCTTATTTGTGATTGTGAGACTCGTGGAAATATAACACTGCAGTATGCTTTTACAAGGAGGTTATAAAAGGATATTTCCTAAGGAAAGGCTGGCACAGGCCGTAAATTATTGCTGCGTTACTAGATGTGACTGTCTGTCATGACAGACATAAAACCATTCCATACAGTTTCTGTAATATTTTGTCTGGGAATGTGTCTCCTCTGAATGTACTGAAAGTAAGACATGTATGCATGTGCTGAAACTCACTCTCAATACATTTTTAAACGCAAAAAAACCACAAAAACAAATGATGCAACTTGTGTCCAATCAGCACACCTCTGACTTTAAATATCTGGTTCTGGGAGACTGGGGGAACCTGCTCACAAACAAGCTGTAGACCAAAAATGATTAGTAGAAAATATTCAACAAATATTTCAGCATCTTACAGAACAGGGCCCCTGGCCATTTCTGCTGGGCAGCAATAACAGTCTCAATCTCTTCCCAAGTAACTCCATAAATAATTACAGGGCACTCATGTGACAGTCAAGATTTGCCATCATACTTATGTGTACCAAATATACAGTGTTAACTGCTGGCCTGCGTGTTCATGCATCCCTTGAGGACTCTGTTTCCAAAACAGATTGCTGGGTTCTACGCTAAGGACACTCCAGTGAAGCAGTATAATGGTTTTAGGAGCCAGAGACACTTCCCTAGAGAGAGAGATGGCTCCAGGATACCGGGATAAAGCGGGAAAGTGGGCGTTGAGCTAATCCCAGAGAGGAACAGCTTTACCGGGCTAAGTGGCCTTTTCCTGTCTAGCAATTTCTTTCCCTTATATTATTTGCAGTTCTTCCTTCCTAGATTTTGGGCTCTATGGACAAGTATTGAACATGATCTATACCTCTCAGCTGCCAGGTGTAATGGACACATATTGCTTTTATTAAGCCCCAAACACATGAGGTCTATGCTATATAGTTTTCAATGTACCCATTCTTTTGTTGGATACACACTGGGCATACAACATCCTGCCCTGATCTGACCACTGGGGAGAAGAGGAGGTGGGAAGGATTAGGAAGCAATTTTGCTTCCACTTATATCCCAGTCCATAGAACTAAAAATCCTTTGCATATTTGCCACTGTGAATCCTATGGCGCCTGCCAGTTTTTCAGGGATTCTGTCTCTGAAACACTCTCGACAGGCTCCAGTGGGACACAGTCCAGCAGTGACCTATGACTGGAGTTCAGGGAGAACTGGGACTGGCCACAAGGCTATTCCCTGGGGAGCACCTCAAGCTCCCCCCCTCCCCTCAGGTCATCACCCCCTCCAGTTTTTGGTTTTAATCTTTTTATGTTGCATGTTAAGTAATAAGGAATTCCAAGACAGAACAGATGACTATGGCTGGAGAATACATGTGAGAAACATACCAGCAGAGCAGCATAAACAGGAAGGCCAGAGGCCACCTAACATCATAGCCTGAACCAATTTCTATTCTGTATCACAATCAAGGATTTGTACTTACCGAGTCTCTTGCTTCATTTTGATCTATAGATCTGCTCAAACCCTGGGAACTTGCAATATGGCTTAAAGTTTGCTCCATCTTGGTTTTTGTTTATTTGTTTTTCTAAATGACCCATCAGGCTTCATACCATCACATGTCCCATCTCTTACAGGACTGTGTGTGTGTGGGGAGAGAGTGAGAGCGCGCGCACCTAGGTGCAACCAACAGGTGCAACCTCAGTGTGTTATTTTTCAGTGGGTAGATCTGTTGCATGCATAATAAAAACATTCGTCCCTTTGTGTAAATGCAAACAGAGTCTTTATTTGAAGCAAGAAATCTTGGCAGGGCCTTGGCAGAGACTAGCAGCTTCCTGATTGTAGCCTGAACACTCAACTCTGAAAACTCCCATGACCAACCTCTCCCCTCCTCCTACTTAAAAGGGAGGGAGCATTATTAATCGCACATAAACAGTCAGACACAGCCTCTAGTGAAACAACGGGATGGACCTCCCAATAGCTCTGTGCCAGTGATTTTCTCATACATGGCAATGTAGAATAGCAATAATTAATCATCAGTAATGAATGACTCGCCTTTCCTCTGACAGAGGCGGGCTTCATGTTGCTTCTGCTCCATCCGTCAGAGGATATATATTTATATTATATATTTTATATTTATATATTATATATGATTGATAATTATATTATAGGTTTCAAAGTGACTGACTGTTTAAAAAAAAGCAGCACTTTCTTCCAGCGAGAGGAGTATTTTTTAGCGAAAAGAGTGTATTTTTTGTTAGCTTGACATAACTCAAAAACAGTTGGAGGGATTTTGCTTAAACTTCCAGCAAAAAAACATCACCTTTGGCTGAGACAAAAAGCATGGAGAATTTCAAACCCAAAGGAGATTTTTTGCAGAAAGTTAGGAACTAGTGAAAACAGGGGATTATAATTTAAATTGTTTTGCAATCTTTGGCCTACTCCTGCAAACACTTTCACACACGCTGAATTGAATGGGATTATCCACACATGTAAAGTTAAGTAAAGACATAAGTGTTTACAGGAATGGTGCTTTCACCATAGCATTTGCTACCAAGAAAATGCTCTTGTGTCAAGCTCTCTATAAATGGAACATTAATTTTGAGATTCTTTAAATCTAGAACAAACCAAGAAATTAAGGCATAAAGATTCCTAAAGCAATCTTTAATCTGCCCTCATGTGTGAATAGGATCTTTTGTTACGTGATCCCAGGCTTTGTACAAGAGAACATACTTATTCAGCAGATATTAAAAACCACCTTAAAATAGCTTGAAACTATTGTTCATGGGAAGACGCTTTCAGGGTTTCTTTCCATTCTGAAGTATGGTGTCCAGCATGAGCCCTTAATACAAACAGACTGATTCAAGCTGAGAAATTTTGTTCACTAGTAGAAAGCAACTGTTCATGACCATTATGTCACAGAAAAACATTCTAACTGCCATGAAACAACATGTGGGGAGATTTTGAAACTGTAATAAATCAACTCTCGTTTTAACAAACATTTATCAGCTTGTTTTTATGTACTAGCCACACTGCCATTAAGATGACTCATATCTTGGCATTTCACGTTTATATACAAAGCGAGATTTGCTAGCAATGCGGGGAGGGAGGGAGGGAAAGCTCAGCTCTCTTTAGTTTCTTCTTCATTACTTTTGGGTGAAACTAGCGACGGTCTCCTGCAGCACAGGCTTACTGTACTAGCTTGAAAATCTGCAGCTATCCGTGGACCATATTTGCAGATTGCAGATCAGATGCGGGTACAAATTTTGTACCTGCACAGGGTTCTATATATTGGCTAGAACCCAGGCATAATGCAGGTAGAAACTATTGTCATATACCTAGACTGACCTACTGCACTCTTGTAATTCTGCGCATTTGCACTCACACAGTTCTGCACAGGCCCCTCAATCCTGACCTGCAGCCCCCCCTGCTATTGGAGTTCTGAGACAGACTCCCCTCCTAACTCAGTGCACTTGTCACAGGACCTGCATCACCACAGGGCCAGTGTGTTAAACACAGAAATCTTGTAACCAGAATCTTATTTGCTCTAAAGTTAATTTTATTTTTTTCCTCCCCTTCCCTCCTGTCTCTTCCTCCTAAGTCCTTTTTCTCCCAGTACTATTTTTTCCACTGTCATGTGACAATGGTAACAAATCAGAGAGGGTTACTATCTTCTAAAACTGAACCAGGAACTCCATAAAAATAAGGTAACCGGTATAATTTCTAAGACCCTCTCTCTCTTGCTCTCTCTGCCAAGAACATACCCTACCCCGCATCCTGCTGGGCTGCCTGCTGCTAATTTAAAGAGTGGTGTACGCTTCCTCACACTTATCCTGCTGTTTTTCTGTGAGACATACATATCCTGGTGAATCACTCATGAGACCTTGTATCTTGTACAGGCTCTTCTTTCAGACAGTGCACTCCTGAAAGCATCTCTGCTAGATTCTGCATCACTATCATATCACGTGTAACATCAGCCAGCAGAGTTGAAGGACACTGACCCCCACCCATGTCAAAGGTGTGTAAACTTTTGTAACCCTGATTTGTGTCATGTGGCCAGGGCTAGGCAAGAAGACCAACCACATTCCAGCATTCTGATGTGTTGCACCGTTATCACAACAGGCAGAGCTTTGAAAGGACTTTGATGGGTGCAACTCACCATAGTCCCTAATGAAGGTAATGGGAGTCAGAGTATGGGAATGAAAAATATTTGTGGGACCCTTCATCCCCCTCCATTTGGCTTTCATGTTTCTGTCCTACCTTTGCCTCTCCTCTCCAGTTTTTATTGTCTCCTTGCGCTCTACCCTTTCCCCGCTCCCTGTTCCTTATCTTTCATGCTCTTCTACTCTGCCCTATCAGAAGCACCAAGGAGAGCCCAAATTAAAACCAGTCCATGGAGAAAGGACTGTCCAACCTAGGATCACCATCGATCCAGGATTTTGTAGGAAAGTCTTGATTTCCTTGGGGCAATCTTGTGTCTTACCACTTGCTGGAAATTCAAACGAATTAATCTTTGACAGGTTGTGTTGCCTTATGATGCTGTTTTGACATACCATGATGATGTTGATGCAAAGCCATTATGTTATGTCATTGTGGGATAATGTTTTGGTGTGATGTGGTATTGTGACAGATTGTTACCACCTGGTATGCTGACTTCCTAATGCTGGAGTCATGGGAGAGAAACACTGGAAGGTGACAATTTTAATTCAACTCCCTCTTTTCTTTATAAATTACACCAACATGGGGCAAACCTGGTCTCCTAGGCCTGGGGTTATAAACTGAATTATGTCTCCCTTGATGTACCACAGTCTCTGCACTGGTTTAACTGCTGCAGTGCATCCTGGGAGATGTAGTACAGCCAGGGCACCTGGCCCATAGAGGAGAATGGGGGATGAGGCACCCAAATTACAACTCCCATAAAGCATCACAGCAGCTCAAGCAAATGCAGAGATTAAAGGTGAGTCAACCCAAAAGCAAATATATTGACATTTCTGAATCAAAATGTTTCAGAATTTTTGTTCAAAAAATTTAGATATTTTGCATTTCTTCCCAATTTGGGACAAAAATAAGCATCAGAATATCAGAATTTCCCATAGGGTGTAAGGTCCAATTTTTGATCAGCTATGCAGGGACATCACATAGAAAACGGCAGGTGTGGTCTTTTTAACTCAACCGTATTAGAATGAGAACCTGGGTTTTCGTTCTGTCTTGTAAGAAGCAAATCCAGGCAGAGAGATGTGTGAAAAGGCAGAACACTGTTTTATTGGCAGAGCTGAAATAACAGCTTGTACAGTGTCTGATTCTACTAGCAGGTTACAACTGTACAGTGGTTTTAAAGATCATGCCAATATAGTGCCTAGAGGTTAGAGGACAGTACAGTATATTAACTCAGTGTCACCAAGCTCCTGCAAAATATCTTATATCTTGTCCTGTGTAGAGTACTCTAAAGAGAACTGTAATTGGGTTGCTGCCTCCTGAGCACCTCCTCATGGTTTGGGGTCGCTCTGTAGCTCCCTGCCTCAGTTTCCCTTTCTCAGGGCTTCTACGGCCTGGTTTGGCTGCTTCAGTGACTTGGTCCTCCAGCAAAGTCAAAGTCCACGCCTTCCGGGATATACCAAACCAAACGAGACAAATTAAAGCCCAAAGTCTTCACACCTGGCTCAAAGTGGGCCCAGCCCTTCCATCCAGATGTTTGCCTGTTTCACAGTCTTCGTAAAGTCTAGCCGTTCCCAGGTTCTTTTCAGTCTCTTCCCTACCGGGCTCCTTTGAGTCACTCCCTGCTCTTTTGCTGAGCAGCGACTGCCAGCAAGCAAGCGAGAAAGAGAACACCTTTAGGGAAAGATAAGAGATCCTAGGAAGACCTGGGACCTTGCTGCTTCTCACCACCTAGAAAGATAAGCTAGGTGTGTCCCAGGTGAGTCTGGGCCTGTCACCCATAAAGAGGCTAGCTACCCAGTGACCGTCACTATCTAAATCTTCAGTCAATAGGCTGCAGGCAGCTTCTTCAGTGCATGAAAGTGAAATGAGCATAATGTGACCTCTTCTTGGCCAAAACTAAGGGTTTCTTCTCCAGCCCTCTGCTTTCCACTGTGTGGGCAGAGCAGCCAGCAGTGTCCCCTCAATTCTCTTTTCTCCCTGGGCCTCCATGGCTCAACGCCAGCTCTGCCTCCTACTGTGAGCACCTCTTCTCTCTTGCTGCTCTCTCCGCGTGGAACGTGACTCCATTCCCTGCTCTAAATCCCTCCTGAAATCTTCCCACAATCCCTCACTGGTCTTCTCATTTAACAACCTTTACATATATTTTAAAGTAATTGTAAACAAACCCAAACCACAAACTAGGAACAGAAATGATTGATGCTGTACCTCCTGCTCCAAGCAACCTCACAACCTTACTGTGTGGCCTTGCCTTTTGCCTGTCCCTTTTGTGATCTCCCACAAAGTCTGTGTTGTGGTCAGCAAAGGCACCGACTCCATGGGTACTCTGGGGCTGGAGCACCATGGGGAAAAAATGGTCGGTACTGAGCACCCACCAGCAGCCCCCCCCCCCGCCCCATCAGCTCCTTCCCACCCCCCCCAGTGCCTCTCGTTCACTGGCCGGCCCCATGGATCAGCGCCTCCCCCTTCCTCCCATGCCTCCCGCCCACTGCGATCAGCTGTTTCGCGGCATTCAGGAAGCTCTGGGGGGAGGAGCAAGGACATGGCGTGCGTGGGGGAGGGGCTGGAGCGGGCGCAGGAAGAGGGGGCGGGGCTAGGGCCTTGGGGGAAGGGGTGGAGTGGAGGTGGAGCCTGCGGCAGAGCTGGGGGGGGTCGAGCCCCCCCCCCGGCACTTTGGAAAGTCTGCGCCTGTGGTGGTCAGTGTATATTATAAGCTCTTTGGGGAAGGGATCGTGTCTTTACTTACTATGTACACTGTCATGCACACTGTGCTTTAGCCAACCACAAGTTATTTGGCTCACTACAGGAGTAACTGGATGAAATTCTCTAGTCTGTGCTGCACGGGTTAGACTAGATCTACTGGTCCTGTCTGGCCTTAATATCTAGGGCCCTGCAAGCCCTGCTTACTTGGCGTGGTGCGTTGTCCTCTCGTGGTGGCTAGGCCACCTACAGAATGATGAGACTGCTACAGTCTTGGCTAATTGACGTGTTTTCTGGCACATGCATTTAGCTCCCGAGGTCCCAGGTTTGATCCCCGCTGCCGATGCCCATGTGTGGGTTGGCGTTACAAATGGTGGCTGGTATGGAGATTACAAGCAATTCAACTGGGAAGTCTCTGAAGTTCAGGATGCACTTCCCTGCCCCGGCACGAATGTGACCCCCTGCTTGCTGGGAGTGGTGCTCTGTTCCACACTCCTGCCAATTAGGCCACCCGAGAGTGGGGACTAACTCCTCTGGATTTCATGGTTCTAAACACTTGCTTGCATGGGCGTGCTAGAAGCTGGGGACAGCACTCTGTTGGTCCAGTAAATTCATCCAGCTATGGCAAGAAGAGGCAGAACAATTCTAATTTGGGATCATCCCAAGCTGCACAACCCATCTGAAGACTGGAGTTGTTTTAACCAGATGTCAGCAGCCCTGGGCTCTGATTCATTGAGAAGACAACTCTGCCTCTTCTCAGACAACCCCTTCAAGTTTCTTCACTGCCCTGCTTCTCTTGCGAGCACTTTCCCAAACAAGGGGGTTGGTTACTCATTCTGCCTTCCTTGCAGGCCTACCCCCATCAGCTCTAGGCACAGCAACAGCCTCTGCCCTGGTTCCAGGGAAGCCACCAAGCACCTCTGAGGCTCCCTGATCAAAGCCCCAGCAGGCTTGCAGCAGCAGCTTCTGGTCTGGACAAAGCTTCACACAAGCAATCTCAGCTCCTCTTCAAAATGGAGCCCATAGCATGCTCTCCCCGGGAGAGGAAGTCGCGTTTCTTCCCCAAGGCCTTCTGGGAGTTGTAGTCTCCAAGGCTGGATTGCAACACTCAGGATCTTCCCAACTGGAACACTTCCAATTAAGTTCAGAGGCCCCAGCACAGTAAAGGGAGCCTACAGCACTGTATACAAATATAGACTAATAATAACCGTGGAAGCTGAAACTGGGTGGATTGTGTGGTTCACAGTCTTAGACAAGTGACAGTCCCAGGACAGGGTGTGGCTTCCCAGCACATCTGCCAGTAGCCTTCAGGGCAGCAGAAGCCTAGATAGCCCCAACTCAGAACAGAAGGTCTTGCACTTTGTTCACTTTGGTACACTTAAACCTAGTCTGCATAAGCAACACAAATAAGCCGTGGGACCTCAGCAAAGACCAACCGTTTTCTTTGCACTCCGCAATGATTGTTGCCTCCTGTAATGCAAACACAGTCCATTCTGTTCAGAGAAGCAGGCCTGAATCACCTTTGCTGTCTAAACAGTAACAAGCAAGTGCACCTAACCAGTGCTGAGACATCTCCAGCCACGCCCACATGTGTTTGAGAGCAGGTGTGTTTGTAATAGGGCAGGCAATGGGTGTCAGCCTTCTCTCAACAAGCAGCCGAAAACCAATCCCAAGCCCTCAGCAGTTCAAGGATCCCAACATGCTTTGCAGAGAAGCTGGCCAAGATCAAAGACTTCCTGCAGCTTTTGCCAGGGGGATGGATGCTGACTCTGCTGAGATCAAGGTGGAGGTTGTGAAATTCTAGGTGTACTGTAGCAGGTGTGTGTGCAGAGCTGCCTGCCGAGGCAGGAGAGGAGCTGGAGTAAGGGCGAGCATGCTCTGAGAACTGTCAGCAGTCTGTGCCTTCAGGCCTCTGCTGCAAAAGGGCTCGCCTCAGCCACATGTGCACAGAATGTTCCAAATTGCTCATAATTAGAGGAGAATCTGAACAGCAGCTTGCTGCTAAATCCCAGGATCTTTCTGTGGTAAACTTAACTTCCTGTCTATAGAGCCTTGTAAGCACATGTACGTCACATCATTGATCTCATCCCCTTATGCACATTAATAGTCCTATTGAACTGAGATTACTCAGTGCAGATAACTGTTTGCAGGATTGAGGCCTAAACATGCAGATAAAACAGGGCTGACTATGCAAAAATGTTTGCAATGTGTCCTAATAGCTACAAAAGAAAATAAGTAAAATGAGGCAAATAATTCATCAGATTTCATCTAATTTTCTCATTGTGTCTTATCCTCAGATTGGAATTTTCTCAAAGACACTTATCTAAGCTATTAGCTGACTAAATTTTGCAGATCATTCTTACTCCCAAGTATGTTCCTGAGCTGTTTGAAGAATTAATATTTTGCTTGGACACATCGATTACATGCATGGTTTTGTCCTGATCAGAAGAGCGTACCTCTTTGGAGTCATGTTCACAATGTGCACACATGTGATTATAATCTAAAAATTCACTGCTGTGCCAGAATCAGGGGTTGAGTAGTAAGCACCCCCTGGCACATTGGAAAGTTGGCACCCGTAGCTCCAGCCCTGGAGTCGGTGCCTATACAAGGAGCCGCATATTAACTTCTGAAGAGCCGCATGTGGCTCCGGAGCCACAGGGTGGCCACCCCTGCCCTAGGGTAAAACAAAGCCATAAAGGAGTTTGTGTGGTGTGGGTTGTCTGACAGGTCCTCTGATTCTAGTCAATAGACAGTTGTAATTTTCATGTAACTTCAGCAGATTCTGAAGAAGAGAGCCAGAGTTCTTGCTGCTTTTGAACACTCTCCCTTACTCTATAGCATTGTCTTCACTAAGGAAACTAAGATCTGAGATCACCCTGGTGAAGGCCCCACTGGGTGGCAGCAATGGTGAAAGCGCTGGTGTAGACCGAGCTCAGGGGTGAAATCCCAGTTCCACAGAAGTCAATGACAAAGGTAAAACCCCACGGGGCCAGGATGTCACTTGGGAATTTAACACTGTCATTGGGGCTTGATGGCTTAGTTGAAAGAAGGGTAAGGCCGCCCATGCTGGAGCAGCTCCAAGAGATTATGAATTGTGGACTAGAACTGCCGGAATCACCATGTTTCATTCCTGCAATTTCCTTCTGTCCTTGATGTCAAGGCAACAGCTTGTTGTGGGGGCAGGCATGGAGGTGGATTTTGCTGGGTGTTTCAAGGAATCATTTACAGGCATCCTTCCTCAGGTAGTCCCTCAGCAGCAATCCTCTTTCTGCTCCTGCCCCAGGGGAGGCCAGCTAGCAAGACTACACAGAAAGGTGATCCCGTTTCCCTCCCGCTGTGTATAACTTGTACTTTAATATTCCCCCCTTGCTCCCAACAAAAAAATCTTTGTGACGAGTCTATTGCCCAGCTGCCTGCTGCATTCGGGGTCTTCCTCTTTGGCTAGTTTGGGTGAACAAGAAAGAGTCACAAGCCTCAGTCACCCGCTCTGCCCCTGACCAAAGAACTCTGCCTGCAGTGCTGTTTAAAACTTGCCCTCTACTCTGGGGCCCTGCAGAGGCCAAAGGCAGCAGAAAGGCATCCGAGCTTACAGTCCTCAGCTTTCTGCCTTCCGTGCCCACCTCCACAGAGATTGAGGAGCTGCACACTGGTAGGTCCATTGGCCACATCCTCACTGTACTCCCACCCTTCTTGTAGACTCCCCAAATTCTGCCTGCCACCCTGTGCACTCATGCTGTGAGCAGTGCAGCTGTCCTGATCTGTCAAATATGAGACTCTGGCTGTGAAAATCTATTGCCCTGGATTTAGAAAGTGACTCTGGATGAGAGGTGCTTCCTGTCCGCAGCTGGGGAACAGGAAGCACTGGCCCCGAGGGCAAGTCTACACTACAAAATTAAGTTGACTTAAGTTACGTCACCATACAAGCCACGTCCACACTGTGCTCCTTGTGTCGGCGGTGCACGTCCTCACCAGGAGCGCTCGAACTGATTTTACGGCCAGCGTGGGGCATTGTGAAAAGCAGCAACAGTCGAGGTGAGCAGCGCAGTGTCTACACTGACAGTACGTCAACCTAACTACATCAACCTAAGCGCTACACCTCTCGCGGAGGTGGAGTTATTAAGTCGGTGTAGTGGGTGAGTTACAGGAGTGGGAGCTACATTTTAGTGTAGACGCTTACAGAGTTAGGTAAACGTAAGCTGCCTTACGTCTATCTAACTCTGTAGTGTAAACCAGGCCTGAGACAAAGAAGTCACATGGATGGAACATGCACAAATGCACTTTGACTTCTAATAAAAACTGTGTGTGTGTCTGATCTGAAACCCAATAGCTGAGGGTATCATACAGTGAGTGTCAGCAGCTCAGTGTGGAAGCCTGCATGGGTTTAACTCCCATACTAGTCACGATGACCCTTGCAGTCTGTGGTCATTTTCACATTGTTGGCTTTGCTCTTGGAATGCAGGATCTACCACTAACACTGCAGAATGCTGCTGTGTAGCAGAGACTTTTGGGACAGAGGCGTGCTTCCTCCATCAGAGAGAGGGTGGATTATCCCTGGCTGCATGGGAAGAGCTGCTATGATCCAGTAGTCAGTGTACATAGAGGGTATTATCCTGCAAGATGCTGAACACTTACTTGTGTGGTGCTGAGCGCCTCAACTCCCACTGACTTCAGTGGGACGTAAGGATACTTAGCACTTCGCAGGAGAGAGCTCATAGTTAAGAGTTGATGTAAAGAGCAGCCAGAGGAAGTCATCAGCAGTACACAGCATTGAGTCATCAGGAGCAGGGATTGAACCTCTGACCTCTTGATCCTAAAGCATGAGCCTCTACAGCCTTGAGCAGAAAGACCCAGCTCTGTTAGCCAAGGCTGTACCAGGCTCATTGAGCACTGTGTCTTTGTCCCCCTCTAAGGGGTGGCTGAGCACTGAGTGGGTGCCGGTTACATCAACAAGATCTATTTGCCCTGAAAACCCTCAGGAACTCTGCTGCATGTTCGTGACTGCCCTCTACTGGCACCTCATCTATTAACTAACGAGGTACATAGATGCAGAGCAAGCCCTCTAGCATTCAGCACATTGCAGGATTGAACCTAGGCTGCCCGGTAAGTGTACAGTGCCATGTATCATTAAGTGTTTTTATTTATTATCTACTGGGTTATTGAATAGGGCACTAACAAATTAGAAACCAAATGACATTACAATTATAAACAGTGAGCCTATCATGTTTGCGTCCAAAGTATATTGGACTTTGCCCATCAGGGCAGCCCTGCCCGCCCCTGCCATTCTGTGTTTCAGACTGACCCTTCCAGACCCATATTGGTAATCCTTGTGATGAAGTAATGTGCTTTGCATGAAATCCCGCACTGTGCAGGGGGCTGGCACAAGGTCTCTTAAGTGAGACAAGACTTGTGCTGGCTTTCTGCATAAGGAGGAATGCCACCCTCTGGCAGAGAAAGCAGGCTGCCCACTGCTCATGAAATGCAATGAACACAAGAAATAAATCCCAAAGAAATGGAGAAAGTGCACCCCAGGAGGGAATAAGAGGCAAGGGAACATGTCTCGGGTTGATGGTACATATGATTAATTACAATATTCAATAATCAAAAATATTGCATTTCCATCATGGCATGCAAACACCCCCAAAGTACAGCACCCAGACGGTATTACTATCAACCTCTAGTTACTGATGGAGAAGCATGGAGCCAATATTTCCAAACATGGGTGCCTATAGTCAGATGCCTGAGTCTGTATTTAGCCATTGCCAGCCCTTGTAGTTGCAGAGCATAGCCTGAAAAGTGACCTGAGTGTAACCTAAAGGCTTGGAAACTAGAAGTCACAAGATGTGTTTAAGTCTTAGGAGTTTTGAAGCCAGTCTCCTGATCTTGGGATGCCTGGGGGTGGCACTACTGAAGATGGCTCGGAGGATAGGGTACCTTTCTGTGTCCCTCTTCCCCACCCACTCGGGTGTATCACCAGCTTCCTCCACCTCCCACTGCCTCTCCTCTGCTAGCTCCACTCTGGAGCTCAGGGCTTTCCATCCACGTTTCCCTCTGCCCCCATCCACTTCTATATTTAAGGAGTGATGATGCCTTCTCTCCCCTGGGATTAAACACCTACTGCACCAGCACATGCTCCAGCCCAGGCTGTGAACGAGTGACCAGCCAACAGTAGGAACCAACCTAACACTAGAAACCAAACCCAGGTTTTCCTGCTTGGCAGCAAAGTGTGCTATAACTAGGTCTCATGTAAGTTGTTTGGGATGTAATCAATGAGTCACAGCAAAGGCTGCAGCTCACGTGACAATTCTGTCGCTTTCCCTTTTCAGCTCACATTTGGGGTGTGTTGGGATTATGTGAAAACAACACACCTTGGAGAGTGTTATGTAAGGGATAACCTGCTGTTATCCTGTGGCAATTGCTCTACCTCCTGTGAGTTATTCCACAAAGGAAAATAGCTTTATTGTTTTAAACTAAAGTAATATGGACAACTGAAAACTATTTTAAAATACCCAATGGGCCAAATCAAGCCCTGGTGTAAGTGGGGTAACTCTGCAGCCCCTCTCTGGAGTTACCCCAGGGCTGGATCTAGGCATATATGGTTTGGATTTTTATTTTGTATACCCAGTTGTGTACAGAGCATAAGTGAAAGGCCAATGGATTGCATTACATTGTAGCATTGGCTCCATGCATGAAATAAAGGCAGCAGGACCTGATTGGTCCAGAATGGAATGAAGAGCATGCAGGGTGTTAGCATGGTTAGTTCTCCCTGGGGGTACTTAGTGGGGGGTCTCATTCTGACCTCTCTGGGACTTCCCTATTTCCCTCCCACTTTCTCCATGTCTCTCCCTCTTGCTTGCCCTGCAAAATAGTTCTAGGAAGTGCAGAGACTCTAAGGTGTAACCTGGAAAATGAATGGCAAATTTACGTATCAGGCTCATTTCTTTGCTAATCTGCTTCTCTACATTTCCCCTGTTTCAACTGGCTCTAGGATTTTCCGTCGCTGCCTGTCCTGACTTGGGGCTTGCTGCTGTCAGTCATTGCTCATGTAAATGAGCTCTTTAACAAGCAGCCCTCGTTAGCACAATTCCACTGGCTTCCCTAGGATCTGTTGCCTGGGGAAGATATTGCAGGATCAGGTCTCTGTTTAGTGTGGCTGCACATTGACATTGGCTTCTGCAGCTGACCCCCCAAAAAGCTGTGATTTTGCTGTGAATGAAGTGACTCTAGTGTTTAATTTATAAAGTGTTGTAGGCACTTTTGCGATGAACGACATGCATATGTTATTCACCTGCTGTTTCTACTGATGAAAGCACCTGGTTTTTATACCAGTATAACTTGAGGTAGAGAATGTATCTTTCATCAGGAAACATTGACCTGATGTTCCAGTGAGAAAAAAAAATTAATAATCCACTTCCACATTCTCCCTCCTCATCCTGCACCCTGCAGCACCTTCCTTGGCAGCCTGTAGCCGAGTTGGAATTCTATGTAGAGCTTCAAAACGAGCTGCTGGGATATTTGTGCCCCTAAACATTAGAGACATTGACAAGAATGGTAAGGCTACGGATATGACCTATTTTAACAGGTGTAATAACAACAGCTTGTCTTTAACTGGGTGAAACCCTAACTCCTACTTATCCCAGTTTCACAAGAGACTCTAACCTCATTGCATATTAGAATCAGGGCTCAGCAGAGCGGTTCAACACAAAGCCCATAACACAGGATGTATTCCATAAAGGGGCATTTCCTGCAATCCACAGACTTCTTCCCACTTAGGACTGCAAACTGTTTGGGGCAAGGACCCTGGCTGCTATTATGCTTGAAAGTGCCTGCTGCAGTGAAGGTGCTGCTAGAAGCAAAGTGCTAACCACCAGCCATAACGGTCTGTTCCGTGCCCAGCGGGGTTACCAGCATTTGTAACCCCTTTGCTCTGGGTGGAAGAAAGCTGAGACTTTCCAGTGTTGAGCAACATGAGGATAAAACCTAACATGGAATTATTCCTCTTCTCTAATCTGCAGCCATATAATACTTCAGGGTGAGATCTCACTCGGTCTCAAGGTTGTAACTAGTTAGAACCTGGCCAAGACGCAAGCATTGTTAACCTCCAATGAAAAGTGCCAGGGCATCTTTAATGACCACAAAGGGTCAGCCCGTCAGTGTCATGTTTCTTCGGAAATATGGCACTCTCAGCTGCACAGCACCATTGTCACCAAGTGGGGGCACTCGTTCAGTAATGACTCAGAGGAATGAATGCGACCTATTGAATTACCAGCTCCATTGCTTGTACCACCCAGGTCTTCCGTGGCAATTTCCCATCTAAGGAATGGCCAAGTCTGCTCCTGCTGAGCTTGGGGTATGATGAGCTCTCAGCATAGGTTGGGCAGCGGAGGCTGCCAGGACAGTAATCACACACAGAGCTGAGCAGTCAATACTTCTGTCCTGAACAGTTCATGGTTTTCTTGAATTTATTTCATATTTGAAATCATTCACCCAGTGAGGTCAGTGCTAACTCTTGGCCTGTGGGGTGCTCACCAGAAGTTCTTGGCTAAGGCCCAATATGTAGCTTTCCCATGAGGTGTGCTCAGTTATATCCCCAGAGGCCCAGCCCTGCCTTGGAGGTGGTGTGGAGCTGCAGAAACCTTCCAGAGCTTTCAGACACTCAGGACAACAGCACCTGCTGGCCTCTCCCTTAGGGTAGTGCTGCACTAGAGTTGCCATCCTTCTAATGGCTGGTAACCAGACCCCTGAAGCCCTGCCCCATACCCCACCTCTTCTTCCCAAGACCCTGCCCCCTGCTCTGCCCCTTCCCCTAAGATCTCATCTCTGCTCTTGTCAGAGGTTCCTTCCCCACTCTGAACTCTAGGGTACAGATATGGGGACCTGCATGAAAGACCCCCTAAGCTTATTCTTACCAGCTTAGGTTAAAAACTTCCCCAAGGTACAAACTTTGCCTTGTCCTTGAACAGTATGCTGCCACCACCAAGCATTTTAAACAAAGAACAGGGAAAAAGACCACTTGGAGACGTCTTCCCCCAAAATATCCCCCCAAGCCCTACACCCCCTTTCCTGGAGAAGGCTTGATAATAATCCTCACCAATTTGTACAGGTGAACACAGACCCAAACCTTTGAATCTTAAGAACAATGAAAAATCAGGTTCTTAAAAGAAAGAATTTTAATTAAAGAAAAGGTAAAAGAATCACCTCTGTAAAATCAGGATGGAAAATACTTTACAGGGTATTCAGATTCAAAACACAGAGGATCCCCCTCTGGGCAAAACCTTAAAGTTACAGAAAACAGGAATAAACCTCCCTCTTAACACAGGGAAAATTCACATAAAACAAAAGAAACTAATCCGCCTTGCCTGGCTTACCTATACTGGTTGCAATATTGGAAACTTGGATTAGGATGGATTGGAGAAGATGGATTTCTGTCTGGCCTCTCTCAGTCCCAAGAGAGAACAACCACGTAAACAAAGAGCACAAACAAAAGCCTTCCCCCCTCCAAGATTTGAAAGTATCTTGTTCCCTTATTGGTCCTTTGGGTCAGGTGCCAGCCAGGTTAGCTGAGCTTCTTAACCCTTTACAGGTAACAGAATGTTGCCTCTGGCCAGGAGGGATTTTTTAGCACTGTATACAGAAAGGTGGTTACCCTTCCCTTTACTTATGGCAGCTCTACCTCTTCCCCCTCAGATTAAAAAAACAGACATCAGGGCTTGTCAAATGGCACCTGGGCACATAACCCAAAATCTGGACTGTCTGGGTGAAAACTGGCCAGGTGGCACCCTACTGGTGCCACACATCCTCTCTCTGTGCAAAGCCAGTGCACAGGGGAGGGGCTGTTGGCCTACCCTGTGCACGTCCCCTCTGGTGTGTCTTATGCTCTCAGAGGCACTAATGGTCTTGTTTTTCAGAGGCACCCATCTCCCTCAGGCTGTCAGAATGCACCATCGCTGCACTCGGGAGACGTCCAAGACCGTGCCCAGCTGCTATGGGAGGCATGCACAGGCTAGAACGCTCACATCTGCTGCCCTCTTCAGCACCAATGCAGGGCCAGGTACAATCTGGTTCAAAGCCACTTGCATGAGGTCACATAGCAGAGCACGTGGCACAGGGTAAACTGGCTGAATGACTACTGAGGCCACCAGGTCTGATTAGGAGCTGGGAGAAACGGAGATTTAAAAGGGGGGGGGGGAGAGGAGAGCAAATCTCTCAGCCCCAATCTGGGTAACCAAAGCGAAATCACATTCTGCTGTTGATTGATCTAACCAGCCCCGCCACTCTCTGCAGGGACTCTGAGTCATGACAGGCTGTTGTGCTTCCTGCAGAAGAATCTGTGGGCCTCTAGCGATGACTCAGCTCTAGTGAGATGGCTAGGTCTGGCTGACATTACCAACCACCTGTGCTTTTCCCTGGAGTGTATTACCTTGGTGGGGGGATCTGAATCATCCCTGGCTCATGCTGGAACCCCAGGCGGCAGAGGAAGCATCTTCATCTTTCCCTCTTGTGATACAGAAGGGCCAAAGAGCAGTGGTAGAGTGGTGGAAGGGAAATATATAAGCTCTAGGCTAATTAAGGCGTGGTTCCCTGTAGACTACAGAGGGTTACTACAGGTTAATTGGAGCACCTGTAGTCAATTAAGCCCTGTCAGGAACCTCATAAAACCCCCTGCTTCAGGCAGTCAGGGGAAGAGGAGGAAGGAGAGAGGGCTGGAGCTTGGAGGTGTGTTGTGAGAGTTGAAAGACCAGAGAACTGAAGTAAGGGAGACTTCCTCCCCCAGTGTCTAAGGACTGAGGGTAGCCCCACCCAAGGGGGAAGAGGGGAGGAAACCCACAAGGGTTGAGAGGGGCTGGGACTCAGAGTGAGGAGCAAACCCAGACCCCTCCCCTGCTTCCCTCCTCTACCACCTTCCTAGGCTACTAGCGGGGCCTTTGGCACCCAAGAGCAGGGGCGAAGGGTGGTGTCTTAGCCCCCTCCAGAAAAGTGCAGGACCCACCATATGAACATTGGCCATCTTGTCCCAGTCCCTGTGGTCAGTGTCTGGGGGAAGTTCTGCCCAATGGGGTAGGGAAGGGGAATCATCTCTGTATCCTAACTAATGCACCAGACAGGCTTAAAGTAAATAGTGAAAACAGTGACTTGCTGCCCTAGAGAATTGGGTATGCCTGGGAGGGATTTTGCTGGGCAGCTCCTGGGGGATTTTTCTTCCCATGCATTTTTTCCTGACAGTAAGTACTGTACATAGAACTGCTGCCCTCTGCTGGGGGTAGGCCTGAACTGTGTGACTCTGCAGAATGGATTCCCACTCTTAATTTTATTTATTTTGTTGTGTTACTGTAGTGCCTTGGAGCCCTCGTTATGGGCCTGGACCTCCTTGTGCCAGGTGCTGTACAAACACAGGCTAGAAAGGCAGGCCTTGCTCTAAAGAGCTAACACACCCTCTCGGGTAGAGGTGGAGGCTGCAGAATGAAAAGAGCCAAGAGGCCGCTTGATAAGAAATGAATCCAAGAAACCTTGCACTCCCCGTCTGCTCGTAAAGGAAGCTCCCAGCTTTATATCCTATGGCCTGTGTTAAAAAGGTTGCCTTTTGGGCTGAAAGGTGCTATGGAAACCTACATTCCCATTGTGACTTCTGACAGAACTGGTGCGGGTGGCACTTGCAAAAGCCGTGTGCCATGGCAGCAGTGAGCCGGTCTCGCCATCCTCAGAATGGCTCTGCCATCCATGAACAGAATAGTGCAAATCCACTCATACATGGAAATGGAGACGATGGGAAGTAACAACGTCCACAAAGCCCTAGGCTCTGGACAGTTGTGGGGCATTTGTCTTTGAGATTCCCCCACCCTCATCATGATAGGGATTCCTGCCCTGAGGGAGGGGGAAATCCCAGGAGCTTTGACAATCTGCCCCGGGGGAAGGGGGAATCCTTCCTGCCTCCTAATCTGGTTACCAGTTTAATCCTGCACATGTGCCCAAGAGTCACAGCTGTGATGCATCTAATCCTGCTTAGACCCTGAGATACTATTAGGCTCACAGCAATTGCTCACGGCTTTACGTCAGGTCTTCGGTCGCAACTCTGGGCCCCGTGTCCTTGCACCCTCTGGTCTCAGGGCTTCCAGTCACCTTTGTCCCCTTCTCAGGGCCTCACGCCCTCTTCCCCCATGGCTCATAAGGACCCCAGGCCCTCCCCCTACACCAGCTGCCAGGCCAGGGACTCTACAGCCAGCAGGACGGTCTGTTCTGTGAGACACCTTGCTGCTACCTGCCTGGACTTCTTCCCACCACAGCCTTTTTTTTCAGGCCTTCTCCCCACAGTTTCTCTACGTTCACCCTTTCTTCAGGGCCAGGATATGCTGCCTGCCCCGGTGCCCCCAACACAATCCCAAATCGAAAGTACAAACTGTCCCCCTCTGCTGTCCTCTTTAGAGCTGACCTTCCACCCTCTGAGGTGGGCCTCACTCGGTTTCTCAGTGGAGCCCTCTGCCTTTCCCCCACACCAGGCTCTCTCTCCCTGGAAGTCCAGATCCTGCCCTTTTATCAGGGCTCCTCACCACCTGAGCTTGCTCCAGCCTAGGAGCAGCTCCATGTCTCTCCTGGCCACCTCCCCAGACTCCTCTACCCAGGTGAGGATCCCAAAGCCAGCTCTGCCCTGGGCTTCCTCCCTCATACTTCACCCTCTAGTACCAAGAGCAGAGTCCTTCCCTCTCCCTGTAGCACCACCTCTCTCCTCCTCCACCAGGCTTGGATGTAACTAGCGGGTTTAATTGGCCTTTGAGGCCTCCCTTAACCTTTCCCCACCTGTGTGACCGTTGCAGGCCCTTTCTAGGATCACTACCTGAGATTTCTCACAAGGCGGACTGTAGTAATGAGCCAAAGGGCCATTCACCTACATGTCAGCTGGAGGTCAAAGGGAGTGGGGGCCAGTCTCATCTGGTCAGTCAGAATGGGTGCCTCTGATAGATGCACCCTGTGTCACGTTTCCTATGTCCAAGCCAGTGCCACAGTCCTCATGACAAAGGAGCTTGCTGGGTCTGACTAATCTAATCGCCTTCTATGATGAGATTACTGGTTCTGTGGATGAAGGGAAAGCAGTGGATGTATTGTTTCTTGACTTTAGCAAAGCTTTTGACACGGTCTCCCACAGTATTCTTGTCAGCAAGTTAAAGAAGTATGGGCTGGATGAATGCACTATAAGGTGGGTAGAAAGTTGGCTAGATTGTCGGGCTCAACGGGTAGTGATCAATGGCTCCATGTCTAGTTGGCAGCCGGTGTCAAGTGGAGTGCCCCAGGGGTCGGTCCTGGGGCCGGTTTTGTTCAATATCTTCATAAATGATCTGGAGCATGGTGTGGATTGCACCCTCAGCAAATTTGCGGATGATACTAAACTAGGAGGAGTGGTAGATACGCTGGAGGGCAGGAATAGGATACAGAGGGACCTAGACAAATTGGAGGATTGGGCCAAAAGAAATCTGATGAGGTTCAATAAGGATAAGTGCAGGGTCCTGCACTTAGGACGGAAGAACCCAATGCACCGCTACAGACTAGGGACCGAATGGCTAGGCAGCAGTTCTGCAGAAAAGGACCTAGGGGTGACAGTGGATGAGAAGCTGGATATGAGTCAGCAGTGTGCCCTTGTTGCCAAGAAGGCCAATGGCATTTTGGGATGTATAAGTAGGGGCATAGCGTGCAGATCGAGGGACGTGATCGTTCCCCTCTGTTCGACATTGGTGAGGCCTCATCTGGAGTACTGTGTCCAGTTTTGGGCCCCACACTACAAGAAGGATGTGGATAAATTGGAGAGAGTCCAGCGAAGGGCAACAAAAATGATTAGGGGTCTGGAACACATGACTTATGAGGAGAGGCTGAAGGAACTGGGATTGTTTAGTCTGCAGAAGAGAAGAATGAGGGGGGATTTGATAGCTACTTTCAACTACCTGAGAGGTGGTTCCAGAGAGGATGGTTCTAGACTGTTCTCAGTGGTAGAAGAGGACAGGACAAGGAGTAATGGTCTCAAGTTGCAGTGGGGGAGGTTTAGGTTGGATATTAGGAAAAACTTTTTCACCAAGAGGGTGGTGAAACACTGGAATGTGTTACCTAGGGAGGTGGTAGAATCTCCTTCCTTAGAAGTTTTTAAGGTCAGGCTTGACAAAGCCCTGGCTGGGATGATTTAATTGGGGATTGGTCCTGCTTTGAGCAGGGGGTTGGACTAGATGACCTCCTGAGGTCCCTTCCAACCCTGATATTCTATGATTCTATGGGTCGCCACGGCATGCCTGCGATTACCTTAGTGTGCTCTTTTAGGACCAGATGGATGGGGGACCAGCCCTTCCTTTTTGCAAAGGCAGATTTCTGGGTCTGCAGCAGCCCATACTCTACCTGTGATGAGCACCTGAACCTGCTCAGTATCACAGCGGTGAGTGGAGAACAACTGCAGCGTGGCCTGCTTTTTGTGCACATCCCCAAGCATGGTCAGACCTCTTCCTCCCCTTCCCCCCAGCCCCCCTGACCCACAAGAGAGCTCAGAGGCACAGGTGAGTCTGATTTGAGGCACAGATGTATTCACAGACTAGGTGCCTCTCCTTTTCGTGCAGGGCGTGATCCTCCTCTTACACAGCGGGTATGTCTGCAGTTGGAAGTGGGGGCAGGGGGTGAGTCCCAGCTCATAAAGACAGACTCACACAAGTTCTCATGGAGCTAATGTGCTAAAAATACTAGTGTACCTGTGGTAGCACAGACAGCAGTGGTATGGGCCAGCAGCTGCTTTGAGTACGAACGTATCTGAACCCTGTGGATAGTGCAGGGTTCCTGGGGTTCAGGCTCAGATGGAGGCCAATCTGTGTGTCGAAGTGTCAGGCAACTAACAGCCAATTAGCGGTCTATCCCTCTGGCAGGCAGAGCAGGGAGCAGATTTGGCCTAAGCCTCCTGACTAAGGCAGACCACAAACACACAGTCTGGGCCTACAGTCTCTTGGCTGGGGCAAGCCACAAACAAAGCACAGGCCTTCTGCCCTAGGGGTCATAGGCCTCCCCCCCCCAGGGGTGGGGTTGGTGGCAGCAGGTAGGGTCCCAGCCCAGGGCTCTAACAGTGGCAGATGATTTCACCACTGGGTCAGTGGGGATCCCTCCAAAACACACTGGTAATAAAACCGGACTAAAGTCTGCTTTCCAAGGGCTACCTTCTACCACAGTCCAGGTTGAGGGTTCCGAAGTCCAAGAGTCCTCCATCTTCTTGGGGGACACTGCGGACAGCAGTCCCAGCAGCTCCTCTCCAGGGCTGCTCTCCTCTGGGGGCGGGGTTCTGCAGCAGTGGAGACATCTGGCTCCCACTCAACTGAGTTGCAGGGCCCTCTCTTTATACTTCCTGCCCTGCCCCCATACTCCCGGCACGGGGGGCCGGACTGGCCCAGCTCCACCCACCAGGAGAGTGTAATGGTCCCTTGGGCTCAGGCTCGGAGGGAGGTCACTCTGCTTCACTACAGTACATATGCAGGCAGCTAGCCTGTACCGCCACTCGCTACTGCCTATGCAACCGTGACTACACCTACTATTTTTAGCACCCTAGTTCAATGTGAGCTAGTGTGAATGTCTACACAAGCTGGGATTCACACCCCTTGCGCCCAGTGTAGATGTAGCTGGAGTAGATTAGGAAGAATCCATGTAAAATTGGGATAAGCAAGAGGACTACTTGGCAGCTAAATCTTTAGAGCAATGTAGGACCAGCTAGGCTGTATCAGACCTGAGGGCCATCCACACCAGGAGCCTCTCTCCTACCACGGCCAGCATCAGAAGGTGCAAGAGCCCCACAGTAGTAGATGTGAGATAATCTGTGACCTACCCCAGCTGTGTCTCAACCTGGTCTCTGCTAGTTAGCGATTGGCCTAAACCCTGCGCTGTGAGGTTTAATACCCCTTCCAGAATTTGTCATCATTAATTACAATAACTGGATATTCATAGTCTCCATATAAATACCCAGTCCCCTTTACAATCTTGTTAAATTCTTGGTCTGAGTGACTTCCTGCGGCAGCGAGTGTTACAGTGTAATCACATGTGTGTGCAAAGTGTTTCCTTTTCTGGAGTTTGAATTTCCCACCTTTTAATCTCCTGACTGTCCCCTTGCTCTTGTGTTAGAGGACAGGGAGAACAGAAGTCCTCATCGCCCTTGTCTAGCCCATTCGTTGTTTCATAGATTTTTATGATGATTTGTCCCTTTTCTAAGGTAATAATCGCAGCCTTTCCAGAATCTCTTCATGAGAGTTTTTCCAGGCCCCTGGTCATTCTCATCACCCTGCTCTGAACCCCTTTAGTTCTGCCCTGTCGTGTGAGAGATAGGGTGACCAGTGCTGCACGAAGCCACATCACTGATTGAAAACATTCTCTGTTATTTTCCATCCCATTCCTTATGCGTCCTGATACTGTTAGCTGCTTTGATCGCAGCTGCACACTGAGCAGAAGTTTCACTGAACTGCCTCCAGTGGTGCCCATGGCCCTTCCTCTGAAGACTCTACAGCTCCCAGCAGTGTCCAGAGCAAACCTTAACTGGGAAAGTGTGGGCTGAATGTGTCCTTAAAGAATGCCTCTTATTCCTAACCGATGGGCCTGTACTGGAGTGGTACCAGGTGAGCCATGTCCTATGAGAGCCATTTTTTCTGCGAGGCCCCGAAAGGGAGAGGAGGCCTGGCAGTGGGCTCTTGGGTGAGGGAGAGCAAGAAGATGATGGGGGAGCTCTCCTCTGGTGAGCATGGAGCACTGTGCAGGCTGGATTGTGGTTAGGTGAGGTGCCCCTTTTAGCACTTCCTGAAATGGTTGCAGGAGAGGTGAGGCAGTAGAAGCTGAGTTTGGAGGAGTGCGTCGCCCCTAAAGCTAAGATGATCCACTATGCCATGTGTGGGGAGCTATGAAGAGAGCTCTCCCCTTCTCTATGGCTCACTGGGAGGGTGTGGGTCCCAAAACATCCTTCTTTTGTAATATGGGATTGTGGTATGGCAAAGGCTGAAAGCTGGGTGTTCTCATGCTTCCCTATTCCACCATCATCTCCCCGTCCAGTTTGGGCACTGCTCTATGCTTTCCGTTAGCAGCGTGAACGTTAACCAGAGCCACCTGTGTGCATTTGAGGGCAACATTTCATTTCCCTTTGGAACTCAGAGGCGCAATCTGGGATTCTGTCCTTTCGTCCCTTGGTTTTGTATAAGCACCGCTCTACTGCATGGGGCCCAATCCTGCTCCCTTTGAAGCCAATTATAAAACTCCCATTGACTTCAAGAGAAGCAAGTCCATGGTTCCAGCACCTCTGTGGACAGGCAAACAAAGCAAATATAGCCGTGGAATGTGTTTGAAAAATACTGATTTTATTAAATGGGTTGATGTACAGGACGAACAATTTTATCCAAATGCACATTATCATGAACACCTAATTGGGAATATATTACAGCATGTAATTCCTTATAATGTGTCTGTCCAGATTCCTGTTAAAAAAGAAGCACACAACAGTGGGTTTAGGGATGTTGCGTTTTTTAGCAAAATTAAAAAAAAGTCTTCAGGATCCCTGTTTTCATTCCTGATGCATTTCCTGTAACTCAGAGACACATCACTCATGTCATGCTTTATATTTTGTTTCTAATCAAGTTAATTTTGTTTCATAGAACAGAGACAGTCAGATTGATGGTAGGAGCCTGCTTTGTAATCAGACTGGGCCAGGTGAGGTGGGCTTTGAACTACAGTCTTCCTTAGACTAACAATCACTTGCTGTGGCCATGCAAGTCATTTCAAGTGTCAAGGGGCTTGGGAAGAAAGGCCATCAGAAATGTGTCAGACTCCCAACAAGGGCTGGGGCAGCCAACCAGAGCTGAGAGTGGGCCCAGCTAGATGTGCAGTTAAACAAATGCACAAAAATATCTCTTCAACTTCTTAGGTCCATTGTTTCTTAAGGGTCACCTTATGTCAGGCCACAGGGGGGTTAAAGTTGGAGCGCCAGGAGTGCTTTTAAGAAGAGAATCCTAGTGTAAATTTTCAGATGGGAAGGTAGTTACGATCAGTGCATGAGCCTCTATGCTGGGCTTTTGAGCCAGTACTGTGCTTGTCAGTCGCATGTGAAAAGGTGAACTCATCCAATTACAGGAGATTTTCTTGAGTATATGCAGAGATCTTCATTGTCAATGAATGCTTACCCAACAGGACGTCAACCAACAGGCCCAGTACCTGTAGACAACTATGCTTTACATCCTCCATCCTCCTCAATGCTGCCAGCATTCCTCCATCTATATCGTGTTGGTAACACCAGCCACACCATAATCCTGACCTACACCAACACCCAAAAGGAGAGCAGTAGCTTTATGACCGGCAGGATGCTAGTGACCTAGAGGGAACTAGGAAGGAAGGACCTGGGTATAGTGAAAAGAGGATGGCAAGAAACGGAGGAAAGAAAAGGCAGGAGAAAGACTGAAGAAAAGGGGAAGACAAAAAGAAGATGACAGCACAGCAAAGAGAAACAAAAAGACAAAGAACAAGCAGGAAGAATAAGGCACAGAGAATTAGAAAAGTTTAACAGACTTATTTGCTTATGGTGACAATAAAACATAATGTGATGGCAGAAGCAGAGGCAAAATTAGCACAGTTTTGACAGTTTTTTTCATTCACTCCTAAGAAAACCATGCAAACTAGGCCAAGTGACAGGAGCAGCCGGTAAGCTTAATGGAGAACAATGAGACGTGAGAAAGAGTGGGTGATCAAGACAAAGAAGGATGAGGAGGAGCAATGGGGTAACATAAAAGGAAGTGAGCAAAAGAAGAATAGAAGTGAATGGAGGAAGCAGCTCCAAGGCAGTCTGAGACCTCACTATATATTGACTCACCAGCATGTCACTTTTCTTTGTGCTATTTTGGATGCCAGTTTCTCTGACGCCTCTTTTTGCCTTCATTAGCTGCCCCTGTTCCTTTCGGTGCTGTGCACAAAATCCCTCAGCATGTAACCTGCCCTCTTGCAGTACTCGTCGATGTACTTGTTTCTTCTCCAGCACCCAGCCTTTGGGGACGCATTACCCATCGGACGTGTCCTCCAGGGTGACACATTTGGATCAAGTCAAGCACCCATGAAACAATGTCCACTAGAACTCACCTGGATTGCTTTAAAAGACCATTTCTTTTAAACTCAAGGTTTCAGCAGCAAGGAAGCTGAATTCCAGACCAGTGCTAGATACGTTTGGTTCTCCTGTAGCGACAGCTCCATCTCTATTCTCACATGTGAATCAGAGGTGCTGCCTTTCGGACCCCATGCCAAGCTCCCAACAGGCTCTGGTCAGCACCTTCCGCTTTCTTATCTGCTCAAGTTTCTTCTTTAAAAAGCCAACATATGGCTCTCTTATTTCCTATTGTCTTTCTATCTTTGCCTTGCTTTGCATTTCATTGTATTCTTGACCCCGAGCAGATAAGGCCCATAGGCATGTTACAGTGAGTACTTCCACTCAGAAGGTTCTCTGAAGACCAGCCTCTGGTCCATTTGACAGGGAGAATAGTGAGGAAAGGCTATTTACCAGGTCTCGTACACCATTCACCATTCAGGGCAACATCCACCTTCTTCTTCAGTTAGTGCTTAGCTCAACCACCAGCCATGCTGGGTCATTGCAACCAAACAACACCTGCTTGGTGAAGAGGGCTCCCATTCTTCCCCTGTGCCTTAGTTGCCATCTACAATGAACTATGTCCACAGAGAGGCTAGAACTGGTTCTGATGGCATCATTTCCTGCAACTCACAATTTTGGGTGTTGGTGTGTTGGGGCAGGTGAACAACATGGCAACGCCAACAAATAAATATGACTGCTTGGTTCAGCCCAAATAAGATAGGGCCCAGACACCTTCGACTGCCTAACCTACAGCAAAAAGTTTGGAAGAGAAAACAGGCAACAGCTGTGAAACGGAGGGTGTTCCTGTCTTCCTCCAAACCGAACAACAACACAGGGATCTGACTTGGAGAAAACATGCAACACTGGCATAAACAAGGTCAAAATGCAAATCGATTAACCCTCTGAGCCCTACCAAGGTTTGTGCTTGACTTGCTAACAACTGCATGACGCTAACGGCAAATGCATACACTAAGCTCCCTGCCTCTTCTCAGGCACAGGGACAGACCGGTGCTTTCAAAGGCTTTCTTCTGAACTTTCTTGAGTTACAGCCACTGTCTTTCAAATGTAACTCAAGTGCCATTGCTCTTTCAGCTCCAGTCATTTCTCCTTCTGAGCCAGACTTCCAAATCCCACCTGGGACATGCATTTGGTGCTAACAATGCCATATGTTTCCAGAGATTGGACCGAATCCAGTCTAAACACAGACATGGGGTCTTTCTTTCCCTACCCCTGGGGATAGGAGAGGGCTAATACCTGGGTGAATGCTAAAGATTCTGAGTTATAGCTCAACTGTCATCCAAACGGAGCTCACAAAGAACTGAACCTGATGGCCTACAAGTCTTGGAAAGAAAAAAAAACAGATTATTATTTATGTATAGGCATTTCTGTGGTCCTCATGCCTATATACAGCCACCAAAAGCTGACATTTACTCTGCTGGATCTCTCTCTCCCCAGCGGTGACCCTCTCCAGGTCAAGATGTCGGAGCCTTCCTCCAGGTTATCATTCCAGAGTCTGCGTTTCCTACTCCCTGTCTGCTTAGTGTATGCAAAGGTTGAACTTCTTGTTCCACACTCATGAACTTCAGTACCAGTGAAAAAGCAGCTAAAGCTTTAGTTCACCATTTGTTGCTTTTACTTACAGCTTAAACATTGCTTTCTATTTAAAATAACAAAGATAATGTCAGGAATTCACAGTTCTTTATTCTCTTTTCTATGCCCACCCCGCTTCCTCTGCCATTAATGTCAATGACTCACAGTCCTCGTTGTACCGTAGCTCTTGCCAGTGTGGCACTCAAAGGGTTAATAAACCATGGCTTCTTGGACAGATAAGACATAAGCTCATTCACCAACAGGAAAACATGAATGGTTATGTTAGTACATAGCATGTTATGGTTTCCTATAGCGGTTCCTTGGGGTTTCACCACAGCCAGTCGTGTCACAGGAGAGAATACTGGGCTTCTTCCCCAAGCCAATACTCCCCAAGAGATCAGGAAGCTCATGAGTAATGGCCCTTTCGATCTTCTCCAGGTAACATCCTCCCATGTAGGAACACTGCTGAGCTAGCAGCTTGAAGCTGCTGATGGGATTGATGCCGAAGAAGTCCTTATAAGCCTCACGGTTGGGGAGATCAAACTTGCTGACATTGGTCTTTGCCAGGATAGACTTGAAGATGTAGAACTTGTCAGGGTCTTCCACAATGTCCTTGAATACCAGCTCCCCATCACTGAAGAAGGTCATTTTGTCCTTGTAGGTTTGCAAATAGCGGTCAACCAGGAGGGCATGGATGCGAACCCGGATGGCATGTTGGCGGATGAAGGCAATCTTATTCTCCAGCCTGTTTTCAATCACCTGGTTAAGGTCTTCTAAGAGCGAGATCTCTTCTTTAAGGAACAGATCCTTGTGGGTTTCAGGGTGATATTCCGGGGGCCAGAAGGAACTGACATAGACCCTGGGAGGTTCAGTGACATTGATCAGAGGAGCCAAGCTCCAGAACAAGGCGCCATAGACTCTCATAAGCTCCTGGGTGGCGAGACTGTCCGCTTTGTTCAAGATTATTCTTATCTGAGACTCCCGGCCCTTCAGCTGACGAAACAGCATCTCCAGCTCCAGACCCACATCCAGCTTTGTAGGGTCAAAGACGACAAAGATGAGGTCGGCTCTGTCGATGAACCACTGGCACACGTCATTGAATGGGTAACCTTTGGGAAAGGAGAGAGAAAAATCAACCAGAAATGTTCAGCTCCCCACATCTAACACAGGACCAATCCATTCAGTCACCAGCATAGATACGACACAGGCCTACCATGTCTCAGACCCCTTCAGACTTAGACCTCATGCAGTGGGAAATCTTGTTTCTCAGCTACTAAAACCATCGCAGAACAGCTTGGCGCCAATATCCACAATCAGTCTATTTTCACTTAGCACTGGTGCCTTAGCTGGCATTCTCTGATAATATCCTGGCCCCAGTAAAGTCAATGGGAGTTTTGCCATTGGGACAGGATTTCCCCCTGGATTTAAGGTAGATATTGAGAGAACAGAGGTGGGGATGCTGTGTAATTAATGCACTGATGAGCATATAGGTAAATAACAGATTTTAGTAGACAATTCAAACATTTTATTAATATGGTGGTACTGCCTTTCACCTCTGGGCCCACTCTGATGTACACACTGCTGCCTCCTAGTGGTTGGGGGTGTGTTTTGCTTCTTCTGGAATTAAATTCCTTCCAAGTCACTTCCAAACTTTCCTTTTGTCTGTAGCCTGCTGTTGATTATCTGTGCTCTGATTGTTTTCTAAGGCCATGCTTTGGCCACTCCAATGCTGCCTAATGTATCTAGTCTATGGGGTGACAAACCCCAGCAGTGCTACCCCAATTGTGAGATACGTTATCCTGGAAGTTGTGGTGTTCCAGCATTCCATCGTGTCCTGCTTTAACACAGAGGTTTTGGCAGGGGCCTGGATCAAAGATTTAAGAATATGATAGAAAATAATTGGCAAAGTGCAGCCCATAGGCTAAATACAGCCCAAAGGCCACAAACACCCCCTTCTTGCTTAAGTCTATGAACATTGCCCCTCCATATTAAAGAGGAAGTATGCCCTATCTGCTCTATTTTATGAATATTGGGTGTGTCCCTGAGGCCTGTGTCAGGTGGCCATTACAAACACAGGCGGGCAAAATTTTGATGCTTCTGCAATATAAAAATAAACGCCCAGCAACACCTCGCTGGCCCTTTGTTGTGTGTGACCTAATGAATACAGCCTCAGCTGGGCCTCAGGAGACCTTGGTTCTCTTCCTGGATCAGCGACTGTCACTTTTTTCTCTCACCTGTAAAACAGGGAAAATACTACAGCGCTTTGAGATCTACTGATGAACAGCATTGTAGAAGAGCAAGGGACTGTTATTATCTCACATTTATATTGCACCTTCTTTTCTGGTCTTTCTTACAATGAACAAAGCAGGTTACTACCTCGTTCCTGTTGCTTGCGGTTTTCAATGATGCCCGGTGTGTCTACAAAGGTGACCCGCTCTAAAAGCTTATGAGGCACCTCTATCCCGATCAGCTTCTCCAAGAAGTTCTGCCCAAACTTTTCGAGGGGAGAGAAGGAGCGTGCACTGTCAGCAGCCATCACAATGCCCTCGATGGTCTTCAGCTTTGGGCCGTGCATGATGACTGTGAACTCAGAGGTGGTGGGTTCAGCCCCTGTCCAGTAACAAGAGAAGCAGAGAAGGTGAGCTGTAAAGTCTAAGCTCTCCTGCTGGAAATGAGTCAGACTCTGTGTCTGAGACTATCTGGGGAGGATACTGCATACTCATGAATATACAGAGGGTGATCCAAAGCAACAGGTGTGGTCAGAGAGCATCTTGCAATATCATGTACCTCATGCCTTGTAGAATGTCTTGAGGAAACATAGGGCAAGTCTACACTAAAAAATTAAGTCAACCTAAGTTAGTTTGTACAGCCACCACAGTAATTAAATTGCTTTGCATGTCCACACTACACTCCTTGTGTCAGAGGTGCGTGTCCTCACCAGGACTGTCAGTGTGGAGCATCGTGGGACTGCATCCGAAAGGCAGCAAGTGTCAATGTAAGTGACATAGTGTCTACACTGACACTGCATTGACCTAACTACATCAACCTACGGGCTACGCCTCTCGTGGAGGTGGAGTTGTTAAATTGGTGTAGGGGGTGGATTACACCGGTGGCAGCTACATTTTAGTGTAGACGCTTACAGAGTTAGGTTGACATAAGGCAGCCTATGTTGACCTAAACTCTGTAGTGTAGACCACGTTGTAGCTATTTCATGGATGCACGAGTGCAGTTTTTTCCTGCAGTGGTTAATCTACACTGAGATATCACAAGTGTGAAAAGCATTATAAAGGACCAGCTCCTGCGCTGCTTTCTAGTGCCTTGATTCTCCCTATGCCCAGAGCTCAGTACAGGTTTTAATTCAGCAGTGCTACGCTCAGCGGTGTTCAGGGATAAAAGGGAGTGGGAGCTGAGAAGAGGAGATGGGAAATGTCATGCCTGTTGTTAAAGTAAATTAATTGGCTCCATGCATGGAGGGGAAGGATAGAAGAAAAGGGCAAGTTCCCCTTGTTAGAAGATTGTTATTCTGCTGGCCTGGAAAGTGACCTGCAGTGCAATGCCCTATCGGGATGGAAGATCTCAGTCCTGAGCCTCTGGACTGCAGGAAGTAGGAATGCTGCTTCGGCAGATGCACAGCTTGATCCTGGGGGGTGAAGAGGAATCTCATCTGTCTTTCTCTGCACCAACTCCTCTGACTCTTACAGGAGCAGGGTTGCAAGGATTCAAGCCCTCCCTGACCAGAGTGATGGCTGTCACCTAACAGCCTGGGAGGTTGCAATGAGTAAAAAAGAGAGGTTCAAAGAGCAGCTGGGGACAATGTTTACCAGCCAAGCTCTGGCTGGAATTGACTTGAGAAGTGAATGTACGAGTGACAGTGCCTGCTTGTACCCTTTGCACAGCACATTAAGCAGAAACAATGGGCGAGCCGGAGCACACATTACCTGTGTACAGCTGGTAGGGCGTGTCGTCCAGCCCTAGGAGGTAGTTTATCATGGTGGATTTGCCAACGCTCCACGGTCCCAAGAACAGCACCATTGGCTTGGACGTAATCTCCCCATCTGCAGAGAGGGGAAATAACAAAAGGAAGTGAACAAGCACTAGAATTTGAGCTCCCCGCTGTAACTAATGTCCCAGCTGAAGAGTGAACAAGAGCTGCCCTGTCCCACACAATTAGCTAAATGTTCTGAGCTCAGGGAAACTTTCCAACGTTCTTTCAGCCGTTTGCAAGAGCAGGGCAAAGCGACAGAATCGCGCAGGGCCAGGGTCATGGATATGCGGGTGCACACATGCTACTTATGCTGCTAGGGTTGTGCTTAGCCTTCGGAACCCCTGATACTGAATATGTGGAACAAAACAGTCCGGTCTGTGACTGACCCAGGTGCCCAATGTTAGCTAATTCTGAGTTGGTGCTAGACAGGCAGGAGACTCCCTCAGTCGGATCATTCATCTGTGAGATGGAAGAAATTATACGAACTTGATTGCCGCCCTCCTGACTATACCCAGAGTGGAACGAGCCTCACCCTTTGGCTGCCTGATTATGTACGGCCCTATGGCTGGACCTCTGTCCACATGGTGCAGTGGGCCACCCCACCAAATGTGCATTGCTTGTGGCGCACAATAGGGTTAAAGTCCTGTTCCAACTTCCACCGAAATCAACAGAAAGATGCCCATTGACTACAGTAGGAGCTGGGGCAGACCTCACTGAACAGTGGTTCTGTAGGAGCTTCACACCCGGATGATCACACATGTCCCAGTGGATATTGTGCTTTAGAATTCTATTAAGTGGTGATGGACAAATTCGGAGTAATTCCAGGATCTCCTAGTACCTCATATTCAAAGCATCACAAAGCCATAAGTATTTAACCGATTCCACCCTTCCTGGTCATCTTGCATTATTACATAAAAGTCCCCTCAGACTGACCCTACCCAAATTATGCAAGGTCTTGAAAGGAATGTTTTTCTACTCCATTTTGAAGACATATTTGCTTAGTGAATTTTGAGTTAGTTTTTCCAGGCATCTTTTTACAGGCAGTAGTGTTTCCCCAAAAATGTGCATGCCTCCACAAAAACATGCCCTCACGCACTCCAAGCAGGCCATTGTGACTGCAATTATTTCTTTTGTGCAAGCAAATTGGCAATTTGTGTGGACATGGGCAAGTTTTTGCATGTGGAATAGACATGCTTGCATTTTTGCAGGTTCCCCTTTTACAACTTCTTTTAGAACACAAATCAGTTGGAGATTTTGCCATGATCCCCATGATATACATGGGCAAGCTGAGAGGTGCAAGGCCAGGTTCAGAGACTGGGCAGACTGGCACAATGGGGCTGGCAGCAGGGGAACATTACATGCCCCAGCTGGTAGGGACCAGTAGGAAACTCATCAAGGGCCTGATCTTGCACCATTACAATCAATGGGAGTTTTGCAGTGGACTTTCATGGGATCAGGGCATAAGGGCCTGATCCTGAAGCCCCTTACTCAAGTGAGGAATACTTCAAGTGAGGCTACTCATGTAACTAGCCCTCCTGAAGTCAATGGCAAAGATTACTGAGGTGAGGTTCTGCAGGATCAAACCTGGAGCCATCTGCTGAGAAGCATGGACAACTGATATCACCAAGAGGCCACAGGGAGGAGTTGTGTTCAGCATGTCCCAGGATTCAGGCCTGATCCACCTGGCACTTAGAAAGAGACAAGCAACCCTCCCAGCTGCAGAGGACGCTGCACAAAGAGCCCATGAAGAGACACATGGAGAGTCTGGGCCTCAGGACAACCACTGTGAGGGAAAGATGTGTGGGAAACATCTCCGCACAAGCGATCAGGCACACTGCCAGTGTAACCCACTCAGTGCAGTGCTCTGTCACCCTCCAGTGGCACAGTGGCTGGGCCACAGAAACACAAAGGTTGATGAGCCTGCTACAGCCTGGTTCCTCATTGCTGTGTCTTGACTGCCAGAAGCTGGGACTGAACAACAGGAGATGGATCATTTGATGATTGCCCTGTGCTGTTCATTCCCTCTCAAGCATCTGGCACCGCCACTATCAGAAAATGAGAAACTGGGCTAGTTGGACCATTGGCCTGGCCCAATATGGCTGTTCTTATGTTAGTTCGGGAAGTAAAGGCTCATGTTTTGAGAGCTACCCATCCCAGGTTCAGTCCTGGCTCCTGATGAGCTGCTCAGGGGTGCAGTGTAACACTAACATTTAAAGAACTGTTTCCATGTTCTAAAACTGAAACCATTGCATACGATGGGAAAGGGCGGGAATATGCTGAAAACAGCCATGTATTTTATCGCATTTACTCTGAATAATAATTTATTATACCTATCGCTTTACACTGAGTAACTTCAATCCTATATCATGCTGTATAATAAATGTCATTATAGAAACAAAGTAAAATGTATAATTGGTACAAACATATATAATACAGGCAATATGTTCATCTGGAAATAATACATTATTTGTAGATAGAATAATATATTATCCATATATAAAGCAAAATATATCACCAGCAATATGGGTGATACTTTTGCACTTGGGTCTCAAAATGCTTTACAAATAAGAATGAATTAATCCCTGCAATCTCTCTGGCTCCAATTTAGGGCACCACTTACACATCTGCTTAATCAATGGGGTTTAGAGCTGGGCAGGAAGTGATTTTCCCATTCTAGGAAGATATTTGAGATTTAAAAAAAAAATGGTTTGGATCAACAAACATTTTGCTTTAATTTCAACTATTTTTTAATTTTAAAAGTTGGGGTTTACTATAATGAGCTCAAATTTTGAACTAAAATTTGTTTCAAACCGGGAAACCAGAATTTTTGGTTTAAAAAAATGTCAAAACGGGACATTTTGACAATTTCAGAACGTGCTTTTCAACATTTCTTCGAGTTGAGAATTTTGGCCAAACTTATCCTTTCCTGTTTTGATTAATCAACATTTTCAACAAGAAAACAGTTACCAAGAAATTCCTGATCAGTGCTAGTGGGATTTAAGCAGGTGCTTCAGTACTTTCCTGGGTAGGACCCTTGTGAGGTAGGAAAGTCGTCTTCTTCTTCTCTTCTTCTAATGTTATAGATGGGGAAACTGAGGCACACAGAGGGTATGAGAATGGCACAAGGTTACCCAGAGACTCTGAAGCAGATTCAGGAAGACAATCCAGATCAACCAGCTCCCAACCCCTGGCCTTACCCCCACTCTGAGCAGAGAATTCCTATGGCTTCAGTCTGTACAAGCTAGCTGAATATTGTATAAAATGGTGCCAATTGGGTAATATTTCAAACATACTTTGCATGGGGAAATGGTGTTTGACAGCAATGGGGAGGAGGGTCTGGGGGGGCTTTGTGTGTGCTGCCAAGAGCCACAGGGATTTCTGCCATGGTGAGAGAGGCAGCTTTACATCATATCCCTGCCAGGAGTCACGTTTTGTCTCTGGGCACCACCCCTGAATTGCCTCAGAGACTTTCCCCCTGATATTTCCTGTTTTGACCCCATCCCCCTTTCCAGCTGCTCACCCTTTTCTGAACTCTAGAGGTGAAATCATGCCCCATTGAATTCAATGGGAGCTTTGCCCTTGATTTCAGTGGGGCCAGGATTTCACCCTACGTGGCCTTCACCCCCTTTTGCACAACCTGTGAATTAGTCATTGGTGCAACTTCAGACACTTAGCCATGGAGCTCAGATTCCTAGCACCCCCCATGCAGCATTCACCGAGGACTGTGATGTTGAGTCTAGCGGTGTTCCTTGAAGTCAGGTGGAAGGGATGCTGGTGAGCGAAATGAGGAACTCCCTTCTCTCCCTCCAGCCCTGAGGCTAAGCTCTCTGCCTGCACAGTGGTCCCAGCTCAGGGAGTGAGAGGTCAGAAATGGCATGTTGTCACCAATCATCAGGGGCAAGTTGTCAGTCTTCAGCTTTGTCCCTGGGCTTCCTTCTCCCCTTCTCTGACCTCAAACCCTCACTTCTCCCTGCATGGGAGCTCAGACAAGAGCTTTAATTTGGAGTGGCGCTTCTCTCTCCTGGGGTTGTCAACAAGGAAAGAAAACAGCTCTGGTGACAGAACATAAGAACGGCTATACAGAGTCAGACCAAAGATCCATTGAGCCCAGTATCCTGTCTGCCAACAGTGGCCAATGCCAAGTGCCCCAGAGGGAATGAACAGAACAGGTAATCCTCAAGTGATCCACTCCTGTCGCCCATTCCCAGCTTCTGGCAAACAGAGGCTAGGGCAGTGATCACCAACCTGGGCTGATCCTGGAGCCTCTGCCCGTCGATCGCGATCTCCAGGCTGCTAAGTCCAGCGACACAGCAGGTCTCAGGCAGGTTGCCTGCCTGCCTGCCCTGGCCCCACGCCACTCCCGGAAGCGGCTGGCTGCTGGCACATCTCTGCGGCCCCTTGGAGCGGGGGGTGTGAGGTGTCTCCGCATGCTGCCCCTGCCCCCAGCACCATCCCCGCAGCTCCCATGGGCCAGGAACTGGCCCATGGGAGCTGTGGGGGCAGGGTTTGTGGGCAGCAGATGGAGAACTGGTACCCCCATTCTCCCCAGGGGACACAGAAACATGTCAGCAGCCAGCTGCTTCCAGGAGCAGCGTGGGGCCAGGACAGGCAGGCAGCCTACCTGAGCCTCACTGTGCCTCCGACTGGGAGCCACCTGTGGTAAGCACCTCCTGGTTGGAGCCTCCACTTCGCCCGCCCTCCTCCCACACCCCAACCCCCTGCCCCAGCCCAGAGCCACCTCCTGAACCAAACTCCCTCCCAGAGCCCTCACCCCATCCTCCAGTACTGGGTTTACAATGGCACGAGTGGCACCATGGAGCCAGGCCCATGCTCAGAAGGGGCCCCGGCCTGCACTGCGCCTCGAGATTTTGCCAGCCCACTGGCTCCTCCTGCCCATTCCTTGCTCCTCTCAGCCCCATGAGTGATTGGGGAGAGGCCCCAGGGAAGCATCAGGGCCTCGGGGAAGGGACAGGGTAGATCCTGGGTTGATCTTAAATTCAAAAAGTGATCTTGTGTGTAAAAAAAAAAAAAAAAAAAAAAGGTTGGAGACTGCTGGACTAGAGACACCATCCCTGCCCATCCTGGCTAATAGCCATTGAGGGACCTATCCTCCATGAACTTATTTAGTTCTTTTTTACACCCTGTTATAGTCTTGGCCTTCACAACATCCTCTGGCACGGAGTTCCACAGGTTGACTGTGCGTTGTGTGAAAAAATACTTCCTTTTGCTTGTTTTAAACTTGCTGCCTATTAATTTCATTTGATGATTCCTAGTTTTTGTGATACGAGAACGAGTAAATAACACTTCCTTATTTACTTTCTCCACACCAGTCATGATTTTATAGACTTCTATCATATCCCCCCTTAGTCATCTCTTTTCCAAGCTGAAAAGTCCCAGTTTTATTACTCTCTCCTCATATGGCAGCTGTTCCATACATCTAATCATTTTTGTTGCCTATTTCTGAATCTTTTCCAGTTCCAATATATCTTTTTTGAGATGGGGGCGACCACATCTGCATGCAGTATTCAAGATATTGGTGTACCATGGATTTATATAGAGGCAATATGATATTTGTCGTCTTATTATCTATCCCTTCCTTAATGATTCCCAACATTCTGTTTGCTTTTTTGACTGCTGCTGCACATTGAGTGAATGTTTTCAGAGAACTATCCTTAATGACTCCAAGATCTCTTTCTTGAGTGGTAACAGCTAATTTAGACGCCCATCACATTTTGTTGCCCAGTCACCCAGTTTTGAGAGATCCTTTTGTAGCTCTTTGCAGTCTTCCTAGGACTTAACTATCTTGAGCAATTTTGTATCATCTGCAAGTTTTGCCACTTCACTGTTTTCTCCTTTTTCCAGATCATTTATGAATACATTGAATAGGACTGGGGCCAGTGCAGACCCCTGGGGACACCACTATTTACCTCTCTCCTTCTGAAAACTGACCATTTATTCCTACCCTTTGTTTCCTATCTTTTAACCAGTTACCAATCCATGAGAGGACCTTCCCCCTTATCCCATGACAGCTTACTTTGCTTAAGAACCTTTGGTGAGGGGCCTTGTCAAAGGCTTTCTGAAAATCTAAGTACACTATATCCACTGGATCCCCCTTGTCCACATGCTTGTTGACCCCCACAAAGAATTCTAGTAGATTGGTGAGGCAGGATTTCCCTTTACAAAAACCATGTTGGCTCTTCTCCAACATCTAGGTGTCTGACAATTTTGTTTCAACAAGTTTACCCGGTACTGAAGTCAGGCTTACCGGCCTGTAATTTCTGGGATCACCTCTGGAGCCCTTTTTAAAAATTGGCATCACATTAGCTATTCTCCAGTCATTTAGTGACTGATGTGCAGACAATGCCCATGTGACAACAAAGAACCTATAAACAGCAGATCTGGGGCTCTAGCACCAACGAAGGGATCTTGTCCTTAACCCACTGCCACTGGGTTACCGGGAATCAACATTTCTCGTGCCAGGGTGCCCAGCCAGGACACGTGGGGGAGTGCTCAGCTGGCGCTCCGGACCTGCTACCACCCACCTGCAGTTAGCACAGCAGGTGCACCCTGGGCCTTCCATGGCACCAGGGGATTGCAGCTGGACAGACATTTTAGGCTTGGTTTTCAGAAGTGCTGAGTACCCGCAGCTCCATCTGAAGGCATGGGTGCCACAGAACAGCAGGCAGTAAAACTCTCCTGCCTCCCTGTCTTATCTTTCTTCACTCCCTTCTCCATGTCCTAGCTCAGCACCTTCCCCCGCTCTCTCTCGCTCACTGATCTCTTTCCCTTTCCCCTTCCTTAGGGGATGTCTACACTGCAGCCTGGGGTGTGATTTGCAGCTCGTATAGACATTCCTGCACTCCAGCTAGCTCATGACAAAGAATAGTGAGGACACTGCAGTGCTAGCATCAGCCTTGGCTGTAGAACATACCAGGAGGTCAGCTGGGCTTGTGAAATCCATGCTGAAGCCCGCACGGCTGCCTTGTCACTGCTAGATTTAGTGAGCTAGCTAGAGTACAGCTAATGCGGGTATGTCTGCACGAGTGGCCATTCACACCCTGCCCGCAGTGGAGACATGAGGAAGTGAGAAAAACAGCCCGTGTCACTCAAATATTCGGCATCCTCTACTCGAATGCTGTGAAGTCCTAGAACGTGGGGATTTTTACTCTTCACTAAACACAGCTGGTAAAACAAAACAAAGAACATTTTCATTTTACAAGCCCCCCCGAGCTGGTTCTCTGCTGATCACCATGTAGAGTTCAGACCCTTGCTTGGGGTCTGGCATTTCTTCTCTCTATTGCCATGTTTTTGTTCTGTGGACCTACCAAAGCTAGAGGTTTTCACAAGATGAACAGGGCGCTAGAGCGTTGCTATTTTCTCTTCTCTTGCCAAGATTTAGCATAACTAAACCTAAAGAGTACAACAGTGGGATTCAGAGCCTCTCCAGTTACAGGTCCGATGTCAGCGAGCAAAAGAAACGAATCCTATCCAGCCAGAAGCAGGAACAGCAGGGAAGCAGACAGCAAAAGTTATCTCCTTCTCCCCAGCAAGAGCAATAAGACTTCTCAATTCAACTGAAAATCCTTTTCAAAAGTGCAGCATCACCAATCAGGAGTCTCCTGGTGTTTCATTTAGTTCTCAGTGCTGTAAATGTGTGACCCTCCAGCTAGTCTCTGTGTTGGCTTGTGCCATGGGAGCTTCAGCTCAATGGCTTAGACATTGGAGTGCTATGGTTCCCAGCAGATAACAATTCGTGGGAGGGGGCAGGGCCGGCTGGCCACAGATGACCTATATTGCATGCCTGGGCGACTCTGATTGGTGGACACTGAACTTTGGAGGCTGAGCCTTTGCCAACAAGAGGAATGTTGCATTTTATGAGAGAAAAGGTTCATTCCAGACTGAAGCAGCATCCATGAGCAACTGCACAGTACAGGCCCAGAGACCTGTTCACTGCCTTCACACCTTGCCAGGGGGCAGGGCAAACCGAGGCTTAAAGGGACAAGCAGGTGCATGGTGTGATGTGTGTTGTTTTAGTACCTGTGACGTTTGCATGGAGAAGGGGGTGAAACAAGAGTGCTGCAGAAGCATCTCCAACAGCAGCATTCTATGCGATGTTCTAGGATGTGGGAAGGAGAGATCATACAAGTGGAGGGGAACATGATTGTATGATGGCAGCCAGATAGTCCAGCTCACTGCTTTCCTCACAGCCTTCCTAGCTTGGTGTCTTTCCTTACATAAGAGATCCAGGTTAACAGTCGGGGTCTTAGGCCACAGGGTCTCCCAGTCCATCTGAGATAAGTGTTTAAATACACAGGCCAAGTTCTAGGATCCTCCCATATGCTCATCTGAGGTCAGAATTTGGCCCTTGGATTAGAGCCTTGAAATGGGAATTTTAAAGACGAGGCACATTAGAAGATAAGCACAGCTGTAGTGGGTTCATCTAGCCCAGTATCTTGTCTTCTGACAGTGGCCAGTGACTGAAACTTCAGGGGGAGCGTATAGAACGGGGCAATTTTGAGTGATTGTCCATAGTTGTCCACTCCCAGCTTCTAGCAATTGGCGGTTTAGGGACACCCAGAGCACAGGGTTGCATCACGGACCATCTGGGCTATTAGCCCAGATGGATCTATCCACCATGAACTCAGTTAATTATTTTTTGAACCCATATCCCCTGCCAATGAGTTCCACAGGGTGTATTGTGTGAACAAGTACTTCCTTTTGTTTGTTTTAAACCTGCTGCCTATTAAGTTAATCAGGTGACTTATAGTTCTTGTGTTATGTGAAGGGTAATTAACACTTCTCTATTCACTTTCTCCACCCCATTCATGATTTCACAGACCTCTGTCATAATCTCCCCCACTTCCCCCTTAGTCATCTCTTTTCTAAATCCAACAGTCCCCGTCTTTTTAATCTCTCCTCAGCTGGAGAGATGTTCCATCCCCCTCATCATTTTTTGTTTCCCTTCTCTGTACTTTTTCCAATTCTCATATTTTTTTTGAAATGGGGTGACCAGAACTGCATGCAGTATTCAAGGTGTGGGCATGCCCAGGGTTTATATAGAGGGGTTACGATATTTTCTGTTTTATTATCTGTCCCTTTCCTAAGGCTTGCTAACATTCTTAGCCTTTTTTTTTTTTTTTTTTTTTTGACTATTGCTGCACATTGAGTGGATGTTTTTAAGGGAACTATCTGCGCTGACTCCACACAAATGAGGTAGGTTCACTATTTGTCACTAACCGCTCCTTTCCACAGACAGGACCAAACACCCACAATAACCCTCACCAAAGGTAACTCAGCTCTGTAGCTAGTTCATCCCTGGAGCTTGGGTGAGACCCCAATTCATGTCCTGTAAGTGTCTTCTCACCCACACAGATCACATGGCAAGAGTCTGGCCATCTCCAGGGTAACCTCTCCACCCTTAGCATCTCAGGCTGCGTCTCCAAAGGATTTAAGCATGTGGTTATGATCCGAAAAGTGGCAAGAGGATACTGTGCCTGCTGCTGTTTCCCTCAGCCCAGGAGATGTATTCACTGAGCTCCCTGGTAAAAATACAATTTTATTCCTGCCAGCCCTGCAGAGCCAATAAAGCTGCGGGACAGTAAAGTGTGGTCCATTCTGCTCTGCCCCATGCATCATCAGCAGAATCAAAAGCTCGGTGCCAAAAATTTCAGCTGAGAATTTGGCTTTGAACAGACATTTAGTGCTGAACTACAGCCACAAGTCCTATACTTGGGTTTGTCCAAATAGTTGTTTAAGTTGCTGCTTGAAGCTAAATAGCTCAAAGGAGACTGTAGCCCCCACATGATGGCACCTGCAGCATGGCTAGTTTGCAGCCTTCTCATCCTCAAGGCCTGTGCTGATCATGGCTCAGAATGGACCAGCAGACAGGAGAGAAGCAGAGGGTTTGAAGAGGTTCCATTGCATTCTGGTGGCTTCCTACAGCACTGAGTGCTTCTTATCCTCATTATAAGAGAGCCTGTCTCTGCTGGTCTTTCCATCCCCTCCTCGGCCATGAACTCAAACCCTCTCAGGATGCTAGTTTGAGGGCTGGGGAGAAGGGCTGTAGAGCTTGTCCAACAAAAACAAAAAAAACGCAGCACCCCCCCGAAAAGGGTGACTTTGGACAGAAATTCAAAATCCAAAATTTTTTGGCCAAAACGGACCCAAAAAAACCCAAAACAAACCACACACACCAGTTTGGAAATGCTGCAGTGCTTCATGGGAGTTGCAGTATGGGCACCTCATGCTCCCATTCTCCTCTACAGGCTATGTTCCTTGGTCTGATTATTTCCTTCATGATGCACCACACTCTTTCTGCTTGGGGAGGGGAGGCAGAGCATCATGGGAGTACTCTGCTGTGGTGGATCATGGGAGATGTAGTCTGGGCATGGAGATTGGCCCATAAAGGAGAATGGGGACAGGAGGTAACTGAACTACAAATCCCATGAGCCACCACAGGAGCATTTCCAAATTGAAATATTTTGGTTTTCGAGTGTTTGGTTTTTCAATGAAAAATTTAAGTTTTCCATGGAAAGCAGACACTTCTCATAAAAGACTTCATAGAGTCAAAATAAATTTCCATCAAAAAGCAATTTGTGAGAAATTTTTGCACAGTGCTCGTTTATATTGTGAAGGGAAGCCATTTGTCTCATTTCTCACTTGTGAAATCTCAGCCAAATCCTCTGCTGGTATAACTCTACAGCCCCATTGACTTAAACTGAGCTTAGCCAATTTACACTAGTCACAGATCTGACCCCATATTTTTAAAACAATTACTTTGAACTCTCTACCAAGTCAATAATATAAGCAAGAAGCATTCACAGTAAGGTCTTTAACTGGTCACGAGTGTATTAGTCCCATTTATTTAAAAAAAAAAATCTTTTGAAAATAAGAGAAAATTGTTTCCAGGATAGATTATTGCTAAAATGTCTTCCTAGAAAGAGAGACATCTCCACCTTTAAAAATGATCAGCGCTGGAATTCCTGTATAGTAACTTTACAAGTTATTATAACATAATCTGAAGAGTGTTCTCTTCTAATGTGTTCTGGTTTTGTGGGGTTAAGAGTTTGCTTAGCCAATGGTATTGGTTCTTATTCATAGCAATAAATGATCACATATACTACATGCAAATAGAGTTGGTTGGAAAGTTTCAAACAAAACGTTTTCCCATTGGAAAATATGGTTGTGTAAATTTCCCAGGGGAAAATACGGATTTTGATGCATTTTCCATCAAGAATATAAAAATGAAAATGTTTCATTTCGAATGGGGTTGACATTGCTCTCTTCATCATCTGCCTGAGCCACCATGATGCCTCATGGGGGGTTGTGGAGAAACCAGAACTACAACTCCATTCTCTCCTGTGGGCCCTAAACTGCATTTGACAATCTCTCCTTGTGGCTGACCTGCCACAGTGCCTAATAGAAGATGTAGCCCAGCCAGTTTTGTTCCATAAAAAGTTTTGATATTTTGACTTTGGGATAAAAACAAATATTGAAACATTGGTATTTCCTGCAGGACAGTCATTCTGGTTTTTGATCAGCTCTGCATACAACTGCTTCATCTAGTTCTCTATTCACTTTCACTCTGGCTTTGTATTAATATTATTTCTAATTATTTAGTATTTGACTGAATCTACATATAGATACTCAATAGTTTTGAGGCCAGAATATTGATGAGGATGGCGAAAGAATCAGCAGCTTGACTCTCAGATCCCACTTGCAGAGCTGGCAATTGAGAAAAAAATCTGAACATTGAGTGCATTAGATCTGGACATTAAAGAGGGACAGTGAACAGGGAAGGGTAGAGAATCTCTTTTCTAACCATAACTGCTTTCTGAGCTTGAAGATAAGGCCTGAGTTTCCCGTAGTGACAAGTCTCATTAGGTGGAAGGTGAGAACAGGGTTGCCACCCAGTTTTCCAGGCTTGCTTCTGACTTTATGGGTCCTTCTTCTGGCCTGCAAAACTAGTTAACAAACAGCCTGAATGTCCAGGCATCATCACGACCCCACCTGACAAGGTCACCAAGTTGCTGTGCAACGAAGACTGACTTTTGTCCAGTAGGAGCCTTTCCCAAAGATGACAGCTCTAGCTGAAATAGCAGCACCTAAAGCCATCAGAGTAATTTCATCCTTCCTACATAAATTCTCCCTGGGGTTTCAATAGACCATAATTTACTTCTTCACTTCCTGTCCTAACTAATGAGGAGTACTTGTGGCACCTTAGAGACCAACAAATTTATTTGGGCATAAGCTTTCGTGAGCTAAAACCCACTTCATCGGATGCATGCTGTGGAAAATACAGTAGGAGATGTATATACACACACAGAAAATGAAAAAAAAATGGGTGTTGCCATACACACTATAATGAGAGTGATCAATTAAAGTGAGCTATTATCAGCAGGAGATATGCATCTGATGAAGTGGGTTTTAGCCCACGAAAGCTTAGACTAACAAATTTGTCTGAGTATAAGGTGCCACAAGGACTCCTCGTTCTTTTTGCTGATACAGACTAACACAGCTACCACTCTGAAACGTGTCCTAAACTAATGAGTAGTGTTACTGTGCATTAATACACTGACATGTTCTTCTCCAGAAGTGGCCATTTAATAACAGGACCCAAAGTGATCCATGTAGCTCTAGAGTTCATAAAGCACTTTGGAATTTTGTCAGTATGACAAGGGCCATATTTACCTCCAGTTACAGTCTCTGACCTGTGTCATGTGACAGTGGGGAGAGTTTGCATTTCCTTGCTCCCAGCTTCAGGGTCTCTGCAGACAGTCACTGCTCCCAGCTTTCAAGGGGAGCCCTGCTCATTGGGTCCAGAGTATGTTCTGCTACACCAGTCTCTCTCTGCTGTCTAGCTCTTCCCTCGCTCTGGGGAGCAGCAGGACTGGCACCTTGGGGCTGGTACGGAGCACCAAGGGCAGCAGGACCCTCACTGGTTCTTCATTAAGCAGGCTGTTTTGCTTCCCTTGGGTGTTTAAGGAGGCCCATCTCACTGATTGTGACTCCAGCCAGGAGGCCCCATGCACACAGTCCTTGCCTCTGTAGCCAGTGCAAGCTATGCATTCACCAGGTAATCTACCTGGCCCTGCAGGGCTACTGAGCACTATCCTGGGCTTCTCTAGCTTCGGGTGAGGGCCTGTCTCCTTAAAAGCCTCTTTACAAACTGCAGTCACCTTTGCCCCCAGTCTGAATCCGACTGTATTGCCAATGCTGAGATCAGTACCCCACAGTTGTGGCTAACACTGCTTGGCTCTCCCTTGAGCCCTGGGGCTATCACAGACCTGCCCCCCAACATCCTTCCTCCTTACATTTCCTGCATGGGCTACCAGACCCAGCAGACCTCAGCTGCCCTGTGTTCTCCTATGCTGCATCATGGCCATGAAAAAAACAAAAACGCATCATGGACCATGAAGTCCTATCTCCTCCCGTGAAATCAGGTCTTGTATAGGGTAAAAGCACACTATACAGATTTCACAGAGGGGACCAATGTTTCTCAAATTGGGGGTCCTGACCCAAAAGAGAGTTGCAGGGGGGCCACAAGGTTATTTTAGGGGTGTTGCAGTATTGCCACCCTTACTTCTGCGCTGCCTTCAGATCTGGGTGGCTGGAGAGTGGTGGCTGCTGACTGAGGTCCAGTTCTGCAGGCAGCAGCAGAGAAATAAGGAGGGCAATACCATCCCATCCTTACTTCTGCGCAGCTGCTGGCGGGGGCCTCTGACTTCAGAGCTGAGATCCCAGCCAGCAGCTGCCGCTCTCTGGCTGCCCAGCTCTGAAGGCAGCGCCATTGCCAGCAGCAGCACAGAAGTAAGGGTAGCAGAACCATAACCCCCCGCAATAACCTTGCGACCACCCCACAGCTCCCGTTTGGGTCAGGCCCCCTACATTTACAACACCATGAAATTTCAGATTTAAATAGCTTAAATAATTACATTTATTATTTTTAAAATCCTATGGCCATGAAATTGACCAAAGCGGACCGTGAATTTGGTAGGGCCCTACTCATCTGCCACATTTCTGCCCAGAGAACTCCAGGCTCCTAAGAGGGATTTTAATGGGGCGTCCCGGTTCTGCAGGGGATCTCCTTTACTGGTTCTTGCTCCAGCTTCCTTGCTGGGTGATTTCCATTTTCATAGGCTCACTGTGCTGCTTGCCCCTTGTGTTCCAGGGATAAAGTGATCACACAGCAGTACCTTACTCTGGGTGTAGCCCATGTGTAGGGTAAGGCACTACGCAGCATGAATAAGGATGGTGGAGTGTGGCCCTTTGGCAACAGCATGCCCATGCCCATTACATCCCTGTTTGCATTGAAACACTCCTCAGACACCACAGTTATCTGCTTCCTCCGCAAAGGCAAATGATTTATAAAGGTTTTCAGCTTTGCTTCCTACTGCAGGACTGTGCTGACCTGTGCTTCGCGGCTGGCTGTATGATGGTTCATTGCTGTTCAGCATCCGGGGAGGAGGTCCTTCCACTCGCCACCCCCACACCTCAGCAAGCTGAAAGGCTGCACTCTGGCACTTTCTTTGCCTCTTATTTCTGTGGCCTCAGAATGCGTCCACACCAATGTGTCCAGGCCATGTGACAGTGGCGGCACCTCACAGAGAGGGTCACTTTCTTCTAGCCCCACTCCAGAGACTTTTCTCCAGGCAGGGAAGCCGGGCTAGTCCTACAGTCCCTCCATCCCCAGAGCAGAGGTCTGGCTAGGACCTTCTTCTGGTCCCTCCGGCTTGGCTTCTTGCTACAGATTTAAAGCAGCAGCACGCTCCCTCCTCACCCCATGCAGGGATGCTGGAGTGACACTACCAGCGGGATGGGTCAGAACTGTCTGTTCTCAACCCTGGGAAATCAGGAGTCTTCCTCCTACTTCATGTCTTCTCTTGGTCCAGAGATTTATGTGGTATGAAAACGTGCTCTCATATGCAAGCTTGCTTGCCCTACGCTGGCCTAGTCCCACTAGTCCATATCAGACGCCATCACTGTCATCTACACATCAAGGCAGCTCCGTCACTGGCTGCTTGTGCAGGGAGCAGTAGTAGGTGGGCATCTTGGTTTGGGTGTGCAGACTATGGCAATTTAAGACCTCCTCCCCAAGCCTCATCCTGATGGATACCTAGGTCCTTCCAGGCAGTCCATCCTGCTGTGGGGCTGGCTCAACCCGGCAACCCATCGGGTCTCATCTCTGCTCACTTTGAAAACGGTTGCCCAGGTGTTTTCCATCCTGAGTACTGCTGGCTGTGTGCATATTGCCTTCCTCTCTCCTTTCCCCAGGGTGGGTGTATGACCCCTCCCCCATTTGCTTTTAGCAGTTTTGAATGTGAAGTGGTCAGTTGTTTTATTCTAATTTGATTATATAGGGCGCTTGTTGGTCTCAAAGGACTTAACAAAGGAGGTCAGTATAAGCTCATTTCACAGATGGGGAAACTGAGGTACAGAGAGGGGAAGTAACTTGCCCAAGGTCATCCAGCAGGCCAACAGCAGATCTGGGAATAGACCCCAGGTTTCCTGAGTGCTAGTTCAGTGCCCTAGCCACTAGGCCACACTGCCTCCTGAAGTATGTTTGTTTGCATTGTGGGACTTATACATACACCCATCAAAAGGGGCAGCAAGCTGAAAAATATCTTACGCTGTCATGCTGTGGAGCACACTTAGGCTGTAGTTTGGAAACAAGGTCTCAGCCTGCAACTGGGCTGTTGCCGTGTGGCAGGATTCTAAGGGTATATTAATGGGCATGCTCACCCAGAGAGGTGCCCTTGTTGCAGTGGGTTAACATGGGTGGTGCCATTTTGCTTCTAAAGTCAAAGCTCTCCTTAGAGGTTGCTTATTTCTGGAGCTCGCTCTAGCCGTTGGGTAGAGAGGTTTGTGGTTAGGCCTGTGGTGTATATGGTACATGCCAGGCCTGCCCCACAGCCGGTCTCTGTTTACAGTAGAGGAGCCGCTTGATCTCCATTCATTTGGGAGAAGAATTTCTTCATTCAGTGTTTGAATTCAAGAAGTGCCTGTCTCCCAGACACATATTACAACCCAAGGAGTGGGGGTAACAGCACAGCTAACACAGACTGACTGTAATGGGGTGCACTCACCTCATGCAAGTGACCCCTGTCTCAGTGCATATGCCTGTTCTCTCTCTGTTCATGGTGGGTCCTGGTGACTCAGTCAGTATGTGAATTAAAAACAAAGCAAACGCTTTAGGGTACAAATCCAACAGAGGCCTCTCTCAGGGCCCTCTGTATCATCTCTTGCAAGCTGTCCCTGCTCTGGTATAGAGTGATGCCCCAGGGCTCCCTCCCTGGGGGCAATGTCTTTGCCCTCTCAGGGTCCTTCTGGCCACAGCTCACCAGCTGGGCCACTACAGGTAAGTTCCCCTTCTGGGGTGCCTCAAAGTCCAAGCCACTTTCCCAGTGGCTGGTGGGGGGACCCAGACCCACACCCTCTACTCAAGCTCTCAGCCCAGGGACCCTATAGATAGCAGCCAGGCCACATCCCTTTATCTAAGCTGCATTGCTGCTCTAATTCCCTGGGCCACTTCCCCATGTGCTCCAGCACATTCTTCACCCTCACCTCAGAGTTTTGTCCTTGTGAAGTCCCAGCAGCCAGCCCGGAGCTCCTTCTTGCTCTCCCAGGCTTCTGGCAGCACTGCCCTGTCCGAGGTCCTGCAGCTCCCTCAGTCAGCCAGGCACACCATCCACTCTCCTCCAGACCTAGCAAGGAACTGATCTCACTCTGTCTAGCCCTGCAGCATTTCTTATACTAGCCTGCTGGGCCCCAATTGGCTGCTTCCCATGCAGCCACTCTAGGCAGCTTGGAGGACCTCTTTATTGCCCTTTTCTGGGGTGGGGTGGAGTGGGGTGGGGTGTGGCATGGCTGCAAGGCCTCCAGAAGGGGGCCTCCGGACTTGTCCAGCCTGTCACACTGACACTGTCATCTCTCGCAGGGGGGCCTTGCTCCCTAGGAACCACAGAATGAACTAATCTCCCACTTGGGCAATCCTGAAGGTTCGCTGCTGTGGGCAATACTGAGCTTTAAGTCTATAGTGCTTTACCACTGTCAACCCTACAACACACCAGCCATGGACAACAGGTAAATACATATCCTGAGAATTATGCAATCGTCTCCATACTGCAGGTGCGCCAAACTCATTTAACCGTTAGAGTTCTGGCCTGTTCATTCACCACCTAAATTATATAACCTTAGGCTGTTATATAATTACATACATTGCATATCTATAGCTATATGCACTGTATATGCATACATACACACATTTGTGTTATATATACATAATTTATACATATGTTTATAGATCTAGATCTGTAAACATACACATTTATACACATGTGTATGTATATATCTATATCTATATCTATATGGGCTGTATTTATAGATAGATACATGTAGCTATAGGTAACTCTATCTGCATATGTATACAGATATCTCCAAAGTCTCAGGAGGGTTAAATAAAATTCAATAGGAAAGCCAAAGTGTGTCTGGCAGGCATGCTAGTGTAAGGGGGGGTTGAGGTGCTCAGCGCTCTGGTGCTATGATGTCATTGCGCAGTCAGGAACCAGCGACTCTGGAAGGACGGCTGCTCTTCCAGCAGCAGGCCCTGTGCTTTGAGTGTGTTGCGAGGGATGGGTTTAAAGGAACGGCGGCAATTTCTTAGCATTCTGCTGGCTGATCATGTGGCTGTGTCCTTGCCAATGGCACCAACCCAGCCACCACTGCTGCTACCTGTATGGCTCTCTCAGCCGTACCTATATGGCTGACCGGCTGGGAGAGACTCAGGAACCTCCAAGCACCAGGATTTCCTGCCAACCCAACTGGGAGTGGGCGGTACTGGGTAGCCACCTCCTTACCTTTCCCTGGGGCACCATCCTAGAGGGGCCCTATTTCAATTTAACTCCCATCACCCAAATATGGTCCTCATGGGAGTGACACACATACCCTGGCAACACCATTCTAAGCAGACTACATTAGGGCTAGAGCCAGTTCTGCCTCCTGAAGGGGCCAAGAGCACGCTGTGTTCCTGGGAGGGTGCTGCTGGGCACTGGAGGGGACAATACCCACCCGTCCCCATCAAAGAGGGTGGAATTGTAGCTACCGTCACGTGCACTGCTGCACCATCAGATTTCATCCAAGCGGGCAGGCTTCCAATGTTCACTCTGCAGGCCTGTGCAGTGTGGGGGACTGCAGACATCTGACACTGACCGGGACCAGTTCTCTTGTCACACAGGCTATGCCTTTGCTGCAAAGTGGTGCTGTGATTGTAGTGCGGGTAGGCTAGTTCTATCTAGCACGGGTACCAACAGCAGTGACGACGTGGTGGCCCAGGCTAGTCCTTGGGCTAGTGCCTGAGTGCAAACCAACTGGGGACCTTGGGTATGGAGTGGTAGTTGTTACCGATCCTAGCTAGATTGAACCCAGCACAGAAATGCCTACCCATGCTGCAACCTCGCCTTCACTTGCAGTGACGATGTACCCGTAGACTAGTGTCCATTTTAAGATGTTTATCTAAGGATGCCATGAATGTGTGGCCTGCTGGACAAAGCCAGCCACTGCAAAATAATAAAGACACCTATGTATATAACTAGTACTGGCTAGTGCACGGGGGGCCCTGGGCATATGGCTGTAGCTAGTGCACATGGGCACTGGGCGTATGGCTGTGGTTAGTGCACGGGGGACACTGGGCGTGTGGCTCTGGCTAGTGCACTGGGGGCATTGGGTTTAAGGCTTTGGCTAGTGCACAGGAGGCACTGGGCGTATGGCTCTGACTAGTGCCCAGGGCACTGAGTGTATGGCTGTGGCTAGTGCATGGGGGGGCACTGGGCGTATGGCTCTGGCTAGTGCCCAGGGGCCCTGAGTGTATGGGTCTGGCTAGTGCACAGGGGCACTGGACGTGTGGCTCTGACTAGTGTACGGGGGCACTGGACGTGTGGCTCTGACTAGTGCCCGGGGCACTGGTTGTATGGCTGTGGCTAGTGCATGCGGGGACTGGGCATGTGGCTCTGGCTAGTGCCCAGGGGGCACTGGTCAAATGGTTCTGGCTAGTGGCTATCTGGAAAGATGAAGAAGGCTGGGATTTTCAGTGCCTTTGACCAATGACAGTTGAGAGGCAGTGAAGAGGTTACCTGGCTGCTAGTAGCATGCAGGCTGCAGGCAGCAATACCAACCTGTGGCTGAGGAGCCCAGGGTACGTCCGTGGTAAGCTGTTAGCAGGGAGAGGCCAGGGGGAGAGAGAAAAGGCAACATGAGTAGAAGGAAGGAAAGGAGGTGATTGGTCTGGTAGGACCCACAGAGAGAGCGAGAGAGCTGATGGTCGGTTCAGCCTTCTCCTAGGCAGAGAGCAGAACCAATGAGCAATGCAAACACTCCAGGAAGAATGACATAATGAATGACCTGCAGGAACGGAGGGCGCATGCACTAAGAGAGTTATAATTACTGGGATTAGAATAAAAAACCCATTCGTTGGTCTCCGAGATTGTGGACCTGGATTGGACGCGAGGTCTTGACCAGTCTTTTGGGAGTGGCCCAAGGACAGGTTTCCTCCTTCACTGACATCCTTCTGAGATACCCTCTGTGCCCCCAGGATACTGGAATTCGGCTCCAGCAGCAGGTCCAGTGAGGGCCAGCTGGGAGCCCCATTGAATAGTAACAACTTCACACTAAGGAATTGCTTGCTCCTACAGAGCAAATGAGTCGGCTGAATTGCCTGTAACAAGCCGCAATTAGGGTCTGTTCAGCTGAACTGCAGGAACAGTCACAAACGCAACGTCCCACACCCTTTCCATCGGGCTATGGTTACCTGTTTCCCCTCCTATGATGCCAGATTGTGGAAGATACTTTGGTTAGCAGCAAGGCAGTCCCTGGTGCAGGCATGTTAGTCTGCATGTACACATACATGGTTTAGGGTTGCCAGCATGTACCGCAATTTGGTGTGACATCTCTTCAGGCCCCTGTCGTTGGACCAGGACATTCCCCAACCAGGCAGAAGTTCTTCTGAGGATGGAACCAGGAGAACAATCCCAGCATGCTAGAGAGAAAACTGGCACCCCTAACTTAGAGAGAGTGCATACGTATACCATGGACATAGACACACTCACATGCATGGAGACATCCATTGCTCTGCAGCCTGCACGCCTCTATACGGGATGTGTAAACACAGTGTCTTAGTGTACACACCAGAGAGGTGTCCAGCATGGAAAGAGAAGGCACAGCTCAGACTGACACATGAGCACACTTTAAAGAGAGGGTTTCTATCTGCAAACACATTCCAGAGAAGTTGAACACAGCCCGGATAAGGAGCCTCCAGACTTTTTAGAAAGAGACTCCAGGCCTGGCCAGTTGTAAATAAAATCTGCTATGTTGCTGATGATCAGCCAGGAGTTGCTGAGTGATCTAGGATCCTGGTGAGCTACAGCAGAGAGCGCTAATAATCCTACAATACCCAAATTACCCGAGCACTGGTGCTAGGCACAGCAATGCTGCTCAGCTCTGCTACCACTGTAGATGGGCGCAAGCTGCAGCCATGTAACTGAGGGCAGAACTGGTCCCATGGATACAAAACCCTCGGAGGGCTGCTGTATAATGGAGAGGGAAAGAAGCGGATAGCTAGGAACAGAAAGAGAACTTACCATGGCATATTGGTTTGACCCTTGGAACATAACCCCTGTTTCTTGACACTCCTGTTCCACATTTTCCCTAACCTGTATGATCCATCATGAGTCCTGTCAGCCTGGGGCCCAGCCTGGGCCTGCTATTGAGCTAACGGCCACCAGGGGGGTCAGAGACAACTCCACATATCCTCCCCACCCCCTTCCAGAGAAGAGCCGTGATGGCATTCAGGACACACCTGGGACACATTCAGACCTTCCCTGCTCAGGGATGTCACCGTCAGCTTATTAATGTGGCAGAAGGAAATGGAACCAGTCAATGCAGCCTGTACTGTCCACAGCCGCAGCAGCAGCAGCTTGCCATGCAGAGAAACTCTGGCAGTGAAGCCAAAGGAAGTGGGAGGCAGGTGTGACCACTCACTCAACACTGCAGTGTGCTCACCTGGGCTGCTGAGTCACGGGGGCTCCCTGACACATGGTGCAAACTCCTTGCTGGGCTACACAGTCATCACCACCCCTCTAACTACAGATTGCTCTATTTACTCTCAGTGGGCATGCAGGGGAGATGCCTTTGCTTCAGGTATTCCAGGCAAACGTCCCCCATTCTGCCCAGTCCAGGAGCGTGGAGGTGCCTGGCAGAAGGAGCATTTGGCATCAGGGATATTGGTTTAAGTGCTGGCATTGCTGAGTCAGATGTGGGAGAGGGCCAGTGGTCTGAGAAGTGGTGGCAGGTGACAGCACTGGACCCCCAGGAGTGACTGCAAAGCAGCTACAGAATTGGCCCTTTACCATGTGCCGTAGAAAAGGCAATGGTGGAGACGCTGGTTTCCAAATGGAACGGGGTGTGGCCACGGACACGTGACTCGGGAGACAGTGGTGCCAAACGGAACACCGAGATGCTGCATCTTCAGTTCCAAGCCCTCCTGAAAATGGGAAGTGTGTGCACAAGGCACCAGCTATCTGTTACGGCCCAGGCTAGCCATGGAAGAGCGCCTGAAAGTGTGGCACCGAGAACCAAGAGTGAGGTGGATAAACTGTGATCTTGACAGAGCGTGTCTGCACTGCCTGGATATCTAAACAGCATGGGCTACACTCCCAGAGCCCTGACCCAGCATGCACTGGGGTCGGTGTAAACCCTGGGGCGGTGTCTCTGGTCATTTCAGCTGTTCTATAGTCCAGGCTAGGAACTTGGAGGGACTGTCCCCAGGACATTACATCATCCACAAAGAAGTCCCTGAAGGGATGCCCTGATGCCAAGGTGAGCATTCAGGTTGGTTCCTGGGAAGCCATGTGGCGCCTGTCCCCACTCTCCATGTCAGTGCCTGCGGGTGCCATTGCTCCATCACGCTAGGACTATCACACACTGGCTAATAACCTCCGTAGGGGTCACTGCCATGGTGTTGGCATGGCTGGGGGGCAAAGGCCTCTGCAGAGACTGGTGAAAGGTGCAGGGTGAGCATTTCACTGTTCTCCTTGGCAATATCAATTCCATGGGTTCACGCACATGAGACCAGAACGCTATCCAGTGGCATAGTCTGGACAGCAACCCCACAGGATGGAAAATGGTAATGCTCCCGGGGCCAGCCCCCGATCCACTCCAGCCAGGTCAGGCCCTGGCACAGATAATGCGCATTGTGGTCAGCCAGGTGGCGGGCTCAGCACTCCCCTTGCAAGAGAGAGGAGAAGAGGCAGGGCTGGATTTCTGTGCCCACGCTTGCCGAACCCCACGCACGATGGGTCTGCCTGGGGAGGGATTAGCTGTGTGTTTGGGAGGCGGGGGAGGGCGAAATCCCTGTTTGGCGAGTCTGAGGCCTAGTCTATGCCTAAAATGCAGGTTGATCTAGCTACGTGACTCAGGGCTGTGAATAATTCCATACCCTGTGTGACCCTTCCCCCCGCGCCACTGTAGATGCAGCTAGGTTGACGGAAGAATGCTTCTGTCGATGTAACTACTGCGTCTCAAGGGGGTGTAAAAATCCCCTCCGTTGCTGCACCCTGTGTCTACACTACAGTGCCCAGCGACTTAGCTGTGTAGACATTCCCTGAACAACACCCACCTTTGCTGTTCTGTGGCTCTTTTGGAATTTGTGTTAAATTCTCTGGCTTGGAAGTGAAAGCTGGATAGTGTCAATAACAAAGAGACTTGTCTATGCATAATCAAGCATGTTCCTCTAGCTGGAATTCTAACTGGAATTCCATTTCCCGCTCCCCTGGACCCCAGCTCCAGGCGATCCCAAAGTGAGGATCACATCGCTGTCACAAGCATCCTGCAGTGCTGTGTGCCTTTCTACACCTTGGAGGAGATGGTATGATGGGATAACATGATTGTGGCAATTAACTGACCTTTAAATATTCATGGTAAATAGGCCCAATGGTCTGTGATGGGATGTTAGATGAGGTGGGATCTGAGTTACTACAGAAAATTCTTTCCTGGATGTCTGGCTGGTGAATCTTGCCCATATGCTCAGGGTTTAGCTGATCGCCATATTTGGGGTCAGGAAGGAATTTTCCTTCAGGGCAGATTGGCAGAGGCCCTGGAGGTTTTTCACCTTCCTCTGTAGCATGGGGCACGGGTCACTTGCTGGAGGATTCTCTGCTCCTTGAAGTCTTTAAACCACGATTTGAGGACTTCAATAGCTCAGACATAGGTGAGAGGTTTTTCACAGGAGTGGGTGGGTGAGATTCTGGGGCCTGCGTTGTGCAGGAGGTCAGACTAGATGATCATAATGGTCCCTTCTGACCTTAATATCTCTGAATCTAAGGACTGGCATGCACAAGATCGCAGCACTCACAAGCACGCACACAGAAGCGAGGTGAAAAATCAGAGAACAAAGGCTGGGAATTATTAAACTTCAAGCGATCTCAGAGCAAACCGTCTGCAGTGCCCAAATATTAATCAGAGCTGAGCACAAGCACCGGCTTATGCAGCACTTGCAAAAGGAAGCAGCTTTGGAGGAGCTGAAATGGAGCCACCATGCTTCAGGGGTAGGAGTGGAGGAGGAATGGGGCATGGATGCAGGGAGTTCGTAGCATGTGATGGGTGTGTCTTTCTGCTACAGCCCACGGAGCACTGAGTATGCACTAAAGTGTTTTGTTGTTCATCTGTTTTGCACTGGCGGTTTTGAAATATCGAAGATCCAACTGAGACTACCTCAGAGAGCATAAAACGGAGATGCTGCCGGGGGGGGGAGGGGCGGTGTGTGTGTGTGTGTGTGCGTGGTTAAATATGGGGAGCTGAATGCTTGCCATAGTCCCCTACAAGCCAGCCAGCCACCCAAACAAATAGGATGGGAGTCAGAACCTATGTGAGCCATGGACGATCCTGACCAGGAGACATGGCCCCGTTTGGAGGCAGGAGCTCCGGAAGGACCTGCTGGATGACGACCCTTTTCATCGCTTCGCAAAATAGAGTTATACAAAAATAATGTTGCAGATACGAGGTGTTGAGCTTGGTGTAGAGTCCTACCAGGCCAGTAAAGCTGTAGCTTCTGAGAGAACCGGCATGTCTGATTGGATCTTTAAAGGCAAAATATGGATCATGGGCTAGTTAAATTGCTGGGCTATAGTAGCTCAACTGAGAACAGCTGCAATGGCAGATGTGTGTGGGATACAGAGTAATGCTGACCCAGGTGAGGGGAGGGTAGCACCAGGAGGAGGGGCAGATGTACCATAGTAATGTGGGGACCTGCAGTGTGGTGAATGGAATTTGCATCTTGAGTGGGATTGAGGGTGTGCATGAGTGGAACTGTGGGGAGCAGAGATGGGAAGGCAGGGAGGGCGTAAGCCACAGATTAGCCCCTTGCAATAAGGATAAACTCCAGGACTCTGCTATGGAGTAACCCCCCCCCCATTCCCAGAGGCTAATTATCTTTTCTGTAGCATGAGTAAAAAGCCCAGAGGGCAGGTGTAGCATGAGCAGCAGCAGGGCAAGCATCACCGGCCCACCCCGACTGATGTGCCTCACCCCAATCTGGTATGGCCAGCTCTAGAGCAGAGAGGAGCATTTCGTCTCCGCAGTTTCATCCAGGCCCCAGTTCAGCAAGGTACACGTGTCTAACTTTGAGCACCTGAGTTTTCCTGTTGAACTGGGACCTCAGACCTTGGCTGCTCTGCCGAGGCTGCCAACAGGATTTTGTGATGTTGATACTAATGCATTAGAAACGGGGCCATGCGGCTGCCGTGTCACGCAGATTGCAAGGGCCTCATGTAGTCTGCAAGCTCCTTGGAGCAGTGGCCATTCTTACCTCCTTTGGAGTGGAACAAGTGCATCATTAGGGCTTAGCAATTACTAGCGGGCCCTGGCACAACCATCGAGGGACCGACCTTTGATCACGACTGGCCTAGGCTGAATTCCCATTGCTAATGACTTGGAGCTGAAAAGCTCCATGTTCCGTCACACCCCCGAGTCATCCACTCCCTGGAAAGAGAAGTTAGGCCAAAATCTTGCACCCAGAAGAAGACCTCAGGAGAAGCAGTTCACCCATCCATGTCTGGTACTTAACAGGATGGAGTGTTACAGAACTATTACTCCTTAGAGGCTTCAGACACCCATGAGGGAGCTCAGTAGGTTCCTAAGCCTCCTTGTGAGCGAGCTGTCTTGTGCCTTCTTGAGGGCTGGTTCTCTGGCCTCATGCAGTCATTCACACCCGTGCGGCCTGGGCAGAAAGCACCTCCGTCGGGGTGAGTGGAGGGTTCTAATCTGGCAGCGTTTCACATGCACATCGCACAGGTGCCCCTGACTGCACACGGTGCCAGCAGTGGAGAGCCAGGCCCTTGAGGCTCCTCAGCTCGGTGCACTGACGCGCTCCGCCAGGGAAAAGGAGAAGTTTTTCCTTCTGATTGAGGTGACGTTATGCAAGGACCTAAAAAGCCAACGTGCATACACAGAATTCCCACACACTGAAACCCATTGGGATCCAGGTAACAACACTCTCTGGATCTCTTTGTCTGCTGCAAAGGAAGACTTAACATTTGAGGTCTTCCACGGATCCAGTGTCTGTACTCTGAACCTACGCAGAGCAGGACACTCTGACTGTGCCCGATGCATCCCTACTGCCCCCCAGCTTTACCTGTGATCTCATGCTGCCTGAGCTCGTTGTATCTGTAGGACTGCTCCAGGGGTTTGATGGAGGAGTGGTAGATCTTCCTCAACCGCTGCAGTGTTGCTACAGATTCAAGGGGTGATAAAATAGGAACAAATCAAACTCAAAGCTATTCCCAGATGCCTCTGGTGTCCTGACCATCTTCTTTACCTCCCTGGCTCTCTTTCATGTACGCAAACAGAGGCAGTGCAGATAAACAAGCAAACAAATCTCCATTTGGCTGTTGGAATAGGAGGCCTCTCGTTGTGGGTAGAGATTTCTGGTCGGGACAGGTATTAAGAATGGGCATGAAATCTCATGATAGCAACGGACTTGAGTCAATGACCGGGGAGGTGCCCTACAATCCTATGTTCCCATCTTTAGAAAATAAAGTACCACAGAATAAAACCCTTTGAGATGCTCTGGATTAAGCGCTGTAGTTAGAGAAGGGAGGCAGATTCCAGGCCTGTCCCAGGAGCTGTTCCTGTGACATTAACCTCTGTTCACTGGGATGTAGCTGCTGCCTGGCTGTAGCCGTTGTTCAGTTTTGATTTGTTTCTGTGGAATCGCCCATAAAAGACACAGAGGAAGCAATCCTGTGGTTCTGGCACGAACTCCACTCCCACCTCACAGATCTCCTCTGCCAAGGCCCTCTCAAGCCTTAGAACTTTCGCTAATTTTCCATTCGTGATGGGAGAAATTCATTGGGTTTAAAGGGTTGGTTCAAATAAGTACCCAAAAGTTCAGGGGTGAAATCCTGGCCCCATTAATCTCTTTGGAAAAAGTCTCATTGGCACATTATGGCCAGGATTTCACTCCAGATGCTTTCCCCAACCTTTTCCAAACCTGCACATGTATCAGTACATTGGGTAAGAAAACCCATGATTCATTACTATTTAATATTTGATACACAAATTCCTAAAGGGCCCTTCATTGTGGTGTCTGGGTGCTAGTGAGAACAGGCTTTCTCATGACATGCCCAGTACATCTTCATTTCTGCAGGCCAGAAGAGTGGCAGGAACAGCTCTTCCCGCAGTATTTTGGTGCTTCTTCATCTTGTCCCAGCGGACACTGGGGAGAGCAGCAGCAACCGATAAGTTTCAAAAATGAAAAATAAAACTTCTTTAAAAGTTGCTCAAAACTTTTTTGCTCCTCAATAAATGTTCAGGGCTGGGCTGGATTGGGTTGGCTTTGAGGGGAGCTTATGTCTCTTCTTATTTTTGTGGCTCTCCAGACTCTTATCTGAACTTCCCTCTTATGCACACCACGTGTACATCTTAGAACTATCGGAACTATGGAAATCCAGGGGAAAGGTAAGCATTTACGAGGCAAGAAACTGAAGGAGAACGTGAAAAGTTACCAGCTTTGTAAGAAACAAGATTTAAGACTAAAAAAAAAGACATTTCCACTCATGCTTTTTGTTTAACTACATGATTCTGTCTTTCAGAGGTGGGAGTATGGGCTCTTCTCCTCTTGCTATGCATGTGTAACAAGTCTGCACTTAGAGGCTACTGAATAAATGGCCATCTCCCATGGCCTGGCCCCAGAAGCCACAGAATCTCGCCAAATCCCAGTCTCTATGTCTGCAATAGAGTGGGTCCCCCACTGCACCCAACCACCTACTTGCTTCCTGAGTGTTTTTCCTACCCCGCCCCCTTTTCGCACACCCGTTGCCACACTCCTACCTGAGTAGTCATCTGCAGGTTTAGCCTCACTCAGTTTAAGGGTGCTCTCTATATGGGAACGGTCCCTCTTGGCAGTCTCTCCAACATCTTCTGTCTCTTCTGGAGAAAAAGGAAAACAGCACGTTAGCCATGTCTGAAATCAAGACTAGGAAGAGCATGCAAACCACAGCACGACATGGTGAGTGACTCCCTGGCCACAGCGGGGGCTGAGAAGCATCTTTAACCCCCTTGCCAGGGAAGAATCTTTGAACCGCTAAGTCATTAATGGGTTTGGCTCACCACTCTGTTTTTATTGCAGACACTTCTCCCCCGCCCTCACAAAACTTTTCTGAGGCTCCCAAGAGAGGTGTCTGTTGGTGCCAATTGTGATTACGGCTTTGCAGTGTGGTGATCTTTCTATTTGGTTCTGGAGAGAGACGTGCGACTGACCCACTTAGTGCTGTTGGCATGTTCCTCATAATTTGGAAAGTCACAGATTCATAGATTCCAAGGCCAAAAAGGACCATTCTGATCATCTTGTCTGTATCACAAGGGCCCATAGAACTTTCCCAGAATAACTCCCTCTGAACTACAGCACATCTTTAAAAACCATCCAATCTTGATATAAAAATGGCCAATGATGACCATGGCCCTGGGCAAACTAAGAAATAAGCGCTTGACATCAATACTATGAATGCAAAATCTTCATCTGAAAGGGATGCTTGATAATAAAGAAAACCATTAAGCAATATGTTCAGCTGATCAACTTGCACATGCCAGCTTGCTGGATAGCAGTCCCTGATATGTCACTGATATGGGCAGAAAGATTTCAATATGTCTTCACCTGCAGCTGTTCAGACCTGAACTACAACTCTTTAATAGCAATAGTGCTAACGCCCAGTTTTAGTCTAGCTATCCCCTCTGCCTCTCCACCCAGCCATCTATCTGCAGAAGAGTTAAATGCCTCCCACTTCCATGCTTTACAAACCAAAAGTGAAAATGAAAAGTGCTGATATTGACGACGGAGGACACTGGGTGAGGCAACGTGGGCCTGCTGGACGGCCCTGGCCTGCCGCTTGCCATGCCCAGGTTCAACTCCCAGCTGTGCCACAGAATCCGTGGGTGACCTCGGACAAGTCACTTCACCTCATTGGGCCTCAGTTTCCCCATCTCTCAAATGGGGACTGGGGAGAATAATCTTTCCTTTCCCCTACCGTTTGTCTGTCTTGCCGTTTAGACTGTCAGCTCATTGGGAAAGGGTCTGGCCCTTGCTATGTGTTTGTACAGCACCTGGCATAATGAGGGCACTGCTTTTGGTTGGAGCCTCTAGCTGCTACTGTAATAATAATAACCCTGAAGGCTACATCATCAGCCTAGGGGAGAGGGCTGTAGCACAAGACAAACTGCTTGGAACAGAATAGGGCTATATATCTATATCTCCATTTAATGTCAATATGAATATTAGTGTTCAAAGTGTATGCAGTAGGATGTATCACACAGGGGGTGTGTCTGGCCTTGTAGGTATGTTGACCTCTATAGATGCATTAGTGGCCCTATCCAGCTCCTATTAACGTCAGTGGCAAAGCTCCCTCTGAAAGCAGCAAGTGCAGGATTGGGCTCTAGGCTCAAGAATGGTTTGCAAACAGCTCTGTGACCCAACATATTCCCAGCCCATCCTGTTGGGAATAGGGCCATCACTGACCACATGGGCAGCTCTTGTTCTCACGCTCCTCACTAGCCTGAGAACCTGAACTGAAGCGCACACACATCATGCAAAGAAAGGGCTTTTGGATTTGCCAAAAAAAGCCACAGAGACTCAGCTCTGGTTACATCTGGGCCCCAGCAGCCGCTCAGTAGGTCCGTATCTGACAGCGCAGCACTAAGTGGGGGGAGGGGAAGGGAGTTGGGGGGGGAATTCTCCCCATTGTGTAAGCTAATCAGTGACAAACGCTGGATAATTTATGTGACAGATTTCATGAGTAGGTCCAAAGAAAACATGGGACGGATAATTTTTCATTCTTCACCCACAAACTCACCTGTGAGTGACGGGAGCGTGCGATCTGTGCAATTTGGAAATTTACCAGCTTTCTGCCGGCTTCCTGGGAAAATCTAGGGCCCCGATCCTGTACTATGTAGCGTGAGAGCGGGCGGCTGTGACCATGCCAAGCGCTGCTGAAGTCAATGGGTTCTGCCCGGGTTTGCATTCTGCCCATGAGCTGCACATTTCAGGAGCAGGACCTAGGCCTCCTTTTTTCATGATTTGGCGTTAATCTGAATGCCCAGTTCATCTACCCACCTTTCCCCTTCTAGTGCTCGGGGGAAAACAATCCCAGCACTGCTCAGAGAGCGCCTTCTGAAACAATAATGCAATCTGTGAAGAACTGGGGACTGTGTAAAGACTTATCTAAGATTTCCCTTGGAATTCACATCTTTGGAAGGGATTATCACTAAGGGGGACCATGAGTGACTCCCCAGCGAAGGCTCAGGTTCTAACCTGCTATTCCCAGGATAGCTCATTCCCCTTAGTTTGATTTTGATAGCTTTGCAAACTGGTGTACGCTGGACACTTCCCCCAGTCTAGATCCAATTCTCTTGTGTTGTCTCTTAAAACGCCAGGTTGTGTGAAAGGTGTGGAGTATTTCAAAGTGTTTGTATTCCTTGGACCTGGCTCTCTGCTGTCTCATGGCCCATGTAATCATCTACGCCAGTGCAAAGCACTGGTGCATTAGGACCGGATTGCAGTGGAACGGAGTCCTGGTCCATTTGCTGCATGGAGCATGCCATTTTGTTCTGTGAGGTCACACTGGCAGGGGCATTCTGGTAAATGTCCATTCAGGACTACCCCACTGGTACAAAGTGGTGTCAGTCACCATCACAGCAGAATGTTAGCACTCACTTTGCACTGGTATCAATGACTGCACAAAGCACAGAGCCGTGGAGAACCAGGTTCCTTTGCCTTTAGAAGTATTAGGACATGAATTCAATGCTGGTGAAAGGGGCCATGTTGGCTCCTGGACATGTCTGTCTGTTTTTATCCGCAGAACAGATCCAAGCCAACCTTTGCCCAGTTCACCCCCTGCCAAGTGCCCCAGTCCTGGAGGGACCACCTGTAGTGCTGAGAGAGGAGTTCAGTTGCCATGGCCCATGCATCTCTACTGAGGCTCCCAACAGGTGCTAACTGGGGTGGAGCTGGACAACCCATTCCTGGGAAATGGGGCAGGAACATAACACTTCATTTCATGCAGGACATGGCAGAGCTATCAGATGGCAATGGGCATTGGTTACTGTTGACCTTGTACTAATTCAGCTTAATGCCCAAGGGGTGAAAGCCTTCACCTCCCATTACCAATCCCCAAGTACCAATTGCAGCCCATTTCCACCCCATATCACCAATGCCACCCCTCCTGGTTTTGGCAGGACAGGGATTTCCGGTCTGAGCAGCTGGTTAGCACAAGCGTTAGAACAAGGGCCGTGCACTGGGTGCAATTTAATGTCTGCCAAGCTCAGCGGCGCTCTGGGTTTGATAGTGGTTCACTAACCAATGCCCTTTGCTGTTAGGCTATTACTACTTGCACGCCTAGTAACAAAAAAGTCAGACCTATTTGTCTGGGGTCAGGCACAGCACCAGCAGGAGGATGGTTGCTGCCAGGTGGGCTGTCTGTTTCTGCCACTAACTGCGCATCCACAGAAAGGCTTCCTGCTACAGTTGGGCTACTATTGTGAGAGTGATCTTTGTCCTGCTCCATGTCTCTGCGGGGTGCATTCTCCTGGCCTGCAGAATCAGACTCAGCTTCTGCTTCACTGATCTGTTCCTCTTTGACATGGCCATGGTCTTCCATGTCACTAGCAGCCTCTCGGGCATCTGGGGCAATGATTTCTTCAGCCTCTTCCTCTGACTGTGCCAGGCCAGCCCCCTCTTCCTCTGGTGGATCACCACCATCTTCCTCTGCTGGGCCAGCCCCCTCTTCCTCTGCCTCTGCCGGATCACCACCGACTTCCTCTGCCAGGCCAGCCCCCTCTGCCTCTGCCGGGCCAGCCCCCTCTCCCTCATCACCACCCTCTTCCTCTGCCGGATCACCACCCTCTTCTTCGTCCAGGCCAGCCCCCTCTGCCTCTGCTGGGCCAGCCCCCTCTCCCTCATCACCACCCTCTTCCTCTGCCGGACCACCACCCTCTTCTTCGTCCAGGCCAGCCCCCTCTGCCTCTGCTGGGCCAGCCCCCTCTCCATCATCACCACCCTCTTCCTCTGCCAGGCCAGCCCCCTCTTCCTGTTCCTCTGCTGAGTCATCACCCTCTTCCTCTGATGAGTCATCACCCTCTTCCTCAGACTCTGCCTGGTCATCATCCTCTTCCTCTGAACTTTCTTCAGACTCCTCTGCTTCCAAGTTAGGGTTTTCTCCCACTCCCTCAGCCAAGGCAGTGCCTGGTTCCTCTCTGTCCCTTTCTGCTGGCTGGCCACCAGTGGCGGTCTCCCCCTCGGGACTGTCACCAGTTCTGTTGCCTGAATCAGGCTCCTTCTCTTTTGCAGCTAGTGCATTGCCCCCGAGAGGGTCCCCAGAGACATGACTGGTCTCTGAGCCAGAGACTTCTTTGTCTTGCTCGTTTGCATGATCCCCACCTTGCACGTGAGATTCGGCACCTTGGCTGGCATGTGGAATACGGCTCTCGTCTTCTTTAGAGCCTTCCTCCGGCTGTGTTCCCTCTTCCTCAAGAATTTCTGGCTCTGACAGAACAGGTTCAGTACTACGTCCATCTCCCTGAGCGGGCGATTCCCCGCTGGCCTGCGAGGGAGGCGTGTTCCTCTGGGAGGCCTCACTGACTTCACTTTCCTTTTCAGCAGTATCTTTGCCATTGTCAGGCCCTGAGTGGCGCTCTGCTGCTGCTACCTCCTCTCTAGCCAGAGCCTTTGTTCCACCCTGGGAAACTGGCCTCTCCTCTGCAGGCAGGCAGGTGCTCTCTTCAAAACTCCCTGCTGTGGCTGGAGGAGAGTTTTGCCTGTCCTCTTCACTCCCAGCCTCTTCCAGCCTGATTTCCACCCCTGCCACATGGAGCTCCCCATCCTCCTCGCTCTCCTTTGCAGCTTCGCTCCTGCTGCCTCCGGGCTGTTCTTTGGCCAGCAGCCCTTCCGTGTCTTCCCCTGGGAGAGGAGTCCCTTCCGCTGGCTCTCCCTCTCTCGCCACAATCTCACCTCCATCAGCACTGCTGCCTGTGGCAGGGGCACATTCTGAAACCGATGAAGAAGCATTAGCAACGTTCACGTCATTGTCCTCCTCTTGGCTCTCATTGTTTGAGCCATCAACAGGGATATTTATATCAGCACCTGTCTTGGAACCACAGTCATGTGGCATTCCGCTCCTTTCTTGGGCTGCTGCCTCATTGCTGTCTGCAGGCTGGAGGAGAACAGTCTTCTCAGGAGGTACAGAGTCTGGGCAAAGTACCCCTTCATTCCCCTCTAGGCTCTGGTCTCCAGCTGATAAGTGATTCTCAACAAAGTTGGCAACATCTTCAGTGCCCCCCGAGGCAGAAACTTGCAGTTCTAAATGATTAGAACATTAGCAGTCAGTTTTATCTGAGGTTGATTCTGTTCTTCTCCTCAAAAGAGCCTACATATGCCTACACAATATGTGTGTGTGCTCACACTCACACATGCATATGTGTGTGTGATGTGGGGTAAAAGTCGGTTGCTTACTAAAACAATGCTGCATATGGAGTCCCAGCATGTTACAAAATCTCTAATTTGAGGCTATTATAAATGAATTTTAATGCTATCCCTGTTGATCCATGGGTGTCACAAACCATCCTTGGTGCCATCTTGCTTTTAATGCTCCTATCAATAAGTCAGATGCAAACAGGTGTTTGTTGGAGAGAATATCTTATATTACACGGAGAGTATTTAGGAGATTACTGTCGAGTATCTCTTAGCCCCAGTAAGTCATACCAGCAATTGCTCCCTCTGGGTCTTGCCTTTTGCTAGAACCCTTCTGCCCCCTGCGCTCCACCGCAGCAGAAGCAGTGTTCAGAACAGATGTGAACAGTATAAAATTCTCAAGGAAACCAGCAAAGTGACCTTTTATAAATATACTGTCTGGGACTTAGCCCAGAACATTTATATTTGAAAAGCCACTTGTGTGTGGCAAATTATAAAGCGTCATGTCCACGTTCTGTTTCTTGCATAGCAATTGGAGTTTAGCTGGTGTGTTTGCTGGATCGATAATAGAGGTGAGGGCAAGAGCTGAAGGAAGGGGGATGCAGAATGTACTGGCCACAAGAAGAGCAGACCCCTGTGAATAGATTTGAGGGTGCAGCCTGACCCAGAGTCAATGTTAGAGTTCTATTTATTGTGAGTGGCCTTTCATTAGGAAAACATTTGCCACTCTTTGAAACTGACAGGACTGCAATGAATTCATTCTGCATTCCGCGAGATGTCACCTGCATTTTCCATGGGCCCCTCTCTGTAATTCAACAGATGCTGAAAATAAAGCCTTACTGGCTATAGCGTCTCTGTCCCAAACAGTTGCTACTAGTCTGAATAATCCCCTGAAAAGTCTAATGTCCACATACCAGGGACGCATTTCAAAAGGGAATAATTCCTTTGTACTCCAGCTGGCAAGCAGATGCCAAGCAGAAAGTTCTATCCTCACCCAAGCCAAAGCGAGGGAAAATGGGTAGCACTGTCAGGCTCTCTCAGAGAGCAACCAGAGCTTGACATAGGCCATTCCTTTAGTCTTCTCCCATGACCCTTTGATGGTCCTTCGCAGGCCATGTTCCTAAATGCTGCGTTGGAGAAAGTGTGGGAAGTGCCCCACTGCCCTCCAGCCCAGCAGTGTCCAGTCTCACCCGGCACAGTGCTTTGCACTACTATTAACAGCAGTGCTTGGCATGCTAGCACTTTGTATCCAAGGATCTCAAAGCACTGCCTGCCCAGCCAGTCAGGCCATACACAGGGCCCAGCTCAGCCCAGCAGACCTCATCCTGCAGACACTAGCACCTGCACTTAGGGGAGCACAGTCTCTGTTCATACTACTACCACCGGAGAGAGGAGCATGGTCAAACCTAGGACCTGAACACCCCTGGCCTTTCTGATCATTCGGACCCAGATCCTGCACTGTGCGACTTGACCCTGTCAGATCAATTTCTTTCCCCAGGCCTCCCTGGTCAGGGGCCATGCTGGAGCTTCCCCTGAGCAGTATGGATGGTTGTTTGGTGAGCGATTCCCTGTACACTGAACCCTCGTAACTGGCACTCGGAGCAGCCAGGTGCTATATTAGGAGAGCAAAGCACCTGAAAAATAACCTGTTTTTAAAAGATTCCAATCGCTGCGTTAGGTTTGGCCTGTAGTGTAAATAACAATAAGGAAGAGCCAGTCCTGCAACATTCCAGCACACGGACACGAGCAGCAGTGAGCTGGTCACATCAATGGGACAGAACAGCCGCAGAGGGTCTGTCCACACTGCAGCAGGGAGGTGCCGTTTCCAGCTCAGGTGGATGTACACACACTAACTTGGATCACTGTAGTATGATAAAAATAGCAGTGTAAGGTGGCATGGGCGATAGCTCAGGCTAGCTGCCCGCGTACAATCCCATCTGCATCCCTAAATACTCAGGTGGCTAGCCTGTGCTGCCCTGGCTGTGCTGCTATTTTTAGCACGCTAGCTCGACCAAAGCTAGCCTGTGTATGTCTACCCAAACTGGGAATTACACCTCCTGCTGCAGTACAGATATATCCAAAGATGGTCAGACAGTGCGTGAGTCTGCAGGGTCCCTGCAGGAGGGGTGCAGTGGGCTAGTGCCTCTGCTGTGGCTTGCTTTGGCCACCTTCAGTGGCTCACCAAAGTCAGTCCCGTGGGGAGAGCCTCTCACTCCTGCATGGTGTTTCAATTCAGAAGTGGGAAGGCTATGAAGCGGGAGGTGGCTGAGGGGGGTCTGGTGCAGAATGTGCTCAGAGAAATGGAGATGGGAAGTGGGGAGTGGCACGGAAGAGCTCGGAAGTTGGCGAGGAGAGATGGGAGAGGACCTGCAGATGGAAGAGGTAGAGAAGAGCAGAGCTGTGAGGGGACGGCGGTGGGAGACAAGAACCAAGAGAAATAGGCAAGAGGTGGGAGGGAGTCAGAGCACTGGGTCAGAGAATCCAAGACCAGAAGGGGCCATTTTGACCATCTAGTCTGACCTCCTGTAGAACACAGACCATAGGACTTCCCCAAAATAATTCCCAGAGCAGATCTTTTAGACAAACATGCAGTCTTGATTTTAAAATGGTCAGTGATGGAGAATCCACCATGACCCTTGGTCAATTGTTCCAATGGTTAATGTCGCTCACTGTTAAACATTTACATCTTATTTCCAGGCTGAATTTGTCTAGTTTCAACTTCCAGCCATTGAGTCATGTTAGACCTTTCTCTGCTAGATTGAAGAACCAATCAAATATTCCCCATGTAGGTACTTACAGACTGTAATCAAGTCACCCCTTAACCTTCTCTTTGCTAGGCTTAATAGATTTAACTCCTTAAGTCTGTCACTGTAAGGGAGGTTTTCTAATCCTTTCATCATTCTTGTGGCTCTTCTCGGACCCTTCTCCAATTTATCAACATCCTTCTTGAGTTGTGGACACCAGAACTGAACCCAGTAGTCTAGCAGTGGTCACACCAGTGCCAAATACAGAGGCAAAATAAGCTCTCTGCTCTTACTCGAGATTCCCCTGTTAATGCACCCACGATCACATCAGCCCTTTTGGCCAGTGTCACACTAGGAGCTCATGTTTAGCTGATTATCCACCGGAACCCCCAAATCTTTTTCAGGTACTGCTTCCTAGGATAGAGTCCCCCATCCTGTAAGTACGGCCTACATTTCCCCCCCCCCATGTACATTTTTACATTTAGCCATATTAAAATGCACATTGTTTGCTTGACCCCAGTTTACGAAGCAATCCAGATCGCTTGTATCAGTGACATGTCTTCTTCAGTATTTACCATCATTCCCCCAATCCGGCCTTCTACACTCATTGCCCCAACACCGTGTTGTCGTAATCTGTATCTAACGGGTGTCATCTAAGGAATTATATGCAAACCAGTAACATGGTGGTCATTAATACTCTAGTGTGATGTATGTAAGGAGTCAGGGCAGTGGGCTGAGGTGGGAGGGAGTCGGGTCAGTGGGTGGGAGGCAGGAGGGAGGCAGGGTCTCGGGGCAGGGAGTTGGGGCAGTGGGTGGGAGGAGGGACGGTGTCAGGCTTCAGGGCAGAGGTGGGAGGGAGTTGGGGTTGCAGGGAGGAGGCAGGAGGGCAGCGGGCGGAGGTGGGAAGGAGGCGGGAGGTGGGAGGGCATCAGGGCTTCACAGCAGTGGCGGGAGGGACTCAGGGCCATGGGCCGGAGGCACGTAGGTGGGGAAGAGGAGCAGGGCTGGGGGAGGAGATGCAACAGGGGAACAAGGAGAGGCTGAACAGCCTAGTGGTGAGAGCCAGGAGGAGGGAGGGAAGGGTCAGGCTCGTGGGGGGACCCAACTGGATGCTATGTGGGTGGGTGAGCCACGAGGGAGCTGAGCCTGGTCACTGGGGTATGCTGCAGTGGCTGTCAGGCAGTGGGGGGAGGAGCGCGTAGAACTGCCAGCCAGCGAGCCTGGAGGGGGGATGAGGCAAGGGAGGGGGTGGCGTTGGTCCCCAGTGGTTCAGGGGTTCAGTATTGCTGGGAATCTCATTGCTCTTTGATCTCAAAGCTCTCCTGGGGACACTGGGGCTGGAGCAAAAGAGCCAGTCGCACATGCTGAGCATGAAGTTCATAGCGCCACCGACCCAGGAGCTGGGGCCTGCTCTCCAAGAGCCCCTTCCCCTTTCACAGCAATTCCCAGACATTCCTGCCTGAAGCCCAAAGCCTCCCTCTAATGGGAACATGGGGACACAGCGGAGACGAGCCATTGCCCTGCATTCACACAGCCAGTCAGTGGGACCTGGGAACAGCAACCTGCCACCCTGACTCCAAATCTCCTGCTCGCCACCACCTGGCTCCCAGCTATGGAGCTGGTCCTGTCCCAACACCCAAGCCTGCCGTTCAGGATTGCTCCTGCAGCATAGTCCAGTCCCCTCTAAAATGCCCTTTCCTTGACATGTATCTGACAAAGTGGGTATTCACCCACGAAAACTTATGCTCCAATACGTCTGTTAGTCTATAAGGTGCCACAGGACTCTTTGCTGCTTTTACAGATCCGGACTAACACAGCTACCCCTCTGATACTTTCCTTGGGGAGGGTGTTTCACGACCTAACAGATCTCACCCTCAGGGGATTTCTTCTGCGAGCCACCCTTACTGCTCAGTTCCACCTCATTGCTTCTAGTTATACTTGTTTGCACCACCCAAAACAGTCCCCACCCACGCCTTGGCATTCACACCCTCTGATCGTGGCACACAGTCACTGCATCCCCAGGGACCATCCGTCCTGACGACTACAGAGCAGGCTAGAAGGCTGAAAGGTAAGTTTGCCCCAGTCTGTTCCTCTCCTGAGCAGAGCCCTGACCAAACAGCGCATGTCAGGGCAGAACATCCCATGGGCAGCCATGCTGCTCGTCTTCAGTCAAGTGAGCACAGAGAGACCCCAGGAGAGAAGACTGACATGGCAGCCTGAGGGAATTGCAAGAGAACTACTCGGCAGGGTTGACCCGTGTCTCAAAGTGGATTCTCACCCGCTGGCCAGCGTGTCGCTTGCAGCCAGCCCTCCCAGCACATCAGCTCTGAGTAGAGCCCACGGGGCACCTAAGAGAGCGCAACTTGCCCGTGCAGGGGCCAGAAACACTTGTAGGAAAGAAGGAACTACCGATAAAGCAGCCTCCTCCCTCCTGCAGCTCATGCTTCTTCCGCACCAGCTGAGACGCCCCAATCCTCCTGTCCACATCAGGGAGTGTAAGCAGGCCTAAGGGAGCCTAATGCAAAGTGACACATCACCTCTAAAGGCAGGCGCTGCACAGACTGAGCATCTGGTGGGAGCTGAACATGCTGCTTCTGACCCACATGGCCCTAAATGACCTGGAGCCAGCCTACTTGAGAGAGGCCCCAGCGCACGACACTGCTATTGAGATCAGTGCAGTTTCTTGGAGTTCCTGGCAGGGTGCTCTCCAGGACACCAGAACTTGGGAATTCACTCCCCTCTTTGGTCCAAAATAGCCTGGATCTAGCAACCTCGGCTTCAGGGTATGCTGTGAAGCTTGTCTCTTCCGCCAGGCATTTGAGGAGTCCAGCAGTGTGCGGGGACGGGGGAGGGGGAATTGGGTTGAAGGGTGCACTGTGTGTTTTCGAGATGGGCTGGGCCCTGTGGGACCTGCTGCTGTGTTTAATGCTTTGTCAGGGAACCTGGAGCCAGTGCTTGTTGATTTTAACGCTAAATAAGCCTGCAACATAAAGAACTGTAAGCCAGTAACCTGCTACAGCTGCTTGAAATGTTGGGTAGCATTGGACCAGCCCAGCCTAAAAGGTAGAGCCTAAAAAATTCCTTGAACAGATCAAATCAGCCTCCATACTTTGGACTTTTCTGCTGCTGTTTCAGACGTGTACATGATTTCCCATGACCTTTGGGGTGTTATGCAAGGTTCCTGCAGCCCTCGCCATCGCCTTCTCCCTTTTCCCCCTCCATGTTCTTTAAATACATCGAGTGTAAATTGTGCTGATCTGCAGATGGGCAACTGACGATCTTTGGCAGCCAAAGGGGCCAAGATTATGGGTTTAACACCCTCTGACCTTCTTCCCAAGGCTAAAAATATGTCCAGCAACTGGATGGTGGAAGCTGAAGAAGTGGCTCCTTCAAACTCAAAAAAGAAAAGGAACTAGCTGGGAAGGCATTACCCAACCGGGCCTGTGTCTCCCCACCAAAGGCCACAATTTCAATTATAAAATGTAACCAATGTGGGACATCAGATGTGGGAAGAGTCCACCACCTCCAGGTGGACAAGGTGGGGGGAAGGAAGGGACAGCGAGGGGAAAAAGTAAAAGCATTTCTCAAACATGTCCTATAAGTGCATTGTAAAATGACTCTTGGTACAGCCCAGGACTTGGAGCCCTGTGCTGTAGGTACCAGGCCGAGACAGCTGAGTGCAGTTACAGCAGTGGAAAGTTATGTAAGACAATATACCTTGCTCAGCGCGCCTTGGGGACTGGATTACAGCAGAAAGGAACGGGTGCCAGAGCACCATTATAGTTTCCACCCACGTCATTGGGCTACTCCCCAGGACCACAGCAGAGCCTGGGGCATTCCTCATCTCAGCATAGCTTTGGGCTCCAGGTCAGGGCTCCTCTTACACAGTTACCTTCCTTTTCAAGTGTGGAGGAGGGTCAGGGCCCCGATCATTAGTATCTGTCTGTCTAATCTCTCAGCATTTATACTTCACTCATCAGCATGGTAGCTGAGCCCCACGCCACATCACAGCCACACAACAGTTAGATGGGGGTCATCTGACTTTTCCACAACCAGCACAAAAACCACTGGGTATGACCATCGCTATGGCAGACACTCCCCAGGGCACACTGGGAAATCAGAGTGGGAATTAGCTCGGAGGCTAGGCAGTAGGGGGAGAGCTTTTTGCCTCACTCCCAGGGATTGGGGGGGGGGGGGGTCTCTTTCCACATTCCGAGGGCACATGGCTCAGGTCTGTCTCACCGGAGGGGGCTGGCCCAGCGGGGTGTCTCAGTGACAATGGCTGAGTGACCTGTCACCTGCGTCTAATTTCTAGAGCAGGCTGGGAATTTTCTACCTACCTATTTTCCAGTGGGAAATGGGGTCTCTGCAAAATGGAAATTGTCCTGAGGAAAATAACAATTTTGCTGAAATTTTTTCAATATTTTGTCAGGAAAATCCTAACGTTTCAGATGGGGTCCTGTAATCGCTGTGTCTGCCTGACCTGCTGCGGTGCCTCGTGGGAGTTGCAGTTCAGGTGCCTCAGACTCCTAATTTCCCCTCAGGACTCCACCTCCACTGACACACTGTTGTAATGACTCTGTGCCTCAGTTTCCCCATCCATAAAGTGGAGAGAATGATACTTCTCTATGGTAGTTTGCAGAGGGCTTTACCTCCTACAGCAACAGTCCTGTGTGGAGATTATTTCTCCTTCTCTGGTGGTCGTGGAAGAACACCGCTCTCACAACAGACCATGCCAAACACAGGATCTAGACCTTGCAGCACATAGGCCCTAAAACCTGCCATTTATGTATTTATTTCTAATGCCAATAGCTTTAAGGCTAGAGTGGGAGTTTTCCTTCAGATCCCAGCTGCAGCTTGAAAGCACTAAGGAAGGAGGGGACACAATGGGACAGACTGGAACAGGTGGCTGGGCTGGAGAGGCACCCCCACCAACAGAAACAGAAGAACAGAGCATAGGGCAGGGGATACACAGCAGAGAAGAGACAAAGGCTTTCGTGCCTTGCTTTGCTCAGCAGCAAACCGGGTGCCCTCGCTGCGACCAGAGAGATATTCCTGTCAGCAGCAGCTGATTTAGGGATCAGCATTCCTGCAGTGCGTTGTCACTGGCACAAAATACCGGGGCGAGGAAGAAACCGTTATTTAATGTTGATAAAGGCATTCACAGAGGCAGTACTGCGGTGGCGGGACCAAACCACACTGCTTGCTTCCTATGCCTAAGGAAAGGAAAGCTCTAGCAGGCTGCGAGCAGGGGTATGCTGCAGGGAAACTGCCTTTGCTTCCACAAAACTTCATCAACTGGGTTTAGTTTGGCAAACCCAAATCCAGGGTTGGGTCAGCGGTGAGGCCCGTTGCATTTGACCTCCCAGAGCTAGGGCGTTGGGGAGTTGGCACCAGTTTACGTCTGTCTTTAGTTAGAGGCTATTATATTTCCCAATACACACAAAGCAGCTGCAATTTGTTGTGGATTAAGGGAAGCAAACAAGAAAGAACAAAAGTCAAGTCTCCACAAGGGAGAGCAGCATGTGTGTCTCTCCTCTGCCATCACGCACCCAGCTACACACAAAAGAGCTGCCAGCAGAGACCTTAGAAATGTAAAGGTCCAGGACAAAGAAAATTAAGTGGATGGAACAGAGCCTTAAAATGAGTAATCTACACCTGCCTTAAGGTGAGTTTCCACTGCCAACCCTCGCCTTAATTTGGAATGAATTGCAGGCCTGTTTAATCTTCTTTCATTGACCAAAATGTCTCTCAGGCTGAGTCCCAGGGAGCTTGTGGATACGTATCAAGATACCTCTTAAACAGATGAGATCTCTGGGCTGCTCTAGTGGCACATAACATGGGTGCAGCAAGGACATTTTTACCGCCGTTTGCTTGATTTGTTAGAGCCAAGTTTAACACGAGCTGTCTGGAGCTCTTCAAAGCAAAATTAAAGTAATGCTGATGGGAAGGGACACCAGCAAGTCCCCTTTTTCTGCTATTTTAGTTGCACCTGCTGGAAACAGACATCAGAGAAGGCAGACTGGCCTGAGGATCCTTTTGCAAATGTGCAAGGACCTGAACTGGTGCTTTGCGGCTACCCTTGCTTGAGCTTGTCTTCCCCTGTTTGTAACGTGGCACTGAGCCCTCTGGCACTGTATAAACAATTGATAAGAGTTTGTGCTTGTTGCTTCTGTGCTGAGAAATGTTGACAAAACTAATACCAATTTGGCTTTTGATGATAAAATAGGACGGGGTTTTCTTGTTTCAAAGCCCCTTGCTACCTCCTGAGCTCCTGTTAGAATAATAACTGCCTAATTTTCTTTCATATTAACCATTCTATGAGTAATGCAAAATCCCTCCCACCCACTCACACACCCCCTCCCACACTACCCGAGGACAGTGAAACATAAAAACTGCACTTATCGTTAATCCTGAGTTTCACAGCAACCTTGCCAGGCAGTTAGAAACGCAGGCGTGTCATTAAATATAAGGAGCAGGTTTTAAAATGGACAATTTTAGAAAGAGAGAACTTCTCCTAAGGGAGTTTAGTTTTGTAAATTATTAAAATAACGGTGACTCTACCCCAAAATGGCTGGCTATATTTTCTGTCTCTTATTTATAAGGGACTGTGTGTCCTTGTCTGTGTGTTGTATATGTGGACAATGCCTGATATATGGTGGGAGCTACTATGTTACAAACATAATCATGAAGAAATAATAGAATAGAGCTTGTGAATGATTCATAACACTGCAACCACAGGTCAGTCTAGGGGAAGTGACCACCCCCTGACCTTTGATTCCTAAACATCTCAGATGTGCTCAAGGCTCATGTAGTTTTGCCCATGAGACTACATCTGTGATATTGGGTTACTGAGTGTTTAAATTGCTGGATATGTGCAAGCTATTGCTTCTCTCTCATACACTAGTGCTGTGAGACACTCAGCAGTCTTTATTTGCAAGGAGTCCAGGCAAATTTTGAGTCTAGTTTCAAACTACTTGGAGTCACATCCCCTAGTTTCACTTTGAGTTTCAGGTTCTAAGAAATCCAAAAATTCAGGGTGAAAACTAAGCAGCACTGGAGACTCTGGCCTCATTTCATGGTGAGCAGGGGGTTGGCCTAGACGACCCCCTGAGGTCCCTTCCAACCCTGAGATTCTGTGATGTTACATAGCTTTGCAAAATCATAGATCAACTGAAGCTCACTGGAAACTTGTCCCTCAATTGCTTGGACAAGTGGCTCTGGGCTCATTGAGAAGATCACAAGCTCCCCTGAACCTTCCAGCAACCATGTTTCAACACTGGACTAGAGAGAAGTCTTGAGAACAGGTGCCTGGGTTGAGAATTATCTGGATGATTGGCCCAGATCCTTTCTGGCCCTAATAATTTCGAATGCTTCAGTGCATCCAAGCCTGCCCTCTTGGTACAGGGAAGCTGTTTCATCTGACTGGTAGAGCTCAGCAACTAAGAGTTACAAGGACTCAAGGAACACAAGGCCAAAGCCCAATTTGTCAGCAACAACGCATTCATTATTCTGGTGTTTAGAACTGGTCAAAATGTTTTCATCAGAAAGGTTTTTGTTATGAAAAATGTCTGACGTATTTGAAAAATATCTGCAAAAATATTCATTTTTCATCAAAACAAAATGTATCAAAAACTAAACATTTTCCGTTTTCACGTTTTAGAATTTTTCTCTCCCGCCCCCGCTTTTGGAAGAAGGAGGAAGGGAAGAGCCACGGAATGAAGTCAAAATTTTTCTTTGCGCTTTGACAAAAAAACCAAAAAACAAAAACACAAAACCTCAAGCTATTTAGGAAATTTTTTTTTAAATTAACATTTTCCCCCTGGATTTTTCATGGAAAAGTTTTAGTCGTTCATTTTTTCAACATTCTAATTTCTTTTTCTTATTATTATTAGAAGAAGAAGAATCAGGTACAGCTCATTACTCCAAACTGGGCTCCCTTCCTAGGCCACTTACTGTGTGCCTCAGCCTCTCTCTTTGGAAGAGAGAGGTCCTGGCCCAATGCACTCTGACTCCAGGCAAGAGGAAGGTCCCTGCACTATTCTTCTGGCACCTGTTGCAACCACCCTCTCATTGCACCTGGCTTCCCACGCTCCTGCTGATCAGCAGAGCAATCTGAAGAGCCAACTTAAATCCCACACGTCACCAGGTTTTTGATGCACCAGTCTATTCACTCTCTGGTCCCGAGGCAGTCAGCAGCTCAGAGTGGTGGAGATGCCGAATAAGCATCTCATGCTAGTGTAACCCGCTGGTCAGCGTGAGCTAAAAGTCCCCCTCAGTGACCAACCCACCAAGATTATGGATGCAGTACAGCTCTTAGCCACAGAGCCTGGCCCTTTAGCTCCAGCTGTAGAAATCTATGCTTTCAGGTCTCCTGGGCCCCAGATCAAGCCCTGCTGTCAGCCAAGATGGCAGCCACCACACCGGTCTCCACTTCCCTCTCTCCCCGTCTTTCAAGGGCCCCGTCCAGCCTGCCACCTCAAGACCCACCCCAGTCCAGCTCCTCCTCCTAGACCTAGAGCCCAGCTGGAACAATGTGTCTTAAATGCACCAGGAGATCCTGGGTGAGAGGCTTGGGGGCAAAGGAATGGGTGGATGCCTGTGAGCAAAAGGGAACAAACTCCCCCAGGCTGAAGAGCTGGTCAGTTTCATTCACAGGGCTCACAAGACACTTGAGAATGTTGGGGGGGAAAAAAACAAAAACAAACAAACAAACCCACAGCAGATGCAGCCAGGAGCTCCTGGCCAAGGATCCGCAGCACCCTTATGTTACACAGACTGGGTAAAGGGGTCACTTGGGTAAAAGGAAGGTGACTGCCCAATGGTGGGTGGCTGAAAGTCAAAGAGATTTAGCAAAATCTAGCTTGGCTAACAGCCTGGTTCAGTCATGCCATGGGCTGGTTTGGCATCTGCAAGGAGTTTATTCATTACCAGGTCTTCTCCCTTCAGGGTTAGGTGGAGACACATGGCTCTATTCTAACCGAGCTCCCTACAGTTTGCTTTTGGTGCTGCTTGGGCTCTAAGCTGGAGGCCCAAACATAGCTTGCTGTGCTATGCATGCCAGCGAGGCTATGTTCCTGGCTGCAGATTACAATAATCCAGGCTGCTGCCGGCCATCAGTCTGGCTGTTGGAAAAAGTCAGTCAAGGAGGATTAGTCTAGTGTTCCTGACCTTTCCGGAATATCGTAACTGTTCCCAGCAGTTCCTCTGGGGAGCGGGCATCATGAGCCGGCACGTGAAGATGTGAGCTGGGAGGTGGGGAGAGCAGAGAAGGTGGAGTGGAGATACATCAGTCACACCTCAGTCAGCTGCATGCTATGGAGCATCTCGGCATTGTTATACCACTCGGAATACTGTGACTTTTCTTAGGCGGCAGCACCCCTCCAGGGCCCCCAAACGCTGTCCAGGGACAATAGGGAAATACTAGTTGAGGCAGAAGCAAGTGCAAGGTTTGAAGGGTCCGTGGCGTGGGGAACAAGGGGAGGCTATTCCAGGACAGCCAGCATAGCGAGCTAGTGAGCAGGGACGGAACAGAGGCCAGGGTTGGGAGAGGGGAAGGAAGCAGGAGGCCTGGGGAGTAGGCTGGAGCAAGCCCACAGGAGGTTGTAAAGAGGAGGGAGGTTTTGAACTGAAAGGCATGAGGAGTCAGTGAAGTTGTGTGAGCAGGGAGCGCTCTGGGGCTCTGTTTCCCAGAGCCGTGAGTGTGAAGAGCCAGTGTGTGTGCAGATGGCTAGATGTGTGCACGATGCGGGTGGCCAGGGCTGCACCATGGAACTGGCGAGCTGGTTGCATGCGCAGGTTGACACACTGGCCCCACTGAAGTCAACTGCAGTTCTGCCATTCACTTCAGGGGAGCCAGGATCTCACCCTTAGGCCTTCGCTAGGGAGAGGGGATGCTGTTTCTCACTGTTATTTCCACAAGTGATGCCTCCAGAAGCTGGTGCTCCACAGAATGACACCTCAACCACGGTAACGTCATTGCAGGAGGCCTGGTCTCTGAGTAATTGGAGGATATCCCATGTGCACAGTGCCCTTCTAAGGGTGCCCCTCAAGTTGGAGCCAGAGTGTGGGGGACAGGGAAGGTGCACAGCACAGATCTCACCTTCACGCAGAACAAAGCCACAGCTCTGCTGGCACAGAGAGCAAGGAAAGAATCCCCCGGTGACCTTTCTAACGCTGGCAAGCATATCTGCAGCAATTACAGCTGGACATGTTGTTTCGGTGCCTGTAACCCTCCTCTGCACTGAGAGTGATAGGTGATATAAACCGCGGAGCCTATCTCTGCGAGGTGAGCTGAACTCTCTGCAGCTGCATGTCTGGAATGGGAGGACGTGTAGTCTGCAGTGAACAATCCAGGACATTTGTACTGGATAAAGTGCTTCAATCTACTTTAGCTGCCATTATGTGTCAGGGAAAGGCCAGCACTCAGATGCATGGAGACATTTGTCTAGTTTCCCTCGTGGCTTCTGCAAGCACCTCTCTAGCCTGCTGAAAAGCTAGTTGTTAATGTCTCATTCAACATGGGCTGATATTCCTTGGCCTCAGCCAGCAATAGCCCAGTAGAGGTGATTATCAGTTGGAAGCAGTGGTGGCCACTCTCAGAGGAGGAAGAATGATGGTGCTAGGCAAAGGGCTGGCTCTCAGGCACAGGAAAAGGTGGCAGGAGATCAGGCATCTCTTTCCAGTTCTGCCACTGCCTTCCTGTGACTCCTCTGGCAATTCTTTCACCATGCCTTAGTTTCCTCCTCAGTACAATCATTACGATGCACAAAAATGAAGAAGTGAGATAAACAGAAATTAAAAGGTACAATGCAAAAGTGAAATCCCTGCAAGCTGCATGGAAATATTTTACAGACACCATAACAGAGGCTCAATTTAAATGTATACCCCAAATTAAAAAATGTATGAGGAACAAAAAAGTGCCACTGGGGCTAAACAAAGTAAAAAAAGCCATTAGAGGTAAAAAGGCATCCTTTAAAAAGTGGAAGCTAAATCCTATTGAGGAAAATAGAAAGGAGCATAAACTCTGGCAAGTCAAGTGTAAAAATATAATTAGGCAGGCCAAAAAAGAATTTGAAGAACAGCTAGCCAAAATCCCAAAATAATAGCAAAATTGTTTTTAAATACATCAGAAGCAAGAAGCCTGCTAAACAACCAGTAGGGCCACTGGATGATCAAGATGCTAAAGGAGCACTCAAGGATAAGATGCTAAAGGAGCAGTCAAGGAGCCATTGTGGAGAAACTAAATGAATTTGCATCAGTCGTCACAGCTGAGGATGTGAGGGAGATTCCCACACCTGAGCCATTCTTTTTAATCTGAGGAACTGTCCCAGATTGAGGTGTCAATAGAGGAGGTTTCGGAACAAATTGATAAGTAAGCCTAACTTCAGTACCAGGCAAATTGGCTGAACCTACACTTCAGGTATGGAAAGAACAGAATTATCACACATAGATGAACACGATTTGTTGGGGAAGAGTCAACATGTTTTTTGTAAAGTGAAATCATGCCTCACCAATCTACTAGAATTTTTTGAGGAGGTCAACAAGCATGTGGACAAGCGTGATCCAATGAATATAGTATACTTAGATTTTCAGAAAGCCTTTGACAAGGTCCCTCACCAAAGGCTTTTAAGCAAAGTAAGCTGTTATAGGATAAGAGGGAAGGTTCTCTCATGGATCAGGAACTGGTTAAAAAGACAGGAAACTAAGAATAGGAATCAATGGCCAGTTTTCAGAATGGAGAGAGGGAAATAGTGGTATCCCTCAGCGGTCTGTACTGGGACCAGTGCTGTTCAACATATTCATAAATGGTCTGGAAAAGGGGTAAACAGTAAGATGGCAAAATATGCAGATGATACAAAACTAGTTAAGTCCCAACCAGACTGCAAAGAGTTACAAGGGGATCGCACTAAACTGGGTGTCTGGGCAACAAAATGGCAGATGAAATTCAACATTAATACATGCAAAGTAATGCGCATTAGAAAACATAATCCCAACTATACATACGAAGTGATGGGTCTAAATTAGCTGTTACCCCTCAAAAAAGACCTTGGAGTCCTTGTGGATAGTTCTCTGAAAACATCCACTCAATGTGCAGAGGCAGTCAAAAAAGCAAACAGAATGTTGAGAATCATTAAGAAAGGGATAGATAATAAGACAGCAAATATCATATTGCCTCTGCATAAATCCATGTTATGCCCACGTCTTGAATACTGTGTGCAGATGGTTGCCCCATTTCAAAAAAGATATACTGGAACTGGAAAAGGTACAGAAAAGGGCAACAAATGATTAGGACATTAGAGCAGCTTCTGGATGAGGAAAGATTAATAAGACTGGGACTTTTCAGCTTGGAAAAGAGACGACTAAGGGGGATATGATAGAAGTCTATAAAATCAGGACTGGTGTATAGAAAGTAAATAAGGAAGTGTTATTTACTCCTTCTCATAACATAAGAACTAGGGGTCACCAAATGAAATTAATATGCAGCAGGTTTAAAACAAACAAAAGGAAGTATTTTTTCCACACAACACACAATCAACCTGTGGAACTCCTTGCCAGAGGATGTTGTGAAGGCCAAGACTATAACAGGGTTTAAAAAAGAACTAGATAAATTCATGGAGGATAGGTCCATCAATGGCTATTAGCCAGGATGGGCAGAGATGATGTCCCTAGCCTCTATTTGCCAGAAGCTGGGTATGGGTGACAGGGGATGGATCACTTGATGATTATCTGTTCTGTTCATTCCCTCTGGGGCATCTGGCACTTGCCACGCTCAGAAGACAGGATACTGGCCTAGATGGACAATTGATCTGACCCAGTATGGCCGGCCTGATGTTCTTAAGTGCTGAGAGTGTCCCTGGCTCTATCTGAGACACACAGCCCAGACAGCACATACTGTGTAAACACAACAGAGACAGCAGATGCAGCACGCACCGGGGAGCCCAGGGGAGGCAATGGCTGTTTTTTTTAAAATGTGCATTTATCATTATGATTGTTAAACTGATGGAAATGCTGGCTCACTCCTTGTGGGCTTCTGGGGGGGCCATGAGTCTGTAGCAAGGATTCAGAGCAAGAGAGGGCAGGTGCTCTGTGCAGCAGGCATGTTCCAGAATGGGGATTCTGAATTTAAGTGCTGGGAGGCTCAGTTCATTAATGGCTGCAAAGCGTGGTGAGAGCCTGGTGCAGAAGGCATTACGGCTACGCACAATCGCATTGGCAGTGCTGAAAAGACCAGTGTTATTACAGAGGCAGCATTCAACAGTCACGCAGTTCACACAGCGCAGGGTAAGGGAATCAACTGGTGAATGTGCAAATGCATTTGCTGGCTTTTCTGATCACTAGCAGGGCTGTAGATGGGGAAGAGGGGCCAAGCTGGTGGTGAGCAGGGGAGTTCACTTGTGCCCCAGTGCGGTGGGAGGCTGTCTGCCATGCTTCTGGGAGAGCACCCATCAATGCATGAGAAAGGATGGTTTCCAGAGGGAGGAGGCAGTGGAATGGTGCTGTGGTGGGAGGGGGAGAGGGATTGTCCCACTGCCCAGGGGTTCATGGCCCACCCTCCCCTGGAGCAGCCTCTCAAGAAATTCTGTTTCCACCCTCACCAGTGTTCACTCGCTGTTTTCATTCCTCTCTCCCATCTGATCCGCAGGCTTTTTATACCTACGAGGGTAGCTAACCACCCTGCCCCAACACCCCATTTGGGGCAAGTGACTGCACTCACACACTGCAGGGGAAGGTGAGAAAACCCCAGGTCACTACTAACCTAGCCTGGGGGAAAATTCCTTCCCAGCTCCACGTATGTGATCAGTTAGACCCTGAGCATATGAGCAAGAACCAGCCGGCCACGTACCTGAGAGAGAGAATGCTCAGTGCCACCGCAGAGCTCTGCCCCCACCCATCCAGTGTCCCATCTCCAGCCGTGGGCATCCCTGATGCTTCAGAGGAAGGAGATTAAAACACTCCTCCCAGAATACATTGAGGGTGGGTAGTGGGAATCCCCTCCTGACCCCTGCCAGTGGCCGGCTGAAACCCTGAAGCATGACCTTCAGGAATATAGAACATAAGCTGGAAGTGAGTGCCAGGGCTGCTGAGTCCTGCCCCCACCCCCACCATCAAAACAACCCCATCATACAACTGCATTCATCAGTTTGTCCAGATCTTTCTCAAAGCTAAGTTATTGCCCCCACAACTCCTGTTGGGAGGCCGCTCCAGAACCTTGCCCCTCTGGTGGTTAGAAACCTTCTAATTTCCAGCCTGAATTTGGTCATGGCTAGTTTATATCCATTTGTTCTTGTGCCAATGCTGTCCTTCAGCTTAAATAGCTGTTCACCCTGGTATTTACCCCCTAGTGTATTTATAGAAAGCACTTGTATCCCCTCTCAGCCTTCTGTTTGCTAGACTAAACAAGCCAAGTTCTTCCAGTGTCCTCTCAGAAGACAGGCTCTCCATCCCCTGATCAGTCTAGTAGCTCTCCTCTGCACCAGTTCCAGTTTAAGTTAATCTTTCTTGCACAAATCGGTGACCAGAATTGCACATGGCATTCCAAAACCAGTCTTATCAGTGCCTGGTACAATGGCATTAATACGTCTCTATCTCTACTGGAAATGCCTTGCCTGATACATCCTAGGATTGAGTTTGCCTTTTTCCTAGCTGATCACATCAGTGGCTCAGAGTCATCCTGTGATCGACACACACATCCAAGTCTCTCTCCACCTCTGTTGCTTTCAACTGAGGATCCCTCCAGCTTGCGGCAGAAATTCTTGTTACTAGACCCTAAGTGCCCGACCTTGCACTTTGTACTATTGACTGTCATCTCATTTCTGTCACTCCCGTCTGCAAGGCCATCCACGTCTTCCTGTGTCGTGTTCTGATCCTCCTCTGTACCGATGAGACCTCCCAACTGTGTCACCAGCAAATTTCATGAGCACACTCCCACTGTTTGTAGAAAGGTCATTAACAACAATATTGAATAAGATGGGTCCCAAGACCAGTCTTTGAGGAACTCCACTAGTTACCCCTCCAGTCTGATAATTCACCTTTCACACAACCCATTGCCTTCTCCCCTTTCACCAATTCTTTATCTTACCATAGCCGCTGACTTTCTAACGTACTGGGGGGGGGGTGCTGGACCCCTTGCTCTGTCCCAGGCCCTGCCCCCACTCCACCCCTTTCCCCAAGGCCCCACCTCTTCCCAACCCTGCCCCACCCCTGCCCTTCCCACTCTCACCCCAGCCCTTCCAACCCCATTCTGCCCCCTCCCCTGAGCGCGCCCCACTCTCTCTTCCCCCTTCCTCCTGCACCTCCTGCACATCATGGAACAGCTGAATGCAGCAGGTGGGAAGCACTGGGAGGAGGGGGAGGTGCTGATCAGTGGACCTCCTAGTGACCACTTTTCCCCTCCATGGGTGCTCCAGCCCCAGAGCACCCTCAGAGTCAGCGCCTGTGCACCTTACAATGCTTGTACTGACTGCCATCTTCTCTAATGTAACTAATACTTGCCCATGTGACACCGAATCAAATGCTTTCCTAAAGTCCAAGTACGTTAGAGCTACTGCACCTCCCTTATCTTAAAAAAAAAAAAGCAGCTATTTTCTCAAAGAAGGAAATCAGGTTAATCTGGCACGATCCGTCTTGGTAAACCCATGCTGCATTGCATCCCCTTTACCTCTATTATTTTTTCCCTCCTTTTGTTCTAAAACCTTGCATACTACTGAGGTCAGACTAGCAGGTCAGTAATTGTCAGGATCACTTTTCCCCCACCCCCTTTCTTAAATACATCATTAGCTATTCTCCACTCATATGGTACTACCCCCGAATAGATTGCTCTTTATGTAGCAAGGATTGTTAATAAATCAATCTCATGTGCCAATTCTTTCAATATTCTGGGGTGGAAGTTATCCAATCCCTGGATTTGAGCACATTAAGCACTTTAAGTTTTAAGTCCACCGCAGATGTGGTAATTTCCATTTCTAGGCGCTCATTCCCATCAGCTACACTGCCTTCATGCACATGTTCTGTATTATCATCGTAACTGAAAACCAAGGCAAACTATTCATTTAGGTTTGGGGCCATACCTAGATTATCTTTAATCTTCTTCCCATCCACTGCATAGCAGCCCAACCTCATCCTTCCTTACTCTTATTATATAACTTAAGAGGTTTTTTATTTCCTTGGCAAGAGCTAATTCAGCCTGACTTTTAGCAAATCTCACTTTATTCATACATTTTCTAACCGCCACAATGTAGGGTGTGTTTTTTTGCTGATCACCCCCTTTTCCAACTCTCCGTTGGCTCTCTGCTTACTCCTAATAACCTTTTTGAGGTGGTTACTCATCCCGCTCGGTCTGGAATCTTTCCCTACAAGTTTTTTCCCCCATTACTTGGGGTGCAAATTTCAGATAGATTGTACAGCTGATCTGAAGAAATTCCAAGCCTCCTCCACATTTAAGTCCTTGAGCTTTTCAGCCCAGCTGACTTTTGTTACTAATTCCCTTAATTTCCCCAAAGTCTTCCCTTTTGAAATAAAAACCATAGCTGATGACCTGGTTTTGATTATCCTTCAATTTAATTTAATCTGAATCGATTCATGTAAGCAAAATATTGTAAGCAAGACACGAGAAGTAATTCTTCTGCTTTACTCTACGCTGATTAGGCCTCAACTGGAGTATTGTGTCCCGTTCTGGGTGCTACATTTCAGGAAAGATGTGGACAAACTGGAGAAAGTCCAGAGAAGAGCAACAAAAATTATTAAAGATCTAGAAAACATGACCTATGAGGAAAGACTGAAAAAATTGGGTTTGTTTAGTGTGGAGAAGAGAAGATTGAGAGGGAACATAACAGTTTTCAAGTACCTAAAAGGTTGGTACAAGGAGGAGGGAGAAAAATTGTTCTTAACCTCTAAGCAATGGTCTTAAATCGCAGCAAGGGCTGTTTAGGTTGGACATTAGGAAAAATTTCTAACTGTCAGAGTGCTAAAGCACTGGACTAAATTGCCTAGGGAGGTTATGGAATCTCCATCATTGGGGATTTTTAAGAGCAGGTTGTACAAACACCTGTCTGGTCGAGATAATATTTAGTTCTGCCTTGAGTGCAGGGGACTGGACTAGATGATCGCTTGAGGTCTCTTCCAGTTCTATGATTCTATGATCACTCGGTCCAAGGTAATTTCCTAAGACCTTGACCTATATCCTTCTGTGATATCCTCAGTTAGGGAATCCCATTGCAGCAAAGCCATCCACTGTGACCTGCACATTTCCCAGAGTCACTATCCTTGATAGCAGCAGCTCAATGATTGTGCTGGCTACTTGGATCACAGCAGCCCCCACAGTAGATTTGCCCACTCCAAATTGATTCCCAACTGACCAGTAGCTGTCTGGCATTGCAAGCTTCCAGAGGGCTATCGCCACTCACTTGTGAGCTGTGAGGGCTGCTCTCATCTTGGTATTCCAGTGCTTCAGGGCAGGGGAAAGCAAGTCACAAAGTTCCAAGAAAGTGCCCTTACGCATGCGAAAGTTTCACAGCCACTGGGAATCATCCCAGACCTGCAACACTGTGCGGTCCCACCAGTCTGTGCTTGTTTCCTGGGCCCAGAATCGGTGTTCCACAGCATGAGCCTGCCCCATTGCCACCAGGATGGCCAAATTGCTGGGGCCCGTGCTTTGAGAGAAATCTGTGTCCATGTCCTCATCACTCTCGTCACCGCACTGCTGTCGCCTCCTCGCCTGCTTTTGCAGGTTCTGGTTCTGAACATACTGCAGGGTAACGCGCGAGGTGTTTACAATGCTCATAACTGCCGCGGTGATCTGAGCGGGCTCCATGCTTGCCGTGGTATGGCGTCTGCAGGAGAGCAGAGTGGCAGCGGAAGTGGTGGCTGACGACGGATGCCACGAGAATAGATATTTATAGAGAATGACAAGAGGACCTGTGAGGTGGATTCATGAGAGCAGAAGAGCAGAGCTGCAGCGGAAGCAGAAGCCCATGACAGCCAACATGGAGAAATTTGCTATCGAGACAAGAGCAGGAGAGCAGAGTTGCAGCAGAAGCGGTGGATGATGGTCATATAGCGGACCTGCAAGACCACCAGGAGAGCAGAGTGGCAGTGGAAGTGGTCGTTCGATGACGACGGTTTGCAGTCCTAGTGCACCGTCTGCTGAAAGCAGTATGGCACCCGCCCGGAAAAAAGGCGCGAAATGATTGTCTGCTGTTGCTTTCACGGAGGGAGGGGCAACTGACGACATGTACCCAAAACCACCCGCGACAATGTTTTTACCCCATCAGGCATTGGGAGCTTAACCCTGAATTCCAGTGGGCAGCGGAGACTGCGGGAACTGTGGGATAGCCACCCACAGTGCAACACTCTGAAAGTTGACGCTAGCCTTGGTACTGTGGACGCACTCCGCCGACTTAATGTGCTTAGTGGGGACACACACAATTGGCTGTATAAAATCGCTTCCTAAAAAATTGACTTCTATAAATTTGACCTAATTTCTTAGTGTAGACCTACCCTTAGTAATACCAAGTCTAAAATTGCATTACCTCTTGTTGGTTCAGTGACGATTTGATGAAGAAAACTGTCATTTATCACCACCAGAAATAACTGAGCCCTACCAATACTGGTAGCATTTATTCTCCAATCTATAGCCAGGAAGTTAACGTCTCCCATTATGACACAGGTCCCAAAAGTGTGTCTCTCCCTCTAACAATATTAAAGAGATTACTGCCCATAACAGAGCCCCTAAAGCCATCCTAACAGAACCTTTTACAACCCTTCCCCAAAGCGATTTTGACCCACGTATGCTTCAATACCTGTATTCCAGCCATGAGTGCTGTTCTGTACTCCCTATAATGGCTACCCACACCAGTAGCTCCAGTTCCTCCATTTCATCGCCCAGACTCCTTGCATTAGAGTACAAGCATCTCAGTTGTTTTCCTTGGACCTTACCCAGTTTTCTAGCTTGTGGTGTTCCATTATCCCTTACTATAGCTTTCTTGAGGTGCTTTCCTGCTCCTGCTTATTGAAGCCAAGCAATACAGCTGCCTTGGAGTGCAAACAAATGAGTTTCCCACGGGTCTCTTTCCACAGGGGGTTCCTTCCTGCAAGACAAGCTGTCATTATTATTACTGAACTAGTGAGGCTGCCCTGCTGTCCCAAGGACATTGTGAGGCAGTTCACAAGTTCCTCAGAGCTAGGTTCATTACAGCACTAGCCGCTCATGACAGCGCCCTTGTGGTTAGTCACTGTATTGCCTTTGCAGCTTCTGGCTAACGCAAAGGTCTGGGAGTAGAGGCTGTGGGTTCTGCTCCTGGCCCTGCTACAGACTCACTGTATGACTAAGGGCAGTACAGCCACTTCTTAAAGATTTGGGGTATCATCCTTTTTAGGTATTCAACTCAGTCCCTTGGGGTTGAGGTGCTAAGCCCCCAAATCCCACTAACTCCAGTAGGAGTCTCAGTCCCTCTGCAAATCAGACCCAGCAAGACTCAGTTTGGGAATCCAAATACCGCGGTACCCAATCACAGTGGCCATTTTTGAGACCACTTCACTTCGTCCTGCTTAGCTCCCATTTGCACACAGGGGCTGAGTCTTCCCTAGGGGCTGTGAGGCTCCGTTCATTCACCTTGATACCACATGAGGACAGCCAGGAGCAAAAGGGCTGGAGAAGTGCAAAGTGCCAGTACTGAGCAGAGTCACCATGGAAACGAGCTGGAACATCACAATCCCTGCCAAAGGGAACAGAACGAAGCAGACTTAAACCAGACTCCGGGAGAGGGACTGTACAGCACTACTAGTGTGGGGAAACAGCCAGCTCTGCCTGGGGACACAGGGGCAGGCCTGCAGCTCCCCTCCACTGCACGGGACCCCCAGTGACACTCATACAGTCCCCACCCTTGATACACATGCAACACCGCTCCCCCCCATGTCATCAGTGACATGCACACAGCCCTCGAAGGACACACATGGAGCCCCCCATACCTCCAGTGACATGTATGCAGTGACGCTCCCCCCATGTTGTCAGTGACATGCATGCAGCCCCTCAGGCCATTAGTGACATGCACACAGCACCGCTCTCCCCCCCACACCCTCAGTGAGATGCATGCAGCGCTGCTCCCCCCCCTTCCGACACACACATCCCGCTTCCTCCCATCTCTCAGTGACACTGACATGGTTGGGTTTACTTTGAGAGGGGGCAAGGGTACGGCCTAGAGGATTCCCATCCCTTTGTTTATTTCCCCTCCATCTCAGCAACCTTCCTTTGGCACAGAGAACCAAACCCTGCCCTCCTCTCTGCTGTCAGCCTCCGTCGTCTCTCCCCTTGGCAGTGCCCACTGGGTGCTGCAGGCAGAGAGATTCCTGGCTACAGTTTAGACAAACGAAAACAGTTTTGACTAGGCAAAGGTCAACAATCTTGCCTGAGCCAGGCAAAGCGTGGAGGGAACCACAGTGCGAATCTCCAGCCTCACTCCTGCCAGCCCCTGAACCTCCAGACCCCTTAATGCTCTCACAGCACCTCAGTCCTGACCTGCCAGTTCACTTGCTGACTCATTTTAGCAGAGGCTTAAGACAACCCACCACCCTAGGCAAAACTGCAGCATGCACCTCTCCCTGGCGCCCCTACAAACACCCCCACACACACCCTGGAGTGCACCAGACCGCAATGCCACCCACTCCAACTCCCTTGTGGCAGATACGCTGAGTGGAAAGAAAGCCAGTTTGAATCCTGATACATAAAATACAGTGCTCCTAACAGGAGACTGAAGTGGTCAAATGGATATTTTCATTCACTGGGTCTGCTGGAACAGATGTTGCTGAATCACTCATTTTAGTGGCCTCGGTTCATCCCATTTAAGAACCCAATATTACATAGATGATTGTCAATGTTTTCTGGCACTGCTTAGCTTACCTTTAATCAACTTATGAACCATTACAAAATATGTACTCCACACACAGCAAAATGTGCACTGACACTAACAGATACATAGTTGGAATCTGTCTAGCTTGCTTGTGGGTTAACATTGATAAAACAGGTCTTAGATTCTAAGTGTTCAGACTCTATCGAATGCTTTGGAGTCGGTGCATGAACTGATCTCATTTATAACATCTGCATTCCAAATTGTACTGTAAGATGTGAATGGGTGTATTGTGAGCCTCTGTGACTGTACGAATCACCATGCAGGAGAGGGATATTAATTAGTGTGAAGAGCTGCTCCTCTACAGACATTGTTTTGTCCCCCCACCCCTGAAAGAGGGGACCTGCCAATACCAGATGGGCAAGGGTTGGGTCTTTCAACTGGAAACTCGCTACATCAGGACTGAGAAACTGACCTTTTCTGTTCTCCTCCCAGTGAGGATGAGTCATGAAAGTGGATCCTCCCATCAGCGGAGTTTGCAACTCAGAGCACAGGAGTGGGATAAAAACCTCAAACTAAAGGAACAAAGGATCTCTATGCTGCTCAGGGGAGGGCAAGACAGGACAAGGTGTTCTAGGCATAAGCAAAAGATCCCCAGCTAGCTAGCCTAGGTTAGCCCTAAAGGTCAAATAAAGCTTGCTGAGTATAGAAGCCTATGTTACCGCTTGAAACCTAATACTGTAACTTATTTGTCTGTCTATTTGCTTTAACCTTGTAAATATCTCTAATTTCCTTTTCCTATTTAATACATTTTCATATAGTTTATTATAGGACTGGCTACAAGTTATGTCCTTGGTGTGAGACTTAAGGTGCAACTGACCTGGGGTAAGTGACTGGTTCTTTGGGATTCGGAGCAACCTGAATATTGTTTTGATTCTTGGTGGAAGGGGCCATCTACAACAGAGATACGCTCACCTGGGTGGCAAGACAGATCAGAGTACCCAAGGGAACTGTCTGTGACTCTGTTTAAGGCTGTTAACGTGCCTGAGAAGTTTGCATTTGGTGCAGTTTGTTGGTGAAATCTAAGTTTAGAATGCACAACCTGTTTGGGGTTTGTGCCCTGGTTTTCAGTAGTCTGCCCTGAGGCTGGAACTCACACTCTTGCATCACTATTGGAAGCATCACAAGACCTGCCTAAATCGTTCTGGAAACTTTGTTTACTGGTTTTCTCCCACCAAGCCTGGAAGGGTTGCAAGCACTTTGGAGGACAGGATTAGAAGTCAACACTATCATTAGTCTGAAATCAACAACATGAAATTCAATAAAGACAAGTGCAAAGTACTTCACTTAGGAAGGAAAAATCAAATGCACAACTACAAAATGGGGAATCACTGGCTAGGCCGGGGGTGGGCAAACTTTTTGGCCCGAGGGCCACATCGGGGTTGCAAAACTGTATGGAGAGCCAGGTAGGGAAGGCTGTGCCCCCCCAAATAGCCTGGCCCCCACCCCCATCTGACCCCTCCCACTGCCCATCCCCTGACTGCCTCCCTCAGAACCCCTGACCCATCCAACCCCGCCCCCCGCTCCTTGTCCCCTGACCGCCCCCTCCTGACACCCCTGACCCTAACTGCTCCCCCGGGACCTCACCCCCATCCAACCCCCCCGTTCCCTGTCCCCTGACTGCCCTGACCCTTATCCACACCCCCACTCCCCGGGATGCCACCTCCTATCCAACCCCCCATCCCCTGACTGCCCCGACCCCTATCCACACCCCTGCCCCCTGACAGGGCCCCCAGGACTCCCACGCTCATCCCCTGACTGCCCCCCCACCAGAACCTCCGCCCCATCCAACCACCCTCTGCTCCCTGTTCCCTGACTGCCCCCTGGGACTCTCTGCCCCTTATCCTTACTGTGCCACTCGGAGCAGCATGTCTGGCAGCCACGCCGTTTGGCCGGAGCCAGACACGCTACCGCGCTGCCCTGCAGGAGCGCGCAGCCCCGCCGCCCAGAGCGCTGCCCGCACGGCAGCATAGCTGCGGGGGAGGGGGGACAGCTCGGGAGGGGCTGGAGGCTAGCCTCCCCGGCCGGGAGCTCAAGGGCCGGGCAGTACAGTCCCACGGGCCACATCCGGCCATAGTTTGCCCACATCTGGGCTAGTCAGTAGTACTGCTGAAAAGGATCTGGGAGTTATAATGGATCATAAATTGGATATGAGCCAACAATGTGATGCCATTGTAAAAAAGACTAAAATCATTCTGGGGCATATTAACAGGAGTGTTGTAAGTAAGACACAGGAGGTAATTGTTCGGCTGTACTTGGCACTGGTGAGGCCTCCGCTGGAGTAAGGCATCCAATTCTGGGTGCCAAGATGTGGATTAATTGGAGAGAGTCCAGAGGAGAGCAACAAAAAGAATAAAAGGTTTAGAAAACCTGACCCAAGGCCATCCTTAGGCATACGTATCTGCGTAGGGCACCCAAAAATTTGGGGCACTCTTGGGTCTTAGTGTCCACCCTCCTGCCTCTTCCTATCCCTGTTCTGAACCTTCCTGCAGGCTCCCAAAACTAGCTGCTGCAGCCTGGTGAGTCTTCCTCTGGAGGGGATCTAGTAATTTAAAAGTGAAAAAGGCTTCCAGCCTGCCAGACCTATTAACACAACTTTGAAACCGATAAAGAGCCATTCAAGTGGCAATGAAGCCATTTAACAGGCATTTGCCAACCCCCAGATATATACTATCAGTTTCTGAATTTACTGACAAAAGCAGTTGTGCATTGCTGTAATATTTACTCAGAACATGTTAGTCTACAGGACCTTAGTTTAAAATTTGCTTTAAAAATCTCATGAGTGTGTTGCTGAAGATTATAAAATCACATCTCTAAAAAAATCCTTGCATAGATTTTTAGGTGCACAATGACAGGTTTCAGAGTAACAGCCGTGTTAGTCTGTATTCACAAAAAGGAGTACTTGTGGCACCTTAGAGACTAACCAGTTTATCTGAGCATAAGCTCACGAAAGCTTATGCTCAAATAAATTGGTTAGTCTCTAAGGTGCCACAAGTACTCCTTTTCTACGTGCACAATCTGAGTATTCATCTTTAGCCTTAAATGCTTGGATCTTCCGACATAGTTTTTTAAATAAATCCTTCAAAAGACCACCCTTATCTAAAATACACATTTTAATTACTATAGTACAAAATACTTACTTCCAAAGTCTTCCTGTCCCTTCTGTCCATCCCTTTCTCCCTTCACCCCCTTGATGAAGACAGCCCTTAAAGGGACAACACCCCTTTCCTTTCAGATAGCTGGACAAACGAGTTTCCCTTTCTTTACTTCTGACTATTTGATGAACTAGTTTTAAGAGAACCCTCCAGCAAAATCATTACCTTAGTAAGATATAAAATCTTTTGTTATGCCTAAAATCTTTGGAAACATTTTAAACATTTTAAAGTTGGTGAAATTTCATAAACATTGCTATGGAGATCACACAAAGTAAATTAGTGTTCCCTTTTTCTAAAAGCAATAATCATTGTTATGAACATTAAACCTCTGACTGATTTTAAAATAATGTCTTTATTTCAGTGAGTTAAATATGTAGTAATCTAGAATGAATACTTTATGAAGGCTTAATAGTACATTTAAAATATAAAATCAGCTTAGAAATACTGATTAAGAAAATGTAAAACAGAGAAGAGCTGCATCATGTATTCCATAATATTTAAAGTTGTATTCAGCAGGACAGCTGACTTGCCCTTAGTACAAAGTTTTTGCAACTAAATCTCTGACAAACTTCAGGGTATATCAGAAAACCCATGATTGACATTTTTTATTCCCAAATGTAGTGCTTTTAATTAGGTACCCTCTGCATGTCCAATCTTCACCAACTGGCATGCAGTGGAAAACATGCTCCATTTTCTTAAGGCCTTGTCTACACTGCCACTTTGCAGTGCTGCAACTTTCTCGCTCAGGGGTGTAAAAAAACACCCCCCGGAGCACTGCAAGTTTCAGTGCTATAAAGTGGCAGTGTAGACAGTGCACCAGCGCTGGTAGCCGTACTCCCAGCATTGGTAGTGGGGTTGGGTTTTTTTGGTTTTTGTTTTTAAATAGTGCTGGGAGAGCTGTCTCCCAGCGCGGGTGCCGCGACCACACAGCCACGTTAAAGCACTGCCGCGGCAGTGTTTTAACGTTGTTAGTGAAGACATACCCTTAGAAAGAAATTGCAAAAGAATGTTTTCTTCAAATGTCATTTGCTTAATTTGGCTTCAGGGATTTGGCTGGAAGGGGGCAAGCAGGGAGGGGGAGGGAAGAGAGGAGGGAGATAGTGGGGAGAGGGCGGGGCCTGAGCAGAGTTGGGGTGGAGCAGGAGTGGAGTATGGGTGGGGTCACAGGCAGAAAAGGTGGGCTGGGGAGCTAGCCTCCCCAAGCGGCAGCTTCACCCACCACCCATGACAGCAGGTAAGGGCGGGTCGGCTCCTGCACAGCCAGCGCGCACTGCAGTCTCCTTAGGCAGGGGCCGTATTCACAGAGCCGAATGCGCTGGCGCTGGGCATTCTGCTTGAGGGAGAGAGTACGGGGGTTTCTGCGGGGAACTGTGTCTCTCCGCTGCCTTGAGGTGGGCTGGGAGTCTCGGTATCCTTTGCTGCCTACCCTCTCCCCTCCATGGGCTGCAAGCCCGGGCTACCATCAGGCATAGGGGCACCAGTTTAATAATACTGCATAGGGCCCCATAAATCCTAGGGACAACCTGACCTGACCTATGAGGAAAGGCTGAAAAAGCTGGGACCGTTTAGTCTTGAGAAAAGACGACTCGGGGGAACCGAATAACAGTCTTCAAATATATTAAGGACTGTTACAAAGAGGATGGTGATCAGTTGTTCTGTGTGTCCACTGACGGTAAGATAAGACACAATGGGCTTAATCTGCAGCAAGGGAGATTTAGGTTAAATATTAGGGAAAACTTTCTAACTCTAAGGGTAGATGAGCTGTGGAACAAGCCTGTAAGGGAGGTTGTGGAATTCCTGTTACTGGAAGTTTTTTAGAACAGGTTGGACGGTTTAGGTTTACTTGGTCCTGCCTCACTGCAGGGAGCTGGACTTGATGACCCCAGAAGGTCCCTTCCAACCCTATCTTGCTGAGATCCTATGACTGAGCAAGAAAAACTAAATAAAATCATAGCAGCTTCAACATGCAGATGCCAGTTGTTTCATTTCACTTCCAAAAGGAGGAATACAGTCTACATGAGAAATTTCTGTTGCTATTCTTATATATGGAAAGTTCAAACATCTCTTTAATAATTTACTGTCTTTATTTTTATCTTCCTGACAGTTTTACAGCTTCCATTTTCTTAAAAGGGTTTGTCTACTTTGTCTCCATAGCAATAAACGTCCATCTTATTCTTATTTAATTATTTACTGTCTAGAGCACTGACTGTGTGGGACTGCTTTGCAGACAAATAGGAGGTCCCTGATCTGAAAAGCTTATCCACTGACCCGACATCCACTACTGATTTCAGTGGGAGTTTGGGATGTACCAGAGAAGCATGTTCAGGCCACTGATCCAGAGTGTTGAAGACAAAACCACAACCACCCTGAGCCGATGGTGGTGGCCAACAACAGAAATTATAGTTTCTCCGTAACTATATGTAAATTCTGACATTGCCTGTGTAGTGTGATGGGGCTCCACTCACCACGCTGGCGACTCCTGTTGGTCATCTTGGGGCTTAGCTCCGCAGGCCGGTATACCCACTCCCAGTGGTGCCTCGCCCCCCATCACTTCTGCTCCAGGACCACATTACTCCAAAGAACGTGGCATTCTCTACACAACACAGCCCTCCGGCCTTGCCACAATCTGCACTCCCTGTTTCCAGAGGCCAGTGCTGCAGTCCAGTTGTCCCGCCACTTCCTAAGTGGCAACTGTAACCAATTGTTCAGCCACTTCCCCAGTGCCCCAGCACCCTCTTTGCCCTTGCCTCAGCCTGCAAATCCCAGCAGCCAGCCAGGAGCTCTTCTCTATCTCCCCCAGTCCCTGCTAACAGCAGTGCTCTGACCAGGATGCTAGCTTCCTTCTGCCTACCAGCCACCCAGTCCTCCCTCCTTGAGCTCCAGGGTATAACTGACCCTGTTCTGCCCTGTGGCTCCTCTTATATGGGCCTGCTGGACCCTGATTGGCTGTTCCTTGCAGCCCCTCTCCTATTGGCTGCTTCCTGCGCAGCCTCCCCTAGGGCCCTATTAGCCCCTTGCATGCCAGTGTGGGGCGAACACCTCATCACAGTCAGTTCCTTCAGGCTGATGCAAATATTAATAGAGACAGAGGAATCATAATAAGCAATGCATGAATTAAAAGATAATAACAATCCATACTAGCTTTGCTGTACGCTCGCTATCCACATAGTATTGCAGCAGCTATCTGCACACTGCATTAAAATAGCACCTTTTATCCATGATTTTCAGCGCAATTGACAAGGGCAGGGAGGTCTTACTAGCTCCGTTTTACAGCTAGAGAAACGGAGGCAAAGATGGGCTGAGGCTGACATATTCAAAAGTGTCCACACAGCAGGGGTGCCTTGTTTTTTGGAAACAGCTCAGGCCTGCTTTTGAAAGAGGCTGAACACGGGCAGCTCCTGTGGATGTCAGTTAGCGTCATGAGTGTTCAGCCCTTCTGAGAGTCAGACAAGAGGTGATCCAAGCCGAATTGAGGGCCCCCCTCTGAAATTAGTGCCCATTTGGGACATATTTGCCAAAACAGCTTGCTCAAGGTCACACAGTGAGTCAAGTGGGAGAACAGAACTTGATTGACCCAACTACTGAATCAGTCACTAGGCCATAATGCACCTCACTTACTCAAATACCTTCAAGAGTGCCTCAGTTTTTACTTTTACTATACGATATCTTCCCAGAACCACTCCCCCCACCCCCACCCGCCTGACCCTCCCAGAGCCCCTGCCTCCCCAACCTCCAGCAGCCTGACCCTCCCGGAGTCCCTGCCTCCCCCCGCCTCCACCAGCCTGACCCTCCCGGAGTCCCTGCCTCCCCCCGCCTCCACCAGCCTGACCCTCCCGGAGTCCCTGCCTCCCCCCGCCTCTCCCTGCCTCCACCAGCCTGACCCTCCCAGAGTCCCTGCCTCCCCCCGCCTCCACCAGCCTGACCCTCCCGGAGTCCCTGCCTCCCCCCGCCTCTCCCTGCCTCCACCAGCCTGATCCCCCGGAGCCCCTGCCTCCACCGGCCTGACCCTCCCAGAGCCCCTGCGTCCACCAGCCTGACCCCCAGGAACCCCTTCCTCCACCGGCCTGATTCTCCCGGAGTCCCTGACTCCCCCCGCCTCCACCGGCCTGACCCTCCCGGAGTCCCTGCCTTCCCCCGCCTCTCCCTGCCTCCATCAACCTGACTCCCCGGAGCCCCTGCCTCCACCGGCCTGACCCTCCCAGAGCCCCTGCCTCCACCAGCCTGACCCCCAGGAACCCCTGCCTCCCCCCGCCTCCATCGGCCTGACTCTCCCGGAGTCCCTGACTCCCCCCACCTCCACCGGCCTGACCCTCCCGGATTCCCTGCCTCCACCAGCCTGACCCTCCCGGAGTTCCTACCTCCCCTGGCCTCCACCAGCCTGATCCTCCCGGAGTCCCTGTCTCCCTCCCTCCTTGCTTTCTCTTCCCTGCTGGCAAGCCCAAGACCTTGGGTGATGGGTCTGTCCTGCTGCCCAGACCCAGCGGGTCCCTGGCACCAAGAGGGCTCCAGGAAGAGGTGCTGCCCAGCATGCTGCAGGTGGCACAAGGCAGACTGGGACCCACAGCCTGGCCGGCACCAGGGTCCCACTCTGCATCATGCATCATTCCAGTCAGGCCACAGCAGCACTCTCCTTCCCATCCATAAACAGAATCTTCCTACTTCACCAAAATCAACAGGGTTCTCCCCACTGGTGCCTAGAACAATCCCTGAATTTTGGGGAGTGACTGGACGCTGTCTTCTAAAGTTATCACATTACAAGCAGAGATGTGCCAGCTAAGCTGAATGTTAGGTCTTACTTCACTTAACCAATTACCCCTGTTTTACACCTAGAGAAATCAAGGCACACCAAGAAGTAACTTACCCATGAGTCACTCATGGAGCTGAAGCTAGGACCCCGGAATCCACTTTTGGCTCTAGCCACTAGCCCTAACTCCTTGCCTACCACAGTGAGGTGTTAGTGTAGCCCACCGGCTCTGTGTCTGTCACAGCCTGCCTCGAGTAATCAATCCCCTAGAGGATAATAGCCTAGAGCTGCTGATCAGCTTACTCCTTTAGCTCACACGATGGAGTCTGTGGTGCGGCTCTGAGGGGGCTGGGATCAAACTCTATTGACAACCCGGGGGAGTCATTACAGCAGTTCTGTGCACTAACCACACAAGCCCAAGCTTGTCACTGCCAGAAAAGCTTATGTTAGAAGAGTGAAATCCTCTCTCTGTTCTGAAACAAGCAACCTTTCCACAAGCAAAAGGGCTTCAGGCTGAGTAGAGGCTACTCACACAGCAGATGGTGCAGGAGGAGCTGAAGTCACCTTGGGGCTTTTGGATCTGAGGCATCCACTCTTTCTTAGTTCCTTTTTTAAATGATGTACCTGAATATAACAAACGGAGCAAGGAGGAATGTGGGAACGAACCAATCCATGTCTGGTTCTGATGCAGAGTCATGGTACGCTTCACAAACTAGAGCAGCAGCGTTGTCCAGTGGACCGAGCACAAGACGACCAGGTTTCTAGTCCCAGCTCTGCTGCGGGACCTGAAGCAAGACCTGTGTCTGTTTCTCCTGTAGCTCTCTGGAGCAGAGGTTGTCTCTCCCTGTCTCTGTGCAGGGGAGCTACCAGCTGTTACAGTCACGTCAATAATCATCAGTTCCAAACAGGGTGGTGACGGCACCCACAATTTCACCAGCTGAAACCTTCTTCAGCTGCTCAGACTGGCCCCTGAACCTTGACTTGCAATGCCAGGAACCTCCCACAGTGTTCAGAGATGTACACTGGACCCTTGCTGGTTTCCAGGTGGAATTAAAGGTGCTGGTTTTGATCTATAATGCTCTACATGATCTGGGATCCACCTATTTGTGAGTCTATTGGTGCTTCTTGGAACATCTGATCTGCGCTCAGTTACAAGGAAAATGTCCCCCCTGTCATAAAATACGCCTGCGGAGCCTTGCCCAGACAGGCAGAGCTGGACATATCCAGGCCCTGAAGAACAAGGCGTTTTGAGAACAGTGGAGTCACTGGAGGATCCTGTCTGCCTCCAGAACAGGGATGTAAGCTTCCCCTGAGAGCAAGGACCTGTGATCTCCGCATTTCCTCACCCTCCCTCCCTGGGCTGCTGCAGGCATGGAGTTAGCACACACTGTGCAAGGGGCTGCAGGCACCATAGCCGGGTGCCCATTGGACTTGGTCATTGTGAATGGTGTCATTTGCAGGGCCAAAGAAAAGTAACATGGGGAAGTTTATGCGCAGGGAGTGGGGAGAAAAAGGGAGCTGAGGAAACTGCTCCCCTGGGAGCCATTTCTCCAGCCGTGTTCAGCAGCAGAGGTGGCTGCCTTGCCCAGCGGCTGGCCTTTCCTGGGCTGATCTGCTCGCTCCTGAGTCAGAGCTAGAACCCCCTCTCCACCAGCATTCCCTGGTATCTGATTCCAAAGGTCTGTGGCCTGTGGTGTGAAGTAGACCAGCCTGAGCTCCCCAGCTCTCCTCTTTAACCCTCCTGCGTTCAGCAGCGCAGCAAATCCCGCTCTCTGTGAGCAGGAACAGGTGTCATTGAAGTCAAAGGGAGTCACACCTGTGTAGTTGGTAGCAGACTTCTGCACATGGACTTTTTACTCCTGTAAGTGGATGCCCTGACGGCGCAGGAAGGGAAGGACATCCTTGGGGTTAGGGCCCTGGACTGAGACTCAGGAGATCTGTGTGCAGTGCCTGGTTCTGCCAGAGACTCCCAAGTCCCCATGACAATACCCACCGGGTGCTGCAGGCAGAGGAGCCGGAGCAGTAGCGTGGTGATATCAGAGGTAACCCAGCTAATCATTACTCACTGCCTGCAAGACCCCTAACCTTAAACCCTAACCCCGCTGCCTGCCGTGGTCATCTCTCCCCTTGACAGTGTCCACTTGGTCTCCGCCTGCTGCACCAAATAGGCCCTGTTCAGATGAACTAGAACAGTTTTGATTGGGCAAAGGTAAATGATCTTGCCTCAGCCAGGCATAGCATGAAAGGAGCCACAGTGCAAATCTCCAGCTTCTGTCCTACTGAATCACTATAGCGCCTCATCTGAAACAGTCCCTGCTCTTCCAGCCCTGAACCTCGAGACTCCCAACTCACTTCTCCTGACCGGCAGTTTCATCAGCTGACTCATTTCAACCAGTGGGACTGATATATGCAAATGCACTGGAGGAAGGGAGTGATAACTCACTGAATTACCTCTGATGTCACAATGCTCCTCTGCCTGCAGCACCAAGAGGGCACTGTATTTTCTGGTGTTTCGGTTGTCACCCCGATCAATAAGGTTCTTCCCCTGGATGCCTAGAACATTCCCTGAAATTCTGGGATTGATCAGACATGGTCTTCAAAAGTTACCGTGCTGCAGACAGAGGACCAGAGAAATGCCATCAAGGTGCATGTCAGATCTCATTATTGGCTGAGCAAAGTGAGGTGGGCCTGAAGGGAACCCGAGGATAGAACCAGATACCACTTGTGCCATGAATCTCCACTGGACAAGTTACCGGTGACAAAGTGGGGGAAAAGAGTGAACAAATAAGGTGCCAGGGTGTTTGGTGACAGGTCCTGAGCTAGTGATGCAGTCCTTCCTCTCCAGAGCATCGGGGTAGGCAGGCTGTGGGGGATTATGGGACAGCACCCAGGAGTCCCAGTTGAAAATGTGCACCTTTGGTGTTGGGCTGGCTGGCTGGCCCATCTCTTTTTCCATGACAGTGACTAGTTTATCTAAACCCTTCCGTGAACACAAACTTTTCCCCTCTGTGGCAATCTGACAGGCTGTGGGTCAGAGCCAAAGTCCACTGAAGCCAATGGGGGCCTCCCAGGCAGCAGAAGGAAGGGCTTCAGTGAGGAGAGGCATTGCATTGAAGAGAAAGACCCAGTCAAGGCATTTCCATCACTCTAACAGAGCGATCCCACCTTCCTCCCTGTTTCTAACCACTGCCGAGGAGCTGGGTGCTGAGGAAAACAAACCATTGTGCTTGGTTTCTAGATGCACGGACTGCAGTGACGCTGATGCACTAGGGAGGGGTTGTTATACGGCATCACCGTAAAGCGTTCAGGCCAGATCCCCATTAGCATTTCCAGCACCTCTGAAGCTGGGATGGAGCCACTGCTGCTCATTCATGCCCCAGTGCACCTGCCGTTCTCATAATGGCAGCAGCTGCTCTAAGAGAACTACAGCCCTCTAGTGGAGTCCCTACACCAGCCCTGGGACAGCTGCTCCCACCTAACACAACCCTCCACTCCCTACAGGCAAGAGGAGACCCACCCACCCCAAACAGAGCCCCTTCTCCAACCAAGTGCCCAGCCCACCTCCAGACAGGACACCCTTCCACCCAGACAAGCACTCCACAGCCAGAGACCGAAGGATGGTTCACATTGGGAAGAGGAGCTTCCGTGAGATACCGGGAACGGAGACCCACAGTGGATTGAGAGGGGTGAGGGTGAAGGATTGATGGGTCGGGGAAGAATAGGGAACCGATCGGGGGAGGCAGAGTATATCACTATCAGTGTCATTAATACAATTATGGCTGCACAGTGAGTAACTGCAACTTCCCCAGTGCAGCACCTGATGGGGTACACCCACCCCCTCAGACCAAATGCCCTGCTGGGGGCTTTGCTTAATGTTTCCTCTGCACAGCATGCCAGAGCTATGTAGAAACATGAGCAGTCCAATGAGGTACTGATAGCTTGTGCTTGTTGGGGTGTAGCCAGAGCCACAGTGCTGGGTCCCCCTCACCTGACTTCCATGCTGCTGAAAGGTGCCAGAGTGAGAGATCTTGCATGCCAACGCCTGCAGACTATACCAAGACTGGCACATTGGCTGATTACCACCAAGACTACGCCCCCGTGGCACACCTCAGTGCTGGGTGGGAAGGGCAAGCTTCAGCCAGGAGGGGGGCCTCCAGTGGTTTCTTTGGCCTTTCTGCTGAGACTGCCAGGGAAGGGGCCACTTAAGGTCTGGATTTGAACACTAGCTGGTCTGGATTTGAACCAGTTACATGGGCACAAAAAGCTCTGTAGCACAACAGCCCTTGAGCTGTCCAGCTCTAGGTCACAGCTGTTTCACACCATAAAAACCTTCTTGGTGTATCTTGCAATGAGATGTGATGAAGAAAAATGCAGTGGGAAGGAGGCACTTCCCAAGCCGCCGGCAATGCCTCCTCTGCCCTGCTAAAGAGTGACACTGAGATTTTTGCTTAGGAAGCCTGGCCCCACTGAAGCTAGTGGGAGTTTTTCTGTTGATGTCAATGGGGCCAGGCTTTCACCCACAGCCTCCAGTTCACTGCAAAGTGGAGTTTGTTGTTCTCTGCTCAGTGAAGAGTTATTTTCTTCCTCCCTTAGACACTGTCATGCTCCTGTATCAGATATGGACTGTCTACAGAGCATACTTTTGAGCAAGATACACACCAGATGTGTTCATCATAAGATCCTTTAAAGCTCTGCCAGGTACGGCTCAAGTTAACTTTTATTTTAAACTATGTTATACACCTAGTGGTTACATAGTATAATACAGTTTAGCATCCATTACATCTCCCCATTTAAGTTCTACATTCCTACCATCTATAAAATATACACTATCACACAACCTTTGAAGTTCAGTACATATCAGTGTTCATTGCCTCTGAATCATACTGATTTTCTAATTACACGACCCAAAACACATTAACAACTTGGTCATCTGACTGTCCATTAGTCACAACATCTGGCTGTGGTCAGTCTAGAATTCTTGATTATTGTTATTCTCTTCACTGTTCTGCATCCACCATCTGTAGAGTTTGCTCTGTTGGTTGTTCTTCCTGAGGAATGTCAACGGTTGAACTCCCCACTGTCGGTCTCAATCACATATGATCTGGGCACTGAATTCTTTTTCTTTGTGACAGCTGGAGTTGTCCATCCTTTTTCTCCCTCCGAGTTGACATGAACATGGTCACCAGGTTCTGGACCTGGCAGTTCTCTAACTGAGTGACATCTGTTGTAAAAAAAGTATTCATAAGCTCTTTCAGCCTTTTTATCCAATTTGGCTACTCTTTGTTTCTGGCCACTTTGAAGATAGAACTATGGTTCCAACTCTGGAAGACAACTCAGATTCTTTTCCAACCAGGAGTTGTGCTGAACTATATGCAATAGCTGCTATTGGTATGCTGTAACTCAGAAGAGCAAGGAATGAATCCTCTTGCTGTAGGATTTTCTTGGTTGTCTGTATAGGTCTCTTAGCCTCTCCATTTGCTTGTGAGTAATGTGGGCTGCTAGTAATGTGATCAAAATCAGATTTTATTCAGAATGACTTAAATTCTGCTGCAGTAAATTGTGATCTGTAGTCCATCACTAGTTATTCTGAAATACCAAAGTGAGCAAAAGTGCATTTCAGTTTCTTGATAACACCGTGACATGTTGTCTTTCAAATACATGATTGCTATACACCTGGAAAAATAATCCACTACAAACAGGTAATGATGTCCTCAGAATTTGAATAAATCTGCAGCTAGTCTCTTCCATCGTCTGGTAGAGATGTTTGCACACTGTATGGTTCAACACTGTCTCTTTAAGTTGCTTTGTAGTGGAGCTCCTTTCAAAAGTCCAGAAACATCAAATCCTCTGTTAAATTCGTCCACCTTTCTCACTAGGCCCATCGTAGCTGCCACACTGCAAATGAGAAGGCTATTGGCCTGTGGTCCTCCGATCACATACAAAGACAAAAGCTGTGCATTCAGAGTGTAAGTTGTTTCTGAGGTGAACGGGCCCATATAGTTCTGAATGCCTCAAGGGCTAGACAGAGCTGTATCAGGTGACTTCAGCTCTGGGAGAGGTTTAAGGTGATTGTAAATCCCATCTGAAATGACTGTGACATTACCTCCTGAGTCAATTTTAAAGTCAGTCTTGCCATGAATGTTCAATTTCACTCTCCAGGCAGGTTCTGTGTTGTCACAAGTGATAGATCCCAGAAACAATGGTTCTTGATTGTCTGTGATATAAGTCAACTCCCTGAATGCTTTGGTGCAGCAATCAGCTGCAAAATGTCCACATTTTGTGCATTTATTACACTTTTTTCCCTCTGGCTGGTCATGCATTATCTTTTGGGATATGACTTTTTCCACACCACGTGCATGTAGGCTGGAATTTGTCCCTCTTAGCCTCAGGGGTCTTATGATAAGGATTTTTAACAGACATGCTAAGTCTATTTACTGCTTCTAAGCTAGTGTCTTGGTTTTCAAGTCACTCTTAGTTTTGCTGTCTCACCAGTTCAGATTGCTTTGCAATCTGAATAGCAGTGTGTAGGCTTAAATCTGTTTTTAATTTTAGCTGCTGTGAAAGGTATTTATCTGTCAACCCAATAACCAGTATGTCTGATATTTTCATGTTTTGCAGTTTCAAAATCCCAGTTTTCAGCCCATGCATGCAGAGCTCTTATAAAAACATTCAATATTTTCCCCTAGTTCTTGAATTCCCGATGGAAACATGATCTTTCATAAGTCACATTTCTGTCGTATAAAGTTATACATCAAACATAGCCAGAACCCTTTCATAATCATCTTTCTGACTGTCTTCAGCAAAGTCAAAGGATTTAAAGATGTGCTCTGCTTGCTTCCCCATAGCATAAAATTAAAGAAGATACCCGTATATCTCCAGTTTCTTGGTGGACCTTGTTTTGCTCTTTGAACTCTTTCAAAATAGTGTTTCCAGTCTGTCCATTGTGAAGGTTTGTCAAAGCTGAAGTGCTCTGGGGCATTGAAGAGCAACAAGTTGAGATCTTGCAACCTTTATCTCTTTTCCTTCCATCTGCAACCTTTGTTGTTGTTTTCCTGCTGTTTCTGTTCTCCTTTGGCACTATTTTACGTCTGACACCATGTCATGCTCCTGCATCAGATCTAGGCTGGCTACAGAGCTATTTCTGAGCAAGATACACACCAGATGTGTTCCTCATAAAATTCTTTAATGCATTGCCAGGTATTGCTGTTAGCTTAAATAAAGGTATTTTATACACAGTGACTGAACAGTGTAATACAGTTTAGCATTCCATTACAGAGACCAATATGAGAAAACATCCATGCTCTAAACACTATTCCTAGGGGGCAGAATAAAAGCAGAGCTCCCTCTCCCATGGAGCAGGAATATCTCATACAAGGAGGTTACACTTCAGAAATTGAGTCCTACTAGATTGGAGTTTATTCTTGTAATTTAATACAATTTTAGCTTAGCTACCAAAATGTCATACATGTGTTTGCCTGAATATTACCACCCTGGAGTCAGGGCATCAGAGATTCTTGAAAGCAAGGTCAGCTTGGAGGTCAAATAGAAGACCTTGTGACAAAACTACAGGAAATTATCTTTCTAGCAGCAGACAGCCAGCCAGACCTGCTGCTCTCAATAGTTCAGAGGAGTTCAACTCCAATCATTCATTCAGAGCACTTACTTACAAGGCACTACTAAAGCAGAGCCAGTCAGAAAATGGGATTTCCCCCACCCTCACAGAATATTTCATTGAAAATGGAAAAAATATATTTTTGTTGAAATGTTCAGCACAGAATATTGAGTTTTCATTGAAAACCCAAAACTCTTTGAGACAAAAACTGAAAAAATTGGGGTTTTCAGACAAGGAAAAAAATCAAAAAGTTTCAAAGGATGCAGACACTTTCTGAGAAAGTTTTCATTCAGTCTAGAACCTAATTTTCCATCAAAAAAGGAGTTTTGATGGAAATTTTTCAACTAGTCCTGCTGCTAAGATACCTCCCAAAGACTTATTCAGCACTTTATAAAATCCACATAGACAGATGCAGTTGGCCACTAATGAAATGCAGCTATCTCTGCAGTGAAAAACTGGGAACTACGTTCCAGCCTAATAGGGTATTACAAACATCATAGACGCTGCACCTTAGTGAAAGTTCTTCCTGTGGTTAAATATATGGCTGGAGTGGATGACAGGGATGCATCAGCTGGATTGTCATATGGAAGATCTGGCTCCTAATCCAGCTAAGATACAATGTTATGTGAATTGGACTTGGAGACTTGGCAAACTGTGCTTGGTAGAAAAAGGGGGCTGCAAATCAGCGGTGAGGTGCATTTGCAGAGCTGTGAGAGCTCGGGACTGATATAGGAGGGGGAGCTGCTGATCAGGCCTGAAATGCACTGGCTGAGAATGGAGTAGGACGGTGGTACAATGATGCACAGGGCAGACTGGGTATGGGCCGGAGTTGTGGGAGGTTCCATTTCAATGAATATGCTCCCATGGTGACTAAAGCAGGCAGTTACAAACACAGATCCATTTTTGAAGGAAAGATCAGGTGGAAGGTGTTGAGCTAGTGGGAACTTTATCTCATGCTGAGCGGACCAGGGGGAAATAGAACAAAACAAAAATTCCTATAGCCATGTCTTCACTAGACACGAAGCAGCTGCACTACTGTACGCTTCAGTGTAGACACTCACTACAGCGAGGCGAGGGGTTCTCCAGTTGCTAGAGTTAATCCACAAGAGCTGGGAGCTAGGTCAATGGAAGAATTCTAGTGCTGTCTACTCCAGGGGTTATATCAGTTTAACAACGTCACTCAAGGGCGTGGATTTTTCACATCCCTGAGTGACGTAGCTGGGTCTATCCAGCCATTTTTACTGTAGACCTGGCCTCAGGTGCATTTGCCTCTCCATTCTCAGCATCGCTTTGGGGAGGGGTGCCAGCTCCCTTCCCTTGTGCCTCTAAGATTAATGTAGGAAAGCACATGAAAAATCAGAGTCCATTCTTATTAAACTCTACTCTCCATGAGCCTTGACAGCAGGGCAATCAGTGAACAACAGGGATGCAGCAAGCCTCAGGAGAGGTACCATCTGCCTCCTGCTGCTGCTGCACTGCTCCTTTCTAGTTAATCCATCTTTATAGCTCAACAACATCTGCAAAGATCCTATCACCACAGTACCCTGGTGCTGTACCATCAGGTTCCAAGCTCTCTCTGCCCACTCCCCTGCGGAGGTGAGCCATGATGCACAAGGCTGAAGGCAGAGAGAGCAAAGCTTCCAGGGCTGGAGGGGTCCAAGATAAGGTCTCATCAGATGCACTGGGAATTATCAGATTCCAGCTTAAATAAACCACCCACTCCTCTGAACTGTCAGTGGCAGTGACGCCCTGCACAGTGATCAGAATGACAAACTTCCTCTCCAGAGCCAGAGCTCTACAAAAGGCCGGTACTCCACACCCAGTGCTCCCCAAACTGTGGGACTTCCCCGCTAGGGGAGCACAGAGGAATGTTTGGGGTGGGGGGTGGGAGAAAACTCGGCAGGGTCTGGGCCAGTCCCCACAGAGGGGTGGGGAGGGAGCACCACCCAGCTCTGCTCCGCCCACAGCCGCAGCTCCACTCTGCCCCCTGCTCTGCCCCCAGTCCAGCTCTGCCCTCATTCCCCCTCTGCCCCCAAGACAGCTCTGCCTCTAGCCCCAGCTCCACCCCCAGCTCCACCTTCAGCCTTGGCTGTGCAGTAATTGAGGGAGCCACAGATTCCATTACGGGTAAGAGGCAGGTGTGACAGGAGAAATTTGGGCACCACTCTCCTGGCCTAGCTGCCGGAGCAGTGAGAGCTCAGGGATTTGGAGTCACAGACGTACCAAGAATTCATGGAAAGCGTTCACTAACAGTGTCTGCGTGAGATCGGATGGGGAGGGAGCTCCCTCTGGCTGGGGTCCTGGAGCCTGTGCCGGGGTCAGATAGGGAGCGGCTCCCTCAGGCTGGGGGCAGTCATCTGCACTAGTACCCATTGGGAGAGGGCTCTGCCAGTCTGCAAACATGGCTTGAATTTGAGGAGGAGCATGTGCTGTCTCAGGGCTTTCCTGAACTCTCTGCTGTCCGGGCCCCAGTTTGGAGGCGGATCAGGTGCTCAAGCGCATTCCTTCTCATCGGAATTTAAGATGCTTTCTCCAGTTATACAAGTGTCAAGCTTAAGCCCTTTTGACTGACGGTGCCAAGTGACGCAGCTGGGAGCTGCCCTCCAGCCAGCCGAGCCCCAGTGACCCATTCATCGTGCTCAAGGGGGGCTGCAGTTGGCCCCGACACACCCACAGGCGCCAGCAGCAAGTAAGGGGTTAAAATAAGAGGTGTAGAAGCAGAGAGCCTATGTGTGTGCGCCCCCTTGCTGTCGTTTCCTGCCCTGTCTGGGGGAGGGGCCAGCGGACTGGAAGGTGTGAATGATTTAACACTGGGCCTATCTCCCCAAAATAGCTCTCCATGCAGGCGTGAGGTTTGGGCGGTGACAGCTCCATTTCGTGGCCTTGCTCAAGGCCAGTTACACCCTCCCCCCCATGCATAGCGTGGATCCCAGCTGGCAGCCCTGGTTTCCGAATGGAGCCGGGAAACTTGGTGGCTAGGGCAAGTTCAGCACTTCAGATCCAGCCGCCCACCCTGCTGCTGATGCAGTCGCTGGGGCTCTCCTCAAGCAGGGGCTTTCCCTGACTGACAAGCAAACCCGTTCTCCTCTGTGGGGTCAGCGGGGTGTTCTACAGGCCCCGAGCTGAGCTTGAGGGCAAAGCCCAATCGGCTCCCTGCACTAGGGGTCGTCCCACAGCTGGAGTAGTGAGCACAGATGGCCCAGCTCCCCGCTGCCCTTGCTGCAGGGCGCAGCTGGCGGAAGCAAGCACAGGGGACAGTTCAGCGACGAGGTGCAGGCAGAGCATTCCATGCAGGTGTAGAGAGAAGCTGGGGCAGACTGTGGGGGAGGGAGCCAGGGTCTGGTTGGGGGCAGGAAAGCCTGAAGCACCCAGGGGAGAGGCAGGGCTGGATCAGCCTCCACTCTCCAGGGCTTAAGCTTGACACATTCTGCCCTGGCTTCCCATTCGCCTCCCCCAGCCTGCTCCCCCCTGCAGCCCCTTGCCCCCAGTCAGCCACTGCTGCCGCCTCCCGCTGCCTGGCTGAGCACCAGCAGGGGGAGCTGTGAGAGCAGAGGCTGGCAGCCTCCCTGCATTCACCGCATTTCCCTACTCTGCCCCTACAGCCCAGCTAGGGCTGGGGGTGTCCTTGCTCCCAGAAGCCCCGAAGATGAGACTGAGCCACCCCACAGGAGCCCATGTGCCACATTTGCCCTGCTGGGTGCATGGAGGCAGCCCCACTGCAGCCGCCGCACTCTAGGAGGGGCTCCTCCTCCCCTCCAGGCCCTGAAGCCAGTAGGCCCACTCAGTATGGCCATTAATATTCCCAGGCCCTTAATATTCCCCCCCGCCTCTCACCGTAGGAGTCGGTGCCCCAGCTAGAGTGCCTGCAGCTAGCTGTGTGGGAGCGAGCTGCCGCCCCCCAGCCCAGAGGCGGCTGCACTGGGAGGATGCTGTCGGCACACGGAATATTTTCCACACGGCAGCAGGCAGACAGGAACCGCTGCCTCTTGAATCTTGGTTTCTTGTTTCTCTGGTGTGAAAGACAAGCGCAAAGTACTTCACTTAGGAAAGAAAAATCAAAGGCACAGCTACAAAACGGGGAATCACTCGACACTGGCTAGGTGGTAGCACTGCTGAAAAGGATCTCAGGGTTATAGTGGATCATAAACTGACTATGAATCAGCAGTGTGATACAGATGCAAAAGGCCAATAGCACTTTGGGGTGTATTAATAGGAGTGTTGTATGTAAGATGCGGGAGGTAATTATCCTGCTCTGCTCACCACTGGCGAGGCCTCAGCTGGATACTGTGTACAGTTCTGGGCACCACACTTTAGGAAAGATGTGGACAGATTGGAGACAGTCCAGAGGAGAGCAACAAACATTATCAAAAGTTGAAAACCTGACCTCTGAGGAAACGTTAAAAAAGAATGAGCATGTTTATTCTTGAGAAAAAAAAGGACTGAGGAGGGGGATGTGACAGGGCGGCACTCACATTCTTGAGCGCCTCCTAGTGGCTGGGTGTGGTGCTGCAGGCTTTTTCCTGCTCCTGGCACCTCCTATAGCAATAGTTCTCGAACTTTTGTACCAGTGACCCCTTTCACATGGCAAGCCTCTGAGTGCGACCCCCCGCTTATAAATTAAAACCACTTTTTTATATATTTAACACCATTATAAATGCTGTCAGCCCTATCTTGGGCCCTTTAAAGTCAGCCCTTTGCTCAGGCTTCTAAACAAGACTTGTCCCTTTCTCAGGGCTTAGGCCACTTCACCAGTGGGCATGGGGAACCCAGCCCATCAGCTACACCGGACACCAACCCAGGGACCCTACACTCAGCAGCCATGCACTGCTCACTGCAATCCTCTGCTGCTACCTTCCTGAGCCTCTTACCAGCCGGTCCCTTTATCTTCCCCTTACCTTAGGGTTACATTTCTCTGGTCTCCTTTCTCCCAGTTTAAGTAGCAGGCAGGCGCCCCCTTCCTCACCCCTCTGGTCCCAGCCATGGAGTGATCTGCACAGACCCTGCAGTTCCTTTTATCTGAGCCTGCTGGGCTCTGATTGGCTGCTTCCCCAAGGCCTCTCTAGGCAGGCCTGGAGGACGTACCTCCACTGTTCCTTCCTGAGCCGGGGTGTGGTAGGACTGCAGGGCCTTCAACAGCGGGCCTCAAAAAGCGAGGTGCACTGTCACCGGGGACCACACAACCATCCACAAATATGTTAAGGGCTGTTATAAAGAAGGCAGTGATCAATTGTTCTCCATGTCCTCTAAAGGTAGGACAAGATGTAATGGGCTTAATCTGCACCAAGGGAGGTTTAGGTTAGATGTTATGAAAAACTTTCTAACCATAGGGGGAGTTAAGCTCTGGAACAGGCTTCCAAGGGACGTTGTAGAATCCCCATCACAGGAGGTTTCCAAAACCAAGTTGGACAAACACCTGTCAAAGATGGTCCAGGTTTAGTTGGTCCCGCCCTAGCCCAAGGGGCTCGACTTGATGCCCTCCCAAGGTCCCTTCCAGCCCTACCTTGCTATGATTCTGTGAACTATTGGCTAGCACAGCAGTACCATCAGCTCCACACATGGACCCTGCACTAAGGCAAGGCCTCCCACCTATCTAACAAATACCCCTCTAGTCCAGTAGATCTCTAATTTATGGCACTCGCCCTTTCTGCAGCACTCCCTTCTCAGTCAGCAGGCCTGCAGACTTTAGTCCTTCACATGCAGTGGCTCTCAGCAGTGTGTCCGGGACTACTGGTGAACCACTGTCTTCACACCGGAGCCCCCTGCACTCCTATGTTGCACCACAGTACGGTTCTGAGAAAAGCCAGTTCTCAGTCTCAGCTCAGCACATGGCCGGGAGCTGCAGAGAATCACAGCAGAGAGGAGGGAGGTCAGGAGACATGCTACCTGCAATCCACTTCTCCTTATCTTTCAATGGCGTATCTACCACAGAAAATGATTTCACTTCTGAGGGAAAGGGAGCATGGCAGGTGAAAGCTGTTTGGAAGCTTGCCCATCACTAGTGCCTGTCAGGGATAAGGGCTAGGGGTCAGTTCAGCACCGCCCACCACCTCCTACTGGCCACCTTTTCTGACAGAAGTAACTTGGAGCAAACTGGTTTTGAAAAGCCAAAGCTTGGGGCCCTGTGCTCATTTTCTGTGCCTGTGTCACAGAGCCAGCCGCATTGACACTTGTACATTACACTTCTGCCTCCGGGTACAAACTACTGTCCTAACGTCGGGTTTCAGCTGGTGGGGAACCTTGCAACTCCTCCTGCCTCGGTGACACAGCTGTCATCATTTTCCATTGGAGGTTTGGAAGAGGCTGGCTGCACTGTGTGAATTAATTAATTAATTTGTGTGCTCATGGCACTAAAAACAGTCATGATTTCAGAGTGACTTTCCAGCAAGCCAGTCCACACCTTAAACAAGCAGAATGCCAATGCTGAAACACTGTCAGTCCTGTCTGTGCCATAGGCTGGGAAGGGAGTGCATAGGTGTGACCAGGATAGCAGCAAGCCCTGCTTTTTAGCACAGGCATTCTGTTTGCCCTACTTCACCCTGTCACCTCTCAGTGCAAAAGCACACAAGCTACAATCAGATGCTCCGAAGTTTGTTATTTCTCTCTTCAGACCCGTCCTCATCAGCCTTTGAAGCATCTGAAGCTTTCAAATTCCGCCATTTTTGAATCATCTAAGCATAAAAAAGTGTCTGGACAATGTAATGGGTGGGCATGAGGGAGTGGGGGTGGGAAATGTGCTGTCACTCTTACCTGCCTCAAAATGGCTGAGCAACAGCCACCAAAAACGTCACCTTTCTGCTAACAACGAGCTGGTGATATTTTAGCCCAAAGGGTTGTTTTTCTGCAGCACCAGAAACTATGAGAACTTAGCTCCAATGTAGAAATGGCACTTCAGTAACACCCCTCGTGCCGTAAGACAGTCCACCCAACATTACCAAACATGTCTGTTTGAAACACCCCCACCCTCCTGTTCAGCAGGTAGGTATAGACTGGGGGAAGGCAGGGGAGGGGGGAGCCGAGCAACCTATGCCTTTGTGGAGCTGCTTGAAGCCCACCAAGATGCCAAGCCACCTACTTTGGTCTCTGAACGTCTGGTCAGTAGGGGACCTGGCCCCTTTTCTGAAGGCCCCATACCCAGCTCCTGCCAAGACAGACCCTTCTTCCCACCAGGAACTGACTTCCCTGGTGGATATTCCAGTAGGTTCCACAAGAGTCATTGCCATAGAGGTCAAGGCCAGAAGAGACCACCAGATCCTCTAGTCTGACCTGCTGCGTAGCACGGGCCACCCCCACCACCCAGTGTAAGTGGATTTGTGACCTGGCTCATAGGGTTGCAGTGCCACTCACTCAGGTTTGTCTGGGTGGAGCTGAAACACTTAACGATCTTGACTGCAATTTCAGCTGGAGTTTCCATTAGGGCCTTGCTGTGCTCCCCCCCCGCCACTGGCTCCCCACTAGCATCCCATGGCTGAGTCGTGCCACCCCTTCCATGCACCGACAGCCTAGAAAAGCCATGATTCTCCGTTCACCTGCCAGCATGGTGCAGCAGAGACAGCAGGCAGCACCCCACCCATCTGATCAGTTCTGTTAGAGAGGGACAGCCCCATCAGTGAGCGAGTATGTAGGTCCTTGACTTCTCTGCTGCTGGAATAGCTAATGAGAGGCCCCTGGTGAGATGGAGACCTGTACGTTAGGAGCTGGACTCACAATGACTCTGTTTGCATTCTGCCTGGCCTCTCCTCCACCCTCCAGCTCTTCAGGCCATATCATTCCTATGTCTACAGCACAAGCACAGACCACATTAGGCACAAAAGATCCAGAAAAGCTGAGAGAGATGGCCTCACACCCAAGGAGATCCCAAGAACCGAGCCCAGCAGCACCTGTGATCACAGCCACAGACCGGCCCGGCCCATATATGGGTTTGCATACTGTAGCGTTACTGTGTGATGTAATCTCACACCTGTTGGTCTATCCCAAGGAGATAAAATTGCAGCAGCTGCTGCACGATGATATCAGATCTGAACACATGATTCTTAGGGATTATTAGCTGATGAATTTCATGTGTAGGGGGAGTAGGAGAGAGGGGGGTTCTTTCCTGTTTGAGAACTGTGAACGAGCGCCTTACAATTTTCCAGCATCCATTTCCTCTGGAATCCTCCCCCCCCCACACACACACACACCCTGGGTGAATAATTCTTTCTCCGTTGGTTGCGAGCAGCTCTTTTGCGAGTACTCCAGCATTCAGCATTTGATTTCATTTTGATTGCACTGCTAGGTCACATGGTATTATTTCCCTATCCTGATTGGATGAGGAGCATAACCCTTGGAATCAGGCGTCTGGCACAAATACTCCCATTTACACCTTTGAAAGTTGATCTCTGGGAATATTCTCTAAAAGTCACTGTTGCTCTGAGTTTTCTTGCCTGTGAGCCCATTCATTGAAAGTCAGCATTAGAGGGATGCACAGCAGCTCCAATATGAAAGTATTTTCTCAGCTCTAATATGGGGTGTTTCAGCATAAGGTTTGGATACCAGTGGAGCCATGGTTTTCAACCTTTTTTCATTTGCGGACCCCTAAAAAATTTCAAATGGAGGTGCGGAATCTGTGGAGCCCTAGGGGTCTGTGGACCACAGATTGAAAACCACTGCAGTACAGTAACCCACTCAAAAATGGTGCGGCTCTGTCCCCCTCTAGTGGCAAGGCCATATAGAGAAGTCTATGAGTCTGCTCCTGCCTCTGAACTAATGTACCTGGTACTTCAGCTCAAACAAAAGACATTCAGGTGTTAGATCCACTTAATTCATCACAGATGACCCATCCAGGGGTTCTGCTGGATTCCCACTAGGTTTTCCAACAAATCTCTACAGGTACCCAGTTCAGACTGTAACATGCATCAGCCAATATTTTACATGGTGTAAAATGTGACTTATTTTCTATAAATGTCTTCAGTCTTATCAATCAACAATCAATCTGTATCACTGAAGAATCAGACAACTGATTCTAATTTTAAAACACTAATAGTCTGCTGCTGCCCACACCCAGGCAATCTCGTTGGCATTAATGGGGCTGCAGGGGTGTATCTGAGAGAAGAATTGACTCTCAGGATTCTTAGTTTGACATCTGTCACAACGACATGGCATATAATTGCAGTTTAATCAGAGACTCACAGGCAGAAGAAAAGACCATTTTGGTCAAACCTGAATTGTACAGAATTCGCTCTCTTGCTTGCTAACACCTTATTCAGTCTGCTCTTAAACACTACCAGTGAAAGTATCTCAACCCTTCTGCTTTGAGAGCAAAGCTGATGATAAAATAATAATAATAATAATAATAATTAAAGGATAGCTCAGTGGTTTGAGCATTGGCCTGCTAAACCGAGGGTTGTGAGTTCAATCCTTCAGGGGGCCATTTAGGGATCTGGGACAAAAATGGGAGATTGGTCCTGCTTTGAGCAGGGGGTTGGACTAGATGACCTCCTGAGGTCCCTTCCAACCCTGATATTCTATGATTCTATTCTATGATTCTAATAATAATAATTAATAATAATAAAATTAAAAAATGAAAAACAAAGTTGACATTTTGACATTCTTTCCATTTTGCAGGATTTGAACATGACCCATTTTTCCTGTTTGTTTGTTTTCGGTTTTTTTGCAAAATCTTTTAAGTTGAATGTTTCATCAAAAAGGTTCTCAAAATGGAGACTGAAATTTTTCTGTTACTGACAAGTCCGTTTTTGGAAAATGAAGACTTGTAATAAATTCAATGAAAATTCAGTGAAAAAATAGCACCATTTTTATTTTATTTTTTTTTGGAAAATCAGTGGAGATTTTTGAAAAAACCAACCAACCACACATGCAAACATTTTTGACCAAAAAAAAGCATTTTTCACAAACTCCCCTACACCTCTTTGTATAAACAAATTGTTACCATCTCTATTTGCTGTCTGGGTCTTGCTATTAAATACCCTATTCCTGGTTTCTACCCTAGTTGTATCCTTCCTTAGAGTCAAGTCATAGCTTCTTATGCTGCCATTGGTCAAGTATGAACAATTCTCTTCTTTCATTTATACTGTTACCTCAATGGTGTTTATTTTTAATCATAAATTATGTTGTTCCTTAAATGCTTTGTTACATGGTAGGAATCACAGGGAATAATCTTCCCCGGAAGCCAAAATACATAAAAAATATACAGTCGGTGATGTGATAGCAAAGAGAATATGTTTCTACTATAATCCGTCAAATATAGACCTAAAACCTGGAGAATTAGACAAAATCCCATAAACTAAAATTAGAAAAAGAAAGAAAACAGGAAAAACGTAATGTGAAAGACACCCCATTAATACAGGCTGAAAAGTGACTTGTGGAATGCCTCTCTGATGGCGAAAGCACCATGAAGACACCTACATAACTTCTCTGTTATTAAGCCCATCATGAACTCTTAACTGGACAAGACCTGAACATAGGTTCATAGATTCAAAGGCCAGAAGGGACCATTTTGTTCATCTAGTGTGACCTCCTGTAGAACATGGAACAGGTAATGTCCCCAAAATAATTCCTAGAGCAGATCTTTTAGAAAAACATCCAGTCTTCATTTTAAAATTGTCACTGATGGAGAATCCACCCCGTCCCTTGGTAACTTGTTCCAATAGTTCGTGGTGGATTCTTTTCTTACTTCCAACCCAACAGTGTAAATCAGGAGAAGCTGCACGGCACTCAGCAGGTCACACCACTGCCAGTGAGGCCAAAGGCAGAGCCAGAGATCTTTTGCAACAAGTTATGTAAATGGCCCCACAGCATAATTCTCAGGTTCTGCTGCAATATCTAAGCCCTTGCAGGTATTTTTATAGACTGTAACCCTGTGTCCCTGGAGCCTTCTCCTTTCCAGACTATATTTTTAGCTGCCTTGCTCATTCCTCCTCATACATCTGATCTTCCATTCCTGCAGGACACCAGCTTTTGGGTGGAGGTCATGTGAGAATACACTGTCTCCTGGGATGTTGGCGGTTTTCTCTTGCTGCCAGGGGATGCGTGTTTCTTTAAATCTGTAGTAGGAACCTGATGGGGCTGGAGAGGGTTTGAGGCAGTAGCTCTGCAGAGGGGGTTCAGGAATGATTCTGTTTCCTGTAGTCCATTAAAGTTCCTTGTTAGATAAGCTATTACCAGCAGGAGAGTGGGGTGGGAGGAGGTATTGTTTCATGGTCTCTGTGTATATAATGTCTTCTGCAGTTTCCACAGTATGCATCCGATGAAGTGAGCTGTAGCTCATGAAAGCTCATGCTCAAATAAATTGGTTAGTCTCTAAGGTGCCACAAGTACTCCTTTTCTTTTTGCTAGAAGAAAGTGGCTCTCTCTTGTGATTCATTACCACTGTCACATGACACAGAGCAACACCAGCACAAAAGAGCAGCAGAGAAATAGTCAGGGAAGAGGGAAAAACTATCCTGTAGCTCCACAAAGGCACTGGCTGGAGCTGGCCTTATTTTATCCAAGCCCATCCAAGCCCCCCAGCAAGAGATGCTGCCCTGGTCTAGTCCCTGGCATCACAATGGCTCAGTCCTGTATATGCTACATATACCTGGGAATCCTAAGAACAATGCATAGCCATGGAAAACCAGCGGTGGCCCCTGATGAAAACTCTTTTCGCTGCAGAACAAGGCACAATTTCCAGCTGTGATACTGAGGCGCACATATAAGGGATGATACAATCTATAGTGACAGGACTGCAAAAGGCATTGATCTGATTATGGGCATTGACTGGTATGGGAAGGGTTTGCAGACAGTGCACAAGACGCCTTATGCAGCGTCTCTGTGACTTCCCCATGGTATTCCTGCCACACACGCAGCTAGAGTGATGGGACGGGCAACCAGCAAGAAACTCAGAGTTGGACAGGTGCATGCTGCACAGCAGGGGGTGTATGTGTGTGTGCATGGGGGAGGGAGGTGTTGCATTTATTTAAAAGGGGAAAACTGAATTGCTTTATAAAAATGGGCAAGGCAGATTATTTGAGGCCCCACATGTACAGAAGAAATTAACTCCTCCCTTGTGTACAGTCACTAACACAGAGCGAGAAGTGCCACTCCTGTTTGAGGGGTTGGTGGGCTCAGCAGTAGCTGCCGGAGAAACCAGCTGTCTTTCTAGATACTTGTGTGACTCAATGAGGGGAGCATCTGAGTGTCTCCGAAGTACATAAAAATAGAAATAATAATCTCTCCATTTCCTTCCCAGCCCATCGGAGAAACCCTTCCCTGCATCTGTCGCTGCTAGGAGGAAGGGGAGGAGCAAAACACGCATCCCTGACCTCAAGTCTTGGTAGGGCTTTCCCATCCCTCTGTAACGGCTATGACCCAGGCGGCATGGGCTGTGACATCATAATGATGAAACCAGTAGGATTCCATTATGCAAATGATTCCAGTGGGACTGACCATGTGTGTTGCGCGGCACATAAGCTCGGGATGGGAAATGGGCAAGCGAGAGGAGGCAGGTAGCTGGTGCGGTGGCAGCAAAGCAGCAGTGGCTGAGGAGGGGAGCTAGGGACTGAGCTGAGCAGACTTGGCAGGGTGGAGGGAGGGTGTGGGGAAAGACAGGGCCATGGCCATCACGAGCTGATTTGTGCAGGTCGCAGCAGGGGATGGGTTCCAGGCGTCCCCGTGTTGGAGTGTGAGGGAGGGTTGCCACCCAGCAGTCTGAGCGGAGGAAGTGGCACATGCAGGGTGGTACCTGCACATGCAGTGTGTGGCGGAGTGAGGTACACAGGACAGCTGGGCTCGGGGACAGCTCTGAGGTTACGGACCAGAGAAGCAGGTGGGAGGTCAGAGCTGAGAAGGGATCCAGGATGTGTCTGACAGTTCCCAGTCAGCTCCCTGCCAGCCCCCTTGGAGTGCCACTTGTGCCCTCTCCACCCGTGGATTGTGAGGCAATGGAATGCTGTGCTCTGCGCGTCCCACCATGACATGGTCCCAGTTTCTCTCTGAGCACCCATGCTGAGAATTTGGGGGACTCCTGCCATTCTAGCTTGGGCACTGGTGGGCCCTGCCAGCGACAGTGTTGCATGGCCTGGGCATGCCCAAGCAGGTGTTGATGGCACCATGTCCAGGCTGAACTAGCACCGGCGCTGCCAGAGCTGCACCAAATCCCACCCATATGGTCCATATAGATGTGGCGTCCGGAAGGACCTTGACTGTCCAAATGCTCCTCACCGTTCCAGAGTGCAATGCAGCCAAGCTGATGTGGTTCAGGACACCAGAAGCCCGTGCAGGGCTCCACCCCTCCTGAGCATCAATGGGCACAGGGGAGGGGCTGATGGATGCCCCAGGACATGGCTCCATGGGCCATTCTCCTCGCCCCAGCCCCGAGGCTGCAGTAGCAGCTACCGAACTGTTCCACAGCCAAAGAGGGCCGAGTCCTCTCCTGGCCCTCCCGGAGCCAAGCCCATCCACATTCATACTCAGCTTGGGGAATAACCTTCGGCGCCCAGGGCACACTGGAGGGAGAGCCAGGATCTGTCAGCCCCTCTCCCTTCTTGTTCTTGTGAATGATAAAGGATGTCCTTAAAAGGATAAAACTCCCTCTGCTAGCCCCTGTGTGACAATGCGAGAAGGCAGCAGCTGGGCATGGCCATGGTGGGAGAGGCTGGGGAAGCGGAGGGGGAGGAGGGGCGGGAGGGCTGTGGGGAGCTCGGCGTCCAGTTACAAGGCTGTTTCCATACTTAGCCACCTTGCAGCCGCCTGGGATACGCAGCCCCAGCCAGTGTAGCAAAGGGAGACCAAATTAACTCAAGGGCAAGCAAGGGTAATACTGCCCCACGCTTCTGACAGCACCCCAAAGGAGAGAAGCCTGCAGGAAGCAGCCACATACAGCCCAGTAATCCTTGGAGCTGGGTCCCATGGCGGCATGGGGTCACTGCCCTATGCATGGGGGAGAGAGTGGGGGGCCGAGGGGAGGCCCTGAGGAAGTGACTCAAAATGCTGAACTGCATCTACATTTTGCCTGGCACATCTGCAACATCAGGGCAAGGGAACGGAGAGGAACCCCCCCACACCACCACCACGCCCCACTGCAAAATCCAGCCCAGCCTCCCCCAGTGCAGCACACACAAAAGATCAGGCATCGGCAAGCTGCCGTGCTCCTGCGCTGCCTCCCACGGCTGGGACATCCACGGAGTCCCCGACTCTGGAGTGACTCCAGCACAAGGGCAGGCCCAACATAGTGCCCAGCCGCAGCGCAGAAATAACCCACCCGCTGCATCAAAGTCTGCCCTTTGCATGCAACGTGGACACAGAAAAGGAACACACCCCCCACACGCCTGCCTGCTGCAGGACGGCCTCGCTGCATCATGGCAGCTGCCCCCAAAAGGCATGGGGGGGCTGCCCGGGTCAGTTCAAGCCAAGATACCCCCCGGGGGCCTCCGAACTCGACGGCTCCCCACAGGGTTCTACTCATGCCCGATAGCCGTGCCCAGTGCTTTCGAAGCAACCTCCCCAGCCCTGTGTGGCTTGCACACCCCGACCACGGGCTGGGGGTACAGTCACTGCCCTGGAGCGGGGGACAGGCCAGACAATCCCCCTGTTGTGCCCACACAGAACGGGGGAGCTGGCAGAGTGGGGCATGGCTAAGGCAAGGGAAGGGCCCCGGAACTGCAGCACACACAGTGCACAACCCCCGACAGTGTCTGGGGGGCCCCGGCCCCCTAGGCAGTGGGGAGCAGAGCCGGGCCTTACCTGCAGCCCCGAGGAGCAGGAGAGACGCCACACAGCAGCACAGCAGCCTCAGTCCCTCCATGGTGGCTGCCAGGAGCTCTCTGCTGCTCGGCACCTCTATTTATACAGCAGCTGGGAGAAGGGGACAGGCCACAGTCACTAGGGCAACTGGGCGGCAGCACAGCCCTGCACAGACAGAGTCTGCCTGACGTGCCCCCTCCCTAGTGTGGGTCTCGGGCCCTGCCCCCCTCCCCCGCCCCATGAGTGTGCTGGAGGATTTTCACGGGGTTACACTCAGCTCTAACTGTCACAAACACCATGAAACAGGGGCTCCTGGTGGTGACAGCACAACTGCATAGAGAGGGTTATGGGGGTGGGGGGCTGGGGATACTAGTCTCTTCCATACAGCTCCTTATACCGTGCCCATCACCATAATATCTGAGCTCCTTCAGCAGTGCATAAAACAGGGGGGTGGGGCGTCCCCAGGGAGAGAGCACGGCTGGGGGGGCTGCGGGGTGGGGCATCCCTGGGCGAGAGCACGGCCGGGGGGGCTGTGGGGCAGGGTGTCCCCGATGCGAGAGCATGGCTGGGGGGCTGCGGGGCGGGGCGTCCCTGGGCGAGAGCACGGCCAGGGGGGCTGCGGGGCTGGGCGTCCCCGAGGCTGAGGGCACGGCCGGGGGGGCTGTGGGGCGGGGTGTCCCCGGTGCGAGAGCACGGCTGGGGGGGGCTGCGGGGTGGGGCATCCCTGGGCGAGAGCACGGCCAGGGGGGCTGCGGGGCTGGGTGTCCCCGAGGCTGAGAGCACGGCTGGGGGGGCTGTGGGGCGGGGCGTCCCTGGGCGAGAGCACGGCCAGGGGGGCTGCGGGGCTGGGCGTCCCCGAGGCTGAGAGCACGGCTGGGGGGCTGCGGCGCGGGGCGTCCCTGGGGCTGAGAGCACGGCCAGGGGGTGTAGTGCATTAGCAATCATTCCGCCCCCTCTGGTTCAGTGGGAGGCCACTCGGCCCCACTATGTCACTGAGGCACCAAGCAGTCTCACGGTACATCTACAGTACGAAATTATTTCGAAATTATTCTATTCGAATTTTCGGAAGCTATTTTATACATTCAATCTTCTGAGTCCCCACTAAAGCGCGTGAATTCGGCGGAGTGCGTCCACAGTACCAAGGCTAGTATCAACTGTCAGAGCAGTGCACTGTGGGTAGCTATCCCACAGTTCCTGCTGTCCCCACCGCCCATTGGAATTCTGGGTTAAGCTCCCAGTGCATGATGGGGCAAAAACATTTCGCGGGTGTTTCTGGGTGTGCCTTGTCAGAAAGCTATGGCAGACAATCATTTTGCACCTTTTTGGCATGCAGACACCATACTGCTTTCAGCAGACGGTGCACCGCTGCTCTCCTGCTACTATGAATCCACCTCTCATTTCCTCTCATCTTCCTACATAATCTCTACTATCTACTCTTCCTCTTCCTCATCGAACGCTTCTGTTGCCAAATCTGCTCGGCCATCGTGAACCGAGCAGCACAGCTTCCACCGCCAACTCTGCTCTCCCGCTATTGCCACCCTTCGAGCGTCTCCATGTTGTCTGTCCTGGGCTCCCACCTCCGTGAAAGCCACAGAAGACAACCATTTTCCACCGTTGTTCGGCTACCGTGAACCGAACAGCCCAGCTTCCGCTGCCACCCTGCTCTCCTATGTTTCGCGCCCTTTTTCCAGGATTACCCATGCAGGCGCCATAGCCATGGAGCCTAATCAGATCTCCACTGCAGTTCTGACCATTGTAAATACCTCGCACCTTATCCAGCAGTATATGCAGTACCTGCAAAACCGGGCGAGGAAGCGACGACAGCGCGATTACTATACTGATGAGGACATGGACACAGATGGCACGGCATGTGGCGATTGAGAGATCATGGTAGTGTTGGGCCAGGTTCATGCCATGGAATGCCGATTCTGGGTCCGGGAAACAAGCACAGACTGGTGAGACCGCATAGCGTTGCGGGTCTGGGATGACTCCCAGTGGCTGAGAAACTTTTGTATGTGTAGAGCCACTTTCATGGAACTTTGTGACTTGCTGTCCCCTGCCCTGAAGCGCAAAGACACCAAAAGGAGAGCAGCCCTCACAGTTGAGAAGTGAGTGGTGATAGCCCTGTGGAAGCTTGCAACGCCCGACAGCTACCCGTCAGTCGGGAATCAGTTTGGAGTGGGCACATCTACTGTGGGGGCTGCTGTGCTGCAAGTAGCCAACGCAATCATTGACCAGCTGCTATCAAGGGTAGTGACTTTGGGAAATGTGCAGACCATTGTGGATGGCTTTAATGCGTTGGGGTTCCCTAATTCCGGCGGGGTGATAGACGGAACGCATATCCCTATCTTGGCCCCGGAACACCGGGGCAGCCAGTACATAAACTGAAAGGGGTACTTTTCCATGGTGCTGCAAGCACTGGTGGATCACAAGGGACATTTCACCGACATCAATGTGGGATGGCCGGGAAAGGTGCATGACGCTCGCATCTTCAGGAACTCTGGTCTGTTTGAACAGCTGCAGGAAGGAACTTACGTCCCAGACCAGAAAATTACTGTTGGGGATGTTGAAATGCCCATAGTTATCCTCAGAGACCCAGCCTACCCCTTAATGCCATGGCTCATGAAGCCATACACAGGCACCCTGGACAGTAGTAAGGAGCAGTTCAACTATAGGCTGAGCAAGTGCAGAATGGTGGTAGAATGTGCATTTGGACATTTGAAAGCGTGCTGGTGCAGTTTACTGACTTGGTTAGATCTCAGCACAACCAATATTCCCATTGTTATTACTGCTTGTTGTGTGCTCCACAATATCTGTGAGAGTAACAGGGGGAGACGTTTATGGCGGGGTGGGAGGTTGAGGCAACTCACCTGGCTGCCAGTTTCGCACAGCCAGACAACAGGGCGATTAGAAGAGTGCAGCAGGGCGTGCTGCACATCAGAGACGCTTTGAAAACCACTGGCCAGGGTACGGTGTGACAGTTGTGTTTGTTTCTCTTAAAGTTCGCCCCCTATATATAGATGAAAGAAAATAAAGTCACAATTGTTTTAAAAACGTTCTTTATAATTTGTTGTACAAAACATTGAGAGAAATCAGAAGCCAAACGGGGGAGCAGGGGTATTGGGTTAGGGAGGTGGAGGAGGAGGGAAGGACAAGTCCAGAAACCAAATCAAAATTTAGGATATGCCAGCTTTCTGCTGCTTGTGCAATCCTCTGGGGTTGACTGTGTGGGTCCCCGTAGCCTCCCCCCCCCGTGTTCTTGGGCGTCTGGGTGAGGAGGCTATGGAACTTGGGGAAGAGGGAGGGCGGTTATTCAGGGGCTGCCGCGGCAGTCTGTGGTCTTGCTGCCTTTCCCGCATTATATCCACCATACAGCGGAGCAGGTCAGTTTGCTCCCCCATGAGCTTGACCATAGCATCCTGTCTGCTCTCATCGCGCATGTCCCTCTTCTCTTCGTATTCATGGAACACTTTACGTGACTCCGCAATTGTTTGCCTCCACACATTCAACTGGGCCCTATCAGTGTGGGAGGACTGCATGAGCTCGGCAAACATGTCATCCTGAGTTCGTTTTTTCCACCTTCTAATCTGGACCAGCCTCTGGGACGGAGTAGATAGGGGCCGCGTTGAAACATTTGCACCTGCTGCGGGAGGAGAAAAAGGGAGGGTCGTATTTTAAAAGATACATTTCAGAGAACAAAGGGAAAATTCTCAGTGAAACAGGCAATTCATAGTACACAGCACATGTTCTTTCTGTACAAGGTCTCATTTTGCCTCTTATACTGAAGTACCTGCCACTTTGCTGTGAGTAAGCCATCACATGCAGCCAGGCAACAGAATTCAGCTTGCAGGCAGCCTGCGGGCTCTCTGGGATGATCGCTTCACACAACACCCTCCCCTCCCCCCCCCCGCCCCCCCCCCACACACCGCGGGGCTCCGATGAGGCTCTGAGCAGGGATGAGCCCTTTAAACTAAACGCGAACAGCCCAGCACGGCTGGGTTTCCAGCCACCCCACACCGCGTGGCTTCGATCAAGCTCTCACTCACCAGAAGTGCCTTCTCCAGGGTCATGGTCCCGGAGCATGCTTTGGGAGTCGGGGGAGGCTATTGGCTCCAGCGTTAAGAATAGTTCGTGGCTAGGGGGGAAAGCAGATTCCCCACTTGCAACCTGCGCACTGTCCTCCTCCTCCTCTTCGTCCTCCAAAAAGTCATCCTCCTCGCTCCATGCTACTCCCCCCTTGCAGGTGTCCACGGAGAGTGGTGGGGTAGTGGTGTCGTTACCCCCCATAATTGCATGCAGCTCACGGTAGAAGTGGCATGTATGGGGCTGTGACCCAGAGCACCCATTCGCCTCCCTGGCTTTTTGGTATGCTTGCCTGAGCTCCTTGATTTTTGTACGACACTGTTCTGTGTCCCTGGAGTAGCCTCTTTCCGTCATAGCCCTGGAGACTTTAGTGTACGTATTTGCATTTCTTTTTTTGGAACGTAGTTCTGCCATAACAGATTCGTCTCCCCAACATGCAATGAGATCCAGTATCTCCCGTTCGGAGCATGCTGGAGCTTGTCTGCGAATCCGGGACTGTGTGGTCTCTTGTGATGGTGAACTCTGCATGGTCGCCTGTGATGGTGGACTGTGCTGATGGTCACCTGTGCTGATGGTGACCAAACAGGAAATTCAAAAGTTCCCGGGGCTTTTACTGTCTACCTGGCTAGTGCATCGGAGTTCAGAGTGTTGTCCAGAGCGGTCACAAGGGAGCATTCTGGGATAGCTCCCAGAGGCCAATATCGTTGAATTGCGTCCATAGTACCTGTAACCCAGACCTGTGATCTCGATTTTAGCACTACTCCACTTGCCGAGGTGGAGTACAGAAATCTGAGTAAAGATCCCTTTAAATCGAAAAAACTGGTTTGGTCGTGTGGACAGAATCAGTTTTATTTCGAGGTAACTCGGCTAATTCCGAAATAACCACCTACTGTAGACCAGGCCTTAGGGAATTAATGCCAGATATCCAGTCCCCTTTAGCAGATCTCCAGTCCCACAGCAGTCTGGTGAACTCTGGCCCTGTGGCAGGCCGGAGCCCCACAGCCGGTGAACACGTGCCATTCAGTCTACGTTGGGGAGGCTGCCACCACAGGGGTGGAGTTGGCAGCAGGGGGACCAAAGTCTGGTTTCCCTGGATTGCTTCTTACCACCATTTGGCCAAGGGGTTCCATAGTCCAAGGGTCCTCTGTCTCATCATGGTATTGGGCTGCCGGCAATCCTAGTCGCTCCGCTCCACTCTTGGCTTTCTCTGGGGTCAGGGTGCTCCACAGCTCGGTGCAGAGCCTAGGGTCGGCAGCAGGTCTGGGACATCCATCTCCTTCCCTAGCTCAGGCTCAACTGGGCTACAGGCCCCACCTCTTATACTTCCTGTCCTGCCCCTTAGCTTCCAGCAAGTGGGGTGGGCTTGACCTGGCTCCATCCACCATGAAGCTGAGTGGTCCCTCCCACTATGGCTCAGTGGGAGGCCCCTCCACCTCACTACAGGGGGCTATAGGGCAGGGGGCAGTGTGTTACTGGGGTCAGCACACAGCAGGGGGAGTTATAGGTTGGGGGGGGGGGTTACTGACATGGTAGTACAGCAGGAGGTTATAGGGCAGGGGGCGGGATGTTACTGGGGTAAGAGCACAGCAGTGGAGCTATAGGGTGGGATTGATGAGATCACAGTATGTGGGGTGAAGTAACAGCTGAAGCTGCTGACATCACCAGAAGAGGGGGAGGTTTGTCAAGGGGACAGTGTGTGTGGATCTCAGGGAGGGAGCTCTGGGAATGGTGACTGGGGGTCTCACGAACAGGTGGCTGGAGGGTCAGCCAGGAGGTCTGGCTGGCATTGCCTGGAGAGCAGGATGACTGAGGAAGGATTGTAAAGCTGTGAGGATGGAGGCTGAAGAGAGCTCAGCTTGGTGTCCCCAACCTCAGGAGCTCCCGCACATCGTCAGATCATGGTGGGCTTGGGAGGGGCGAGATTTCTCAGTGTCTCCCAAAGGCATCCCAGCAGCAGGAGATGACATCAGACAGACAGGTCACTGCAACAGTACGAAGGTATATCTGTAAATAATTACAAAGCTCAAGGCAGACTGACAGACGGGGAAGATGTTTTGATGCATAAAACTAGTTCTTTAATACTTCCAGTTCCATGTTAAATTAAATTTGTTCTTAGTGTAATAAATAAAATAAATTATTTTCATTAACTGTAAGACTAAGCCTGATATGTACCACTAAGTTATTTAGATACTGGAACATTCCCTGGGGTACAATCTGGACTGATGGACAGTTTGTCCCCTGAATTGTCCAACTTAGGGTGCCTTCTACACTGCTTTGCTGTGAGAGCAACCACTCCTGGTCTGCTCAGACACAGCCTCTAGCATGTAAATTATTCCCAGCTTTATGTGTGAGTGCTTAGCCAGCCACCCATGAATTGTATTGCAGGGCCACACCAGCAAACTCCCAGCCCCGGACTTGTCCCCAGAAATGTGTGTCTTGTTCTGCCAAGCTCTCTCCTGGACAATACAAATTCATAGTAAGTCTGTCATTTTATTAATAGAAGATTATATGCACAAACCCTGCTATCTCAAATGGGAGTTCCCAAACACACTGGTTTAGATAAAACAATAAAAATCAGATTATTAAAGATAAATTTTAAGTGATTACAAGTAATGAGGCATAAAAGTCAAAATTGGTTACAAAGAAATAAAAGGTAAAATGCAAACTAATACCTAACTTAACAAGCTACGTGAACTTAAAGCAAAAGGGTCTCTCTCACCACATATTCGCCTGCAGACTGGCTGGATCTTTCAGCCAGGATCTCTTCCCAGTCTAAAGATGCTTCCTTTGTCTTTCAAGAGTTGTCAGTGCCATGAGTAGAGATGAAGGGAGAGATGATTTGTGTCCTCTGTTCCTCATTTTTATATCTTTTCCTGCTCTTTGAGAATCATTTCCAGCTGGGGTTCAGGAGACAGCAAGTCTGTGAGACAGAAACTTCCATGTTTCTTTGCCAACATGTAACTTTCTTCCTCACACTGTTGTTCCTGCCAAAGGATGCTTAATCAGGTGATAGTCCATTTGATTATGCTGACTTTGGCTGAGGTGCTGTCTAGCCTTTTATTTCTGGGGAACTGGTTTGAAACTGTTTCCCTAGACTTGGAACATGTCTTACACAGTAGAATTTTATAATGTCACATATGATGTTGCCACACATATTTTACCAGGACAATAATGTTCAGCAGATTATGGGTTTTCAAATGAGTTTTCAAATCACAAGGCATACTTCGTACAAAAATAATCACAGTCTTGTAAACAGGGTGAACATAAGGATACAGGCTGTTACACACACCTGACTGCCACTTTTCAAACTGACGCCACATAATAATTACCACAACCAAGAGTGTACTCAGTGTACTTGCTATTTTCACCTGCTGGATTCCCTCTCCTCCTGGTGATATGGAAACAAAGTTCTTTGTTAATCTCAGTCCTAGATGTAGTCAGAAATTTGTCATCAAAACTGTTTCTTATTGAAAAACAGTTTTCATCACAATGTTTTGGAAAACATGTGGCTTTGGATGAAATTTCATTTGGGGGGAAAAGAAACCAAACCATTTTGACATTTTCAGAACAGAATGTTTTTGATTTTTTTGTTTCAAAATAACTTTTTGAAAACAAATCTCTTTTTTTACATATATAAACTTTTTTTAACCACCAAAATTGGAACAGAATGTTTTGATTGTATTGAAATGAAATGTTTTGACTCACAATAGTTTTTTTTTCTTTTTGGAATTTTGTTTTGGGAGACATTTTTGACTTTTTTTTTTTCTGTTTTGGTTCCATTTCAGCATGGGGGAAAAAAATCAAAATTGTGGAATTTCCCATCAACTGAAAAATCCTGTTCCTGCTCAGCTCTAGTCAATACATTTGTAAAGGGTGATATTCTACATCTGATGACTTTGTGACACTGAAAATAAACTAGCACAAAGAATCTCCAAACAGATCCTGGAGCACAAGGACCACAGCCAGTGTGTACAAAATGATTAGCACCGACCCAATCTGAATGTCAAAGATGCTTTCAAGAGCACCTAGGAGGTGCTGGAAGAGGAGTGTGAAGTAAACAGGGCTCAAGTACTACCCAGTTTTAAAAGGAAGGGCTTGTCAACATTACAGAGCCTTTGCTGGAATAGTGATGCCAGCAAAGCCCCCTAGTGGAGACACAGGGTATGCCCGCGAAAGAAGTTCCACTGGCACAGCACACCATCTGCCCAAATGACAATAAATATGCTGATAAAAGGACTAGGTGGATGATTAATTGAAAATGCCCAGCCACCTCCAAGTATAAAAGCACAGTGGATCAACGGAGATAAAATTGTTGCAAATGATGGGATTCTGTACAAATACATGGTATCTAATGGATGATCCCATGATTTGGGCACTAACCTTGGCCTCAGGAGATCTGGGTTCAAATCCCCACTCTGTGTGCCCCTGGACAAGTTCCTTGGCCTCTCTGGTCCTGAGTTTCCCATCTGTAAAATGGGGATAACAGCACTGCCCTGCATTAGCGGGGTATGTAAGGATAAATGTATGTAAAGACAGTGAGGTGCTCAGATGGGAGCCAGGTAAGAACCTTACACACGATAATTACTCACAGAATGGACTGAGGTAGCCGTATTGGTCCCAGGGTATGAGAGACAAGGTGTGGGAGGTCATCTCTTTTATTGGACCAACTTCTATTGGTGAAAGAGAAGATTTAGCGCTCCACAGAGCTCTTCTTCGGGTCTTCTTCCTGGGCAAATGCAAGAAACCAAACAAAGCATCATCCCCAGAGGACTTGCCATGTATAACCTTCTGACCACTACATGCAACTACAAGGCAGAACTGAAGAAGGGCTCTGCAGAGCTCAGAAGCTTGTCTCTTTCACCAGCAAAAAATATTCTCTCACCCACTTTGTCTCTGTCCCAGAATCAGCAATGCTAAGCTTAACCTAGAGCCCATCTGACTATTCGGAAGTGTAAGAACAGCCCTGCAATGTTCTCCTCTTGTCAGGCCTGAGAGTTGCTGTTGAAGATAAGGTATCCAAGAGTGGACTCTATCATCTACACAGGAAGCAGACTGCAAAGCAGCACTAGGAATCTCACGAAGTTCCTGAGCGTGCTTGGGCCTAGACTGACACTGGTCTATTTGAATTAAACAGGAACGATCGCCTCTTCCTAGTGCGCTATTGCTCACAGTTTTTTGAAATTTAGCTGTTATTGAGTAGCAACATAATGGCACTTTGTAGATCACTGTCCGATCGGCTGGATGGGTTAATACAGTTAGTCACATGTGGCTCATTTCAGCAATGCCTTTGACACTTCAGTGCAAGCACCCCCGCGTCATGCCCTGACTATGTACTCCTGTGGGTCAGCAAGCAGATCAGTGCAAACGGCAAAGAGCTCGGTTTTAAGCATGTGATCCATGCGCAGCACTGTTACGGTATTGCCAGCTCTTGTGATTTGATCGCAAGGACTCTGGAGCCTGTCTCACGATGAGGCAAGAAGCTCCAGCCCTTCCTGAAATTCAGCCCTGCTGAAGGCCAGCAGAGTCTCTGCCCTCCACTTGCTGCTCTCACAAGATCGAGGGCTAGGACGGGGAGAGCAAAGAGCCCAGCAGCCCTCCATGGCTCCACACCTTCCTCCCTCCTCCCCTCCTGTGAGAAACATGGACAGGACAGTGCCTGGGCAGCTTCTCCTCCCCCCTCAAGCACCCCACCTGGGAAGTGACAGAGGGGGTGACAAGCCCCTGGAGCTGGCCCCCCAGGCTGGCAGAGGTAGATGAGAGTGGACCCAGCTGCAACCCCCTGGCCTGGGGGAATGGGGTGAAGAACCACATGAGGAGGAGAGGTAAGGCTGGGGGGGATGAACTGGAGGGTAGTGTTGATGGAGGGGATGAACTGATGGTTAGATCTTAGGGGTGTTGCTAAGCTTGGGGAAGGGGAGAAGCTCCAGAGGCTGCTGGAGGGAAGCATGATTAAAATCAAAATTAATTTTTTTAGCTGTTTGGATAATTAATTATGAGATTAAAATACCCATCTACATTTATGATGACTACTGGGTGATGTAGATATTTATGTAGTTATCAAAAGTATACAGAGAAAAATGAATTATTTTAAATCATTTATGGACTGAACTGATTATTTTAAAAAAGGAATATTTAGGGGTTATATAATATATTTAGTGCACTGATATACAGAAAGCTCTGAAAGGCGGTGGATGTAGCAAAGATCGTTTTGCACATCAAGATCCTTGCATGGCACAGAAACCTTTACTGAAAAATATTGGAAAACTTGATACACAGAGACAGTGCTTTGTGTTTTTCAGCAGTTCACTTACACCCACTTTATAGGCCTTGTATAGTATATTTTAAAATATGGTGGAAAAACCTAATCATGCATTTGGACTTTATCATACTAGTGAGCTCCCCACTGAGTACTTGTGTTATATTTGTGTATAAGAACATAACCTACATACTCCCCGATCTCCCACCAGCACCAATTTCTACCCTCCACCCCTTATCTGCATCTTTGAAGAGATATTTTTGAGGGTCCATCCATCCCAAAATTAACACACACACACACACAGGAGTAGAGGGAAGTTAAAAAGTCAAAAAGACAGACTAAAACACATAGGCTGATGATGCTTTTTAAATCTCATGATTCGTGGGGATCAGTCTTATGATTTTTTAGGAGGAGACATGATTTTTGGTCTCTTGAAGGTGGAAGATTGTAACACACCGCACAGGGCTTGCTGGGCTCACAGCACAAGCCACCTATTGTTAACAACTGACACACTTCTTCAGCCAGAGCCAATTAATCCTGCACTGCTAAGGCTGGGGACCGATTGGCTAGGCAGCAGTTCTGCAGAAAAGGACCTGGGGATTACAGTGGACGAGAAGCTGGATATGAGTCAGCAGTGTGCCCTTGTTGCCAAGAAGGCCAACGGCATATTGGGCTGCATTAGTGGGAGCAGTGCCAGCAGATCGAGGGAAGTGATTATTCCCCTCTATTCGGCACCGGTGAGGCCACATCTGGAGTACTGTGTTCAGTTTTGGGCCCCCCGCTACAGAAGGGATGTGGACAAATTGGAGAGAGTCCAGCGGAGGGCAACAAAAATAATTAGGGGGCTGGGGCACATGACTTATGAGGAGAGGCTGAGGGAACTGGGGTTATTTAGTCTGCAGAAGAGAAGAGTGAGGGGGGATTTGATAGCAGCCTTCAACTACCTGAAGGGGGGTTCCAAAGAGGATGGAGCTAGGCTGTTCTCAGTGGTGGCAGATGACAGAACAAGGAGCAATGGTCTCAAGTTGCAGTGGGGGAGGTCTAGGTTGAATATTAGGAAACACTATTTCACTAGGACGGTGGTGAAGCACTGGAATGGGTTACCTAGGGAGATGGTGGAATCTCCATCCTTAGAGGTTTTTAAGGCCCAGCTTAACAAAGCCCTGGCTGGGATAATTTGGTGTTGGTCCTGCTTGGAGCAGGGGATTGGACTACATGACCTCCTGAGGTCTCTTCCAACCCTAATCTTCTATGATTCTATGAGGTGTATGCAGGAAACGAGACCAGAAGAAGCAGTGTAAGTGACCCCATTGCTACAGGGAGTCACTGCCAGTGCTGTGTACACCAATCCCCTAGATGGCATGCCATGAGCTAACAGGAAAGTGCTGTCTGAATTAGGCTCTCCAAGCTTCCCGTGAACGCTCCCAAAGTCTGAGTGACAGAGGAGTCTTTACTAGGGCTGCCAGAAACTGACAGGTGCAAATCCCCTGGGAATGATGACCTGTAGGTTGTGTCCCAACCACTAGGGGCAGCCTGGGAGAGGTAACCACCCCCCTGGGCTCCTGCGCTCACCCTGCTGATGAGCCTGCCAGTCCCCTGCCTGGCTTCAGTCCCAGTTCCAAGGCTGCTGAAGGCTCAATGTACTGCCCTTTCAGAGTGCCACAGGCCTAGCTGGCTCAGATTCCCATGTAACCTAGGGCTGCTGGCTGGCAATGTGCATCGCCTTCGGGCGCCTGCCATGTGCATTTCTGTGGGGTGGGGAATGAGTTCATACTACCTCTGTTGGCCAGCCTATCACATCTGCACCTCCCCCGAAACTCACTCAGCACACCAGGGCTGAGGAATTTCCTACACAAACACAGAGCGAGATTTAGTCCCCACCACCCACTTTCCAAGTGGCAGTCATTGCGGTGTTTGGCATGGGCACATTCGGAAGCCCTTCCTTCCCCTCCCACTACCGCTGCACTGCAGCGTCTCGGGCACACAGTCAGCGTGGATCCAGACCTGTGGATCAGGTTCTACCCTAAAGCTGGAAATGAAGGCTGGAGATCTGGGCCTGCAGTGCATATGTGACTGCACCTCTTCGTACCCACATGGAGCTTAAGAACGCTTCGCAAACCAGGCTCTAAATGGTCTCTTCCAGCTACCACCAGCCCCTGTTTGGATATAGAGCTCCGTAAGCACAATGCATGCTTCCCACCACTGGACAGCACTGTGGAGCCATGCACAAGACATTTTCAAACTGTGGTGTCCATTTGCAGACACAACTTTGTACATGTGGAGATTCATGCACAATTCAAGCAGTATCAGCCACACCCAGGGATGACAGGATCTACTATATGATTCTGCAGGGGGCTGGTAGATAGGCACAAAACCCACTGCCGGCATGCATTATTATTAGGGCTGTCAATTAATCGCAGTTAACTCAAACGATTAACTACAGCACTTGACCCAAGGTTTAAGAATCTGAAGTGCCGTCCAAAGTCTGAGAGGGACGAGGTGTGGAGCATGCTTTCAGAAGACTTAAAACAGCAACAATCAGATACAGAAACTACAGAACCCGAACCACCAAAAAAGAAAATCAACCTTCTGCTGGTGGCATCTGACTCAGATGATGAAAATGAATATGTGTCGGTCCACTCTGCTTTGGATCGTTATCGAGCAGAATCCGTCATCAGCATGGATGCATGTCCCCTTGAATGGTGGTTGAAGCATGAAGGGACATATGAATCTTTAGTGCATCTGGCACGTAAATATCTTGCAGCACTGACTACAACAGTGCCCTGCGAATGCCTGTTCTCACTTTCAGGTGACATTGTAAACAAGAAGTGGGCAGCATTATCTCCTGCAAAATGTAACCAAACTTGTTTGTCTGAATGATTGGCTGAAGTAGGACTGAGTGGACATGCAGCCTATAAATTTTTACATTGTTTTATATTTGAATGCAGTATTTTTTTTACATAATTCTACATTTGTAAGTTCAACTTTCATGATAGAGATTGCACTACAATACTTGTATTAGGTGAACTGAAAAATACTATTTATTTTGTTTTTTTACCGTGTAAATACTTGTGATCAAAAATAAATATAAAGTGAGCATTGTGCACTTTGTATTCTCTGTTGTAATTGAAATCAATATATTTGAAAATGTAGAAAACATCCAAAAATATTTAAATAAATGTTATTCTATTATTGTTTAACAGCCCTAATTATTATTGTTACTCGTATTGTGGTAGCGCCTAGGCGGCCCAGTCCTGGCCCAGGACCTCAATGTGCTAGGTGCTGTACAAACACAGAACAAAGAGTCAGGCCCTGCCCCAGAGAACTAACAAGCAAGGCACGGTCACTGGCAGAGCTGGCGTGCACAAGTGACGGTGCTCGCAAGTGCAAAGCCTGGCTGAGGCCCTCTGAGGCGTGGAGCAGGGCACAAGTGCAGGCATTGGACACTAATGACGGAGGAGGCCACCTAAGAATGGAGATAGAAGTGTTGAGAGCAGGAGCAGTGGAAGGTCCCTAAAAGTAGGGGAGACACCAATGCCCAAACTGTGGCCCCACCTCCTGCCCCACCCCTTCAGCTGATGCCCCACCCCCACCCCGCCCCTTCTCCCCAAGCCCCTGCCCTCACACTGCCTCTTCTGCTGAGGCCCCGTCCCCGTGCTGCCTCTTCCCCCAAGACCCTGCCCCCCACCCGCTCCTCTCCCTCCTCTCCCCCCGTCACTCTCCCTTACAGCTGGTCAAAAGGGGGAGGGGGCACAGCCCCCTGGTCTCCCCTGTTCTGTTCTCAGCAGCTCCACGGAGTGCTCTGCAAGAAGCAAGTAAGAAGGAAAGTAAGATGACAGGGCCTCTGTCTCTCCGGAGTGTCACTGCTGCGTTAGTACCTTGATCGTTCCCGTTCGTCTCTATTCCCACCTAGCGTGTTCATTTGAGTGATGGTGCCCCGGAGCAAGCACGGGTGCTGAAGCACGGAACACTAACGACGCAGGCCTGGGGACAGCAGGTTTGCTCGACTGTATCGTGCTCAGCCCTCGGTGCAGGAGACCGTGTGGGCCAGTCGCCAGAGCAGGCAGCCAGAAGCCAAACCTCCCACGTGCTGTTTCTGGCACAGCCACTCGCTCCTTAGTTTGCGAAATGGGTGTCCTGGAGCCGTGTGGGGGCACCTCATCATTTGTCTGGAAAGCACCAGGAGACCCTTGAGTGACGACGAGCACTGTGGAAAGGCAATGTGTGATCCCATCACAAGGGCAGACCCACCGGCGGCAGCAAAGACAGTGACCCTCGTTCCACCTGGGCTACCTTCCTGCAGCTGCGGTTGGTGTGCGAGAGAGGAGGTAAACACAGCCCCACCTTGTCCTTATGTCTGCCCCCCCGCCCACAGCAGTGTTAACAACAGTGGAGCTATAGTTCCACCCCCCAAAACCCTGATGCTAATGGGGCAGATTTCCCATCATACACTTGGGCATACCCCTGGCCTGCTCCCAAGGCACCAGACTGACCTTAGCTTTGACCTGCCAGGGCTGCCCCAGCCTGGTGGTCGCTGGGTGGCAGACAGTGGGCATTAATGATACTGCGGGGGAGCCAGAGGATGGGGCAGAGCTCACTGCTCTCCCCACTTTGCCAGCTGTGGCCACCAAGAGGCGGCCCAGGATGTGAAGGGATTTCTCCTCTGAAGCTCTCAGCCCCTACAGCAAAGAGGCCGCATGGGCAGGCGTGTGCCAGGGCAGGCGTGTGCTTGCTCAACAGCCAGGAGGCATCCGTCCCTCCCCCCACCAACGCTCCCCGGGGGCCTACTGAGGCAGCGTGCAGGGGGGCTGGGGAGGGGTGCAGAGGAAGTGTCTGGAATACTCCACTGGCTGGGAACAGCGCTTACGCTGAGCGGCTCCCCCTTGCGCCGCCGACACATTACTTTCTGAGACATGAATCAGCCAGTCTTCGCAAGGGAGAGACGTGGCCGCTGGACGGATCCTACAGGAAATGTGGGCAGAGTAGAGGGCGGGTTTACTCATCTTCCAGCAACCCAGGCCAGGCCCATACCCCCCCCCCCCCCCCCCCCCCACTGTAAATGGGTCCTTTACAGAGCAGGGGAGGGTAGTGGGGCTGCAGGGCTAATGCAATGGCTGTCACCCAGCCCCAGGCTCCATATGGACTGCCCCCCACGCGGGCGTGCCCCCTTTAAGAAACTGCACATCTCACTCCCAGCCAGGGCTGTCCTTACCCATGCACAAACTATGCAGCTTCATTGGGCACCTGGAAATTTGGGGCACCAAATTGCCCCAAATTTCCTGCTGCTCCAGCAGCCAGCCTGATCCCCCGGCTGGCTGAGCCGGCCAGAAAAGCTGCCCCCCGCCCCTGCTCCACCCCCGCCCCGCCTCTTCCCACCCCTGCTCCACCCAAGCCCTGCCCCCATTCCACCCCTTCCCCTGAGCAACATCCTGGGGGACTGCAACAGGGGTCGGGCGTGCCCTGCACACACCAGGCGGCAGGAAGTGGAGCAACCCGGCCCCAACCTGCTCTGCTCCACTCCTCTGGCTTGGTGCCCCTGAAGCCTGCTCGTGCCCCCCTCTCCTCCCCGAGGCCTGGGGATGCCCCCCGCCCCCCCGGGGAGAGGGCTGCGTAGGGCACCACAATGTCTAGGGATGGCCCTGCTCCAGGCATAGCTGTCCTGTGAGAGTTGTGGGATCAGAAGGGCGGTTCGTGGAAACCGTGAGTCACCAATGGCTCCCTCAAGCCTCGACCACACCCAGACTGGCAGCCGTTCAACGCAAGGGGGAAATGGGACCAGAGGAGTTAAACTCAGCACCTTTGTGCACAGACACCCTTTAATATCGGTTCAGCTTGCCTGAAACCTGCAGGGATGGCTGTCCACCACCACCAGAGGCCCCACAGGGCGGTTCATGTCACTTTAATGAGATCAGCTTTTAAACAGATTTAAGCTAACGAGTTTACTGGCAACCAATTAACAAGTTAAATCCTTTAGTGTTGACAAACCCTAGGTGAGGATTCCTTGCCTGCAGCCAGCCCTACATCCTTGCACTGGGCTCTCAGAATCGATTGCTTTCTGCCCTGTGCCTCCCCACCTGGCCCTTCTCAGTTCACCCTCTGCCACCCCCTGTCCTGTCGCCACACGGCCACCCTGCTCTGCCAGTCATTCCAGATGTTGCCGTGTGCTCCTGTGCTTTTCCCCCAAGCGCCTTGGTGCTATCTCCCATGGTGCTGCATCCAAGCTGGGCCGGGCTCCCCGTACAATGTACCCCACACAAACTCAAGAGGATTAATGTGGACCCGAGAGGCCAAATATGCTACCCAGCTGTCCCTGGAGAGCAGGCCAAGCTTAGAGATGAAGCCAAGCTGGGTGCTGACTATACACGAAGGAAGTGGAGAGCAGAAGGGGGCTGCAGGGAGGAGAGGAAGGAACTTTGGAGTCCCTCTCTGGGGCTAGAGAGAGACCAGGAGGAAGCCCAGGGGAGAGTTGGCCCTGGGAACCTCCCCTGAATAGAGGGGCCAGGGGAAACAGGGAGCAGCCACCAGAGTGGAGCAGACTGGAATGGGGAGCCCTGACAGAAGAGCAGGAACTGGACCGCCAGGGAGAGCACCCTCGGAGGCGTTCAGTCAGGAACAGAGCAGGGGGAAGTGAGAGGGATGGAAGGTCGAGCCCCAGGAGGGCAGCACTGAATTTGTAGTTTATGGCTTGGGAGTTTAGTGGGGGATTGCAGGGGAGGGTCCAGAGAGTCCCAACCCTGGAGGAAGGGTGAACCTAGAGCAGTGGTGGGGGAGAGGTGGAATAGGAAGAAATCCAGAGAGGCAGCAGCAAGGCTGCTTGTTGTAGGGTCCCTGGACTGGAACCCAGTGTAGCGGGAGGGCCTGCATTCCCTACCCCCACTGGAGAAGGCGGTGCGAAGCCCCACTGACGTACAGGGATAAGAGAGACCAGGTGGGAGAGGTAATATCTTTTATTGACTGACTGCTGTTAGGGAGAGAGACAAGCTGTCGAGCTATACAGACCGCTGTTTCAGGGCTGGGAAAGGCTCTCAGTGTCAGAGCTAAATACAAGGTGGAACCCGTTCTTTAGCATAAGTAGTTAATGCATGTTTCAAGGGACCATTCAAGGTGAAGTGGCCTGTTAACACTGTTGCTGTCATGGGGGAAAAGGACAAAAAAAAAGGGGGGGGGGGGGATAAGGACATTCAAAGCCCTGGGCCAAAATCACACAAGGACCACGGGGCCCAGAGTCAGGGCCAAAGACCAATTGTAAGGGCATTGGACTATTTATTCTGTTACCCCAGAAGGAGTGGATTTAAACATGGCCTAGCTGGAGGGCCACGTTACCAGAAGAGCGATCACCACAGGGCAACCATTGGCAAGGGGCACCCGGTGGGGAAACAACCTGTTCTGCCACGCCCAGCTGCTAGAGGCGCAACAGCAGCAAGTGTGCTCCTTCCAACCACCTTATCCTCTGTGAAGCCCGCTGTGAAGGGGGCCCACCCACCTCTCGTGAGCGCCTCCTGTCTGGTGTGTGTGAACCTGCACTCTCTCTTGCTCTGCTCACGGTGCCTCCTCTCGGCAGTTCCCCTTGTCAGGCGGGTCTTGTGGCTCAGGCCTCCAGCTAGTCTCATGCTGGAAGGAACACAACCCCTTCTGGAGTAATAGGCACAACAGGGCCTACCCCAGTGCCCTTGTTCCTGTCTTTAGTCCCGTCTCTGGGCTCCATTTTCAGCCCTTCTGGGCTAACTTTAACTCTTTCCCTGCCCTGTTATGGAGCAGTGTCCCCAGGGCTTCTTCGTTGGAGTCTTTGTCCTTAGCGGGTCTCACTGACCACTACTACGGGTCCCAACCCAGGAACCCTTCAAATAGCAGCCACCTGCTGCTTCCTGTAATAGTTGCTTCTGCTGTTCCCTGGGCCACTTCGCACATAGCCCCTTCCTCTTTACCCTTCCCTCAGGGCTGACAGAACGTCAATGTCACCAGTACCCGTCTTCTGGCTCTCCCTTGCGCTCCAACAAGGAGCAGCTTCCTTGCTCATCTGGTCCCCACCAGCAACTGATCTGCTCAGCTCCTGCAGCTCCTTTTAACTGGGCCTGCTGGGCTTTGATTGGTTGCTTCCCTGCAGCCTTTCTAGGCAGGCCTGGACGACCCACCTTTACTGCTCCTTTTCTGGGGCGGAGTGTAGTAGGACCATGAGGCCTCCAGCAGGGGCCCGCCACATCCTCCTTCAGTCTCACCTTAGCTTCAGAACTCTGCCAGCTGGGAATTGCCAGGCAGGTGATTGGCTGAGGTTACTGCTGCTGATAAGCACATGTATGAACTGTGCACACAGCTAGTCCATGCCAAACACGCTCAGGGGATCACTCCCTACCCCAATGGCTTGACTGACCCACCCGCCACTTCTCAACGTTAAGAGCTCAAGTCTTTAGGGCACGGACTGGCTCTTCTGGTGAGTCCATGCAGCACCAACCAAAATGGGGCCCTGTCCTCGTTGAGGCCAGCAGGTGCTAAAAATAACACCACCCCTGAGATTTAATCAGTGATATGATGCCTGTTCCCAGAACAGCCTCCCTCTCCCACTCCTGTAGCTGTGTTGGCTCTGCAAGGTGGCTGGGAGGAACAACATGCCTTTGCCAGCAAAGCTAGCAGACTGGACTCAAAGAACCAGGGAGGAGTTGTTCTGAGGAAGAAAAGGTCCCTTTTACTTTCGCTTTACAACCCTACTTTACAGATCCCACTGGCAGTCACTCACCACGTTGACAACTAAATGGTAATAGAGCGTGGTTGGGGTATTTGCCACACAGTGAATAAGGTGAGGTAATGAACACAGCATTATCAACCTCCAACTCATGCGTCAGGCCTCAAAAATCATGAGATTGACTTAAAAATAATGCGATTTTAAAGAGAAGTAAAGGTGGGTTCTTCTGGTTGGCCTGCTGGTTTTTGAGTCTTTAGGGTTGAGTTTTAGACTTTTAAACTTTGCTCTTTCAAGCCAGGGTGCTAGAAACGTCCTTTTTTTTAATGCAAATTGAGATGCTTACATAATCACCTGATTCTGGGAGCTGGGGGTTTAAGGGAAAACACCAACTATCATGGGAGTTGACAACACTGTATAGAACAGAAGGTACAGCCGTATGCATGTGTCCCCATTTTCAATGCACGCACAATTTCACAACAGAACAATGGGTGCTTTCCATTTCCTTTGTTCGTAATCAAGAAGGAGGTTAAAAAATGAGTGAATTTTGTGCTGATAAAATGGAGGAAAGTGACAGCGCCGGAGTCCAAGGCCTCTGCTTATTCACAGATCAGGTACAGCGGGCAGAGCGACAAGGTGAGCTCCCCAATGTACCGAACTCCTGCCCTCTCTACAGGAGAGGGGAATTCATTGTCCGTTGCCTGCTTGCCTCTTAGTCCCTCTGCTGAGACTTCCGACAATCAGTCCAATAGTAATAGTGGCGCTTAATGTCAATATGTGTCCTCTAGGGCCTCAACCGAGACCATCAGCACCTTTTACCTGGGCCACCCAACAGCCATCAGATGGGAGGCCTTTTGATTGTTGCTAACCTAGGCTGGACTTGAACTGGTGCCAGAAGTAAAAAGCCACAGCTGGCCCCTGTATAAACCAGTGCTCTCTAGCATCATCCCATGGACTTTGAGCTGCAGGTTAGAAACGTAACATTAACATCATTATTATTTACTAATAAAATCATCATTTCAAGCTCATTTCTATTATATCTTTCCATGGTACTTATCTGGCTCCTGTCAAAACGGTACCTGAATGCTTCAACCCTCGAACACCTCATTGCACAGATGGGGACTGACGCACAGACAGGCTACCTGACTTGCCCCAGGTCTCACAGACAGTCTGTGGCAGAGGAGAGAACTGAACCCAAGCCTCTCAAGTTATAGGCTAACCACTAGGCCATCCTACCTCTTTCATCCCAACCTGTCTAAACTACCTCTTTTAGCTATTCCAAAGGTCAATTTCACCACAGTCATGGGCGGCAGGTATCAAAGGCCAGGGCAGGCCGCGCCCATATTCCCCCTGGAGGCTCTGCCCTCCCTCCCCCTCTACCCTAAAGCCGGGCTGGCGGGGGCTCAGCTTCAGCTGGCAGGCTGGAGCTCGGGCCCACCAGTGACCATGGGTGGCCCTTGTGCTGTCCAGAGGTGTTGGGCCAGTGGTGTAGTCCGGTCCTGGGTTTGGGGGGGCCAGCTGGCAAAGCTGGGTGCTGGGACCCAGCCAACACTTGTGTGGGGGCGGCCAGTGTGGCCGAGCACTGGGACCGGCCCAGGGCTCAGGGGGGCTGGCCAGCACAGCTGGGGCAGGAAGGCCAGGGTTCCTCCAGCTGTGGGGGAGGGAGGGCCTCAGGGCTCTGGCATGGGGGGTGGGGCCTCAGGTGGAAGGGGCAGGGCCGGTGGGCTAGCCTCCCCAATGGGGGGTTCACCCACTGCCCAAATACTGCAAATGCTTCAGGTATAATAATGACTGGCAAAATTTACTTCTACATTGCCATGGAGCTAATGTGGTGAATTCATTCATCATGGGCTGCTGAGTACAGGAAACAAATCCCACATCTGCCCTTTGACCTGTCAGAGGTCAGCCTCCTTTTGTACTGGATTCAGGCAGTTATGGTGCCCACCAGAGGCACACAATAGTGACATCTGGCCCACTCACACATTACCAGCCATTGCCTATGGACCTCATTTTGACCTCAGAACTTTCAGACATCATCGATAGGTCTCCATCCATCCTCATCAGCTTTTAACCCTTCCATGGAAGATTTAGGATCTCGAACCAGAGGCCATTTGGAGCTACTGTCTTGAAATTCAGTCACTTGGTCGTTATGGGCCACTGATTGAAATCAAAATGTGACATATGGCATTTTGCTGGTAAGGCACCAGACAGGCATCAGCAGTGGTGACAATGTGTGTTGGGCGTCTGAGGTCACCACTTCTAGTCACTGGATTTTAGCCAAGAAAAGCGCCAAAGGCCCATCCTCCCAAAGGGTGGAGGGTTGTCAGCTCGGAGCTAGATCGCTTTACAACCACCCGCATTCAGGAACTGCTTCACCCAGCTCTGAAAAGCAGCCACCTCTGAGGTGGAATATAGCAGCTATTTAAAAACACAGAGCAATCCTACACAACAGTTCATATCAGGATGCATCTCACCTCACTTTCTGACCTTCGTATAGAAATAAATCAGCAGGGGAAATTTAGGGATGCGGAATGTAAAAATGGTGACTGGAATTAGACTAGCACAGCAGAGCTAAGACCTACCAAGGGATCTATAATGGTCATACCTGGATAGGACCTTTCCTTTACGTCCCATATGAAAAAATCACAGCTCTGGCAGCATAATGTCTTGGCAGCATGCTGGGGCTTTAGTTCAGCGTTAACTCAGAAGGAAGAGGATTTCCCTCTGAAATCATCAGTGCTACCTCTTCCAGCATTACACAATCTGTGGTATTTATTTATTCATACAACATCTGTGGTCCAAAGAGTTGGGTTTCTCTGGAGGCTTTCCAGTTAAACCTGGCCTAGGCCCTGCTTGGGAGCTCAGCCAAGATTCCATCAGAAAGCAGGATGCCTGCGGCATAACTCTGATGGTACCTGTGTCCCTTGTCAACACTTATGCTGGGGAATGTCACGTTTCAGGATAATGGCCCTCACACACACAGTTCCGTTGTCTCCTGGAGAACGTTCTCACACATTGCCTGTTGCAATGTCACTTCACGGCTCAGAATGATTGTTCCTGTAAGTAACTGCGCAAAGTGATCCCTTAATAGCTCTCCGAACAGCTTGTGAAGGAACAAAACAACCAGCCCCCAGAAGTGCTAGGTCTGGCCCGGTGCTGAGGGAGGCTAAAATGAAACCTGTGACTTTGGCTACTACCTCCAGGATTGAAGTTCTGATGGGCCCAGAGACCTAAAGCAGGCACCAGGCTAGCAGGACAGCAATACTCTTGCTAATTGTTTGGGGAGACTCCCTGAGCCAGAAGCAGTGGTGACCATGGGACCTCATAACCGATGAAGAAATAATTTATAACTAAGGCAGATTCTCACCTGGCTTGGGCAGCTAGGTGATCAGGGTGTGAAAAGTCTGCTGTGCCTAGACAGCCCCTTTTGTCACAAGAGAGCCAGATAACTGCATGGAGGTAAGGCCCAGGGCCTGATGCTCTAGGGTAAGGAGCTCTCTTCTCCCTTCTGTTGGAAGAAAGGCCACAGAGCTACTTTACCTGCATAAGCTGTTTACCCAGAACTCCAGATGAACAGACACTATGGATCAAGTACAGCTACAGAGGAGGGTGCCCACTCGCATGTTCCTGGAATACTGGTCATTCCAGTACTTCTGGGAATGGCATGGGCCCATCCACAGTGGTATGGCCTCCCACCCACAGTGCATGTGAGGTCATGCTGTACAGGGGGCAGTCACACCAGCAGGGGCGGAGCGGTGCACTCTCCATTAGGGTGTCCCCCACCTGACATCAGACAAAACCACAGCTGGTTTTGTCTCAGTATCAGATGGGGGACAAACCTTACAAGAGCAGGCCTGTCCAGTTTCACACCGAATGAGTGACCTGCCTACTACAGAGAGAGCTTCAGTTGCCTACATTTTCTACCAAGAATTCCTCCAGTGACACTTTGGGAGTCATCAGAACTGGACACAAACTCAGAATCGGTAGGATAGTGGAAATGAAACGTGAGGGCAGCTGGTTCCTGCCTTGCATCAAGGAAAGACTCTGTTTGAAAGTCTTGTGTGCTTTTGGCTTGCTACCACTGAGGACTCTTGAATGGGAGATGAAACAAAGGAAAGGATGCTCTTCAATGGGGACAAAGAAGGATCTTTTCTGAAGCTGCAGAGGACAGCAGGAGAACAGAATGAATGTCCTACCCATCCAGTAATGAAGAAGCAATCACTGTAGATGGATTACATGGTGGAGCCCAGGACAGGACAAAGCAGCATTTCCCAAGGGGCTGGAGACAGGCGTGTCCAAGTGACTTCAGAAGTCTGGCATTTCACCACCCCATGAGTGGGGCTTAGCCCTTGGAGAAGTGAGAAGTGATGTAGAGGGACATTTGCCTACTGATTGTTCACACCGGTGGGTGGGGAACTGAGTTACCGAAAGTTATCATGGGGGAAGGGGTGTTTACTTATAGTTCATACTGCTGTATTTTGGCTGTTTTCTCAAGCTGATGCTGTGCTCCCGTCTTCCCTAATACATTGTCTTTGTTTCAGACACAAAGGCACTCAAAGAAGGTATTTAATGATTCTAGAAATTCTGCATGGAGACTCAAGCCAGTGTGTTCGTTAGTTTTAAGAGGGATTGGTAGGTATTGAACCCAGCCCTTGTTGCTGCCGCCAACACAGGCAGAAGAGTTAAAATTAGAGTGAGTCAGAAAAATGCTGGTTGAAACAGTTTTTCATTGGAATTTGCCAATTTGTTGAAATCCGAACAAGGTGCAGAATCGGTCAGATTGCAACGAAGGTCCTCTGGAAACTCAGCAGGTTTCTGATGGAGGCCTGCCTGCCCAGCAGGTCTGGGATTCTGCCTGGGATCCTGCCAGCTTGTCTGGCCGACGACTCTGACCTCTTGGTAGTCTGCCTGGAAGGTTGTTGGGTAGCCCAGGTTTCCAGGGTTCATGGCTATGGGGCAACCCATCAGGCAGACTGCATCAGAGTCAAGCTCCATCCCTTTTCATGGAGAATTTTGCAATTTGTGTTTTTTGTTCCAGAGCAGAACAAAACCGTTTCAAGATAGCAAACTACTCCACAAGCTGGCATTCCCTTTCCCCGACCAGCTCCCGTTACAATGCCAAGGGTTAGTTAATAGATCAGGTGCCAGGAGAAGGTGCCACATCTCCACCTGCTCTACAGAAACAATTGTGCTTTCACTGCTTGTTGTGAAACATGGCGAGGACCCTGCTATGTCAGAAATAAAATGTTTTTGATTTCCCATGCAGACATGGTAAGGAAGCCCATTTACCCAGCCCCCTGCCCTTTCCTCTGCTGCACTCACCCTGCCCAGGGCCTGATGCTGCATTGGAAGATAGAAGGATCTGGGGATCACATGAACACTGGGGATGGGCAGCAGGGCGGGGCGCTTTCCGCCCTGACAGTGCGCTCTGGTTCCAGTGCAGGGCCAGCGATCATTTAGGGTGTCTGCTGTGATTTGAATTCACTGGGTCCCAGGCCAGTTCCTACTGGGCAGGGGCCAGATCACAAAAACCACCATCAGTACCGGGAGCCTCAGCACAGGGCCAAAGAGGGACAGGCCAGAGCCAGAAGTGGGACTGCAGAGCAGGTGTGGGAAAACTCAGCAGGGGGGCCAGGATCTGGGGGACAAAGCGGGGGGTATATGGGGCTGAGCCGGGGCAGGGTCTTCAGGGCCCATCGTGGTTCAGTGAGAGATTCACCATGTGCCCTGAACTGGGCCGTGATCCGGCCCTGAGGCATCAGTCCAGTGTTTTCTATTCGCTGCTGGGCCTTTTTAAAAGCATTTTTTGGCACGGAGGGGGCAGGCGGGACGGGGACAACAGCCTGGGGAGAACTGAGAAGCTTTTCTGGCCCTTGAGATTTGAAACATTTTCTGATGGCAGCTGCCTCTGCTCCTTCTCCTCCTCCGGCAGGCTCACCACTCGCTGAGTCAGCACCGGCTCCTGTCAGTCACCTACGGAAAGGGCCGATTCAGCACAGCCAAGGTGGGGCGGCGCGGGGGAGAACGGGACACAGCCAGCGAGACCCAGTGCCAAGGCCTGCCATGAAAACAGATGGGTGAGGCAGAGGAGGGAGAATGAACCAGGGCAGGGATTAGGGCCAGGGAGGGGAGCAGGAGACGGGACGGGGCGAGAAGAAGAGGAGGAGGAGAGAGACGGTGAAAGCTGCTACATTTCAGCTCCTCCAGGCCCTGCCCCATCATGCTGCACATGGGGAGGGGAACCCCCTGCTGGAAGCTTGGCCTGTAAGGGTTAATGCAGCCCCCCCTCCCCCGCTTCACATGGAAGGGGAAGTCCAAGGTGCCTGCTGAAAGAGACTCTTCTATTTGGAGCGTGAGGCTCCCAGTGCAGTAAAAATAGCCCTGAGGTCCTGCCGCTAGCGGCACCATGGCTCCCCCTTCCCACCCCAGGCCTCCCCACGCCGCTTGCCAGCCATGCCCCGGGCACAGCTCCAGCTAGAACTCACAGGGGACAGCGGTCACAGGGCGGGGGGGGGGGGGGGGGGGGCTCCCCAGCCTATGCTAACATGCAGGAAGGCTGGAGCCAATGCAGTCACCCCACGGGGTGCGCTGGGCCCAGAATCTTAACATGCACTAGGAACCCGATGTGCAACGGAAATCAGCCCCCACAGAGACCCATGGAGACCCCTGCCCCCCGCCCCCCCAAACAAAGCAATGGAGCATTCCCCCCTCCCCACCAGAGCCACCAAGGAAACATCCCCCCTCCCCTACTCCCCAAGACAGCAATGGAGAATCCCCTCCCATGCTCCTCTCCCTCCCCCTCACCCCGTCCATAGGGCACATGCCGCTGGGTGCTGAGTGCTAAGGAAAACCTGGTCCTAAATATAGCCGTGAGCCCTGCCTGCTCCCTTGCTGAACACCCAACTCCCCTCGGAGGGGCCGTGAGAACCCCACGCACTAAGGCCCCCAACACTCCCCTCGCAGCACTATGCCCATACAAATGGGGCTCAGCGGCTCCAGTTTCCCTGCAGCACCTTCCAGCCGAGGATCTCATGCTACCTTAGGCCTGTTTTCAGAAGCAAAACACGGGGTTTCACCACTTTCCTCTCTCGCCTGCCGCAGTAAAGCAAAAATCCTGGGCATTTACAGAGTCGGGGGTGAGGAGGTGTCTGAAAATGGCTGGCAGAATACAGCAGTGAGCCCTAAAGATCCCTGGCCACCCCCCCAACCTGTGTGCACGCACCAGAAACTTAGCCCCAGGAGCGCAAGGGGTCGGAGAGCCCTGACGAGCGCTAAAGGTTGCCTCCATTCACCCCAGGGTCACAGGGCTTCCCAGGGCCGGCCAGCCCCACAGCTCCCCACTCCCAGACTGACAGGGAGCCTGTGTTAATTGTGACAAATATTTCAGCTATCTCCCTGCAGAGCCAGTCCCAGCCCCACCATTCACCTCCCATTCAAACACAAACTTTGCCAACAGCAGCACAGTGATAGCAGAGCATGGGTGGCCTGAGGACGCTCTGGGGCTCTAGCATGCGGTTGGGTCCCCTGCCAGGCTGTCAGTTCACCTTCCTGTGCCTCAGTTTTCCTGTCTGTGAAATGGAGCTAACCCCCTCCCAGGGAGCTGTGAGGTGACGAGGTGCCCTGCACAAACAGCAATCTGGCCAACAAGGAGGCAGGTTCCCGAATGCTACCAGTACAGCCCAGTAGCTCCTTCACCAATGGTAGAGGTTCCTCGTGGGCTGCTGCCCCTCAGCCCAGCAGGCAGGAGAGACGTTATGCCCACTCAGAACTCCCAGGGGTGCCAGGCAGCACAACAGCTAGAAGACACTAGCCCTTGGCTCCTTCAGGCCCCTCCGCAGACCCCGGCCTCTGTCCTCCAAGCTCCTCTCCAGAATCCCAGGGGAGAGAGATGGGGGAGGGGGGAGGGGGCATTACAGTGAGCATGGAGGGAGCAAAGAGCAATGGGAGCACAGGCTGGAGGAGGGCAGAGACGTGAGGACGGGGCAGAGGACAAAGTGGGAAATAGGGCAAAGCCTGGGAAATAGGAGAGTGCCCAGCGAGGGAAATGGAGGGGTCAGACAAAGGGGCAGGGGGAGGCCATGGCCACTGGGGACGGGCCTGCAAGGAGGGCAGAGAATGCAGCCGTGGGCAGTTGAGGACACACCAGGCTCAGCATTGCCAGCCTTGAGAGACCAGAAATCTTGAGCTAGACCCCAAAAATCATGGGATATTTTAAAAAAGCTGTTTTGTGGTTTTGGAGGCTACCCTTCACTGTCTGAACACCCCTGACCACCCCATGCCCAGCAATTAATTCTGCCCCCAGCCCCCTCAGGGAGGGGGTGAGGGCTCTGGAGGGGAGTTTGGGTGTGAGAGGGGCTCAGGGCTGGGGCAGAGAGATAAGGTGTGGGGGGGGTGAGGGCTCTGGCTGAGAGTGCAGGCTCTGGGGTGGGACCAAAGATGAGGGGCTTGGGGTGCAGGATGGGGTTCCGGGCTGGGGCTGAGGAGTTTGGAGTGTGGAAGAGAGCTCAGGGCTGGGGCAGGGCTGTGGGAGGGGATGAGAGGTGTGGGCTCTGGCCAGGTGGCACTTACCTCGGGAGGTTCCCAGAAGCAACCAGCATGTCCGGCTCCTAGTCTCAGGGCCGGCCAGGTGGCTCTGTGCACTGTCCCTGCGATTCCCAGTCAATAGGAGCTGGGGAGTTGGAGCTTGGGGTGGGGTCAGCATGCAGAGACCCCCCTGGCCACCCCTGCGCCTAGGAGCCAGACATGCCGGTCACTTCCAGGAGCCACGCAGAGCCAGGGCAGGTAGGGAGCTTGCTTTAGCCCCACTGTGCCGCCGACTGGACTTTTAGTGGCCTATTAAAATCTCCTGGAGTACTTTCAATAGCCACTAGGTGATCAATGCCAATTCTGGGAGCACGACCAGGAGAGCCCGAGAGAGTCTGGCCAATCCCATTTGCCTGCCAGTGCTGCGCCGGGCAGCAGATTGGAACAACGTGCACCCTCATCTAGCAGCTGTGGCCCTTGCTCACAAGCACAAGGTCTGTCATCAGCAAACCCACGTTCCTGGTGATCTGACTTCAGACGAAGCGACTCCCCTCGCTGTGTCACCGACATCTGGCTAGACGGCTCAGCCAATGCAGTATGGACCGGGCCGACTTTGCTGGCTGCTCAGGGCCACGTGGACCACGAGGGAGGCAAGAGCAAGTGAAACAAAAGGGAGGAAGCAGAGTTAGAGTCATTCATGCTCCCTTCTGTCCTTGGAATAGAAAAGACCCCCATCCTGCAGCCAAATCCTTGAAACCACCCATATGATGTTTAGATCTAGAGACCACAGAACATCAGGCTCAGCCAAGTGTCCCAGCCTCTCTGAAGTTCTGCAGACTTCAGAGATGAATAAATTGAACTGCTCTGACAACAAGGTGCCTCTGATTCTCGAGCTTTGGAGGCAGTAATGGCTGTGCAGGAGACTTCAACAAACTAGTCTGGCATGAAAACCATGAAATTCTGCCTCCAGACTCACACACACAGGTGGCCACAGACTGGACCGGCTATTCAGCCCAGGACTGGACATCAAGAACACAGCAAACATGTGGCTCATCCATCACCTCTTTGAAGCGGATATCGCAGTTTTCCCAGCTCCCCACTTAGTGGATGAACTCACTCCAACTAGTTTGGACTAGTTTATTTGCCTTCAAACGTCCAGAATGCCCTACTCAAAATAAGGGCCCAGCTATAGGACCAGAGCTCAGATGACCTAGTAGAGCCAGACCACCCCCTAGTGGCCACAGCCATCAACACCTTAAACCCAAATCACCTCCCTGCACACTGACTGCACAGCTGACCTTTCTGCACCAATTAACTCAATCAGATGTAGCATGAGATCTCTAGGCATAAATAGAAGGGTCCAACTCCGGGGCATAAGTTCAGTAGGAACTGAAGAGAAGCAGTCAAATGAAAAGGAGTCCCATTCAATGACATCACATAATGGCAGACAACTAAAAAGTGATACATTTTATAAGTGCTCATATGCAAATACTAGAAGTCTAAATATTAAGATGGGTGTGTGATGGGTTGGATCACAGAAACCCCCTTGGGGCTGCCAACTGATGTGCCAAGACTTCTTCTGACCCTGCTTTCCCTGCCAGCTTGGGACTCCAGAACCCTGCCTGGATGTGCCAGACATGCTTACCGGCCACAAACACAGACCCAGGTCTGAACCACGTCCCACAAACTGCAGGCTTACCTGAAAGCAGCTTAAGAAGTGTTCCTGTCTTTAACACTCAGATGCCCAATTCCCAGTTGGGTCCAAACCCCAAATAAATCCGTTTTACACTGTATAAAGCTTATACAGGGTAAACTCATAAATTGTTTGCCCTCTACAATGCTGATAGAGAGAGAGATGCACAGCTGTTTCTCTCCCCCCCCCCCGCCCCCCAGGTATTAGTGCATACTCTGGGTTAATTAATAAGTAAAAAGCGATTTTATTAAATACAGAAAGTAAGATTTAAGTGGTTCCAAGTAGTAACAGAAAGAACAAAGTGAATGACCAAGTAAAATAAAATAAAATAAAACACACAAGTCTAAGCCTAATACAGTAACAAAACTGAATACAGATAAAATCTCACCCTCAGAGATGTTTCACTAAGTCTCTTTCACAGACTGGACGCCTTCCTAGTCTAGGCACAATCCTTTCCCCTGGTTAAGCCTTGTTCTAGCTCAGGTGGTAACTAGGGGATTTCTCAGTACCAGGTGACATGGTCACATGTCCTGTGAGACCCCCAAGCCTCCATTCCTCCCAGCCTGACTCACAGGAAGGCCTGGCTGCAAACAGAGCCATCCACAGTCAATTGTCCTGGCTGATGGGAGTCATCAAGATTCCAAACCACCATTAATGGCCCAGACTTTGCATAATTACAATAGGCCCTCAGAGTTCTATTTCATATTTCTAGTTTCAGATACAAGAATGATACAGTCATACAAATAGGATGACCACACTCAGTAGATTATAAGTTTTGTAATGATCATAGACTATCATAGAATATCAGGGTTGGAAGGGACCTCAGGAGGTCATCTAGTCCAACCCCCTGCTCAAAGCAGGACCGATCCCCGACTAAATCATCCCAGTCAGGGCTTTGTCAAGCCTGACCTTAAAAACTTCCTGGGAAGGAGATTCCACCACCTCCCTAGGTAACACATTCCAGCGTTTCGCCACCCTCATAGTGAAAAAGTTTTTCCTAATATCCAACCTAAATCTCCCCCATTGCAACTTGAGACCATTACTTCTTGTTCTGTCATCTGCTACCACTGAGAACAGTCTAGAGCCATCTCTTTGGAACCCCCTTTCAGGTAGTTGAAAGCAGCTATCAAATCCCCCCTCATTCTTCTCTTCTGAAGACTAAACATCCCCAGTTCCCTCAGCCTCTCCTCATAAGTCATGTGTTCCAGTCCCCTAATCATTTTTGTTGCCCTCCGCGGGACTCTTTCCAATTTTTCCACATCCTTCTTGTAGTGTGGGGCCCAAAACTGGACACAGTACTCCAGATGAGGCCTCACCAATGTCGAATAGAGGGGAACGATCACGTCCCTCGATCTGCTGGCAATGCCCCTGCTTATACATCCCAAAATGCCATTGGCCTTCTTGGCAACAAGGGCACACTGTTGACTCATATCCAACTTCTCGTCCACTGTAACCCCTAGGTCCTTTTCTGCAGAACTGCTGCCGAGCCATTCGGTCCCTAGTCTGTAGCGGTGCATTGGATTCTTCCGTCCTAAGTGCAGGACTCTGTACTTGTCCTTGTTGAACCTCATCAGATTTCTTTTGGCCCAATCCTCCAATTTGTCTAGGGCCCTCTGTATCGTATCCCTACCCTCCAGCATATCTACCACTCCTCCCAGTTTAGTGTCATCTGCAAACTTGCTGAGGGTGCAATCCACACCATCCTCCAGATCATTTATGAATCTATTGAACAAAACCGGCCCCAGGACCGACCCCTGGGGCACTCCACTTGATACCAGCTGCCAACTAGACATGGAGCCATTGATCACTACCCGTTGAGCCCGACAATCTAGCCAGCTTTCTATCCACCTTATAGTCCATTCATCCAGCCCATACTTCTTTAACTTGTTGGCAAGAATACTGTGGGAGACCGTGTGAAAAGCTTTGCTAAAGTCAAGGAACAACACGTCCACTGCTTTCCCCTCATCCACAGAGCCAGTTATCTCGTCATAGAAGGCAATTAGATTAGTCAGGCATGACTTGCCCTTGGTGAATCCATGCTGACTGTTCCTGATCACTTTCCCCTCCTCTAAGTGCTTCAGAATTGATTCCTTGAGGACCTGCTCCATGATTTTTCCAGGGACTGAGGTGAGCCTGATGATACCTTACAAGAAACCTTTTGCATGAAGCATACCCCAGTTACATCATATCCACACTCATTAGCATATTTTCATAAAATCATATAGAGTGCAATGTCACAGGGTGAACTTAAGTGCCTGGTATTAAATGAGGATATGGATATAACAGATATCACAGAAACTTGGTGGAACGATGATAATGAAAAGGCCATGGTAATACTAGGGTACAAAAGATATAGGAATGGCAGGGTAGGTCATGCTGGTGGGCGAGTGGCACTATATGTGGAAGAAAGCATAGAGTCAAATATAGTAAGAATCTTAAATGAATCAATCTGTACCATAGAGTCGCTATGGATAGAAATTCCATGCTTGAATAATAAGTGTATAGCGATAGGAATATACTACTGACCGCCTGACCAGGATGGTGATGGCAATTGTGAAATGCTCTGGGAGATTAAGGAGGCTATACAAATAGAAAACTCAGTAATAATGGGGGATTTCAGCTATCCCTATATTGACTGGGTACATGTCACCTCAGGACGGGATGCTGAAATAAAGTTTCTAGACACCGTTAATGACTGCTTCTTGGAGCAGCTAGTCTTGGAACCCACAAGGGGAAAGGCACTTCTTGATTTAGTGTTAAATGGAGCACAGGATCTGGTACAAGAGGTAAATATAGCTGAACTACTTGGGTAATAGCGACCATAATTAATTAAATTTAACATCCTTGTGGGAGGGAAAATACCGAAGAAGCCCAACACAGTAGCATTTAATTTCAGAAAGGGGAACTACAGTAACTCCTCGCTTAACGTTGAAGTTATGTTCCTGAAAAATGCTACTTTAAGCAAAACGATGTTAAGCTAATCCAATTTCCCCATAAGAGTTCATGTAAATAGGTGGGGTTAGGGTCCAGGAAAAAAATTTTTGTCAGACAAAAGACTATATTTTTATGTATAGATATAGATATATACACACATATACACAGTATAAGTTTTAAACAAACAATTTAATACTGTACACAGCAATGATAATTGTGAAGCTTGGTTGAGATTGGTTGGAGTCAGAGGGTGGGATATTTCCCAGGGAATGCCTTGCTGCTAAATGGTGAACTCACACTCGGCTGAACCCTCAAGGGTTAACACATTGTTGTTAATGTAGCCTCACACTCTACAAGGCAGCACTAGCGGAGGGAGAAGACACAACAGACACATGGCAGTGGCTGCAAACATTCCCTGCGGAAACTGAACATGATGATGAACCCACGCTACCCCACTGGAGCGCACCACTCCCTCCACTTTCCAAAATGCCAGGTGGTACGTGTGTGTGAGACAGACACACACTGTGTGTGAGACAGACACACACTGTGTGTGTGTGTGTGTGTGTGTGTGTGTGTGTGTGTGTGTGTGAGAGAGAGAGACAGACAGACAGACAGACAGACCTAGCTTAAGCACAAAACTGGGCACAGTACTCCTTACCACTGCTCGGAAGAGCAGGACAGTTACCTCCCATCTCTTATATATGACTTTCCTGTGAATATATCGCAGAAATACATTAGTATTTTTTGCAACTGCATCATATTGTTGGCTCATACTCAGTTTGTGATCCATTATAATCCCCAAATCCTTTTCAGCAGTGCTACCACCTAGCCTGGGATTCCCCATTTTGTACTTGTGCCTTTGGTTTTTCCTTCTTAAATGATGTACTTTGCACTTGTCTTTATTGAATTTCAGCTGTTTGATTTCAAACCAATTCTCTAGTTTGTCAAGGCTGGTTTGAATTCTAATTCTGTCCTCACAACCCCTCCCAGCTTGGCGCTTGGCATGTGCAAATTTTAATCTCCACTCCAAGTCATTAATGAAAATTTTGACTAGTACCAGGCCCAAGCCTGACGGCTACACGACCCCACTAGAATCATCCTCCCAGTTTCATAGCAAGCCATTGGTAACTATTCTTTGAGCCTGGGTTTTTCAACCGGTTATACCACCTAAGGGCAGTGTGTTATTCCCAGAATTTCTTCCTGAGACTCTTCAATAGAAGTGTTACCATTAACATCAGTGGGACCAGGCTTCCACTCCAGTGTGTCTTGAAGACAGAGAAAAGCAGGCTACAAATCCCCGCTTATACCTTTATCTTGCAAAACATTTTAATGAAAGTAGACAGTAGGATCACCTTATAGTAGTATCATCTAAACCAGGGATCGGCAACCGATGGCACGTGAGCCAATTTTTAATGTCTGGCGGGGACAGCAGCGTGCAATTAAAAATTCTGCCCAGCCTGGCCCACTCTTCACTGCCCCCGCCCACCGCTCTCTCCTTGCAGGGCAGGTAAGCTTCCCCCTCCCCCTGCCTCTTCCCCCAGCATGCTGGGTTCCTGCCCCTCCTCCTCTCCCTCCCTGCGGCTGATCAGCTGATGGCCCTTACTACAGAGAGGGAGAGGGAAAAGCAGAGCCGCAGCGTGCTTTCTGCTCCAGGGACGTTGGGGAAGGGGGAGGAATCGGCATATCCTCTCCAGCCCCCTGCCGTGAGATGCTCAGGGCAGGGGACTGGGAGCACCCCCACGACCCCAGCCCACACCCCCAGCCCTCTGCCCTGACCCCTGCACCCCCCTCACACACCCCCAGCCCTCTGCCCTGACCCTGAACCCCCCACACCCCCCAGCCCTCTGCCCTGACCCATGAACCCTCCTCACACACACCCAGCCCTCTGCCCTCACCTCTGCACCCCCCCACACCCCAGCCCCGTGCCCTGACCCCTGCACCCCCCCACAACCCCAGCCCTGACTCCTGCACCCTCCTCACACACCCCCAGCCCCATGCCCTGACTCTTGCACCCCCACCCCCACATCCTCACCCCACCCTGAGCACCAAACAGGAGCTCCTGCATGCACACACACACCTGCATTCCCACCTGCACCCCTCGCACCAAATGGGAGCTGCCCAAGTAAGCACTCCACACCCATACCTCCTGCCCCAACCCTGAGCCCCCTCCGTCATTCTAGCCCTTGGCCAGACCCTGCACCCCAACCCCCAGCCTGCTCCTTCACCCCAAGCCCTGTTCTCAGTGCACTCCCACCCTCATCTCAGTGCAGAGAGAGGAAGAGAATTGCTAGAACCAGGGAGAAAGTAGGTACCTACTCTATGTGGACAGGGCCGGGACCCCAGACCGGCAGCGGGCTGAGCAGGGCCAGCAGCCGGGACCGTGGCTGGCAGGAGCCAGCGGACGGAACCCCAGACCGGCAGTGGGCTGAGCTGCTCAGCTGACTGCTGGTCTGGGGTCCCCGCCGCCGGCCCCGCTCAGCCCGCTGCCGGTCTGGGGTTCTGGCTGCCAGCCCCTTGCCAGCCGGGGTCCCAGCCGCAGGCCCCGCTCAGCCCGCTGCTGGCCTAGGTGAACGGAACTCCAGGCCGGCAGCAGGCTGAGCGAGCCGGCGGTGTAAGATCAGCATTTTAATTTAATTTTAAATGAAGCTTCTTAAACATTTTGAAAACCTTGTTTACATACGACAATAGTTTAGTTATATAATATAGAGACTCATAGAGAGAGGCCTTCTAAAAAACGTTAAAATCTATTATTGGCACGCGAAACCTTATTTCAAGTGAATAAATGAAGACTCGGCACACCACTTCTAAAAGGTTGCTGACCCTTGATCTAAACCACATGCCCCTAGTTTGCTTATGAGAACAGCCTGTGGGACTGTGACAAAAACCTGACTCCAAATAAACAAGTTTCAGAGTAACAGCCGTGTTAGTCTGTATTCGTAAAAAGAAAAGGAGTACTTGTGGCACCTTAGAGACTAACCAGTTTATTTGAGCATGAGCTTTCGTGAGCTACAGCTCACTTCATCGGATGCATAGCATATCGTGGAAACTGCAGAAGACATTATATACACACAGAGACCATGAAACAAAACTTCCTCCCACCTCACTCCCCCGCTGGCAACAGCTTATCTAAAGTGATCCTCAGGTAGAGCCATTTCCAGCACAAATCCAGGTTTTCTCACCCTTCCCCCCCCCCCACACATACAAACTCACTCTCCTGCTGGCAACAGCCCATCCCCCTTTGAAACCCCTCTTTATAATGCGCATGATAATCAAGGTGGGTCACCTCCAGCACTAATCCAGGTTTTCTCACCCCCCCCAACCCCCCCCCCCCCTTTTTTTTTTTTTTTTTTTTTTCAAAAAACCACACACACAAACTCATTCTCCTGCTGGCAACAGCTCATCTTACAATGTGCACAGCAATAATCCAAGTTTAACCAGAACGTCTTGGGGGGGGGGGTTGCAGGAAAAAAACAAGGGGAGACACGATATGCTATGCATCCGATGAAGTGAGCTGTAGCTCACGAAAGCTCATGCTCAAATAAACAAGGTATATCACATCTTCAGCTTTCTCCCCATCCACTAGGCCAGTAACTCTGTCAAGAAGGAAATTAGGCTGGTTTGGCATGATTTGTTCTTGACAAATTGTGTTAGTTATTACTTATCACCTTCTGATCCTCTAGGTGCTTACAAACTGATTGTTTAACATTTTGTTCCAGTATCTTTCCAGGTTTCAAAGTCAGGCTGACTGGTCTATAATTCCCCAGGTTCTCTCTGTTCCCCTTTCTAAAGATAGGAGCTATGTTTGCCCTTCTCCAGTCCTCTGGGGCCTCCAGGAATTCTCAAAGATAATAGCCAATGGTTTTGAGAGTGCTTCAGCTAGTTCCTTAAGTACCCTAGGGTGGATTTCCTCTTGCTCTAGTGACTTGAGTACATGTACCGTCTAAATATTCTTGAATGTGTTCTTTCCCTATTCTGGCTTGTGTTCCACATCCGCTCATCCTTGTAAGTCGAGTAGAAAGTGACAGTCAGGAGCTAGGGCCTGAAGTTCACTCATTCGGAGAGTCCCAGCTGGCTGGAAAATAGCCTCCCATGTAAGAGAACCAGAGCGGTTCATAAAGGACTTTGGCAGCTTGGACAGGGCTCATTAATATTCCATGACCTAGGGGCCTCTTGCTGGGAGGCTTCTGAAGCGCCAAGCCCTGGGCAACCCAACGACCAGGGGCTGCAGAGTGGCTGCTTATCTTCGACCACCTCACGCTGTGCAACATGCCCAAATGGGGTGGGTCTGTGTGCTGCCCTCAGGCAGGTGGAGGCAGGCAGTCAAGCAGCCTGGGTCCAATGCAAGTCAAGGGCTGGGCCTGAGTGCACCACAGTGCAAACCTTTTGCATTGTAGACAGATAGCCACAGGCTCAGGGACACATCTACAGATCTCTGCCCGGCAGCAGGTCCCAGACTGGGTTGGGGTGCAGTGCCCTGGCTCAGAGTGATGAGCTGAGGCCATGGTCTTGATCCAGCAGGATTCAGTCATGGCTTACAATGGAGCTGAATGCCATTTGTCAGAGCTAGTGTGGGACTATTAGGATGTCTCTGGGCTTTGCAAGGACTTGCTACCTGAGGCCCAGGAATCTCCATCCCCCATAGATGGAAACCATGGCTCTGCTACCATTGTTCTCAGTGCCAGTTGCAGACTCCCACTAAGGGTAGGTCTACACTACGAAATTAGGTTGAATTTATAGAAGTCAATTTTTTAGAAAGCGATTTTATACAACCGATTGTGTGTGTCCCCACTAAGCGCATTAAGTCGGCGGAGTGTTACGGTCCATAGTTACCGTGGCTAGCGTCGACTTTCAGAGTGTTGCACTGTGGGTAGCTATCCCACAGTTCCCGCAGTCTCCGCTGCCCATTGGAATTCTGGGTTGAGATCCCAATGCCTGATGGGGCTAAAACATTGTTCCGGGTGGTTTTGGGTACGTCGTCAGTCTCTCCTCCCTCCGTGAAAGCAACGGCAGACAATCGTTTCGCCCCTTTTTTCTGTGTGGGCGCCATACTGCTTTCAGCAGACGGTGCAGTAGGGCTGCAAACCATTGTCATCTCTGCTCTCCTGGTGGTCTCGCAGGTCCTCTACATGACTGTCGTCATCCGCCGATTCCGCTGCAACTCTGCTAGGCTGCTCTTGTCTCGCCAGACCACGGCAAGCGTGCAGCCCGCTCAGCTGTTGTGTCCTGGCCGCAGACAGTGCAATAGGTCTGTCATCCAACCACCGCTTCCCCTGCAACTCTGCTCTCCTGCAAACGCCATACCACGCAAGCATGGAGCCCGCTCGGATCACCGCGGCAGTTATGAGCATTGTAAACACCTCGCTCATTATCATGCAGTATATGCAGAACCTGCAAAAGCAGGTGAGGAGGCGACGGCAGCGCGGTGATGAGAATGATGAGGACATGGACACAGACTTCTCTCAAAGCACGGGCCCCGGCAATTTGGCCATCCTGGTGGCAATGGGGCAGGCTCATGCCCAGGGCAGGTGCAACCACTAGGGGAACTAGGCGGTCGCCTAGGATGCCAAGTGGTTGGGGGTGCCAAGATGCGGTGCCCTGGGTCAGCAGAGAGGAGCCGCCCCTCCGGAGGCACTGGAGAGCCGGAGCGTCGGCTTGCGGGGGCGGCGAGCCCCAGCCATGGAGGAGCCGGTGCGGCGCAGAGGGGCAGCAGCCCTGCAAAGGCGGCGGCGCTGCTAGCGGGGAGCAGCCGCGCCCCCAGCCCCTCCTGCCCAGGCTGCAGCCTGGCGCCCCCTCCCCGCAGGGCTCCTGCAGGCTGCAGCAGGTGCATGCGGGCACCGGCCCCCATGCGCCCCCCGGCTCCCTCCTCGCCGCGCTCGGGCTCTGTGGCTCCCGAGCACGGGAGCTGCCTCCGCCGCCCCTCCCGCTGCCTCAGCACTCTGCGGGGGAGGGGCTGTGCGCGCGGCAGCCCGGCAGCGTGTTTTGCCTCCACGTGGAGCCAGTGTCTGACCGGCATGGGCATGGTGAGGGGAGTCCCGGCTGGGGGGCAGTCAGGGAGCAGGGGGAGGGTTGGATGGGTCGGGAGTTTGGGGGGGGGCCTGTCAGGGGGCGGGGGTGTGGAGAGGGATCAGAGCAGTCGGGGACAGGGAGCAGGAGGGGTTAGATGGGTCGGGAGTTCTGGGGGTCCTGTCAGGGGGTGGGGAGTGGTTGGATGGGGCGTGGGAGTCCCGGAGTCTGTCTGGGGGCAGGGGTGTGGATGGGTTGGGGCAGTCAGGGGACAGGTAGGGGGTAAGGTCCTAGGGGGGCAGTTAGGGTGGGGGGGTCTCAGGAGGGGGCAGTCAGGGGACAAGGAACAGGGAGGCTCAGGTAGGGGGTGGGGTTCTGGGGGGCAGTTAGGGGCAGGGGTCCCAGGAGGGGGCAGTCGGGGACAAGGAGTGGAGGGGGGGTTGGGGGTTCTGAGGGGGGCAGTCAGGGGGTGGGAAGTGGAGGGAGTGGATGGGGGTGGGACTAGGGCAGGGCTCTCCCCCCCCATCCTCTTTTTTGATTGTTGAGGCAAGGGGGGAGCTGGGGGGCGCATGGGGGCCCCGGGGGGGGGTGCCAGGCCACAGCCTGGGCAGGAGGGGCTGGGGGCGGGGCTGCTCCCCGCTAGTGCTGCCGCCGACTTTGCAGGGCTGCTGCCCCCCTGCCTCGCACCGGCTCCTCCATGGCTGGGGCTCGCCGCCGCCGCAAGCGGGACGCTCTGGCTCTCCGGTGCCTCCAGAAGGCGCCTCCTCCCTTCCAGGCTGCTGCAGTAGCCCAAACCCAGCAAAGCCAGTGAGTGGACTCGGGGAGGGGGCCGCCAGGGTGGGGTGGGGAGGGCAGGGCAGGTCTCACGGAGGGGCTGTGCACCCTCCAAGGGAGTTCAGGCAGGGGAAGGGGGAAACCTGGTCTGGGGAGCAGCCGCTGCGCACAGCTGGCCCCTGGGGTCTATAAAGGCTCGTTGGGATTTGCCCCTGAATGAACCAATGTGCAGGGCAGGGGGGCACAAGGTGGAAGTTTCACCTAGGGCGCAAAATATCATAAAATCATAGAATATCAGGGTTGGAAGGGACCTTAGGAGATCATCTAGTCCAACCCCCTGCTCAAAGCAGGACCAATCCCCAATTTTTGCCCCAGATCCCTAAATGGCCTGCCTCAAGGATTGTGCTCACAACCCTGGGTTTAGCAGGCCAATGCTCAAACCACTGAGCTATCCCTCCCCGTCTTTGCAGTGGCCCTCCTCATGCCATGGAATGCTGATTCTGAACCCGGGAAACAAGCACAGACTGGAGCATAGTGTTGCAGGTCTGGGATGATTCCCAGTGGCTGTGAAACTTTCGTATGTGTAAGGGCACTTTCCTGGAACTTTGTGACTTGCTTTCCCCTACCCTGAAACACAGGAATACCAAGGTGAGAGCAGCCCTCACAGTTCACAAGCGAGTGGTGATAGCCCTCTGGAAGTTTGCAACACCAGACAGCTACTGGTCAGTCAGGAATCAATTTGAAGTGGGCAAATCTACTGTGGGGGCTGCTGTGATCCAAGTAGCCATCATTGACCAGCTGCTATCAAGGGTAGTGACTTTGGGAAATGTGCAGGTCATAGTGTATGGCTTTGCTGCAATGGGATTCCCTAACTGTGGTGGGGCGATAGGCGGAACGCATATCCCTGTCTTGGAACTGGAGCACCAAGGCAGCCAGTACATAAACCGCAAGTGGTACTTTTCAATGGTGCTGCAAGCACTGGTGGATCACAAGGGATGTTTCACCAACAGCAATGTGGGATGGACGGGAAAGGTACATGACGCTCGCATCTTCAGGAACTCTAGTCTGTCTGAAAAGCTGCAGCAAGGGACTTACTTTCCAGACCAGAAAATAACAGTTGGGGATGTTGAAATGCCTATAGTTATCCTTGGGGATCCAGCCTACCCCTTAATGCCATGGCTCATGAAGCCATACACAGGCAGCCTGGACAGAAGTCAGAAGCTGTTCAACTATAGGCTGAGCAAGTGCAGAATGGTGGTAGAATGTGCATTTGGACATTTGAAAGCATGCTGGTGCAGTTTACTGACTCTGTTAGACCACAGCGAAACCAATATTCCCATTGTTATTGCTGCTTGCTGTGTGCTCCACAATACCTGTGAGAGTAAGGGAGAGACATTTATGGCAGGATGGGAAGTTGAGGCAAATCGCCTGGCCACTGATTACATGCAGCCAGACACCAGGGCGGTTAGAAGAGCACAGCAGGGCGCTCTGTGCATCAGAGAAGCTTTGAAAACCAGTTTCATGGCTGACCAGGCTATGGTGTGACAGTTCCGTTTGTTTCTCCTTGATGAAAACCCGCCCCCTTGGTTCACTCTACTTCCCTGTAAGCCAACTGCCCTCCCCTTCCCGCTTCGATCACTGCTTGCAGAGGCAATAAAGTCATTGTTGTTTCAAATTCATTCATTCTTTATTAATTCATCACACAAATAGGGGGATAACTGCCAACGTAGCCCGGGAGGGGCGGGGGAGAAGGGAAGCACTGGGTGAGGTGGGCAAGGTGGGGAGGAGGGAAGGACAAGGCCACACTGCACTTCAAAACTTATTGAATGCCAGCCTTCTGTTGCTTGGGAAGTCCTCTGGGGTGGAGTGGTTGGGTGCCCAGAGCATCGTCGTCCCCCGACCCCACGTTCTTGGGCATCTGGGTGAGGAGGCTATGGAATTTGGGGAGGAGGGCAGTTGATTACACAGAGGCTACAGTGGCAGTCTGTGCCTTTCCTGCAGCTCAACCATACACCGGAGCATATCAGTTTGATCCTCCGGTAGCCTCAGCATTGCATCCTGCCGCCTCTCATCACGCTGCCGCCACCTCTCCTGTTGCTCCAGCTATCTATCCTCTTGCGCGTCCCTCCTGTCCTCGTGTTCATTTTGTGCTTTCCTGGACTCTGCCATTGTCTGCCTCCATGCATTCTGCTGGGCTCTTTCAGTGCGGGTGAACTGCATGAGCTCAGAGAACATTTCATCGCGAGTGCGTTTTTTTCCACCTTCTTATCTGCGCTAGCCTCTGGGACGGAGATGCTAGTGGCAGCGTTGAAACATTTGCAGCTGCTGGAGGGAAAAAAAGGAGAGTAAAACTGAAAAAGACATTGGCCATTTAAGAGGACGGGCTGATGTTTTCGGGTTAACGTGCAGCACAAACCCAGCTAAACTGCCCCCCCCCCCCAATTCTCTGGGATGATCGCTTCACCCCTCCCCACACCGTGTGGCTAACAGCAGGGATGATTTCTTTTCAGCAACAGGCAAACAGCCCAGCAGGAATGGCTACCTCTGAATGTCCCCTTAATAAAATTCCCCTATTTCAACCAGGTGACCATGAATGATATATGATATATCACTCTCCTGAGGATAACACAGAGAGATAAAGAACGGATGTTGCTTGAATGCCAGCAAACACCAGGACCACACACGGCCATGCTTTCTTATGCAAGGATTCCAGACTACGTGCTATTGGCCTGGCGTGGTAAAGTGTCCTACCATGGAGGATGCAATTAAGCTGCCCTCCCCAGAAATCTTTTGCAAAGGCTTTGGGAGTAGCCTCCAGGAGAGCTTCATTGAGATGTCCCTAGAGGATTTCCACTCCATCCCCAGACACGTTAACAGACTATACTGGCCACAAATGCATCCCAAGTCTTCAGGACAAATTAATCATTAAACACGCTTGCTTTTAAACCACGTATTATATTTACAAAGGTACACTCACCAGAAGTGCCTTCTCTGCCTTCAAGGTCCAGGACCCCGGCTTCGGAGGATATTGGCTCCAGGGTGATAAACAGTTCCTGGCTGTCGGGGAGAACAGTTTCTCCGCTTGCCTGGTGTGTGCACTATCATCTTCCTCGTCCCCAAAATCATCATCCCTGTTGCGTGAGACTCCCTTGCAGGAGTCCACGTACAGGTGCGGGGTAGTTGTAGGGCCACCCCCTAGGATTGCATTCAGCTCATCATAGAAGTGGCATATCTGGGGCTCTGACCTCAAGCGGGCATTTGCCTCTGTGATTTTTTGGTAGGCTTGCCTGAGCTCCTTAAGTTTCACACGGCACTGCTGCAGGTCCCTGTTATAGTCTCTGTCCTTCATGCCCTTGGAGATTTTTGCAAATATTTTGGCATTTCATCTTTTGGAACAGAGTTCTGATAGCATGGATTTGTCTCCCTATACAGCGATCAGATCCAGTACCTCCCGTTCAGTCCACGTTGGAGCACTTTTGCGATTCTGGGACTCCATGGTCACCTCTGCTGATGAGATCTGCATGGTTACCTGTGCTGATCAGCTTGCCACGGTGGCCAAACAGAAAATGAAATTCAAAAGTTCACGGCGGTTTTCCTGTCTACCTGGCCAGTGCATCCGAATTCAGAATGCTGTCCAGAGCGGTCACACTGGAGCACTGGGATAGCTCCTGGAGACCAATACTGTCGAATTGCATCCACGCTACCCCAAATTTGACTCGGCGATGTCTATTTCAGTGCTAATCCCCTCGTCAGGGAGGAGTACAGAAATAGATTTTAAGAGCCCATTAAGTTGACAAAAATGGCTTCGTTGTGTGGACGGGTGCAGGGTTAAATCGATCTAAGGCTGCTAAATTCAACCTAAACTTGTAGTGTAGACCAGGGCTAAGTCACCACATACACAGGGCTCACTACATTGATCTGGTTGTTGCTGCCAGGTCGCTGGATTTCTACAGTACCCCAGTGCTGGGCCCTACCCGAACCAAGGGGCCACGGAAGCAGGAGACTTAGAGGCTGGGGTAATACAGATCGAACTATGCAAAAGGCAGTCAAAGCATTCTCAGTCAAGGGCATCCGGCAGAAAGAACTTCCGAAGACAAGGTGAGTGTGGTGGCTGGTCACTTGAAAACTTCCTCTGTCACTAACTACTGCATCCCCTCCTTCCCATCAAAAACTGAGAGCATATCCCAAGCAGGGCTTCCACTAACCCCCACAGGGGGCAAAGAGCCAAAGAGTTCACTAGGGACTTTGCTATTGCTTATCTATTGTGTCCAGTAGGTGCACCAATGCTACAGTGATGTGCAGCTGTGCAAAATCTGAAGACAGAGGAGGTTCTTTGATTGAATGATTTGTAACCCTTACTCATTTCACATAAACCTTTGCTGAGGAGAGGGGGCTGTAATGCATTTCGAAATGCAGCTTATTTGGGTGTCCCCCAAGGATCCAGTAACAGGATGGCAAAGTCAGGGCTATAGCTGCAAGAGCGAGTGTGGGAGCACGCACAGGAGCAGCAGTCACGTGGCTGTGCCCATCTACCACCCCACACAGAAAGCCTGAGTGACACAGAGATCTTCAAGAAGTTAGGCTCACAGAGGAGCTGAATGTCCATGAGCGCTGAGCACCCAGCAGCTCAGGGGCAGGAAAGGGAGGTGCAGATGCACAGGGCTCTTGGATCAGGCAGCTCGCTCACTTGAGACAGCTATTTTTGAAAATCTTAGCGTGAAGGCGAGGCCAAGGGAGTGCCTCAGATTCACAACCCTGAGCAGGAGAGGAGAACGTTTACGACAGGTCCCATCATCTACCCACAGCAGAGTTCCCGACGGCAGCGGGAGCTGGCACAAAATTAAGGGGTAGAATATCATGGCCTCTGTGAGATAACGAAGATTAGCCGTCAGGTATCCCAGGCCAATTCCTCAGTAGGTTTAAACTGGTGTAGCCCCATGGAAGTCAATAGAATGATGCTGATTTACAGCAGCTAAGGAGTTGGACCTATCTGGGGAGTACTTCACCACCACCACGTTACTCGGTCTGCATTCGTTTTCCCCTCGGCTTCTCTCCATTCCTCATCCTCTCCTCCCTCTGCATTTCATTCTTAACCCGTCTCATCTCACCCGCGTGAGTGATCAGCAACCGAATAGTTACCACTGGCACAGAAAAGGAGTGCGCTTTAGCATTAACACGCCCTTTGGCTTATGAGTGGAGGGGGAGTTCACACCTCCTGGAGCCAGGGTTTCAAGCTGGCTGCAGACTCAGGTAACAATACTATCAGGTTAGTTGATTCCCATTTCAAAAGGTTTTCTTCACAGCCGTTCAGGCTAGAGGCTCAAGGCAAATGGAAGTCAAAATTCTGCAGAGGTTGAACGAGCGGCTAGGTGGCCAGATGCAGTTCCTGGGCCGGCGATGGGACACGTGGTGTAGAAGATGCCATGGAGTTCCTGGCACCAGCTGCAGGACTGGAGCCCGCTCTGGGAGGCAGAGCCGTCCCTCACCTGTGCTTACATAGCTCATGCATAGCCCACAGATTTTACACTAGGCAGAGATTCTAAAAAACAAAGTACAAACTTTATTTTGTTTCTTTACAAAGGCACAAGCCTTTTTTTTTTTCACTTTCTTAACAAAATATAATAGCTTCTCGATGAACACAAAGACCTGAAAATCGTAAAAAAAATACAAAAAATGAAAGAAAAACAGAGAAACAGTTGTGGCCGGGGAGGAACCTACCAAATACCCACAAGGCTCTACACAACACTGGCCTAAACCTACAGCCAAACAGGAAGGGGGTGGGGAGGGGAGAAAGGAAACCAAAACACAACAGAAAAAAGAAACAGAAGCGACACAATCACAGAACAGAACAGCTCTTCTGACCGGGCAGACCCCACAAAATGGATTAAGTGCTTTAGGAGGAAACAAAGGAAAAATAAAGAACATGAAATTGATATCGTCTTGTTGAGCATCTCCTGCCGTCGGGGCTGGAAATGATGTGGGTTTGTAAGGTTGGGATTTTCTTTTTTTCTTTTTTTTTTTTTTTTTTTAAATCTAAAGCAACACCACCAAACTGAAATCTAGTCAATTTTTAAGCGAGTTCAGAGTCCTTTCAAGTACTACACCTGCTCCCCCACCCCCCAAATGCTTCCAGTGGCCTTACAATCCCATCTTCCTGTTTTAGAAAGTGTTTTCTCGCCCCTGTTGCCATATGTGTGGGTTCTTTCAGGGGAAGTGCCCAGTGGTGCAGGAGAAGTAGTGAAACTGACCACACACAGAGCATCGCCAAACGCGCCAAGTAACCTCAACATATTCCTCTCTATTCTCCACTAGTCGGCTTGAGAGTAGGCAACTTGTTCTGTGCCATGGGACTTCAGTTGATGGTGTCCCTTTAATTTTTATTTTTTTTCCCCCTTTTTTAAAATAGAGAAACTACCAACAAACAAGAAACAAGAACTCAGGCAGGCCCATGAACAGCCTAGCGCCCGTGCACCAGCCACACCATCCATCACACCAGTGCTGGATAAAGCCGGGACTACTTTTGCAAGATTACTGTAAGTTGGGTTTGAGTTTTACAAAACCACAGGCGATTTGGTTCCAGGTCCCAGTTACCCGAACCCCCAAACAGTTCATCTGAGTTCAGATCCTGGGTTCCAGTTTTGGCCCATCTCTAGTTAAAAACAGCCCCCCACCCTCCCCCAGTGCTGGTTCACTGACACAGCACCCCCTCCCGCCCCCTGGTTTGCTTTCAACTGCAGCATGAACTTTCAGCGTGTCTGGTTCTAGCACTCCGATTTACAGTATTGAAAAAGGTCATAAAAGAGACCCAAATCGCATTGTATTTTTTAAAAATTTCAGCATATTCTCTGACATTCCCCTCCCCCAGTCCCACCCCTTTCCCTGCTGCTGGCTGGGGGGGGTGTCAGGGCAGCTCCCCTTCCCCTGAGGGATCTTCCTTGCTCTGATCCATGGAGTCACTGTCATCCCCCTCTGTGTCGGAGGCGGTGTCGGAATTGGAGGGCTCCAGGCACGCCCGGACGGGCGTCACGATGACCGCACGCCTCTGCTCCTCCTCCTGCAGCTGCTTTTCCTGCGTCCCTTCAATGTGCTGAATTGCCTGCCAAGGGGAAGGAACAGTGAGGGGAGTGGAGAGGGAACCCTGGCCACAGGGGCTTACATCCCTGGGGGAGGCAGGGAGGAGAGCATCAGGAGAAGAACCGACCCAGTTATGCCTGTTTATCCCCTGGTGCCCGTGTTCTCCAGAGGAGTCTCCTCCAGAAAGGCTGCTATCACTCTCCTCCCCTGCTAGTTCTGGGCTGGGTCTCCAAAGTTAGCCACTACTCTGCTTTGCAGCACCAGTGATCTAGCCCCATCCTTGGGCACCTTGGATGGAGACATACTGCATCCCGGGTCAGACACATGCCACCACAGTCTGGTTCCAACCTCCCCTGCAAAACTGAACCATGCTGGGGAGTGGCTGGGATATCCAGCCTGCACAGTGCACAGCAGCCCTTGGCTACCCCCCAGCACTCAGCATCACACTGGCTGCTCACCGGACACAGCTGGGTTTGCAGACCCTCGTGGGGTACGTAATTATGCTGCGATCATGCGGTGTGACCGCAGCTCGTGCACACGCACCCAAGCTACCTTTGATCTAGCTCGCTTGGTTACTGGAGCAGGGAAGCTGCCGTGGCACGGACCGTACTTTAGCAGCTAATCCGGGCTGAAGCCCATGCTGCTTGAGCCAGCTGGATTAAAGCTGTCAGGTATACCTCCACCTGCAGCAATCATGCCTCCGACTGCAGGGCAGACCTCCCGAGACAGCCTAGAAGAGAACTAGAAGTGCTGCTTCTCTCCTGGAAGCGTCACTGCTCTCCCAGGGCCCAGTACAGGTGGGATGCTGCCCACACATCCGGGGTGGGAACAGCAAGGTCTGACGCTGTTCAGACGGCTCTCTCCTAAGCAACCCCACCTCCAAGCCTGAGCCCATGGGAGTCTCAGCCACAAGCACCACTGAGGTTCACTCAGTGTTGGGGTTATGGGGAGAAGCCCAGACATTCCCCCAGGGGCCCCCAAATTCTCCCCACCAAGAACCATCCTGGCCTTGGAAGGTGCCCTGTCCTGAATTCTCCCCTTCTGACAGATACCCTCAGTTCTTCCTACTCCCTCCCTCCCAGATTTGCTCCCGTACCTGAACAATGGTGTCCAGGTTTTGCCTGGACGTGGAGACCGTGTTGATTACAGAGGATGGGCCCATGGTTACCACGGTGACGTGATGGGAAGGAGGTGGTGCTGGTACAATCACAGTGGGATGATGGGTGGGTGCTGGGGGACCGTGTGCGGGCAGGAGCTGGGGAGAGAAAGACAGACGCCATTGAGTATGGAAGCTGCCCAGCAATGCCTCCAGCACAGGTAAATCCAGTGCCCACGAGCTCCAAGGCACAGGAAGCGGGAGGAGCTCCCTGAAGGGGACAGGTCACAGCAGCCCAACAAAGGGAATGGAGCCAACACGTGGGCTCCATGCCCAGGAAACACTCAGTCGACAGCCAACATTGTGGGAGGAGCCTGCCATACACACCCCTCCCCTCCCCCCTTCACAAGAGCCGCCAACCCCTCGCCCTTGAGTAGGAGCTCAGCCATAAGCTGCCTGTGGACTGAGCCAAGTGAACAGCTCTGGCAAGTCCCCAGAGGGCACAGCTGGGGTCTCCAACCAGGCACTCTGCTGGCTGCCCACCGGTTCTCTGGCTACACCAGCCTGCACTAGATAAAGAGGACATTGCAATGCCAACCAGTCTGTCAACTCTGCCGTACTCCAGAGCAGGGTAGCTGCCCTCTGGATGCCTCCAGGTACAATCCAACCACCTGCAACCTAAAGTCAAACCCTTAGAGCACTAACACACACCATCACCAGCCCCTCCACACACAACACAAATCTACGTACCCTCTCCCCAACCACCCAACAGCCTTAGGGAAGGAGCAGAGGCTGGGCTGGCAGGGTGCCTGAAGGGTCACAAATCTGGACTCTGCTGGCAACCCCCGACACTTCCAAAAATAAGAAGGTTATGGGATCATACAGCTGGGATGGCAGAAGAATTGATAAACTGGGGCAGGCAAATGATGCAAGCAGACCTGCCAATGCCCCTCAATCCCGACCCACAGCCCCTTCCCTTCCAGTCCACATGGCGCCAAATCAGAGAGGTGGCTTTGGGAGCCAGGTGAGATTCATTCTGCTGGTATTAGAGATGAGATCCGAGTCCAGGTATTTGGAGACAAAAAAAAGCAAAGACAAAAAAAAGAGGTAATTCACTACACTCCCAGCCAGGGGAGAGGGCTGAAATGAGTCCATAACTCTTTCATTCCCTTGAACCCTTTGGAGACTGAGGAAACGTCTGACCCCACACCCCCTTCTCAGGGCTTGCAAAGCTGGCAGCCTCAGAAATCCAGGGTGCTACCGCAGTAGGTTTGGCTGATCTCAGACCTTTATGGTGGGCCATGCCCATGCTATCCCCACCACCTAGTCTGGGGAGTCCAGAATTGTAGAGGCAAAGCCCAGCCTTCACACAGATTCTAACCTTTTGCATGGCTAAGAGCACCTTGAGAACCTCACCGAGACAAGCCAATCAGCTGGGCTGAAGCTCGTCACCAATTTCCCCTAAATACCAAACTATTATGTTCAGATTTCAGAACCATTTCCATCCCAGCCCTCCAGTGCTGGCTCTTGGGGACTGAAGCCCATGGGCACAGGGAGGGCTCTTGTTTGAGGCACTAACCAGCCTGCATAGGTATTGACACCAAGCCCATTGCTCTAGGACAGGAGTTCTCAAACTGGGGGTCGGGACCCCTCAGGGGGTTGCGAGGTTATTGGGGGGAGGGTCACAAGCTGTCAGCCTCCACCTCAAACCCTGCTTTGCCTCCCACCATTTCTAATGGTGTTAAATATAAATTAAAAACACTTTACAATAGAAGGGGGTGGGAGGGGTGTCACACTCAGAGGCTTGCTGTATGAAAGGGGTCACCCGTACAAAAGTTTGAGAACCACTGCTCTAGGATCACACTTTCCTCCCAGCTGAGCCTGCCCCTCTGCTGAGGGCTCACTGCCCCCTGTGGGCACAAAGAGGAGTGGCACGGTCCAGCCCCTGTCCCAGGGGTCGGCAGCCTTTCAGAAGTGGTGTGCCAAGTCTTCATTTATTCACTCTAATTTAAGGTTTTGCATGCCAGTAATACATTTTAATGTTTTTAGAAGGTCTCTTTCTAAAAGTCTATAATATATAACTAAACTATTATTGTACGTAAAGTAAATAAGGTTTTTAAAATGTTTAAGAAGCTTCATTTAAAATTAAATTAAAATGCAGAGCCCCCCGGACCGGTGGCCAGGACCCAGGCAGTGTGAGCGTCACTGAAAATCAGCTTGCATGCCACCTTTGGCATGCGTGCCATAGGTTGCCTACCCCTGCCCGATCCATTCCTTTGCGTAGAGGATCTGTAATAAAATCAGTGCTGCTTACCAATGCATCAGCCTGAGCTAACACCCAATGAGACTGAAAGGGGTGGTGGGAGAGTTACTTCCCCCTGCTACTGTTTCAGGCTGGTTGCAGACTCAGGAATTTCTGCATTGGTTCATGTCTGGACATTTATCTTCAGAAGCACAAGGGCCAGAAACTTCCATTAAAAAGTAATCTTCAATTCTGCCACACGTGAATGTGTACTGCAACCGGAAATCTAGCAAGCTAGACAGATCCAGCACTGCTTCCCAGCTGGCTTCCAGCAGCACCAGGCTGAGGAGAGATGAGGAAAGGACATGGAGAGACCACCTCAAAAGGAGAGGAGTTACTTCTGGACAGTGCCCTCGCATAGCTGTGCTGATCCCTTCCTTCCCAGCAATGGCTCTCTCAGATGCCCACTGCAGGAGAGCAGCCAGCAGTGACCTCTGCTGAGAGGGGTCGAGAAGCCCTGCCAGGTGAAAAGTGACCAAACCTCAGCCCCAGAAAGCAGCATCCGCTTTGCTGCAGCATTTGACAGCAGCCCCTGCTAAATTTCAGAAAACACCTGATGAGCTGCCATCATGCTAAACAAGTCATCTCAAGATGGCCTGTCACAGGAATAGACGCAGACTCTTACCCACTTCGCCTTCGGGACAACATAGTATGACTCAGATTTTTCTCCAGAGGCCACAGATCAAACTGGTTTGACTTTCCACACTGCATAGTTCTGAGCAGTAGCTACCAGCTCTTAACCCTCAAGGTGCACAAATTCCCACACACCCAGCCCAAGGCTGGCTTTGGGGGAAGACAGGCAGCAGCGACTGACCGAAATCAAAGGCCATAATGAAAGTCCAACACGGTTTGTCCAAAGTTGGGATGAGGCCCAACCACTACCCTGTCTTTGGGGGATGTCAGAGGAGGGGAATTGGTCAGCAAGCATTTCAGCTCCAAACCCTTCAGGGTGAGGGGCACAGACAGGGAGATGCCCAAGGCAATTTGAATAACCCCACGTTCATGCCCCATGGAACAACTGGCTCCTGAGTGAAGGGTAAAGTTCGCAAGAACATCTAATGGTTTCACTAGGGGAGGGGCAAACTGGGAGGTCTCTTTCACAGAAACACAGGAGGCAGGAATAGCAACCAAGGAAGCTTTTTGTGTTGTCAAAGCTAACCCTGGCAACTGCAGAGAGAGAAGTCCGAAACAGACAAAGTCAAGGCCTTGACCTTGAACATCTAGCTCCATTTGGTACTTTCCTAACAGGCGGCTTTCTGGAATCTAACAGCACTCCCCTGATCTCCTGAGATAAGCACAGGTCCCCCTGACCTCAGAGACCCAACAGGCTGCAAGGTCTGGATGCACTACCCAGCTAGGATAAGAAATCTTGACTTGAGGAAGAGGGAGGAGTGAATGGATGGCATTTGGACAGAGCCATAAGCTCTGAGAATGGAAAGCCACTTCTGCTGCACCCACGCTGGGACAGTGACAATCACTCTGGCTCTGTCCTGACAAGTCTTACTCAATATTTGGGAAGGAGAGGAAACAGGAAAGTTTAAGCTAGCATAAAAGGGATCCAATCCACACTGGGGATCACTGCCTGCTCTCAGGTGGGTCTTGGGATGCTTGTTCTGATGTGTAGCAAACAAGTTCACCTCCTGGTGACCCCACCTGCAGATACAAGACAAGCCCCAGAGTCTGAGTGACTAGGACTCATGTCATTGGCAATGGTGGGTTGAAGTGCTCTCAGGCTAGACTGGAAGTATCCTCCTCATCACCTGACGAGCAGGACGCTCCTGCAAGATGTTCTGTGGCAGCATCCACTAGAGTCGAGAGCCTCCGAGACACCGAAGGGGAACGATCACGTCCACGCGGTGAGTGCTTGGTGGGCACACCAGGCTGTCACCCTGCAGCCATGACACTGGGAAAGGGGGGTTGTGCAGGCTGCCAGGCCTAGGACTCAGATCTTACACCGGACCACCTACCCTGCGTGTGGCTAGCTCACTGGCCTGGATGACATCCTAGAGGAAGGCAACTAGAGCCTTTCCAGAATCTACGGTGACTACCAGGAAGGTCAAGCCCAAAGTTGGGACCATGGTGGATTTGTCTGTCTCAGATCTGCAGAGAGAGCAAGTCTCCCCCAGGGCATGGACACCACCGCTGTTAGAGTATGGATAAGCAGGGTAAAGGTATACGTAGAACATTTCACTTCGAGCTCTATAAGTGCCTTACATTGACAGGCAAGTAGCATTACCCCAAACTAAAGCAGATGTGAAGTGACTTGCCCAAGGTAGCAGGTGAATGGCAGAGTATGGTATGGAACCCAAGTCTAGTGACTCCCACTCCAGGGCCATATCCACTGATTGACGCTGCCTTTTCACAGGCTAGTCTTCCAGATACCCCTGCAGGTCTTGACAACACAAAGAGGCTGCATCTACAGCGAAGTGCTTGAACACCCTGGGGATGCCAGCCCAAAGGCACCCCCGGGTGTTGGTAGTTACACACTGTGAATCTGAGGGGCTTCCTGGACTTTTGCCTTGAGATGTGGAAATAAAATAACTAAGGCTTAGGGCCCTCCCTCTACCAGTCCTGAGGGCTGAGAGCAGGGGTTACACTCCCCAGAAAAACCAAGCAGGATTGGATTTCCCTTGGGTATTTGTCCTATGCATTGAGGTCTAGAATAGGATGCAGGCCTCAGTTTCGTTTGCAAATAAGGATACTGGGACTCAAGCCGTTTCTCTGCTCGGGTTCCTGTACTCCTTTTATGGCTCCCACTTTCCAATGGGCCAAGATCTCCTCTTGGAGCAGTTTCATGTAACTGGGATCCTTGAACAGGGAAAGAGGGCTTGGCTATTAGCATGGCTTCCCGCATTCCATGAGCGCTAGGAACCAGCAGTCTGAAGAAATGGCTTGCCATGCCTGAAAATATTGGGAATGGTCTGCAAAGGTAGGGGTAAAACAAAGCATGAGGACTCAGTGTTCCAGGACTGGTTTGAAGTCCTCTGGTGCCATCAGGAGCTGAGGCCAAAGAGCAAGACTTGTCTTTTGATTGGATCAGAAGAGCTTCCTAAATGGTCTGGGCCTCTGCAGGCAGACAGCTCCTGAAAAGGACTGCTGTTAGGTGTCCCTTATGGAATCTAACTGAAAATTTCCTGTGGAAAACAGAGACTCAAGCTCAGGGATGCACCCATGGACTTTCATCTTTCCCAAGACCACATCTGCCTCTGAGCCGAAGAGATCTGTGCTTTCACAAGGTCAGTTCATAGCTTATACCGGAGCTGCAGTAGAGTGACCAAAAATCCTGAGCCAGGAACGTATGCTCAGAGAGACATCCAGATACACCAAAGAAAGACCTGAGGGAAGCAGACACCTCCTGGAACATCTCCAGAAAATAAAGTCACTTAACCAGTAACTGCAGCTCTCCAAGAGTTGCACATCAGCATTCACTCATGGGATGGCACCCAGTGTCTGAGCTTCTGGAATGGGATTTTTTTGTCCTCAGGAAACGTACTGCTCAAGGGGCAGCTTTGGACCAGAAAGAGAGAATTCATCTGGCCATAACTGCCTCATAACTGGCTGCTCTCAGAGTCCAGGCAGATGAAGGATCAATCTCGCTTCCAAACACATCCACTCACTTGGACACTGATGACTCCTCCTCTGTTCTAGACTTTCCATTTGCAGCAGCAGCCACAAGTTAGCCCCAAGGTTGGATGCTGGAAAAGAAAAGAAAAGCCGGCCTCCCTTAGAATCTAGCCTGAAGGACGAAGACATTTCCCACGCGACAGAAGCGGAGGTAAGCGTTCCAGACCCTTTTAGTCCCCTCCAAAGGAATGCCTGTGGCCAGCGAGGGCTGTTCCCTCTTTTTGGCCTGGAGCTCCAAGACGTCAAAGGCCTGAGTGGCTTCCCGGGGTTGGCTGTTAGAGGGACGGCACTCTGCCCAGCAGATCCTGAAACACCATGACAGCTCCAAAGGCTGGAGGAAGCAGTCGAGTCAGTCCCATCTTGAGAGGAGTCAAGAGGATGCCTCCAAGGACTGTCTCTCCAGAGGCCTTTCCTCCTCTGCAAGAGAAAGCGGCTCCCTAAAAGCACCACCACTTACTCCAGGGACTCAGGAGGCAGCTGCAGTAGAGTGATCCCCACAGGAACCTTTATCATCTTAGGAGGAGACCTCAGCTTCACTCCTTGTAGAAGAGGCCTGTCATAACCATACAGCTAAGGGTAGCCTAGAATTCCTCCTTACCTGTAAAGGGTTAAGAAGTTCAAATAACCTGGTTGGCACATGACCAAAAGGACCAATGGGGGAAGAAGACACTTTCAAACCTTGGAGGGGCAGGGGAGAAGAAAGGCTTTGTGTGTGTTCTCTTGGGAAGCAGAGAAGCATCAGGTCAGAAAACTCCTTCTCCTATAAATCATTTTTTCCTTTGCTGGAGGGAGGTTTATTCCTGGTTTTTGTAACTTTGAAACTAAGCCTAGAAGAAGTTCTGTTGTGTTTTTGAATTTGTTACCCTATAAAGTTATTTTCCATCCTGATTTTACAGAGATGATTTTTACCTTTTTTTTAAAAAAAATAAAATAAAATCCTTCTTTTAAGAACCTGACTGATTCTCTATTGTCCTAAGAACCAGGGGTTTGGGTCTGTGATGACTTTGTAACCAATTGGTTAGGACATTACTCTCAAGCCTCCCCAGGAAAGGGAGTGTAAGGGCTTGGGGGGATATTTTGGGGGAATAGGAACTCCAAGTGGTCCTTTCCCTGATTCTTTGTTAAATCACTTGGTGGTGGCAGCGTATCTTCCAAGGGCAAAGAATTTGTGCCTTGGGGAAGTTTTAACCTAAGCTGGTAGAAATAAGCTTAGGGGGTCTTTCATGTGGGTCCCCACATCTGTACCCTAGGGTTCAGAGTGGGGGAGGGAACCAATGCAGAAGGAGAGCAGCATAGGGCTAAGAGGTGCCCAGTGCCCATGTGTATTAAATCTCACAAATCCTGAGGCTGTCCAGCGGGACAGCTGAGGCTCTAAAGCCATTCTTGTGCCTGCACAAGGTTCTCCCGAGGCGGAACTACAGCAGAATGGGATGGTGCCTAACTCTTGGAGCCAAGACTGCCATAGTACCGAGCTGAGCAGTGCCGTCTACAGCTCTGATGACACCACCAGTCTGCAGAAGGACTCATCCCCATGGTGCCAGAAGGTGACTGTTCTGGAGAGAACTTCGCAGGAAGCGTTCCAATGGAGCCTGTGGGGGGAGTACGTAGGGGTCAATCCACATCCCTGGATTTCACAAGCACACACCAGATCCGTGACTGGGTGCTGCTGTAACTCTTATCAGATGAAATCTGATGGGCACACCCAGGCAGGTGACCACTTTACTCAGCCAGGACCTGAGGAGCTCTACCCTTGCCAGGAGTCTTAGGATCTGGGAAAGCCAGATCTGATGGCTAGATCTCTGCTGTAGCCCTTTTTTTCACAGGCCATTCTGAGTTCCTTACAGGCACCTTTCCAGCAGGATGACAACCCCCTACAGCCTAGAATTTTGCATCAGGCTGTGGCACTGAGCAAGGCTTAACACCCACCTCACTTGTGCCTTTTTTAAAGAAGGTCACCCAGATTTATGCGCTACTAGAGCAGGTTCTAGATCTGAACCTAAAGGAGCCCAGAAAGATCAAAAGAACAACTTACAGGCTCAGCTGCTGCAAAGAGCCCTCTCCCAAAACTTTAGAGGTGCATATGCCCTTCTGAAGCAGGGAACTTGGTGAAGCAAGACAAAACCATCTGTGCTCAGTGTAAACACAATCTCATCTCAGGCCAAGCATAAAATCTTGATGACGTGGTCCAAAAACCCCCCACAAAACCCTACAATCTTAAGAGACAGCTTGGACTGAATCGAACGTTACAAACTTAATTTTCTACAATTAGATGTAAAGGTTACATGGAGAAGAAAGGGAGAGGTTGAGTTCATGAGCATACCAGCTGTTAGACAGAGGGGAGGTATGAGCGTGGCCTATGGAGTACAGGGTTTGCGAGAATTTCATTCACATGCTCTTTAACTACTGGCTGTTGCTCAGGAGGGCTGTGCACATGTAGGTATTTTAGCATGACACAGTGTTAAAAAAAGGAAGAGTTGCAAATTATAGTCTTTATGGTCACAAAGATTTCAACAAGACTTACCACCTCACTCAGCACTCAATGAACATGCAGGGGTCCAGCAGATCCTTGCCCTGTTCTGTTCATGGTTACACCAATGTAAATCCGGAGTAACTGAACCAAAGGAGTTAGTCCAAATCTACAACGCTGTAACTGTGTAACGTGTCCATTAGTGCCTGGAAGTGACGGGGAACAGTGAATGAGGCCACGTGCACTGAGTGAGCCACATTTTTTAAAGAAGTCGTTTTGACAAAGGTTGGACTATTTCTGAAACATGATGAAGGCCTCAGCATTGCTGGCTGTAGCTGAATTTTAAAAATGTAGCATGTTCTCGGGAATACAGAGAGGGTAAGTTAATACAGAAACATTTCAATAGGGTTTTTATTTTTAATAGAAAAGGATGGTGGCGGGGGAGAGAATAAGGTGAAACTTGGCTCCTAAATTTGTACGTTATGTGTAGTTTTACATTCGTATGCAAAAATCAAAAACTTCCATTTGTCTGACTGCAGAACTAGAACATATATTTCCTCTGTATCAGACACCCTGTATTAGTTACATTTTAAAAATACATACTTGTGAATTTCCAGAAATGTACTGGGAATTATCTTTACGTTTTCACAGAGGATAGCAGAGAAGCAGAATTACAGCGGGAGGAACTTTCACTTCCAATACTATCTGTGCAGGGCTCTCACTCCTGCCTCTTCGCAGAAGATTGATGGAACTCCTTTGGTTCTTAAGAGCAGTGGAAGGGGGTTAAAGAACAAGTCAGGCTTCCTGCCGGCAGCTATGTGCCACCCACTGCCAAGGTAAAATGATGCCTTCAGACCATTCCAGAAAATTCGTATGAGAAGGCAAAGCTCCCACAAAGAGCAAACAAATTGATCAATGCACAAAAAAAAGCGTGCCTCAGAAATTCACAAACCCAGGAGTGTGCGAGAGAAGCTAGACCTTTAAAACAGGGAATTTCCAAGCATCCATGGGAATCCTGCCGGAGGGCTCTGGAGAAACAGAGTGATAAGGGAAGTGAGTTTTCCCCTCTCTTAGAAGTCATTTGTGCAGGATTCTCACTCTTCGAGAGCAAGCTCTAGGTGTGGCCCAACAAGCAGCACAGCTGAAATGAGCAGCAACACCAGGCCATCACCAACAGTGTGATCGGGGAAAGGTGCTGCTCTAGGCTGGTCGGAGCACTAGCTGCACTTGGAGTGAAAGTTCAGCAAGGACCAAAAGAAGCATGGGGGCGGGGCAAGAACTGGCCAAATGAAGACACACACACAAAGTTTGGCTTCCACAGAAGGGAAACTAAACCCTAGTGCCCAGAGACTAAACTGGGATTCCCTTCTTGAGCCCAAACCAAGCCGCAGAGCCCAGTAAACACATGCAGAGCAGGTGACAGCTATGTTACAGAACACCTGTGATGAACAGATCTCTAGGACAGGCTGGAGTGAAGGTATTGCCTCAACCCTTGGCATGGCCTGCTTAATTCAAATCACTTAGGTCCTGGCAATGTGAAAGGCAGAGAGAGACACACTTAGCCACAGTCCTTTCAGTAACAGCACTGCCAGCACATGGGGTTTAAAATGAGGAGACCTTCCTAGAGCTAACAGCAAACTCTAGGGACCTTTTGACATGCGGCGCAGCGCTCCCACATACACCAGATTTTGCAGGACTTTCCCCATTCCAATGATCCAAGCTGCCTGTTCCTCAGGACTGCTGAGACAACAATGTAGTCCTGCAGGGAAATGGGGAGGAGAAGGGAGACTGCCCACCCAAGCGCTCTGTAGCCAAGAAGAAAGTGCATGGAGCTGGGAGCCAGGAGTTCTCTCACATCTCTAGCGAACTGTTTCGGTGCTCTTCAGAGCCCTTATTACTGAGCGGAGCCTCACTCCTTAACTTAGGAGGCAATCGAGTATCAGCCCCTCATTTTACAATATGGTAACAGATTGCACATGGACCCTTCAGGCAAAACTGAGACTAAGCCCAGGTCTCATATGGTAGATCCAAGTCTTCTCTGTTCAGCCACCCTGCCTCTCCGAATGAAAGTGCCAAATCTACGGGCTTGGCTTCCTGTAACATTGCTCTACTAAATCAAAGTCCCCTCCCAGAGCCAGGAATCGGACCAGGAATTCCTGAGCTCCAGCATTTGCTTGCTGCCTAATGTGATGGAGTTCACTCAGGGTGGCACCTCCTGCCAATCATCTCAGGCATTAGCTTTCTCAGCTGGTACGCCTTCTCCTGGTGGTGCCTCTCTCGCCACCTTCTCCACCTACAGACTTGTCTCACTCCTAGACACGCAGTATCTTCTTCACATCTCGGCCGTGTCACCATCTGTTTTCCCCCTGCACCTTCTTCATCCTCTTCGCAGGGCCGCAAGCCCGCAAGTCCCAGTAGCTAGCCAGGAGTTACCTCTTAGCTCCTCCAGTCCCTGCCACTAACTGCTCTGTCCAAGGTGCTACCATCCTGCAGCCCACTAGGAACACCATCCTCTCTCCTTGGGCTCCCTGAAGTAACTGACCCAGCTCTGCCCTGCAGCTCTCTTTTATTTAAGCCCGCTGGGCCCTGATTGGCTGCTAGGCTACTTTTAACCTCTTCCTTTCCAGTGTGGCGTGAACACCCCATCAAAACGAGCAAAAAATAAAAGAATAGCAAAATGTGCCAACTCCCCGCATCTGGTGGCTGGTCCATAGAGAGGATAAGTTACTCCTTTAGTTCAAATGGTAGAGATCTGTGCTGGGATCCAAAAGTCCATGGTTCAAACCAAGCTGATGGCTCAAGCAGGGATCCCCAATGGTTGCACATGACTGAATTTGTTAGTCCAGTTCTCTTTAAAACTGGGTTGGATCACACAGCAATGAGCTGTCCTTTAAAGAACTGGTTGGAGAATTAAGCCATTATATCCAATTTGTTATGGCCCATCACAAAACAGGTGTAGCACATTCAGGTATCTGTCACACGTTTCGATGGCCCGTGTCACATTCAGGCAGGTGTGAGCGTAGGAGGGCCTCCCCAAGATGGACATGGAAGCACACTGGCAGGACAGTCCCCTCCTTCAGGAGGAATTGGGAGATCTTCTGGGAGAGCAATCTCCCTTGAAGAGCCTGCAATAAGGCAGATGGAATGAGGGCCGGAAGCTCACTCGCTCTGAATCGAGCTGAAGTCACTGGCAACAGGAGAGTCCCCTTCTGTGTAAGGCAAGCTGACAAGGAGCAAGTCCAAGAGGCGCTTCCACAAGCTTTGGCAGGACAGTAATATCCCACTGACGCAAAGCACAAGCCCTGCAATAAGCTAATGAGGGACAGCAGCAATGCTGTTTTAACCACACTTGTCTCATCCCACTCAGGCTTTAGTTTGGAGAGGTTACTCCCCAGAGCACTCCAGCCCAGCCTGGAGTTGGACATACAGGTCTCCCCCTAGAGTGCCTCAGGGAGGACTTGCAGACTTGCTCCATGAGTCTTACGTGCTCAGGGTAACATGTGCACACGTGCCTGGCACCCCAGCACGTTGTGTTAGGCTCCAAGGAAGACCTTAATGATGTGACCATCAGGACTGCAGCACTGACAGGGTCTGAAGCTCCTGAGTGGGCTCCTTCACCATGCCTTTCCTGCAGAGAGAGCAGGGCACCAGCACATCCAGGGAAGCACTGGCACAGCAGAAGCATGCGCAAGCTCCATAGAACAAAGACATCTGGAGGCCAAACAGCAGAGCAGGCACAGATACCAAGCACCACTCCGGCTGGCAGCTCAGGTTTTTAGCCAGAGCACCTACACTCAGTGCTGGCGCACCAACACGCCAACAATACAAGTGGGAAGCATCAAAGACTAAGAGGGTCCCCAAACAAAACAGGCACAATGCACTGCAGAAGACAGGCATCGAAAGGCGCAAGGCCAGAGCTGACAGGTTGGGTACAGGAACCGAGAGGGAATCAACAAGCATTGTTGGGATGCTGGGATCTGATAGAGAGCTAGAGTGATGGCCAACGAAGCAGTCTTCTGCAGGGAGCTCCTTTGCAGACTGTGCTCAAGAAGGAACCGGCTGCAAAATGTGGAAGGCGGCAAGATAGGGAACAAAGCACATGCCATCAACTTTGCAGAAAGGAGCTAATCGCTTCGAGGGGATTTAAAAAGTAACATCCCACCCTGCCTCTTTCATTACACTCTGCACAGCCAGGGAACTCAATGAGGCAGAGGACCTACAGGAAGAATCTTATACGTGACCATGCAATTCAACTGCACATTAATGCCCAAGGAGGGAACAGCGGTCAGATTATGCAGCAACCTTCACTTGGGCATGTCCTGACTTCTGGATGCTTAGCACGCTAGCTTGGTCTGGCCAAACTGGACATTCACAGCCCGCATGATCCATCTGCCTGCTCTTTTCCGTGAGGATTAAGGATATTTCATTTTCCCTGGGCACGGAAAGGCTTTTCTATGGAAAGTTCATGGGGGGCACAAACAACGTCACATGCTGGGTGGAGTCAGAAGCTCTGAATGGGGGCGGTGGTGTAACGTCAGCACTTACTAGGTTAAGAGGCACTGACAGCCCTGACGGAACCGGCTGGCTTGGGGTGGAGCAGGTGCTTTCAGCGCTAGGTTGCTAGTCCAAACACAGACCAGGTCTGTTGTGAGGGCAGCTAGCTCACAGATGTCCTGCGTGAGGAGAGCTATCAGGTCCTCATAGACAGACTTCTGCAAACCAGAACCCAAGAACTGCCCCTGCTTATCCTCAGCAGAAGAGCCAAAGACTGAACTGGCAATGAACTCCCCCTACTCCTGGATGGACCCCTCCAGGCAGCACTCAGGGAGATTCTCACCTTCCTGCCAACTATGCTGCACCTGCTAGGGGGACATCACACTCCAGCCAGCAGAGCTGTCCACCCAGCATTAACCAGACCACACCTGGCATGGGCCCAAGCAGAGCCAAAGGTCACGTTCTCTAGGTCTAGCTCTCCCCCCGCAGAGTGGCATTCAGACACAAGATCGGATCCAACATAACCCAGGCCCTCCTCAACGTGGTCATTCCCCGGTGGGACCACCACCAGTGGTGAAGAAAGCTTCTTGCTACCCAAGGGAGAGAGAGGTGGACCTATGGAATGTGACCGAGACTTCTGGATGGAGGATTAGAGCAAAAGGACTAAGCTACAAGCTGTGGTTCTCCCACCGCCCCCATAGCCACACTCAGGAGCCAGTCCTTCCCCAGCAGCAGCTTCAAATGATGCCCTCAGCCTGCAAGCTGGGAAGACAGTTCTCTGCCACCACTGCCACGTCGCCCCCTCCCAGCAGGAGAGGTGCGAGAGGGCCATGCGCGCTGCGCCCCTTCCCCCTCCGCTGGAGCCGAGAGCATTGCCAACGCCATGCTCTCAGCCCCAGCCAGCCCGAGGATGGAAAGACTCCAAGGTCTTCCTGATGGGAGGTGCATCGTGTCATCGGGCCGCTCCCCCCAACACCCTTGGATTTAAACACCTGCACATGAGGCTGTGGGCAAAACCATCTGAAATCTCCCTGCAGAGGAGCTAAGGACAGGGTCAGCGTTTGGGCCACATGTGATCTCAAGGGGGTTGGGGCGGTGGGAGATGGGAGGCGGGGTCAGCGCACTCACCTGCGTTCGGATCTGCTGCTCACGTTCCAGCTTCTCCTGGTGCAGCAATCTCACCTGTTCCTGCTGCTGCTGGAGCTGCACCTGCTGGGCGATCACCTTGAGCTTCTCAGGGTACATGTGGGCCTCCAAGGAGCGCACCTGCCAGCCAATCAGAGAGAGGAGCCCATACCATTGGGTGTGGAAGAGGAGCACAACCCCACCCTACACATACATCAACCCTGCTTATCAAGACGGCGCCAAGGCAGTCTGGTGGCTTGGTACTATGATGGAATCCATTTCAGTGCCAGGGATTCCACCACAGCACATCACGGGTCCTCACACCACCCACCCCCAAAGGCTTCCATGAGGGAGAGCTGCTCATAGAAGCAGCAGCAGCAAGAGAATTCGGCAACTGCTGGGAGCAACCAGCGCCAAATGCCAAAGGATGTTCCTCTGTGGTGAGGCCCCTGCAACCAGTGTCTCGGGTACACGAGGTGGCAGCATGTGGCCGACACACTCCTTAATGCTGCGCTCCTGCAGTGAAGAGGGATGAATGAAGCAAAGAGATAGGAAAGAGCCTGTCTTCCCGACAGTGTGCCTCTGGGAGGAATGCAGTGAGGCTGGGTGTTAGCTGAACACCGCTTGGAGATTTCCAGGGACCCATAAGGGAAGATATGAATCAGATGCAGATCTAACATGACTCTGGAGCCTGGGCTCCGCTCCTTGGTCAGCACAGATGTCCCCTGTTGGAAGGCTGAGTCTGTTATGTGCAGTCTTCACAGGATCAAGTCAGGGGACTCCTGAAAAGTTTCTGCTCCACAAATGCAAGGGCCAATTCATTGTCTTCAAACTCCCGTACCAGTGTGATCCATGTGCCATGCTACTGAGAATTCCAGCCATCACTACCACCAGCACTGGAAGAGATGGGCAACTCCCTCCACTCTGCTTGGCCACCAGGGAAATTATCCACCTGAAACTCCATTCCTCTGAGGAGACCATTGCAACAGGATTGTTGCTCTTTGATCTTAGCATGAGACCAACAGGACTCCCACTGCTCTGAAAGGATTTTCAGCCCCTGGGGCAGCGGTAGCAGGTTGGGGCATGAGCCAGGCCCCCTACCAGTCACGCTCCAGAGGGGATATAAATGCAGCCTTCCAAAAGCTCCAGTCATTTCGTTCAGTTCTGCTGAAGGTGAAGTTCCCATAACAAGTCACGATGATCAGAACCTAAGCACCAACAGCAACACAGTGCAAGGAGAACACCTGGAAAAGAGCCCCCAAATCAGAGGCACTGGGTGGGCAGGTGACAACCCTGTCTGACTGATCCCTTTCACTCTGCTTCTCTGAAGAGAGGGGACTCTCTCCTCCGTAAAGATACCGTCCCACAGGAGTTGCACGCACAATAAGCAGCTCACAGAATGACCAAAAGAAGGAGTACAGCCAATGGAGTGGCAAGAACACGCTGTGCTTTAATATAGACACCTCAGTGGGGTAAGACAGCTCTTCAAAGTCTCAGCTACTTGGATGTTTTGCACCTGAGAGGAGACAGTAAATTAGAAACAAAAAAAACTTTATACAAAAAGATAGGCAATAAGGGACATCTGCAATGAAAAAAGGACCTCCCTGAGGGCTGAATAACAAGGGGTCCCAGGCCTTGGGACCAGGTTCAGAGGCTGAAATGGCATTCCCTACTGAGAGGAAATCAAGGCAGTGAGGCTCTATATGTGTGGAGAAGAGACTGCAGCACTGTGTTACCGGATTTCTGCAACAGAAACACACTGAGACAGCCCACGGGGACAGCTTTGCCTTGAAACGGCAGCCAAGTTCCAAGCTAGCTGGGCCATGGCACCATGCATCACTCCAGGCACTTCGACATAGTCATGGCACTGCCAAATGCTGCGAAAACCTGGATGGCTCTTTTAGGGCTTTAGTCCACTCAAGGCAGAAGCCAAAGACCTTTCAGCACAGAACACATGGGGAAAGGCCTCACCAGGATGGGCGTGAGGAGAGCTGGCAGGACAACAGGCTGGCATCTGACACAGTCTTGGGGAGGAATCTCAAGAGTCCATAGCACTCACCTGAACCTCCAAGTCTGGCAACCACTAAGGACCTCTGAAGATCAACAGGAAGGTCAAATCAGCTTTCCAAGCACAGCCTTGCCCTACCCTCACTCGGAGCGACCCAAGGGGCAAGCCAGGAGACAGACTTGAGAGCACATGGGTGCGGGACTATGAGCATGGCTGGTCTTCCCCGTAGCGACAACCAACTCCACCACACGGTCTCAGAGTGGGAGGGAGACCCAGCTAGCACCATCTTCTGGGAACAGTTTTTTTTCCTCCAGCTCTTGCGAGAGGGTCTGCGCTAGGGGCCTGCCACCCACCCCTCTTTCACCAGCTGAGCCAAAATGAAGTAAATGAGCATGACAACCTGCTCGGAGAGAGTTCTTAGCCCAGGTACTTCACAGTCATGGCCCTTGTGGAATCCCAGACTGGCTTCAGCTCTAAGTCACCCATCTTGAAGAACTTCAGTAGGAACCAAGAAAGAGCAGAATCCTCACATGAATAGGACAAATTTGGCGTTCCCACAGTGGGAGAGAATTTAGCATCATCCGAGTCCAGAGAGCAGCCTCTGTCAGCCTGGTTCTCTGCCTGCCCTGATGCAGGCAGCTGGAATTATTGAGGGGATTGGGAGAGGAGTTGGGAGACCTTAGATTTGGAAAGCAGAGATATCAAAATCTCCTGTGCTGGGAGAGCCAACTGCCTCAGCACAAGTGCTCCAACTCCATCTGCTGGGTCCAGGCTAGAGGGATGCTTCCGAACAGATAAGGAAGGCCTCATTGAAACCTTGCAGGGAACCAGGAGCAATCAGGGTAGGCACCAAGCATGCACCAATACTCAGAATCTGCACTCCTTCTCCCCTTTCAGTGGATGAGTTCTGGAGGGGGAGAAATCTGAAGGCCTTGATGCAAAGCTGCCTGGAACCAGAGCCCTCAGGGAGGGAGCGTCAGCACCTCCATCTTGACTGTGGAGTTTCCACCTCGTTTCATGACCTAGAGCTCCGCATCCAGGCTTCAAGCCTGAAGGCCCAACCGCACCAAGGAACCAGCACTGGGCAGAGCCCGTGGCTTCAATGGGAATGGAGCCGTGTGCTTCACTGGACCGAGTAGTTCACAGCCCAGTCTGCACCATCACGGTGTGCAAGCGCAGAGTTTGGTGCTCCACTATCTTGACTAGCTCAGGGCTGAGTTTTGAGATTTACCCTTTGAAGCACTCTGGGCCCAGCCACAGACTGGACTTCCAGGAGTCTCCCTGGGGTGCCTCAAGGAGGGCACTGAGGTGCCCCACATTTCAATGCCAGGAGCAAAAATCGTAGACAACAGCCAACCTGCACATCCTGGCCTAGGGAGACAGCACAGGCATTCATCACAGACACAGCTCTGTCATACAGATGTGACCTGGAGGTAAGGAGCAGCCCTGCTCCGCCTTCCGACACACACCAGTGAAGACGTGGCCCGTCAAGAGACATGAGCGCGCCCAGCAAGGCTGAGGCAGATACAGCCAGAGCCCTGATGGGCTACAAGAACATGCTATGACCATAGAACGTAAGCAACTGACAGGCAAACAATGACAAGGGCAGCAACAGCACGTCAGGAGCTCCTGAGCCAAGTGGGAAAATGGCTGGAACACGGGGAAGGCAGCACGTATATCCTTCAGGACATGGCACAAAGCGTCCGGCAGAGTGCCAGGATCCCACTCTACCTGCTTACAAATTGTAGTCGCTTCACCAAGACAAAAGAAATTCCTGGCAGATGGTACTTCAGAGAAATTAGTGTCTCAGCACATCTCATCTGGGTTGATCTGCAATCGTGCACTAGAGGGCGCCACAAGACTGCAGACTGCCTGCACTACCCTGCTGCAAGCACAAGGGGCCAGGAGCACAGACGGCTGCCTCCCTGAGGAGTCAATCTGCTGGTGAGCAGGTGGCACAGGCTGGGTCCTCTCCTCCTCCAGTCACTACCCTGAACAGGCTCCTCAGAGGCTGTCAGTTCCCCCAGACACCCCTGCCTGGAGAGCAGAGCACCCTCCTTGCACCGGCTACCCTGTGTCCAGGCTGTCTACACCCCCTGCACAGGCCTCACCTGCTCCTCCAGCATCATGCGGACCGAGCGCTCCTTGTCAAGCTGCTGTCGGAGTTCGATCATTTCTCGGCGCAGATCCTCTGCTTTCTCGTCCTCCCAGATGTCCGGCGACCCAATGCCCTCGTCCTTGTCCTCTGCCCGCCGCCGCTTCGGGGAGGAGCCACTGAACTCCTGCCAATAAAACAAAGTCAGAGGCAAAGGGACCAAACAGTGACCACAGGGCCTGTCAACGAATACCCTTCCATCACCACAGGGATCCCAGAGCATGCCACAGATTGCACAGCAAAGTGCAGCCACCTCTGGAATGGAACACAGCAGCACACAGGAACAGGACAACAGCAAGTGAAGAACCCATATCAGAGTAAACGCAGGGCAGCAGTGGCAATGGTTAGAGTCAGGAGACTGCTTTTCTGTATCCTTCAGCTTCTGAAGGGGGGATAATAACCTTCACCCCGCCCCTTTGTGAAAAAAAGACCTATAGATGAAAAGGGCTAAGTCCCAGCAGTTACTAATTACCCCACTGGCACTTGCCCAGATTGGGGGGTTAAAACTCCTAGTGACACATATTTCAGCAAACAATCTGGTAGAGCAGCTCAGGACACTTCCAGGAGCACAGTGGTTTTCTGGCACAATGCGGGGCTCAGGACCCACGCCCAGGGAAAGTGCTCTCTCCCCTCAGTCACCACCAACACTTCCTGCTGTGTCCCTGAGCTTGTGTCAGTCTCCCGTACAAACTCTGTCCCCAGGCTTGATCCTGCTTCACTTGATAGCCAACAAGATCACAGCCAGGGACGAGCCGCTGACACACTCCAGCCACGCTACAGCCTTCTCGGACAACTCTCCAGAAACGCCCGAGAACTGTAACCCAGCCTGTAAAAACCATCAATATTTTGGTCACATGTGAACAGATTTATCCAGTTTTAAAACACAGTCAGCTCCCCAGCTAGGGCCCAAGTTCCTGCTACACCGAAATGGAGTGGCAAGGAGTGCAGCACTGTGAATGCCATCCCACCAGTGAGGGGTTAAAACGAGCTCGCCTTTGGCCCTGCCAGAATATTAAAACCCCCGCAAAAGTTAGCTGTGGGCTCATCATGCATTCTCCACTAGTGCTGACAGCTACATGGCTGCAGCCTCTGCCTGCACAGTCCCAGCTAGCTAAGCCAAGGTGCACTGGCACAGCTGTGTGGGGTCCCAGGGCTGGAGAGCAGGGGGGGATGCAGGTCAGGAACCCAAACCACACCCTTAAACAGACCAGACCCTCACTTACATAAGCACTGAGCACATTATCAGAGTGGAAAGTCACTGCCAACAAGGCACCTGGAGCAGCCAGTCAGCTTAAGGACATCCTATCCAGTGAGCAACTCCCCATTCACTTTGCCCTCTGCAGGGGCAGGTTACGTCAGGTTTGTGCTGCTTCTTGTCAGTTTCCCAGCAAAGCAGATGCAGCAAAGCTCTGAGATCTGGATCATGCCAGCACAGGGACAGGTCAAGATGACTGGGATACACAGCCAGGCAGGGAAGAGGCCTATACCCAACTTCACCGTGTCACAAGGATAAGCGGCATGAAGTCTCCCCTCCCATCCCCGCAGGGTTTCCACTCCTGATCTGGAAGAGTTTGGGGGAGAAGCAGGAGGCCTGACTGGCCACACACCCAGAGAGAGCAGAGTAACTCCACCAGGTGATGCAGAGAGAGACCCAGCGACATTCCATCAGCTAACCAATACCGACCGGGATGGGTGGGGATTACATTGGGCAATACAAATGCTTCTCATGCTTGCTAAGGGGCCTGGGTTATTCTGTGTTCTGGAGCTTTCCTGGCAGAGAGGTAGGAAAGGGGAATAGCGGAGAGAAAAGCAGCAGCTGTACTACCTGGATGAACCGCTTGAGCTGTGTGTTCTGCTGCAGTAACCGAGTCTTCTCCTGCTCCAGGGAGAAGATGTATTCAGCTGTTTGCTGGAGAATCGCCGCCTTGGGAGAACCAGCAAAGAGGGTTAGTGGCACAGGAAGGTCAGTGTGTCGTCATCCCCCCTCTCATGCCCCCCACCCCTCGATATTCCCCCCCAACCAACAAATATAACTGGAGATTTGTTCCTGTACCTCTTCCAAAAAGCATCTGTCAGACAGCTGGAGTCCTTGCACCAAATGGCGACTGGGGGTAGGAGACAAACTGCCACTACTCCCAGATTAACTCTCCCATCAGTGTAGTAGCTCTCCGTGAAGATGAGCCCCCAGTCATCTGCTTCCCTGGCCCCAAGCCACAAGTGTTCCCCACTCAACCCCTGACCAGAAAGATTCCTCAGCGCTTGTGAAGTGCTAAAAGGAGCTCCCCCCAGAGAATGAAATGTACCTTGGCCCTCAGTGCGCTGGTGGTAGCTGTGAGCCACCTCCTTCCCCAGCTGGAACCCCAACTTGTTCGGGACCTGCCTTTACACCTGCTCCTAGCACTCTGCCAATGGGCCATGTCAGCACCAGCCTCTTAGACCACCCACAGCACCTCCTGGAAGCCCCAGAGCCTATGCCCCAAAGAGCCAGGGGTTAGCATCTGAGAGTTACTTGGTGTCCTGCGATGCAAGTTGCTTGGTCTCAGCCCAATTCCTAGTGTACAAGTTTCTATGTTACAAAATCTACCAGTGTATGAGGCACTAACCGGCCCCTTTGATCTCAATCTGAGAAGAACTGAATAAGACTTCAAGTCCCCTCTCCTCCATGGGGAGGGCATTCTCTCCAGGTCAGCTAAGCACAATGGCAGGGCTACATGGCAGATGCCCACCCTGCTGCTGCCCATGCTGCACCAATAAGCAGAGAACTTCACACACATACCCCCAGGCCCCAAACCATCACCACGTTTCCTTTCTGGAAGCATCATTAACAGCTGCCTAGTTAGCTCGGCAGGAGCAGCATTTACAGCCCTGCATAAGGATGAGAGCAAACATGTGACAAACATTCTCACACCCAGGGGATATGTAGGGTGGGCTGCAGGGCTCCATGTAAGTCACAGGAGTCATTTCACAATCCGAAGGGGTTCAATTAATCCTTTTTGAATAGCAGGGCTGTTCAGATGCCTGCAATTTTAAAAGACATTTCAGGTGCAAAAGGAAAGTCATAGCAAGCTGTGGCTCTACACGAGACATTCACAGCAGCATCCATAAATAGCAGCTGCAAAGACCAAAGTTACTAGCACTGTTTGCCACAACTTTATATGCTCCAGAAAGGTCAAGAGGGAACAGAGCAAGCCAGGTAGCCCAGACAACAACATGGGGAACTTTAGCAACACTGAGATCTAGGAGCACCTAGGCCCTGCTGGGCTCCTTGGTCTTATATTAGTAGAAACTAAGTGCTTCAGTGTCTAACTGGCTGTGTGCCTAGGCCGTGATGTGCTTCATCGGAAGCCAGTTTGCTCGCAAGAAGCTGTAAGGGGCTCACTGGCAAAAGAATCCTGTCCTGCAAAGTCCAAGAACTCTTAAAGATAAGAGACTCTGCTCCTTGTCTCCTGCAGCGCTCCTAAGTCTTGCAGGAGATGAGAAAGGGCTCTCAGTTCTCTAGGGTTTAAGATACTTCTAAACCCGCCCCCAAAATGTATGAACTAGTTCTGTCACCACCACCACTCCCTGCTCCGGAACTCCTGGGAGGAATTGCTCAGGACAGAAGCAGCGCTCCGGGACCTAGCACCAACGTATGCACACAGAGCGTTCCATGTTTATGCCACCCTGATTGTTTCAATGTCCTGGGTATTTAAGGCACATCACAGGTGCGTGCCCCAGGAATTCCCCACACAGAACATTCTACTAGCACAGGTAAAATTGCTTCACTGGTAACAGCCTTATATGAGGCAACAAGACCATCAGTTTTACAATCCCTACTCACTAAAGAGCAGAGAAGTGGCCAGTGACAGTAATTTACCTAAATATTCTAGGTTTCACAGTAGCAGCCGTGTTAGTCTGTATCTGCAAAAAGAAAAGGAGTACTTGTGGCACCTTAGAGACTAACAAATTTATTTGAGCATAAGCTTTCGTGAGCTACAGCAGCTCACGAAAGCTTATGCTCAAATAAATTTGTTAGTCTCTAAGGTGCCACAAGTACTGCTTTTCTTTTTGCTAAATTTTCTAGTTATCTTGCCACGCCACTCATTGGTTTGACAAGAAAAATGCAGCTTGCATATTTGCTCTACAACACGTCTACACACTCTTAACATATCACTAGTGTAGTCTATGAATTGCAAGGCTAAGGGAACTTCTATATTACTTACCTTCACTACAATTTCAGTGCTCATGCAACCTTCCCCCCGCCCCCCTCAAGTTCGTCGTCTCATTACATAATCACAGGAGCAACCTTAACTACAAGCTGAAGTTTTCTGCGTGAGCTTATTTTACTTAGGAGATTTTTTTAGATTCACATGGTTGGGAGATTGAGTTACTTAATGACAGAACGTCACTGCTACAAAGCAATGGGCCAGCAACAAGTTAATAGCTAGAGGATCCTGGCAGCTCAGACAGAATCTGGACACCCACCCTGGAGCATGTGCATACCCTCACAGCCATACAGACACAGACTCCCCCTCACCTTACTGAGCTTCTCCCCGTCTGTGTGTGGAATGAGGGTTTTCAGAGACTGGAAGCCAGCATTGATGCTCTGCATCCGCCTTCGCTCGTTGCTGTTCGCGATTTCTCTGCGTATCCGCCGCTCCTGGTCCCGCTGGGTCTCTGGGGTCAGTGGGATGTTGGCCAGGCTGAGAGGGAGACAGAGGGTTAGCTGAGACAGGCAATGCTCAAGAGGACAGGCAATGCCAACTCCAAACCTGAAGATGAAGGTTCACTCTTTTTACCATAAAGAAAAGGAGTACTTGTGGCACCTTAGAGACTCACCAATTTATTTGAGCATAAGCTTTCGTGAGCTACAGCTCACTTCATCGGATGCATCATAAGCTCACAAAAGCTTATGCTCAAATAAACTGGTTAGTCTCTAAGGTGCCACAAGTACTCCTTTTCTTTTTGCGAATTCAGACTAACACGGCTGTTACTCTGAAACCTGCCTTTTTACCATGATATACTACATTACAGGATAGAGCCCCAGAGGGTGCTCTTCCCAGATGCTACCTGTTTTGCAAGGACCAGATTGGTAGTCAACGAAACTTTCAGGGAACCAAACAAAAGACTATTCTCCTGAGATGGAGGAGCAGCCGTTCCTGCACTTCACCTCAAGCTACAGATCTACAGTCCTTTTTCCAGGCAGTGATCACAACCTGAGATCACACCTACACCTGGAGTTGGGCGGGGGGTCATTTTCATGAGAATTTGGAGGCATCTGGGGAATGCGGCTAATCCAAATTGAGGCTAGAACTCACTCCCTAGGTCCTTTTCCGGGTATTTAAATTCAGGGATTGCTGGGACCTTGCATTTTAAGATCTGCTACATGGGACAGTCCTATGGGTAAAGATGGTGCTGATCCTCCTGAAGGAAGGACAGAAACCTAGTCAATGTCAGTCACTCCCTCTTGGGCCACTGTGCCGGCAGAAACTAACCAGGCCCCATCAGCCTCATACTTTCTACATAAAGCACTTTCTGCCCAGAAGAGGTAGAGGACAAGGTGCTGCTGCCCCTGAAGGACAGAGCAGCATCCAGGTGATTTTAGGGCAGAGGGAGGGAAGAGCTAGGAATGGGGACCACATCTGGGAGGGACATCACACCATTCCAGTGGTTGGGGGAGCAATCAGCTTTCCAAACTGAGAGACTAACTGCTTTGGGACTTTGCTCCTATTAATGACAACAGTTTATTTGAGCCCAATACACCATCTTGTTTTTGAGGGATGGGGGAGAAGAGGAGTTTCCCCACCCTCACTGCAAGCAGGTGTGATTCAAAGACTGCCTGCTCCCCAACTCTCATTCCACAGCCACACCACCGCAGGCTGGGATCTCTTGCAACCTCCAGAGCTATGCAGGGTCAGAGCAGAACAAAGCTTGGCTAGGAGGCCACTAAAGAAAATCCAAGGTGCTGAAGAAAGTGGTGACGCAGTAGGTGGCACTCCTCCTTGAATTAATATTAAAAAAACCCAATGCCCCGGCATGAGACTAGGGAAACTGCATCTTTCAGATGAGGCTTAGTATGGAGGGCCTAGACATACGTATTCATTAGAGCCCAGGGTACCTCTTGTAAGACAAGGCGTCACCCCAGCAGTCTGCCCAACTTCTAACTTGGTCATTGCATTCTACTCCATTGAACAACCAATTCACTTTCAACTTGACGCAGTTGCCTCTCCTTGCTGTCATACCCTGTTGCGGACCAGTTACCTGCACTATGAAATTGCTAGGTTCAGCCCCTGCGGGGCTCCATTTCATCACTGGACACAATGACTCCAATACAGAGAGATGGGAAGAGTCTTTGGAATCCTTCAGTTCAAAGGTGCTAAGCAAGACCAAGGTAAAGGGACCCTCCGGAACCAGCGGAGCAGAGCCTGGCCCTGAGCTGGTCACTGCAGCAGCTGAGGAGTCACAGCTCCTCCAGGATGTGTTTGAGGGCTGTGAAAGGTGCAGGGCTGGGCAGGGAAGAGGGAGGATTAAAAGTGAGCTGCAGCAAGGGCCTCTGGTTACTCACCCCCCTCCCCCCCCGCAACTTCTCCATGGTAAGAAAGAGCCAAGCATCTAAGCTGAGGTCCCTGCAGGGCCAGCCTGTGTGTGTGGCCCTGGTAGAATCGGATGAGAGGCCCCCTCCCCCTCTTGCTGATGGCTTCCAGATGATCACTCCCAGCAGAGGCAGCCCCCACCCCACCCAAAGCCACGGCTCCCGCCTGCTTCCTGCTGCCTCTGCTGCGCGTTCCGTTCCCGAGTGATCTGGCAGACTGGCCAGGAAAACACTTCCCACACCAAACGCCACCAAGCAGCTAGCTGGAGGAAGAGAGGGAGGAAGAAACATTGTGGTCAGTCCTGCAGGGGAACCTGGGCTTGACCATGACCGGCTCACAAGTTTTTAAACTCTGTCTACACTAGTGTTTAAAACCATGCCAACCCATATTCCTAGTCCAGACTATTCCTCAACAGGGGGCATTTTTGAGGCCCGGGAGAGGAAGAGAGAACCGGATGCCTTAATGCTAATACAGAATATATTTTATTAAAACCAAAAGTTGAACCCCACAACAAGGTGAAGCAGTGTTTACACAGTACCCCCAGCTCTGGATCTACCCCTCCATGCCTTCCATGCAATGCATGACCAGCAGCCTCACCCTCCTAACAAACCTGCACATGTGGCCCATGTCGCAGAGCAACAGGAGACTGATTCATGTGCCAGGCCTTGGAATAGCAATCCTGGCCCACTGACAGAGACAATACTTTAGGAAAGACTATTGGCAATTTCAAAGGTCACATACCTTGCAAATCACCCAAAAGCTTTAGGCCATTGGAGAGCTGGGAATGTTACTTAACAATGCTAAAAGGTGGTTTCTAGCCCTGACCAGCTATGAGATGCATGCCTTTAAAAAAACAAAAAACAAAAAACCACAGACCACGTCTTTCTGATTACTATCTTGTATTTCGTGTATTTTCCCATCATGATGTTAGTAGCCGCTATATCAAGAATTAGACATAGAAAGCAGCTTTCTAAGGGTATGAACTATTCCATTATGTATGTACAATAGCCAAGACTGCATGAGAATTCAGTTACTAAAGTCATGCTGGAATTCAAGAACAATGAAAATTGCGCTTCCAGCCACCTGCTATCCACTGTCACTTGTTAACAGCCAGCAAGATCTCAGCCCGAGAGATTCCGTATTAACTCACCCTAACAGCCACTTTCCTCTCTGTTAACTACCCTGATGTGTCTTGCAGGCACCAGTCCTGGCCAGCTGTGTCAAGTACGCTACAATCAACCTGCAAAGACAACCAGCAAGGGAAGACACTGCAAGTGCGAGGAGAGCCTCAGACAGAAGAAGCTATACAAATGCAAAGTATTAAAGACTAGTGACTGTTTCCTAGAGCGAAGAAAGATCACATTGCTTGACATTGCAAATGGAGATTTACAGTTTATTTGCCCATTTTCGTTCATGTTATACAACAGAAGTGCAAAATGGGCTAATGGGGGTGATCCAATACACCAGGTATGAGCCAGCCCCTGGGCACAACAGGGCCAGAGACTCAGCCTGACCTCTCAACCTTCTCCTCCTTTTGTGGGCTGAAGTTCAATTTCTAAGGGTGCAGTCAGTAGCCAGTAGTGTCAAGTCATAAAGAAGCTGCTGAACTTCAGGGCAGCACCCACAAGTTCATCACATCACAGCCAAGGTGACAGGAGAGAAAAAGAGAGCAAAGCCCCTGAACAAGGGTTCGCCATTATATAAATGACATGTTCTTACCACCCCAGGAAACAGAAGGCTCTGAAAGCCAGAGCCCCAAGGGAGGAGCAACAAGAGAACAGAGACTGGGGTTCACACCACAAGAGTGCGATATTAAAGCACAGTTCTGTTCCGAAAAGCAGTTGTCAGACCTGTGCCCATGTATTTTCAGGGTCCCTTAAAGTACATTCTGGCTCGCATTAGCCCAGCGAGCACAGGTCTGCTCTATTCAGTCTTGAACACCAGGTTTCTTAACTAAATCAACTGCTGAGCCAAAATTCCTCCTTTAACTTTTCCTGAACAACCCTAGTGAAGGCAATGGGATTGCACAAGTATTGCTCAGGGCCGTACATCTGGCAGTGCCTTGGTTATTGGGGAAGATGGGCAAAAAGGAACCCAGCCTGTCTCTCCGAGCCCATACTGAGTTCACAGCCTGACAGTTAGGGGAAATACCTTCTTACTCTGCTGTCACTGAACGTGGAACCCCATTGTGCTATTGGTCACACAGCGAGAGTGAAAGCACAAGTGAAAACACAGATGAAAGCACATGACTATTCAACAAATATATTCAGAAGGATCTGAAGACAAGACAGTCTCTCACTGCTAACTCCAAGGCCACTTCACTGCTCAAGACAAACAATAATCTTGCAGATCGGCTCTGGCCCTGCAGTTCTGTAGGGATACCAAAGGTGGATAGCAGGGCTTCATGGGGCAAGCATGATTCCAGTGCAGGTGCTGGCAGGACCATCGAGAAGGCTGCTCTGGCCCATATATTGAGGTTAACTCTTTCCTACCCTGCATCCTCACAAAACCAATCGGTGATCCCACAAACTCCAGCTGGATCCATCCAGAAATACCCTGGTCTGTGCCCACAAGCCAGAAGACCAACCCAGGGTTGGCCAAAAAAAGACCCACTCATCCAACTGTTCTACACTAAAAATCCCAAGCCATCCTCATCTTTAACGGGTCAGTGATCTGCTCCATTCTGGCCTGAGGTGGGCCTGTAGCCTTTCTGAGCATCATCCCCATATTAAAGATGGAGCAGACTGTAGATGCCTACATTTTTTTTTTTTTTTTTTGTAAGTGAAACCCTCAGGTCTCGCATGTGGCCGCTACGGCTTTCCTTTGAGAACAGCTATGAGCCCCAGCTGCTATCTGTGTCTGGGATAGTCTAAACCTTTGGCCCATGGGGAAATTAGACAAAGGTGGCTCAAGAGGGCCATCTAGGAAGCAGAGGTTCTTAAGAAGAGAGAAAGAGGAAGAACCCATTTCCTCATCAGGGGACCTCTCATAACCTTCCCCCCCAACTGTTCTTCCTGGTGAAAGACTTAAAAAGTGACAGAACTAAACAGAGAAAAATGCATTTAGAAGCTAGCCTGGTGGATTAAATACGACAGTGGGAGTTAGTACCTTGATCTTTTACCTTGGGAGGCTAGAGTGCAGATTTAGACGTTGGTCACAAATAAAGCGAGTTCAATGGATTTTCATGCTTGTCCCTTCAGACTTTTATTCATAGCCCTTTCCCCGCATGCACAAACACACCAAAATACAATTCAATACGACTCAGTCTCTGCTCAAAAAGATCCAGCGCAGGGTAGGACACTGCAGATGAGAAGCAAGATTCTTTCATACAGCTAGGCAGGAAGAAGCTTGCCTAGAATCTGCCTGCACTGTACCAGGCTCCAATCTGCTGGATCAGAAGAGTACCAATTGCATGTAAGTCTCTGACAGAGGACCAGTTCTGCCTTGGGGTTCCTGATACTTCTGCCCCAGGTTTCATTTACAGGACAGAAGAAACGAACATAAACCAGTGTTGACATACTCAGTCTTGGACTAGAATTTGCAGCACAGCATTAAGGGATTCTATGGCAGCATCATGAAATATCTGTAACTTCACCCAGACCCGAAGATGAGCTCTGAATAAGCGCAAAAGCTTGTTTCTCTCACCAATGGACGTTGGTCCTCCCCGTCCATGTCTCTGTAACTTCAGCTGTCATTTATTGGGAATAAATTAAATAGCCACACTTAGCATGCAGGTATCTTCCAAGTGAAGTACAAACACAGGCTAGTTATTAAGCAGAATAAAGCTGCTATGAAACAGCTGAAGGAAACAAGTCAGTCTAAACAAAAAGCAGTTCTCATAGGAGATTCTTGAAGTTCTTAGTATGAGACCCACTTAATCAATAAACCAGTATACAGACACTGAAGATATGGAGACGTAAGCAGTAGTCAGTCTTCCAGCCTGTATACCAATGACTTGTTCATCAGTATGAAGGTGATATTTGAAAACAGGTTCACTTTCACCTGTGCTAGTTGTTCCTGCAAAAGTGTACCCAAACCAATAAGAAGTCTAAGAATAAAATGAAATTCCTACAGAAAGTGATCACAGGGTTTCTACAAACCCACGATATTCCAAAGAACTCTAGGGATACAGCCTTCCTACAGCATTCTGGGTGTTGAAGCAGAACTTCATCTTCTCCTTCAGCAGTGAAAGAGACTATGGGAAGTCATCCCCTTACAGTCTAAGACAGGGGTGGACAAACTTTTTGGCCCAATGGCCACATTGGGGTTGCGAAACTGTATGGAGGGTCGAGTAGGGAAGGCTGTGCCTCCCCAAACAGCCTGACCCCCGCCCCCTCCCACCTCCTGACTGCCCCCCTCAGAACCTCTGACCCATCCAACCCCCCTGCTCCTTGTACCCTGCCCCCCCAGGACCCCCGCCCCTAACCATCCCCCCAAGACCCCACCCAACCCCCCCTGCTCCCTGTCCCCATTTCCCCCCGACCCTTATCCACACCCCAGCCCCGACAGGTCCCCTGGGACTCCACCCCCATCCAACACCCCCCCCCCCCGTTCCCCATCCCGACTGCCCCAACCCTTATCCCCGCCCCCGACAGGCCCCCCAGGACTCCTACACCTATCCAACCCCCCTGCTCCCTGTCCCCTGACTGCCCTCCAGGACCCCCTGGCTCTTATCCAACCCCACCGCTCCCCGCCCCCTTACCATGCTGCTCAGAGCAGCAGGAGCTCGCAGCCCCACCGGAGCCAGCCATGCCGCCCGCGCTGCCCAACGGGCCAGAGCGCTGGAGGTACAGCAGCGGCGCGGCTGGGGAGAGGCCAGAGGCTAGCCTCCCCGGCCAGGAGTTCAGGGGCCAGGCAAGACGGTCCCGCAGGCTTGATGTGGCACGCAGGCCCTAGTTTGCCCACCTCTGGTCTAAGATGTTAATGTCATCCTAGTGGCAAGTGGAAAATGTTCCAATCACCAAGTGAAAACACAGATACAAACCTGTTCTCTCACATAAATTGTGGTGGATTAACCTAAAACAAATGCATCTCAGTGCTTCCCCCACCCCAATAAAAAATAAAATTCAGAAAACACCCCCCATGGGCAACTATCCTGTAACTATCCAATATGTGTGAAACTGAAAAGATGCAGATTTTATTCTCAAGCTTCACAGGGGATGAGTGAATAGATTGTTCCGTAAAATTCTACCCAGAATAATGGTCGGTGCCCTTCTAAGCATGATATTCTAGATCAGGGGTTCTTAACCTTTTTCTTCCTGAGGTCCCCGCCACATGCTATAAAAACTCCATGGCTCACCTGTGCCACAACTATTCTCTACACAGAAAAGCCAGGACTGGTGTTAAGGGGTAGCATGCCGAGCAATTGCCACTGGGCCCCCCCTCACAGTTGCTCAGGCTTCTGCTTCAGCCCCAGGTGGCGGGCTCAGGGCCCTGGGCTTCAGCCCTGCGCAGCAGGGCTTAGGCTTTCTGCCCTGGGCCCCAACAAGTCTAACACTGTCCTTACTTGACGCATCCCCTGAAACCTGCTCGCGGCCCCTGCACTCCTGGTTGAGAACCACTGTTCTAGATTAATACAGCTTCAAGGTGCTTATGGAAGGATTCCTCTTTTTCCTATCCTAAATTTCTACAGAGCTTAATGAGCCACAGAAAGAATACTGTTGGTGGCACGCCGTGGGGCAGGCCTTCAAACACAGGTTATAATCTCCGCTGCGGTTAACTAAAAAGACAGCCATCACCACTTGTCCAGGACCGATATTTGAGTAGGAAATAGGCCAGCTGAGAGACATTTCAAATAAAGCCAGCATACTGTAGGCAGAGAGGAACTTTTAGTGCTGCTCCCACAATTAAGAGAATACCCTGAAAGCACTTTTTAAAATATATATGTATTAGTTTACGCTAAAGTACGAAGCAATTCCATATGGCATAAAGACTACACCAAATTGTGATCCTCATTAATATTAATACAATACCACATAGGACAATTTCCTTCTCATGCAGGCTGCTCAATAGCAGGTCCCCCTTTGTAAATGGATTCAAGTTAGTTACAGCATTTTTGTATTCTGGCTACTTCCCTCCCAGTTTTCATTCTGAAGATTAGTACACAAGTGTAAGACTCCAGCTCTTTCTATACAGTAAATCCCTCTAGGCCCGTAAGATGGGCAAGAGTATGAAAGAAGATGATGAAAGGGACTTTCTGGAGCCTTACTTAGCACATCCGTTTAGACCTTTAGGTATCCATACAGCTGGCAATTTGCATATCCCCAATTTGTAAATGAAACATCTTTCTGCAGGCACCGAGTGTTTCCCCCGCTGTATGTACTAACTTAACACGTTGCTCTGGCCACAGCGGTGCTGTTTAACTTAGTCACCCAACAGTGGATCTCCAAAGTCCAAACATACAAGGGGCATTAATTTTCCCCCGGGGTGGGGAGAGACACCAGCTTCGAGCGGTATCATTCCTGCCTCCCCAGGAGGCGCCGACAGGCTCTCCCGGCCCCGCACAGCGGTGCTGCCAGCTGCCCGCGGGCTGTGGCCCAGGCCCAGCAGGGAGTGCATCTCCACGTGCAGCCCGCACGCGGCTCCAGGCGCGTTCGGGGCGAAGGCCCGGGCTGTAACCAGCTCTCCAGGCAGAGAGCAGGGGCCGCCGGAGGCACCTGCCCAGCACTGGCGGCCGGAGCGGCCACATGGCCAGGGCGCTGGGCCGGGCCCGCTCCTTCCCCGCAGCCTGTGGCGAGCGGCGGTTGGGCCCGCCCCTGCCAGCTGCTGCACGCGCCGTGGGCCGCGCACGCGTGGGCCGGGGCGCTGCAACCCCCGCGGGGCGCAGGCGGCTCCTCGCTCCGCCGCGGCACCCGGCCCACGCGGCCGCCAGGGCCGGGCCCGCTTTGTGCGGGGCAGCGTGGCCGGGCGCCTACATCCCCCACAGGGCCCCGGCCGCCGCACTACATGTCCCGGCGGCCCCGGCGCGCGCGGGCCCGCCCCCCGCGGGAGGGCTGCCGAGTCACGGCCAGGCCCCGTGGTAAACACACCCCCCTTTAAAGCTCCCCCAACATGCGGCCGGCAGGCAGGGCACGCGCGGCCCGGCCCGCACCCCGACCCGGGGCGGGAGACGCGCCACAGCCGGGCGGCGCGGTGCGCCCGCCAGGCCCCGCACGCGGCCCCGGGCTTCAGCGCCGCGCGCGGCCCCACGTGCTCCGGCCAGCCGCGCCGCCCGGCCCGCGCCCCGCGAGCCCCCCCGGGCGCGCGGGCGGCACCCACCTGCAGAGCCCGCCGATCACCTCCTTCTCCGACTTCCTGAAGTGCTGCAGCGCGGGCACCTTCTGCGCGGGCACCATGAAGTACTCCATGCGGGCGCCGGCCCCAGCTGAGCGCGCCGCGCCTCTGCCGCTCAAGGCGGGAAACAGCTGGTGCGAGCGCAGCGCTCCCTCCCCCGGCGGCGCCGCCTCCGCCAGCCACCGGCCCATGTAAACAAAGGACTATTTGCCGCCGCCCCGGCCCCCTCCGCGCCGCCCCCGCGGCCCCCCCGCCCCCTCGCACGCCTCCTGCCGCGCCGCGCCGCCTTCCCGCAGCGACCCCGCTGCAGCCCGCGCCCCCGCGCCGCGCCCACCCGCACCCGGGCTACCCGGCTCCCTGCGCCACTACGGGGTGATGCGGCCCATCAGCTGACAGCTTGGCAAGCGGGCCCGGAGCAGCCACGGGGGGCGGGGGATACACGGCCGGGGGAGGGGCAGAGCCGGCCCCGCGCATGTGGGGGGATGCACGAGGCAGGCTCGGCCCCACACATGGGGGATGGGGGAAATGCACGGGGCGGAAAGGGGCAGGGCCAGCCCCGCACGGGGGAAGGGGAGAGAGGGGTAGGGCTTACTCCGCACATGGGGGGGAGGGGCAGGGCTAGCCCCACATTGGGGGATGCACGGGCGGGGGGGGGGGAGGCTGGCCCCGGACGGGGAGGGGTCAATACGGGGGGATAGGATTGGCCCTGCAGATGGGGCGATGCACGAGGCAGGGTCGACTCCACACATGGGGGGAGGTGGGGGATGAAGGGAGACTGGCCCCCCACGGGGGAAGAAGGGACAGGGCTTGCCCCGCACCTGGGGGAGGGCTGGCCCCGCACAGGGGAGCAAGGGGAAGGGCTGGCTCCGCACATGGGGGAGGATGCATGGCCGATCGGGGCGCACATTGCACGGCCGGGGAGGGGACCCGGAGCCAGAGCTGCAGCGGGGATGCAGGCGGCAGCTAGCGTCTGCGCTGTGGGGAGTCCCCCTGCACAGATCCGTGTCCGGCACGACCAGGGAGCCGGGCACACTAGGGAGGCCAGTACCCGGTCCCCGCGGGCACGCTCGGCAGTGACACCGCCCGGCCCGGGGTAGCGGCTGGCTAGCGGCTGAACGGCCCAGCCAGCCCCGGCCCGGGGCGGTGCCGATCCATCCCGCCCAGGAGCGGCGCCTCCCCCGGCTGCGTGGGCCGGAGCGACGCGGGACGCGCTCGGCTCCCCGCGCGGGTGGGCCCTGCTGGGCGCCGGGCCGGTCTGCAGGAGCTCGGGAACAGGCCGCAGCGCCGCCCCCTCGCGGAAAGCACCTTCGTGCCCCCCGGCCGGCAGCCCGCCCCCTAGCCTGCACCGCTCTGCGGGGATCGCCGGGACCGGGAGCCCTAACCCCACACCTGGCCCTGCCTCTGCCCGACCCAAGATTACCCCTCCCCTGGCGGAGGGTGCCAGCCCGGTTCTCTCCCCACCCTGCTCCCAGTGGTAGCAGCGTGAAGCTGGGGGCTAGTGCACCAGGCCAGAGTCCCCCGCAGCTTGAATCGTGCACCAGCCCCATGTCTAGTACAGAGGCTGCCTAGGATCAACCTCCAGGGGCATGTCCGGCAGTGCATACCCTTCCTCCCCAGGGCCACTCACCTGCCTGGGGAGCCCCCTTTCCTAGCCCCTACCTTCCTTACTGCCTGGCTTTGCCAGTTGTCAGGCCTCAGGTGGGATCTTTGCTTCCAGCCCATCCGGGGGCAGGGAATCTATGCCTGTCAGCTTGAGGGGGTGAGCTGGCATCAGCAAGGGATCATTGCCCTAGCACTGCTCTCCTACCCTGCTAAGGCCTGGCTCTACCCCCTGTACATACTGTGCCCTGGCTGCACCCCCACACCCTGTTGATGTCATTGCATCCCCCCTTTACCTGCCACCATCCCCAGCTGCCAGGGGTCCTTCTGGCACCCAGCCACCCACAGGCTACTTTGCTGTTTGTCTGACTAGCAGGTGTGAGGAGGAGACTCACCCTGTTGTGTGTCTGTGCCCCACAGACTGACCAGACCAATAGGCAAGGCCAGGCTGTGCATGAAAGCCAGCCTCCCACCTCAGGGCCCTTGGGAGCCTGAAACAAGAGAAAGTAGCAGATGTGCCCTGCTCTGCTTTGCTGAACTCCTCCTATGCTGAGCCAGCTGGGCCCCCAGCTCCACAGGGTGAGGGAGGTAAACAAGAGGAGAGGAATGCCATACCTGTTCTTCCCAAGTTGTGCACAGTGGGAGGCAGTGCAGCCTAATGGATAGAGCATCAAACTAGCACTCAGGAGATTTGGGTACTATACACAGCAGGCACAATGGCAGAGCTGGGAGACCTGGGCAAGTCACGTCCCCGCTCTGTGTCTCAGTTTCCCCACAAAATGGGGCTAACGCTACTGCCCTCTTTAGTAAAGCACTTTGAGAATGAGGAGTGCTACAAAAGAGCTGTTATCAGCTGCTGTTGGTGATGATAACTTAGGGCCTGTCTACACTTAAAGTAGGGCTGCTGTAGTACTTCAGTGAAGACACTACCTATGCCAACAGATGGGGTTCCCCTGTAGTCATAGTTCATCTACCTTCCCCAGAGGTGGTAGCTAGCGCTGTCTACACCAGGGATTTGGTGGGTTTAACTGCCTTACTCAGGAATGTGGATTTTTCATGCCCTTGAGCAATGTACTTATACCAACCTAATTTCCTTATGTAGCCAGGCCAGAGAAACTGAGCCAGTTTTAATTTTTCATCTCATGTAAGAGGCCCCAGTCAGTGTATCCAGGGATTTAAGAGAAGATAAGGTACATACAATACTTCCCCTTGAGAGAGGGACACACAGTATTCCATACAAGTTAACGTACACTATATATATATATATATATATATATATATATATATATATATATATGTAAGAAAACTGTGAAAGACTTTGACACCAACTTTGAAATTCAGATTATCCTTGGACAAACCACTATACAATAATTTCCCCTTCTCTTCAGGTAAGCATCATCCCCAAGTAACAGATGGATAAACTGGGGCATGTCCGCTGGGTCTTGTGCGAAGCCATAAAGCTAATGGCAGAATTAGGAATAATTCTTGTGATTTCTGACTCTCAGACAATGGCCCTGACCACTAGATCAGAGAAATACAGTTGGAATTGAATTGCTAGCAATGTTGTCAAAACAGTCTCCAGCTGTTAATACAGATGTCCAATTAATAATGCGGGAGCCAGGTGTTCCTCTCAAAGTTTGTATTTTAACACAAACTCCAGTGGTAGGTCTTTTCTCCAGCAGTAGGTACATGTGTTTGGACAGGACTGTAATATTGTAGTAATGTTAGTGAAGCCAAGACTGGACACAGCAATAAAGCTATTCCACAGTAGCAAGAAATAGCTTCCCACAGTAGCAACAGGTTACAGAAAGGAGCTCTTGGGGTAAGCAACTAACCTTGTAACAGAGGTGAATATGGACCAAATCAGTGGTGGTTAGACTCAGGCTTGGTTTACACTTAAAATTTGTACCAGCATAGCTATGTTGATCAGGATGTGAAAAAAAAAAAACACACCTCTGACGACAGAGCCCCTGAAAACCCCCAGTGTAGATACAGCGAGACCCAAGAGTATTTCTGTCGGCATCGCTGACATTGTCCAGGGAGGTGGCATTCCTACAGCAGCAGAAAAACTTGTCAGCGTAAACTGTGTCTAACTCCAGGACACCGCCAGCATCACCTCTGTAGCGTAGACATAGCCTGAGTCATATCAAACTTCTTGTGATGTAAACATCAAGTGTGAAAGCAAGAAGTAGGCCCACTGATGAAGGAAAAGGAACAGGTGGTGCCAGGGGCTGGTAAAACGTACTGAAACTTTGCAGATTCCCCCTACAAATTAATAGTCTTAATTTCACATTGCTGCTCTGCAGCTGGAAGGGAGGAGCCAAAGTTGGGGGAGGGGACAGGTCCAAGATGAGCCCAGCAGCAGGGGAGGTGGAGGCCAAAGGAAATTGACTAATCCTAGTCAGTTTCCTATTGCATCTAGTTCAGCTTTATGCAGAAACTGACTTAGCCGGTTTCCCTTTGTAATAATATAGCTCTGTGTGTAGGGAGTTTAATGCAGGAGAAAAACTGAACAATCCTAAACCCTGACCCTGCAAAGATTTATGCATAGTACATTCAAAAATCATGAGTGAGGCCCCAGAAAATCATGAAATTGTCTTAAATAAATAATACATAATACATTATTTGCTTTCTGGGTTTTGAGCCTATAGCGGTCACATTTACAAGCTTTTCTCTGCAATCAGAAAAGTTAGAATTTTGAAGCAACAGCTGAGATTCTCTTAAAGCTGGTGCCTTAAGAAAAACAAAACAAAACTACCAAATATCACAAGAGTTGGTAATGTGTGCATGCTTAACTTTATGCACGGAGTAGCTCCAATGAAGTCAACAGAACCACTTACTGTGCATGAAGTTAAGCATGCTGGCAAGTCTGTGTAGCAGGATCGGGGCCTAGGATTAGTCAGTTCCCTGCTGCAATCTCTTTAACATTGATCTTGGCAAAGAGGCAAGAAAGGGGGAGGAGAGTGTAAAAAAAAGATTTAAAGTGACAAATCAAGAAAAAGTAAAAACTGGAGTGGAGAAATACAAAGATAACAGGAGGGAATGTGGGAGAAAGACAGAAGAGAAGTGCAGAGACAAAAAATCCCAGGAAAAGGAAGAGAGCGAACAGTTGCTCTCAGTACTGGTAGAATACTGCCACTTTCTGTCCTGTTCAGGCTCAGGATAAGCAACAGAAAAGCAGCTGCCTAATTTCAGCCAATGGTGTCAGGTTATTATTCCTATAATATCAGATCAACTACTAAGAAGTTATTTATTCCAAAAAATCATTTTATGTATCTAAACAACTTCAGCATGTAGGGTAGCTAATCTTTAGAACAGCGTCTCATTCCCTGTTACAGGCCAGCCAGTTCAATTCGTTCACAGTGGCTCAAATTCCAAGGTCTGTTCTCAAGAGTTTCAACGGGAGTTCTAAGTACAAATTAAGAACCTAAGGCCCATTGTTTAACAAGGTTTTGGGGACATTACTGGCTCACTCGGGAGACTGCTATTAAAGCCTGTTGCTAATAGGTTCTCAGTTCAAGGTCAGCCCAGGTAGGGAGTGACTGAGAGTGGTCACCTTCTAATGGCATTCACCCAGGCTGCTAAAGAGTTGGCAGGCCTCGGTCCAATTCCTAACACACAGATGTCCACAATAAAAAGCACACACCACTCCAAGGGGTATCCTTGTTGGTTGCCTCAGAGAGCCCAGTGATTGAGTGCCCCATGGAAACTGAGCTTCCCTATCTGCCATAGCAGGAGTCCTCCAGGTGAGAGATGATGCACATTGGCAGATCTATAGGAACTTGCCCCACAGCAGCCTGTGAATTCCCTTTCGAAGGACCTTACCCCCATCTCTTGATAAACTGAAGAGGGTTCAGAGAAAAGCCATGCGAACAATTAAACAATTAGAAAACTGCCGGATAGTGATAGATTCAAGGAGCTCAGTCTCTTTAGCTTAACAAAGAGAAGGTTCAGGGTTGAGTTGATCACAGTCTATAAGTACATATGTGGGCAACAACTATTTAATAATAGGCTTTTCAATCTAGCAGAGAAAAATATAACATGATCCAATGGCTGAAAGTTGAAGCTAGATAAATTCAGACCCAAAATAAAGAGCCAATTTTTAACAGTGAAAGTAATTAACCATTGGAACGATTCTCCATCCCTGACAATAGACTCATGGAAAAGGCCAGTGTCCTCACTGGAAATGATTCAACAGCAACCGAACTACAAAGATTTTCTTAAGTAAAAATAAGAAATTCCCTGAAGGGTTTCTGGAGACAGCCTAAGCCACAAGAGCAGCACGGGAATCACCAGAGAACCCAGAGTGATTACAACATTTTCTTCCCATGTAACAATAGAAGCTTAGACTATTTCTCAATTTGTGGGTACTTTTCAGTTGAGCATGAAAGGGCAGCACGAGCAGCACTGGCAAGAGCTAGGCACCATGTGGGCAGCTGGTAAATACATTCATTAAAGCTCAGGATGGTGGCAGCTGGGAACGAAGCTCCAGTCAGACCTGTTAGCTATAGGGACGTGACGAGACATCAGAGTTCAACTTTGCCACCGGGGGAGGTCTACATGGCAAACAGAAACCCACGGCAGCAAGTCTACAGATCCGGGCTCGCTCTATGGCATTACAAGTAGTTGTGTGGACGTTTGGCTCAGGCCAGCCCTCTCCCTACGCTTCAGAGCTGTGTAGACGTTTGGCTTGGACTATTTTGAGCACCGGAGCCAGAGTCTGTAAACTCGCTGCCCTGAGTTTCTGCTTGCCATGTACGTGTTGTCTGGCAGCCCAAAGAATGCTATCACAGTGGGGCATGCTAGCCCTGCCCAGCAGGTCTCTTACCGTCTGACCTGATTCCTGATCCCTGGTATTTTGTGGCTGCCCCAGCAGACTGGGATGATGTTGGCATTGCCACATTTCCACTTCCACAGTAGCCTGATGAAAACTCCGTTGTCCTTTGCTCGGAGGAAGCGCTTGGATCTTTCCAAAGAGCCCGGCTATCAAGTGAAGACATAAGAAAGCTACACTTGAGCATTTTGCACAGAAAACCATCTCTCTCTAGTGGCAAGCACATGTCAGCGTAAGCAGCTTGGAGAGCAGTTCCAGGTCCTTCCACCCCCATCCCACGTGGCCTCTTGGGCCTCCAGGCTCCTGGTCCTTTAGAACAAATCCTTAGAACAGGCACCGAGAAGGCATCAGTCAGTCGCTCCTCTCCTCACAGGCAGGGCCGGATGCAGCCCAATTAAATTGCAACAACTCACAGGTAGAGCCCCAGGAAGGACGTAATTGGGGGCGCAGTAAATGTTCTGCCAAGCTCTTTACATTTGATACCCTCTGCAGCTGTTCCCCTCATCCTCTTCAGCACTGCAGATTCACAGTGCAGACTGGGCAGGGCGAATGCTTCCTTAGTTAGGACATGGCAGGGGATCCAGAAAGTCACAGGCCAGCCAAGCAGGGATAAAGGAGAGGGCCTGGAGACTCTCTCCCAGTGCTTACAAGTCAGCACAAGGCCAGGAGTGGCAGGGCAAGAGGATCTTTACAGTATATAAAAGCACTGCACAAACCTGCAGAGAGTTCAGCGCACGTCTGTGTATCTGGGCCAGTAGCTCCGGTCACGTTCCTTAGAACGTCCACGAGCAACAACATCCCCAAGCCAGTTGCCAGCAGCTCAGACAGGCCCCTCCAAACATGCTACCAGCACAGCACTCACCTGGCCCTTTAGCTGTCAGAGGTGCTCTAGGGTCCAAACCTCGGACTAGCCCCCACATTTGGGTGTCAACTCCAACCCCTTCCATGCAGCTCTCTAAGGAGCCTTGATAGCCTCCTCCAGCCACAGGCTGGCCCGCAGACACAGCTGCCCAACCCCAAAAGGCTCCTTAAGTTGAATCTCCTGCAGTGGTGCCCTTTTAAGAGAAGATGGAGAATGCTTTGCCGCTTGCTCTCCTTTCCCCTGCCCCGGATGCCCATTCCATCTGTCACTGGTGGCAAGCAGAGACAGCTGGTACCTTGGGTAAGTGCTGAGGCTGGCAGGCAGCTACCACCCCCAGTGAAAATATTTCTGGCCCCAAATTAACCAATTACAGAATATGGGGCTCATCTGACTCCCGCTGCTCTTCCTCCTGAAAATGAGTCCACAGTCCCATCCCACTCCGCTCCCAGACTTCCTGCCTGGGGCAAGATCATGAGCCCCTGCCTCCCTCTCAACCCTGCCTCAGGCGGTCACAGACCCCTTTCAGCCCCATAGCTGGCTCACAGGCCCCCCTGCTCCCTCTTGCATCAGGCACAGACACCGTGAAATCACAGCCTGGCCAGTTCCCCCAGCTGTTTCTCTGCACTGCACCTGCTCTTCAGAGGCTAGGGGTTGAAAAGGGAGTACGTGCTGCTCCCAGCACTGTTCTAGCTTTCCACAGAGGAAGGCACTTGATGTCTCTCCCTTGCTGTGCGGAAGGAACTTGGATCAGCCACCCCCTGTTCCCCATCCCAATGGGCGGGGGAGGGGAACAGCACCGCACCTGCTACAAAGGAGTGTGTTTGTTTAAAGTAATGACAGAAAGGGTGGGGCTTAGCCCCATTAACCCTTTGTTACCAGCTGCCACTGGTTGCTGGTAAATCAGGAGAGTCAGTCCAGCCCCAGGTCCTCAGCCAGGGCCTGTTTATAATGCTTATTGCCTCTGCCCCTTTGCGTAGAAGTGGCTGGGAGGAGCAGGTCTGGCGGTGCAGCCCCTCTAATCCCTCCCCTGGGGGCTGAGTGGCTGGGACCGATGGTCTTCTAGAGGCCTCCTTCTCTTGGCTTGGATCTGCTCTATCCCAATCTGCTCTCCCAGAATCTTTGCTAGGGAAGGATTGAAAGCCCCCAGGGGGCAGCCAGGAGCTAGTGAACACTGGCTATAGTCCAACAGTGCCCCCTCTTGGTAGCAGGCAAATCCTGCAAATCCTTGGTAACATGGGGAAGGACCCACTCCTGAACATCCCCCAGCACCAGGGTGAGACGCAGCTGGGACAGGGGGAAAGTGAGACCTGCCAGAAACAACCTCCTGCAGCCTCCGTGACAGGAGGCCATGGCCTGGGGCCTGGCAATCTGTGAACACCCCTCTCCCACAGCCCCAGGGAGACATGGAGAGAGGGCTGGGGGGGAGAAGAGGCGGAGATAACATTGCCCTCTTGCGACTGCCAGCCAACCACTTTGAGATGCAGCTACGGAGAGATGGGGTGCTGGAGACCTGATAACCTCCCTCCCCTAGCCATGGAGGGACTCCCCCAACACCCTCCCCCAAATGCAGGGTCCTGGGTTCACCCTGTGGGGAGCTGGGTTTAACCCTTCTCAGCCTGGACCCATGCGTATAGCCACATCTACCAGATGGCCAGGCTAGTCTTGTACAGGTATTAGTGCCGGCTTGTGTGCCATGTAGTAGCCGTGGCCGTCCCAGGATCGTTCCTGTCTCTCCCCAGCAGCCGTTGGGCCAGGAAAAGATATTACCTCCCCATCTTGTCTCTTTAGTGCTGGCTCCATGGCCCCAGAGACCAAATCCTTCGTTTCTCCATGTGGCCAAGCTTGCCCCCTACCCAGCCTGTACCCAGTCTGCTCAGCCCTGTCCTCATGTGAGCGGTGAATTCAGGCTCCAGGGTCCATCTGGTCCTTAGCCACTTCCTGCCGAAGAGGCCTTGAGCCAGTGGCCCGTCCTGCACACAAATAGCCCCTGGGACCAGGCCTGGCATTACAAGCTCAGTTGACGGAGGCCACAAACAGCCACTGGACGCATCGGACTTTTGGTCCCTTCCGGTTTGAAGTGGTGCTAGAGACAGGGAGGCAGCAGGACACCTGGGTCCCTGTGTGTCCACAGCACCCAGATTGCTTTCCTTCGTCCAGTGGGTACTGTCTGTCCCCCCAAGACACCGAAGGGGTTAAGCCGCTGGCAGGGTCAGTGGCCTGAGATCTTTGTGGTCTCTCACTCCTGCACCCAGGCGGAGGGCGGGGGGTTCTGGCTGTGTTAGTGCTCAAGACTCAGCCGTCCTGGACTCCCCGCCCAGCAGGATTTCTGAGTGGAGTGAGAGCAGATGATCTCTGTTCTGGGTCTGTCCAGCTGCCAGGCAGGGGATGTGCAAGACTCTTAGTCACAGACCCTGTCCAAACGCTCAGCCTTGGAACCAGGTGCTCCTGGTTCATATCACCCGGGAAGCAAGTTGATGGCATCTCAGCCTGCAGGTCATAAGCACGTGCCCACCTCGAAGAACAAAAACCAGAATTTGTCTGAACTGGCAGCATGTGCCCAGAGGAGACCCCAGAACTGGAGGAGCAGGGGTGGGGGACAGGGCAGGACTCAGCACTGGCAATTTTGTTTGTGTAGGGATGGAAGGGCAAAACTGGAGGAGCGGGGGCTGCAGGTTGGGACTGAGGGTCATTGGCAGCAGACTGCATGGGGAACCTGGGAGTGGAATAGCAGGGGGCTGCAGGCTGGGACTGAGGGGCACTGGCAGAGCTGAAGGAAGCTGTCAAAGCACACTACACCTGGCCCCAGCCAGTGTGGCCCTTGCTTTCATGAACAGCAAATTTGCACAGAACTAAAGCAACAACCTAGCCTGAGCTCAGCTCAGCCTTCAGGCCCTGCCCCATCATTCAGAAGGTGCCATTGCTTTGCAGCCTTCCCAGAGGAGGGGTGTGGGTTTAGGGGGTGCTGCCCAGAGGAGGAGCATCCCAAGTGTGCCAAGGGCATGGGCAGGAGGGGATCAGCAGAACCAGGTGCCCCAGTGAATGGGTTCCGGCTCTCCCAGCATGGCCTTTCTCCCCCCTGTAGACCAAGGATTCCCACCAACTCCCTCTCCCTCGGGTCCCCTTTTCCCCAAACAGGGATAATCTCCAACTAAGGGCGTTGAATTAGGGGCACTTTGGTGCCCATTGACTCATCCCCTGAAATTGGCCAGCAGGAGGTGGTGTTGTCTTCCTACCTGCCTAGGAGCTTAAGGAGCTAGGACTGAATCTGGGACTGCATCTGTGTGGGTCACTTGTTGGACAGCAGAGGGCACTGCAGATAGGCCGTCTGGGCTGGGCATTGGACTGAATCCCTGGCCCTGCAGAGCAAAAGGACAGGATCTCAGGGGCGGGCGGAGGGCTTCCTCCAGCTGCTGGTGTCATGCCGCAGACCGCTTGTGCTGGGTGTCCCGTGTTGGCACTGCCCTGCTCAGGCTGTGTGGTGCTGTCTGGCTCTGGCAGGCCTGGCCCTTTTCTGGGGGTGGTTTTCATGCCTTTCTGAGCACACAGGGAGTCCCCCCGCCCCCTTCCCCCATGTTGTTTCTCTGCTGGGCCTGCCAAGCAGTGGCCTGTGCTGGCAGGAAGCTGTGAGCTCTCCCACCAGGAATTCAGTCCTCCAGATGTTGGAGAACCAGCAACAGCACATGGCTGCTTTGCAGCAAATCAGCCGCATTCCAAAGATGAACACGCAGACAGAGCCCCCCCCCCCACACACAAGCAAGGCATGCCAGGGCTGGCTGGGTATGGGACTCAGCATCCAGGCCAGACCCAGAGGCTCCACCTCCACCCCGGGGTCCCCTTCATCCAGCATGGGTGATTTAAAGTGGGAGAGGAGCGAAAAACCCCTGCAGGCAGGCACATGACTTCATCCGGCCACAGGGTCACTGGCTCCTAAATGGCCAGGCCTAAGAGAGCCCCCTTCCTGTCCGGCCCTGGCAGAGGCCTCGTCATGACCCTGCAGAGGGAGCCCCTTCCTGCTGGCACTCTCCGATTTTGACAGTGGTTGTTTGGCTGCTCTCCCATGGGGATGGGTAGGGCCAGGAACAGGGCAAACCCAGTGCTCTGCAGGGCTGATTCTCCCCTGCCTGGCCCATGGTGCACTCACCCTAATGCAAAGCGGGTGCACTGTGCCCACAGGGCTGGGTACAGTGCAGCACCTGCCTTCCTTAGCCACCAGGGGGTGCACAAGTGCCTGGTACTACAACCCCTTAGGAGACTCCCCAGCAATGCACTGACTCTGGGGAGGGCGGCAACAGCTGAGCCGCCAAAATGGTTAGTGAGTGGGCCAAGCATCAGGGAACTCCCACCCCAAGGAGGGAACCAGATGACCCTTGGGCTGGGAGGGATGGGACCACTGAGCCTCATGGGAACCATGTGGAGCTGCAGCTGCCAATTGGAGCTCATTGGCGGGGCCTGAATTCACATTGCCAGGACCCAGACCCCACGGATGCCAGGGAGGGGAGGGTGGCCCTCATCAAGGCAGAATCAGTTGGATCTGGGTCCTGCTGTCTGACGAAGCCCCCTTGTTATCCAGCTCAGACCTCTGCCCACCTGACCTGACCATGGTGCCCCACTGCCCAGACTCCTCCATAGCCAGCACCACCCTCCCTGGCATTGCCAGCAGAGGAAGGCCCGCAGGGACTGAGCTGCTCCCCGCTCCAGGAAAGGGGGTGGGGGTCCCTCCAAGAAAGTTGGAAAGTGGGCTGAGGGAGCTTGGCGCTGCCTCATTCTGTGTCTAGATGCCTTCAGCTTCCAGGGCTGTTAAAGCAGCTTCTGCCACCGCAAACCATTGTCTGCCCAAACTGCTGGAGAGAGAGCTGGATTCTCTGGACTGAGCATTCGGTGCCAGTTGCCCTGCCTGGAGCCAGGGCACACTGAGAAATGCGTTGGAAAAGCTGTTTGCTTTCCCATCTAGCTGCTGCATCCGAGGAAATGGGCCAGCGGTCAGAGCACAGGAATCAGGAATTCTCGTCCCAGCTCCCGGCAGCCACAGGCCAGTGGCTGAGGACCAGATTCATCGCTGCTCTAACTCCACTGATGCCCCACCCTTCCAAGTCCCCATCGGTAGAACCAGTGGGAGGGCTTTAACCTAAAGAGCTTTGGCATACATTGGTAACAGTGAAATGAGGTGCAAGTTTTTAACAGTGAGGGTGGTTAACCACTGGAACAATTCACCAAGGCTCATGGGGGATTCACCACCACTGACAACTTTTAACTCAAGATGGGCTGTTGTAATGCTCCTTCAGTGACTCCAGAGCAGGGTACTAACCTCAGGGCAGACTGCCACAAACCAGGGCACAGCCCCCCCATGGGCTGTGAGTTCTGTACTTATGTTTCACCAACCAATTATCAAGTGTCAACCCCTCTGGTGCTATCACAGCCTAAACCTGGAGTCACAGGGGTCCTCTGATTTATCTCACCGTCCAGGTGAACCCACCTGTGTGATAGATGGTCCTTGACACCCAGGATCACAGCAATGGTCCAGTTACTCCCAGTCCCGAAAGACCAGTCACTTACTCCAGGTCAATTGCACCTTAGATCTCACACCACAGACAACGCTTGTAGCCAGTTCTGTGATAAACTATCTAAAGCTATTTGATATAGGAGAAGGATATGAGAGAGTTAGGTATAAGGTAAAGCAGGTAAACGTCCATACACACAAATGAGTTACAATATTACATTTCAGAAAGTAATAGAAGCTTCTATAATCTCTATGTGCCCTTTAGGGCTAACCCAAGCTAAGCAGCTGGGCATCTTTTGCTTATGCCTAGAACACCTTGCCCTGGAGTCCAAGCAGAACAGAGGATTTGTATCCCCCTCCTGAGATGTGCGCCGAGCTGCAAACTCAGCTGAGGGAAGGAATCCACTTGCAGGACTCAACTTCACGGTGGATGGGAGGGGGAGAGCTTTACCATCCCATGATAGTCCGCCTAGTGTTGATGGACTTTTCCTGTTGGGTAGGTCATGACACCTGCTGTTGGAGATCAGTCCCAGAGGCTCACAGTATAAGCATTCGGTGGGGGATACAGGTGTTTTGAGGGAGATTAATGCTGGCAGCGGCTCACAAGCATTCCATAAACACTAAACACACTCTCTGAATCTTTTTCCCTGTTTTAACCATGCTAGCGCACTGGGGAGCCAGAGGGCTTCCAGCTCTGCATTTGTCAGTGTTCCCTTGATATGCGGGGACCTTGGCATGAGCTGGCACCTGGTCTGCCAGTGTCACAGGTGGCTGTCTAAAAGATCTGCTCTAGGAATTACTTTGGTGAAGTTGTGTGGCCTGTGTTTGACAGGAGACCAGACTGGATGAGCCCGGTTGTCCCTTCTGGCCTTGGAATCGAGGACTCCCTGGACTGTCAGTGTGAGAAGCACATGAGCGTGATTCTCCACTGCTGCACAGCTGGCCTGCAGCTTCCCAATGCGGCGCTCGCACCCAGCAGCTCCCATTCTAGCCCCTCGTGGATTGATTCCGTGTCTTTGCTCTCATTCTATGTAGAGCAACAAAGAGCGCTGGGGCTGCAGGCTCTGGGCACCCTGCAAAGTATGTAAAGTGACATCAAGTAGCAGCTTCCCACAGCTCACCCCTCTGAATACAAACAGCTCCCAACACACGGGCCAATGCTACCATCTCTGCCAGCTCCCCTCAACAAGCAGTGGAGACCGGACAGAGCCCACTAGCCCATGGCTGCTACCTGATTAAACACTGCCAGCTCCGGTCACCCCTGGCTGCAAACAAGCAGCCCAATGTTAGGGGATATTGCGATACCTGGGAAGGGATAATCTCCACCATCACTTCGGCTTGTTTTTCTCACCGCCCCTCACTCTGAGCCACATTGCTCCTCAGCTGCTCCCTCTCCCCCACATCCCAGACCCTGGTGGGTCTGTCAGCGGCTCCTGCTGGATCTGTTGCAATGGTGAGTGAGCTGGTGCCAGCCGCAGGCTGGAAGCGTGACAAGCTCGGGTAAGATGCTGGCTAGCATGTCTGAAGCTGTTGTCTGGATTAGGCTCCACGAGGCTACAACGTGGCCAGCCAGTCTAGCTTGAGACAAGTGAGCCTGCATCACCAGGGGCTCCTTAGCCACGCTAGGCTACCTTGCCCACGCCAGTCAGAGTGAAAAAATCACACCCTTTGTGCCTGTCAAGACAGGGCCTTGGACCCGACCAGCAGTTGCTCAATGCCTAAATGGGAGCAGATGGGTACCTTGAAGTCAGTATGACCTAGTGGGTAGAGCACTGGCCTGGGACTCAGGAGACCTGGATTCTATTCCCAGCTCGTGCCTCAGTTTTCCTACCTCCATGTATAGGTGCAAACTTCTGCTCATGCCGGTGAGTGCTCGACCCCCCTCTGCCCCTCCTGGCCCTGCCCCGACTCCACCCCTGCCCCACTACCATTCCAACCCCTTCCCCAAAGTCCCCGCCCCAACTCTGCCGCCTCCCTGCCCCTATTCCAACTCCTTCCCAAAATCCCTGCCCCAGCCCCGCCTCTTCCCTGCCTCCTCCCCTGAGCGTGCCATGTTCCTGTTCCTCTCCCCTCCCTCCTGGAGCTTGCTACGCTGCCAAACAGCTGTTTGGCACAGCAAGTGCTGGGAGGTAGGCGGAGAAGCAGGGATGCAGCGTGCTCAGGGGAGGAGGCGGAGGAGGAGGTGAGGTGAGGTGGGGCAGGGAGCTTGGCTGCCGGTGGGTGCAGAGCACCCACTAATTTTTCCCCATGGGTGCTCCAGCCCCGCAGCACCCACGGAGTCAGTGCCTATGTCTGCATGCACTTTGTAAAGTGCTTTGCAATCTCCTAATGGAAAGTGCCAGGTCTTCTTCTTCGTTTGAAAATCTGCCCTAGCTCTTTTGTCAGTCACAGGCTACCTCCCATGTCCCGAAAGCCTGGGCTAGCACCCGCCAGCCCCTGCTCTCCCAAGCTGCCAGTAAATCCTGCCCTGTAACATACAGACTTGTAATGACCAAATCCGTTTCTGGAGCTACAGGGCCAGTGTCTCTGCTCCCTCAGGTCCATTTATGCCACTTCAGCAGCACAAACAGCCCCCAGTCCCAGGATTGGACCCATAGCATGTGGAGCCCTATGCCCAGCCCCGGCATAGGGGGAGTGGGACAGGAGGGAGGGGACTGAATGCTGCAGTGTACCAGCCATTGTCTGCTTCCTGTGACTCATAGGGGGCCTGGGACAGCGCCCAGTCCTGCTTTAACTCATCCTGGGGGACCTTGCTGGGCCTAGAGCCACCCCTCCTCTGCCCATCCCGCTCTCACCACAGGACCGGAACAGCAGCCCCACAACGGGTCCTGGGGCCTAACCTGGGCTGAAGAGAGCAGGGGGGAGCCACTGCAATGCAGTCCTGGCAACACCAGAGGGAGTGGCAAGGAGACAGCGAGTGGAGAACCAAGGACACTAACGCCACCGAGGAACTGCCACAACAGAGTTTGCCAGAACAAGGAACGCAGCTGAACCCCACTTGTTTGCCTGGGTCAGCGGCAGGACTTAACCTGCGCCAGGGCTTGCCAGGGCTGAGCCCGGCCACCTCCGGGCCTGGCAGTTCAGAGCCCCGCCACACCTTTACCACACTTTTACCTAACTTTTTAATGCTTTACAGGTAGAGCAATTAGAGAACAGCTACTAAGTGGTATTTTATAGCTACTAGCTGGCTGGGTGTCCATAAAAGGGAGCTACTCCCCCTCCTCCCCCACACTGCTTCATTTATCACACGGCCCCCAAATCACAGAAGGTGCTGGCCAGCCTGGTTCAGGTCAGGTCCACACCAGATGGGATTTCTTCCTGGAGGTTTAGGAAAACAGAGTTAATAAGATACATGCACCTTTAATTTTACTACTAATTACATGAAGAACTAAACAGTATTTTCCACATTGTAAGGACTACAATGACTTAGAATACAGGGACATTTTTACCTGGCTGATTCTGGGAAACCTTCCTGGAAGAGTGCATCAGCCACTTTGTTAGAGGCTCCTGAAATGTGTTGTATCTTAAAATCAAAGTCTTGAAGAGCTAAACTCCATTGAAGAAGTTTTCTGATAGTTTCTTTGACTGTGTGAAGCCATTTCAGTGCAGCATGGCCAGTTTGCAGGCGGAAACGCCATCCCCAAATGTATGGGCGTAGCTTCTCCAGAGCATACATGATGGCGTAACATTCTTTTTCTGAGACTGACCAGTGGCTTTCCCTCTCAGAAAGTTTTTTGCTGAGAAACATGACAGGTTGTTGATCTGGTCCTTCCTGCTCCTACACCACGCTCAGACACATCTGTGGTTTTGATGAAAGGTTGGTCGAAATCCAGGGTCCTTAGTACAGGGTTAGACGTAAGGGCCACCTTAAGCTGGTTAAAGGTTTCCTGACACTTCTCAGTCCACTGAACTGAATTTGGCTGTTTTTTCCTGGTTAGGTCTGTCAGTGGGGTGGCAATTTGGCTGTAGTGTGGTACAACTCATCTGTAATAGCTGGCCAAGCCCAAGAAGGATTAGACCTGCTTTGACTTAAGGACAGGCCAATTTTGATTACCATTTACTTTAGCCTGTAAGGGGTTGACAGTTCCTTGACCCACCTGATGTCCAAGGTACGTTACCCTGTTTAGGCCTATTTGACATTTTTTGGCCTTAACGGTTAATCCTGCCTCCCTTATGCGCTGGAAGACAACTTGGAGGTGTTCAAGGTGTTCTGCCCATGAATCTGAGAATATGGCCACATTGTCAAGGTAGGAGACTGCAAATTCCCCAAATCCAACCAGAAGGTTATCTACCAGTCTCTGGAAGGTCGCAGGTGCATTTCACAGTCCGAAAGGAAGGACATTCAATTCATACAGTCCTACATGGGTGATGAAGGCTGATCTTTCCTTGGCTGGGTCATCTAGCGGTACCTGCCAGTACCCCTTGGTTAAGTCTAAGGTGGAGATGAATTGGGCATGTCCGTTTTTCCAATAGCTCATCTGTGCATGGCATTGGATAGTTCTCTGGGCAAGTTACAGCATTTAGCTTACAGTAGTCCACACGAAAGCAGATTTCCCCATCTGGTTTGGGAACCAGAACCACTGGAAAGGCCCATACACCCATCTGTAACATGTCCTTGATCTCCCTTTCTATTGTAGTTTTGGCTTGAGGAGCCATCCAGTAGAGGTGGGCTCTAATTGGGCAAGCACCACCTGTGTCAATGGAGTGGTACGCCCATTCTGTCTGTCCTGGGGTGGCTGAAAACATCAGCATGAAGCTGGTGCACAGCTCCTGGATTTGTTGTCACTGCTTACACCCAAGGGTCATGGAAAGGCTCATCTCTTCCATGCCACCATTGCTTTTCCCTTCGTAGTAGACACCTTCAGGCCACTCAGCGTCATCTCCTCCCTGGGTTGTAAACTGACAAACCTTTTATTCCAGAGAATTAAAGGGCTTTAGAGAATTAATATGGTATACTTTGGGTTTTTGGGTAGGGTCTGGGAATGTTATGAAGTAATTAACAGCTCCCAGGCGCTCTCGGATCATAAATGACTCCTCCCACGATGCTTCCATCTTATTGGCCTGGAGATCCTTCAGGACCATGACTTGGTCACTTACTCTGAAGGAATGCTCTCTGGCATGTTTATCATACCAGGCCTTTTGCTCTTGTTGAGCATCCTGTAGGTTTTCTCAAGCAAGGGCTAGAGAGAGTCTTTGAGGGTGTTTTGCAGGTTGGTTACCAAGTCCAAAATGTTAGTTCCTGGAGAAGATGTAACCCCCTCCCACTGCTGCTTCACCAACTGTAATGGCCATAAAAAAGTTTAAAGGGTGAAAACCCCAAACTGGGATGTGGTACAGCCCTGTAGGCAAAGAGCAACTGCTGCAACACTTGGTCCCAATCACTGGAGTGTTCATTCACGAATTTACGTATCATGGCCCCCAAAGTTCCATTAAGGCCACTAGGCCATTCGTTTGATGGTGGTAAGGGATGGCAGCCTAGTGGTTTACTCCAGGAGCTTTCCAAAGATGTTTCATGGTCCATGTCAGGAAGTTAGTTCCCAAATACGTAAGGATTTTGGAGGGCCAACTAACCCTGGCAAAAATGTCTGCCAATGCCTGACTCACGCTTTTAGCCCTGGTGTTGCTTAGAGCTACTGCTTCCAGCCATTGGGTGGCAAAATCCATGAAGGTCAGCTTTCCTCTGGGTGTCTTCTTAGGGAAAGGACTCGGAATATCCACAGCTACACACTGAAATGGAACCTCAATTATGGGGAGTGGCTGGAGAGGGGCCTTGACCTGGTCTTGGGGCTTTCCCACTCTCTGGCACACCTCACAAGACCGGACATAGGTAGCAACGTCCTTGCCCATCCCCTCCCAGTGGAATGACTTTCCCCAAACAGCCTTTTGTCCTATTCACCCAGGCATAGCCACTAGGATGATCATGGGCTAAGCTCAAGAGATTTTTCCTACACTTAGTTGGAACTACCAACTGTCTCTGAGGATGCCAGTCCTCCTTGTGCCCACCAGAAAGGGTTTCCTTGTATAAAAGTCCTCCTTCTACAACAAACCTGGACCTATTGGAAGAACTGAGAGGTGGTGGGTCGCTCCATGCCGCAGTCCAAGCTCTCCTGAGGCTTTCATCCGCTTCCTGCTCTACCTGGAACCGCTCCCTTGATGCTGGGGGCATTCGTTCCTCGCTGGGTTGTGGACTTGGGCTTGGTCCCACTGGAACCTCTCTCCGCTTGTGCACTAGGTTGTATTTCAGGCTCCGGTTGAGCTTCTTGCACCGGTTTAGCTGCTGCTGCAGGTGCAGGCTCTGTGGCACCCTTTGGTGCTGGCTCCCCTGACTCTGGTAGGGTTGCAAGCATGGGCTTTGGTGCTGACTGCTCCGTCCGTTCCGATCCTTGGGCTGGTTCTGGCTGGGTCCCAGGAACTGGATTTACAACCACTGTCATAGACTCTGGTCTGAGGTCTGGTTCTACCACCTCTAGCTGGGTCCCCAGGCCCGTGGTATCAGGGGACACAGACTGGGGTCCTTGTAGGAGGCTCAGGAATGGAGTTAGGCAGTGGTGAGCTGGAGCCAGTTGTTAAATTTAGAAGCCCCTTTTAGAACCAGTTGTCCCGCGAAGCCCTTTTAACAACTGACCAATAGTGGCGCCTTAGGCTCCAACTCCATGGGTGCTCTGGGGCTGGAACACCCACGGGGAAAATTTGGTGGGTGCAGAGCACCCACTGGCAGCTCCCCTCCCCATCCCCAGCTCACCTCCGCTCTGCCTCCGGCCCTGAGTTACACGCCGCCCCACTCTGCTTCTCCGCACACCCCCGCCGGGCTTCCCACGAATCAGCAAGCACCCCTTTCATTACAAAGTAAGCCCTGGTCAGCAGCCCACATGCGGCTCACAAGTCGCATGTTTACAACGGTTACCTGGGTCTGACATTGGATGACTGATAGAACAGGCCAAACACCTGTTTCCTCCAGAGTCAGCTTCCTCCTGTGCAATGCAGCCCCGGAGAGCTAAAAGATCATCCAGGCACTTTCACCTCTAGGGCACCAGTTCAAAGCCAGCACAGCCGGGGCTGAATGCTGTGCCAGCAGAGGCTGGGGGCAGCCCAGGTGAAGTGAGTTGGCACATCTCAGTCCAGTTTCTAGTGGACAATAGTGCACCTCTGGAAAACCCCTGCCACAGCTTGGACTAGCTTGCAGCACCAGTAGAGAAGCATCGCATTAAGTGACTGATCGTCCCGCTGAGAGGATCCCCTCAGGGCAGGGTATGAGACATGCAGCCACAGAGGGCAGGAAACCTTTTCAGGGCAGTGCCCGGTTCAGCAGATAAACAGAGGACATCACGCTTCAGCACTACCAAGCATATACCATGCAACAGCACGACAGCCACACACAAATATTTGGGTTTGACCCCACAGGATACATGGGTCTAATTTAAATATCTGCAGGCTGGGAAACATCATTTGCATGTGTTCTCGAGATGGGCCTGACCCAAAACCCAAGATCCAGATGCTCCAGACTTGGGGCGGGGGGGTGGGAAGTAATGAAATCCATGTCTGAATTTTGTAGCTTTGGGCCATTTCTAATCCCCCACCACCCACCCTACTCTTATGGTACATGGAAAAAGGGTATGAGTGCTGCTCAGTGGCGCTTAGCTATCCCTATAGTAAAACCGGTGCAGTTAGCAGTGTCTATAGTTAAGGTTGCCTGACATTTTCCATTATAAGACCCTAGTTTTTGTTGCTTATAAGTTTACCAAACTTTAACCATTTGGGCTGAAATTTCCCAGTCTCGGTGTCCACCTCAGGCTGATTTTACATTTCAGCTAAAATGGCTCAACCACTTCCAAGAACAAGATTAGGGGAAATACGTTTGTGACAACACGCCCCATATTCTTCATAGAGATATTGTTAGGATATGAATATGGCATAACTAAGATATGTTTTATGCAAGATGAATCATGTGAGGTATCATTGGAAAGGTTATGATGTACTGACTATGATTATTCTATTTGTATGCATGTATCATTTTTTTATCTAAAGTTAGTAATATTGACTATGTAACAATTACAAGTGGGCTTACATCTGGGGAACGCCAACCAGACAGAATGAAATCAGTCTGGATGGGCCTTTAGGGAGAACAATAGGTCTTGGAAGATGCTAATCTCCCACATTCCTGAGAAGCTTCCTGGGATGCTGCTTTGACACTACAGGGTCATGTGATCATGTCACCTGGTCCTGGACTCCATCTTGGTCTGCTAGTATTTTCCCACAAATAGTGGGTGGGGATCAAACTGGGAAACAAAGGATTCCTGCTATATATAAATCCTATTTAAGGCAGGGAAGTGAGTTAATTTAGGTTGGCTCTTCATTGAATCCCCGCCAAAGACACCTGCTGAAAACACCTAAGACTGATCTGGGGAAGAAAGGACTGAACCCAGGCTAGAAGTTGTCTGGCCCATGAAAGGAATATCTGGAGTTCTAAGTTGTAAGCAAGAGCAGTTTGTTTACAAGAATCTCTACAACCTGCTTAAAACAACATTTAGGGTGAGAAATTACTACTCGTAGCCAGTTTCTTTAGTGTATTAAGCTTAGTTTGCATGTTTGCTTTATTTGCTCAGTAATCTACTTTGATCTGTTTGCTATCCCTTATAATCACTTAAAATCTATCCTTTGTAGTTAATAAACTTGTTTTTGTTTTCTATAAACCAGTTTGTGCAATTCATAACTGGGGGGGGAGGGAAAGCTGTGCATATCTTCCTCCACATTGAGTGAGGGATTAAATTTCATGAGCTTACACTGTATGGTTTTCTGTGCAGTGCAAGACAATACAATTTTGTATTTACACTCCAGAGGGGCAATTCCTGAGCTGAGTCTTCCCACGCAGAGCTGATCTCAGTGTCTGTGTCTTTCTGCAGCTAGGTGTGGCCCTAACCTGCGTGTGTGCTGGTGGAGGCTTGAGAGCTTGGCTCAGCAGGGCAGTGTAAGGGAACCCAAACTGGTAAAACTGGCAGGCTCAGTGGTACCCTAGTATATCAGGTGGCACCAGGGGGAGAATCCATCACAAGGTTGTTTTCCCATGTTAAAAAAAAACAAAACTCTTACAATGGTTTTATTGAGAAGCTCTAGTGCCTTCATGTTATGGAATATGGGGAGCTAGTGTTAGGGAGGTGCCTTTAGTAAAAATTCCCCCAAATCTAGCTTTGTTATAAACAGCTGAAAAGTCTCCATTCACGCATGCTGAGGTGGGACTTGTTAGAGGCCAGCAGCTACATTCCTCAATGGTTGTGGGTGCCCTGGACATGCTCCCACCCCTCACAGCACTTAGTTCCAACATGCGCCATCTCTGCAGGGCGACTGAGCATGCCCCATCTCACGGATGCAGGGGCTGAGCAGAACTTGCCCTGCAATTGCTCCTCCTGCATGTCAGGGCTTCTCTTATGCTGGGCACTGGAGCTGAAAGCTTGGAGATTGTCTCAACTGTGCTCTCAGCGCCCTCCCTATGGCTGCTGGTGCCCAGGCAGCACGGAGAAGGAGGACTGGCCTGGCTGGAACGCAAAGGGTTTAGGAACTGGAGACAGGCCAGGAGCAGAGGGGGGCAGAAGGTAGGGGACAAGAACAAGTGGAAGGCAAGGGGCAGGAGCTGAGGAGAGGACCAGGAGCAGAGGGAATGGTTCGGGGGCAGGGGATTGGAGATAGGTGGGGGAGGATGGGTAGAAGTGTGTGTGGAGGAGTGTGGTTAGCAGCAGAGGGGACAGGAGCAGAAGAGAATGGGGAGAGGCTGGGCGGGGGGATGAGGGCTACAGGGTCTGTAACTACTAGAGAACAGTCCCCTCCAGAACCTGGAATTGAACTCAGCATGCCTTCTCTCTCTAGCAAAGAGCTGAGAAGCCCACTGGCAAAATGTGTGCCTCCATCGCTCTCTAGTGGCAGGCCCAAATAGTCAACTCAAGTTGTAGAGGTTGGTGTTGTAGATTTAAAGGTGACTTATGGGGCAGGGTCAATATGGGTCTGCAGTTGGGGTTTTTCGATATTTAAGATGTTTTGTTTTGTTTTTTAAATTAGAAAATTACATCGAAAACTACTTCAAATAATGTTAAGGTGGCAAAATCAGGTGCTCCAAAGATAGGAAATGCCAGAATTAAGGCTACCCATGCAACCTTAACTCTGCCCCTTTGTCCATGATACAAGTCTTTAATTACATGATCACAAACGTCCATAATTACATGTCCAAAGGACCCCTGTCTCATTCAGTGCACCAGACAGACCAGCTAGGGGATGAGGCAGGGCTGGGCAGTGAAGGAGATAATCCCCTGCCTCATATTTTTTATAGAAGCTGGGAGGAGTGCAGTGAATGGTATCATGGTTTATGCAGTTGAATGCTGCCCCAGAGAACTGGATTCCATCCTTGCCTGTGCCACAGTGTTCCTCTCTGATGCCGAGCAAATCACTTAAGTATTTCACAGGTGACCATGGGGGTTTAGTTTGCAGAAGTGCCAAGTACTCACCACAGCCACTACAGTCGATGGGAGCTGGGCTTGGAACAGACCCAGGGCTATAAAATGCGAAGTGCTCTAAAAATCACACACACATCTCCAGTAGAGCACCCAAAACTAGCTGATGCTATTGACGATTGGCTCAAACCTCTGTGCCTCCATTCCCGCTGTGTAAAATGGGGGAAATACCGCCCCGGCTGCCCTAGGCACAAAACCTCCCTGGGCAATTTAGTCCAGTGCTTAACCACCCTGACAGTTAGGAAGTTTTTCCTAATGTCCAACCTAAACCTCCCTTGCTGCAATTTAAGCCCATTGCTTCTTGTCTTATCCTCAGAGGTTAAGGAGAACCATTTTTCTCCCTCCTTCTTGTAACAACCTTTTATGTACTTGAAAACTGTTATCATGTCCCCTCTCAGTCTTCTCTTTTCCAGACTAAACAAATCCAATTTTTTCAATCTTCCCTCATAGGTCATGTTTTCTAGACCTTTAATCATTTTTGTTGCTCTTCTCTGGGCTTTCACCAATTTGTCCGCATCTTTCCTAAAATGTGGCACACAGAACTGGACACAACACTCCAGTTGAGGCCTAATTAGCATGGAGTAGAGCAGAAGAATTACTTCTCATGTCTTGCTTACAACACTCCTGCTAATAGATCCCAGAATGATGTTTGGTTTCTTGCAACAGTGTTACACTGTTCACTTCTATTTAGCTTGTGATCCACTATGACCCCCAGATCCCTTTCTGCAGTACTCCTGTGAGGTTGCACTCCATATGTTTTATGAAAATATGCTTGGAATGTGAATATAATAACTGGAATATGCTTTATGCAAAAGGTCTCTTGTAATGTATCATTACAAAGCTTATAATCTACTGAGTGTGTTCATCCTATTTGTATGAATGTATTATTCTTGGATCTAAAGCCAGAAATATGAAGTATTACTCTGAAGTCCTACTGTAATTATGCAAAGTGTGGTCTATTAATGGTGGTTTAGAATCTTGATGGCTCCCATTGACCAGGACAATTTGTTGTAAATGGCTCTGTTTACTTGTAAGCCTTCCTGTATACCTGGGTGCCAGCCAGTGAGTAATGAAGTCTCACAGGACATGTGAACATGTCACAGGATACTGGAATCCATCTTAAACCTGGTACTTTTCCATTTAGAAGGAAGGGTGGAAACCCAGATCGAGATAAAAGATTCCCCACCTTGTGCTAAAGATATAAAAGGGGGTGGAACAGAACAAAGAGGGCTGCAGTCATGAGAAATGACTAATTACCTAATTACCACCTAAGCTGGAACTAACAAGAACTGTACCAGGGAAAGGACTGGGCCCAGACTAAGGAATCTAGTCCGTGAAAGAAGCTTATTGGAACATCTCTGAGTGTGAGATTTATCTGTATTCAGTTTCTTAAATGTATTAGTTTAGACTTGTGTGTTTTATTTTGCTTGGTAACTTACTTTGTTCTTTCTGTTATTACTTGAAACCACTTAAATCCTACTTTTTATACTTAATAAAATCAATTTTGTTTATTATTAAACCCAGAGTAAGTGATTCATATCTGGGGGAGCAAATGCTTGTGCATCTCTCTGTATCAGTGTTATAGAGGGCAGCCAATTCATGAGTTTACCCTGTATAAGCTTTATACATAATTAAAACAGATTTGGATCCCATTGGTAATTGGGTGTCTAGGTGCTGAAAATAAGTGACTTTCTGAGCAGTTTTTGGTTAAAGTCTGAAGCTTTGGGGGTGTGGACCAGACCTGGGTCTGTTGCAACAAACTAGCATGTCTGGCTCAACAAGGCAGGGTTCTGGAGTCCCAAGCTGGCAGTAGAAAACAGGCTCAAAGGTGATTCCAGTAGGTCAGGTGACAGTTCCAAGAGGGCCTCTGTGACCGAACCCCTCGCAACTCCTTCCTAGGCAGTCATTTCCCATTTTGTATGTGTGCCACTGATTGTTCCTTCCTAAGTGGAGTACTTTGTTTTTGTCCTTATTGAATTTCCATCCTATTTACTTCAGGCCATTTCTCCAGATCATTTTGACTTTTAGTCCTGTCCTCCAAAGCACTTGCAACCCCTCCCAGCTTGGTATCGTCCACAAACTTTATAAGCATACTCTCTATGCCATTATCTAAATAATTGATGAAGATATTGAACAGAACCGGACCAAGAACCGATCCCTGCAGGACCCCACTCATTATGCCCCTCCAGCTTGACTGCAAACCATTGACATCTACTCTGTGAATAGTTTTCCAACCAGTTATGCACCCACCTTATGGTAGCTCCAACTAGGTTGTATTTCACTGGTTTGCTTATAAGGTCATGCAAGACAGTATTAAAAGCCTTACTAATGTCAAGTGTGACAGAGCTCTGTCCTTGCTTCCGTGGGTCCCACATTTCCTGGCGTATTTTGCTAGCCGCAGAGGCTCACTGCGACCCTCCATGTAACCCTTCTTTCTCTAGAGACAAAGGTCACAGTGTACTGAGCCATTTTCATCATAAGACAGCAAGGGAGGTGAGGAGAAGTTATCCTTCCTTGCACAGTCTCTGTTGTCTCCCAGTCTCAGTGATTAATCAGGGAGCAAAGGTGGGGGGAGGAGCCCAGGCCCACCCTCTATTCCAGGCTCCAGCCCAGGGACCCTAATAGCATCAGCTATGGTAGCTGACCTTTTAGAAACATGACATGTACAATTCCCTGGGCTACTTCCCCCACAGCAGCCCTCACTTCCTCAAGCTCCACTTCACCCTTACCTCAGGGCCTCCTTCCTTGTGCCTGATATGGTGTGTACTACTCAGCCTCTCCAACAGCACAACTTCCTTCCACAGCTCCTGCCATGCACACCCACCTGACTGGCTGGGAGGCTTTTAACTTGTTTCAGCCAGCCCCTGATTGGCTTCAGATGTCCCAATCAACCTAGCATTCTCCCTGTCTTCTGGAAAGTTCTTAACTGGCCCAGGTGTCTTAATTGACCTGGAGCAGCTTCCATTTCACTTAACCTGGTACCAGGGATTTGTTTAGCTTGGAGCTAATATATCTATCTCCCACTACTTTTCTATAGCCATCTGGCCTTGCCCCATCACACAAGATATACCACATCTACCACTTCCCCCCCTAGCCACAAGGCTTGTTACCCTGCCAAAGAAAGCTATTAGGTTGGTTTGACACAATTTGTCCTCAACAAATCCATGCTGACAGTTACTTATCTTATTATCTTCTAGGTGTTTGCAAATTGATTCCTTGATTCTTTGCTCCATTATCTTTCGTGGTACTGAAGTTAAGCTGACTGTTCTGTAATTCCCCAGGTTGTCTTTATTCCTCCTTTTATAGTGGTATTTTCCAGTCCTCTGGAATCTCTCCTGTCTTCCATGAGTTTTCGAAGATGATTGTTAATGGCTCAGGTATCTGCTCAGTCAGCTCCTTGGGTATTCTAAGAGGCAGGGTTGTAGTGATGTAATTAAAGGCTGTGTCATAATGCATATGGACAAGGGGGCAGAGTTAAGGTGGCACAGGCCACCTTAACTCTGGCATTTCCTAGCATTTGAGTGCTTGACTTTGCCACCTTAACTCTCTTTTTAGCATAGTGTTTTCTGTGTAATTTTAGGCAACGTCATTGAATGTAAAAGGCTTGTGAGGGAAGGGGCTCATGAGGAAGTACTGGTGGATGGGAGCCAGGATTCCAGCCTCCGCTCCACCACAGACTATGCACAGGTCACTTTGCCTCTCTCTGTGCTTAATTTTCCCTAACTGTAAAATGTGGCAATCAGTGTCACCTCAGAGGGCCGTGATGCTGTTTAACACACTGCTCGCATGTCCTTGCGTGGGAAGTGCAAGCTGTTTGTACAATTATGGTGGTACAATTGTGAGATACCTGACACATTCTAGCAGATAGGAAAACATGGATGGGGATTGGAAAGAGGGGGAGATTGCTAGTGTGGGCCAATTCCATTGTTCTGGGGTGAAGCTTCCCCTGTGGGAGGCTAGCTTTCTGTCCCACCTCTTCCACCCATGGCCCCACCCACACTTCACCCCCGCTCCGCTCCACCACGAGCCTCCCCCCCACGCCCCACAACCTCCCCACTCAGCCCCCCCCCCCACTGCTCGCCACATCCCTGCTCACCCCCTAGCCGACCACAAGACCCTCACCGCACCCTGCCCTCCCCGGAGAGACACAATGAGCAGTGGGAACCTCCGGGAGGAGGGGTGGAGTGGAGGGAGGACTCACCAGGCAGCAGCAGCAGGCAGTGGGGGCCCCAGGGAAGGGGCGGAGCAGGGAGGGGAAGGGGCAAGGCCACCATAGCTCAGGTATGTGGCAGCAGCTGCACCAGGGGAAGCCTCCCCTGGCCTATTACACCCACTGCCCATGGCCTGCGAGCTGTGTATTCTTGTGCAGTGTGGGCAGCCCTCCTGGGCTAGCGAGGGGGGGGGGGACGGACACACAGCCATTAGCTGTTCCCCAGAGTCCCAGCAGTTCTTCCCTTTTTCCCCAGTGCCGTTCTGTTCTTCCCTCCACCTCTGCCTCTCTGAGCACAGCTCCAAATGCCCCAAGCTGACAAGGACCAAGCTCTGCCTCTTGATTAATTTTTCCTCTGGAATATCCCCATGGTTTCTCTGCCCTCTGCAAACACAGCAAGGATGTTAACAGGCTGCTAACGCGGGCAGCATGCTCAATTCTCACCCCTTGTCCAGCGCTGCTGGGACAACAAGGGACATTTGTGCACATGCCATTATTGCACGGCCTCATGGGCGGAAGCCACATTTCAGCCCTTGCTCAGCAGCACAGGTAACCTGTCACCAGGAGAGACGAGGCTTCAGGCCAGGTGAGGGGTTATGGATTTGAAAATGAGATTCAACTAACCACTTATGCAACGCCTCAGAGTCAGCCGCAGGAGTCCAGGATAGTTTGAGGCCCTGGCCACGAGATCTTGGAATCTTTCACTCTAGCCTGGCTCCATTGACATTAATTCCTAGGTTACTTGTGGCCCATATGAAATGAGGAGCTGATCTCAGTGTATTTCCAATTCACAGATTCTAAGGGCAGAAGCACTGTGATTACCTACTCTGCCCTCCTGTAACACAGGCCAGAGACCTGCCCCCAAAATAATTAACTTGCCCCCTTCGCAGGCAGCAGCAGAGAAGGTGAGGACTGATAGAGCCACAGAAACTGAACTCCCCTGTCCCATCCGGCTGGTGAGCGGGACCAGGGCCTTTAGCAGCTTCAGCATTTTGTAAAGAACTCTGTGTTTTTAAAGGGAGAACTTTGGAATGGGTTTTCCACAGACCCTGCTGTGCCCGCTCACCCATCCACTCTCCAAGGAAGCTTGGCTCCGGCATCCAGGGGTCAGCCAGCTTTCTGCTCCTACCCATCTTCTCCAGCACCTGCCCCACTTCCACCAATCACTGGGATAGGAGCTTGCTAACGGTCTGATCTGCTCTGCCAGGAGGTTCCTGCTCCCATTTCACAGCTGACCTCCCTTGGCCACAATCACAGGGTGTCAGGGGCTCATCTAGGACCAAAGCTCAAGGCTTGCCTGGCTCTTGCGGGTCACATGACCGCTCCCAAAGAGCCCTGTGAGCCAGGCAGTGACACAGTAACGGACAGTGAGATGGAGCTGGGGGTGCAATCCCCATGGCTTGGGACCCTCCACAGCAGCTAGGCAGGGGGAGGGGAGCAGCCCCACTGGCCCCAGCAGAGGAAGCTACTGATCTAAGAGGGCTTTTCCAACTCTAGTGCTTTCTGTAACACCCCCAAGCTGGGCTCAGCCCTGCTCTCCCCCCCCCCCTCCGGGATCTTTAACCCCCAGTCTCACCCACCAGCCCCGTTCTCACGCCCCCAGGTCCGCGCGCTTTGAAGGGCGCAGCAGGGCACTATTCCAGCGGGCCCCAGGGAAGCGGAGACGAGCCCCCCCAGGCCCGGGCAGGGAGCAGCCCGGGCGGCTGCCGCCCTTCAGGTTCCCTGCCCAGCAAGCCCGGGCTGCCCCATGGCCGCAGCGGGGAGTTTCCACTGGATCACGGCCGGGGAATCTGCCCCCGCCCCTCTCCGCAGCGGGGCGGGGCGCGCGCTCCAGCGCTCCCCCACCTCCTGCCTCCGGAAGCGGGGCGGCCCCCCTGGCTCTGGATCGCGGCCTCCGCCCGACGGAAATAGCCACAGGCCGCCCGCGGGTCACACAGCCGCCGCCACCGCCCTCCTGCGCGTCACGCCCAGCTGGCCTGACGTCAGGCTGCCCTGCTGACATCACACGCCGAAGGTGGCCCGGGCAGCGCTGCGCGATGGGCTCTCCGCTGTCCCTCGCCTTGCACCAGGGCCAGAGCCCCTGGCACCTGCCCCCGCTTTAAACCCCCTTGGCCGGGTCTCAGTGGCTGCGCGAGGGGCCAGGGAAAATCGGGTTTACTGGCTACATTTGCTGTCTCGAACTACATCACTTCCCGTGGGGAAGGCCCATAAAGGGGCGGCTCCCGGGAGCGAGGCCACGGCTGGGGAGCAAAGCGGTGGCTGAATGTCGGTCTTTGGAGGTTAATGCTGATGCCTGTTCTCTTGTGGGCACAGCTGTAACCTGAGCCCTTCCCCCTCTAAAGAGGCGCCGCCAGTGCTCCAGGTAGCCCCATAGTCCCTGCTTGTCCCGGCTGCCCGCGCTGCCCCGGAGTGTCTGGAAATGCTCCAATCTCAAAACGTTGCGGAGGTTTCAGTTTGTAAAGAAGAAAGGGGACGAATCCTGGGTGTGCAAATCCCCCTCCTCTCTGCACGCCCCGTCTGCACTGGCTTCGGCTCTTGTTACAGCTACTCCTGCAGCCCCTCTATGGGAGCCTTTGGCTGCCCCCCTTCTGACCAGGCAGTTGGCAGAACTCCTTTCGGAATCGGGACTGGCTGCAGGGTCACTGGAGCAAGATGAAGGGCTCCCAGCCAGCGCCCTAAGGACCGTCCCCTGGTCTGCATGCACTGAAAGCCCATGCTGGCAATGGGGAGTGGGCACAGAGCCCAGGGATGCTGCCTGGCCTTGCACTACCACAGGACACCAAGCCAACCTGTGCTCCCGTAGAGGAGCCTCCCAGCTCTAGTCTGAACACACACACACACCATTCACCCAGATGCTTTGGTCTCTCCTTCCCCTCTATGCCCACGTAATTCACAGCAGCCTTATTTACTGCAAGGATTTTGTGCCCCCTCTCACGTGAGGACCTCCAACCACTTTGCAGGCCTTATTGGGATCCAGGCTGAGCCTGTCAGCTCCCCTTAAGGCACCTCATTAATAGTATCAGTTTACCAATGGGAAACTGAGGCAAAGTGACCTGCCTGTGGCCACACAGCAAATCGGTGGCAGAGCTCAGAAGAGACTTTACCAGTCCTGGTGGAACCCCCAGACCTAGCCCCTTCTTCGCAGCCCCCTGAAGCCCCCCAGCAAAGAGAAACACCTTAGGGGAATGTAAAAGGGCACCAGAAATGAAAGTGCTGCTGTGGGACCTGCCTGCCCCCGCCCCCCTCCCCTGGGGCTTCCCACCCCTCTCCCTCTCTGATCCTTTCAGGCCTTGGCGGCAGGGCTGAGTGAGGGGACGGGCAAAGGATGTGTGTGAGACAGGAATGCAGGGCAGCCATCGTTTCCCAGCTGTCCCCCGCCCTGGGGTGCATTGCTCACAGCCCTGGGGCCCGGAGCAGCTCTCCTCGCCTCCCTGCAGCGGCCGGGCTGCAGCCTGTGACCTTCCCTGCCCCTGGCGCGGCGGGGGAGCTGGATTCCTGCAGGGATTTCCTGGGGAATGTAGGGAGGTGGGTGGTGGACCGGGGCTGGGACTGCATTGTGTGCGCCTCTCCCTCCCTCCCCCCCTCCGACTGCGCTGTGTGCCTGCTTCTCCAGCCTGTCCTAGTGCTGCCCTCTAGCCAGGGGAGGAGCTGCTGGGGGGCATGCGCTCAGCTCCCAGGGTTTGGTTCAGCCTTGAAATGGAGAATTTGTCTGAAACTGATCAGCGCTGGTCAATTTCAGACAGCTCCGCAGGGCTGCAATAAATCACGCTGGGAAATAACATCCCCCTCCACACCCCCATCCATCCATCCACCCACCCACCCACCATCCCTTCCTCCCTCTCCTCTTCTCTCTTCCCCTGAAACAGGCGATCACCTCTGAGCCGCAGCCTCTTCCTTTCAAACCACTCACTCCCGCCCCCCCGCACCCCCCCAAAAGCCGGAGGAGGAGAAGAGACGCTTCCACCTCCCCGCAGCCCTTGCTCGCTTTGCGCCGCAAGCCCCCTCCCCGCCTAGGAGCCTGCCGCCTGGAAGCAGAGACCAGCTCCTCCACCCTCCTTCCCCAGGACGGAGAGACACAAATCCAGCGCTAGAAGCAGCGGCAAACATCCCCGCTCTCCGGAGCTGCAGATGTGGCGGAGCAGGGAAAGCAGCTCTTTCTTCTTCCAGGCGAGCTCCCCATCTGCTTCGGCTCCCGGGGCCCCGCGGAAACTTGTCCTCCCTGCTTCACCAATTTGCAGTCTGCTGTGAAAATCCCGGTACGATCCTCCGACACCCCCCTCCATCTCAACCCCCGCAGCAGGCAAGAGACTCACACAAAGCGGCGAGGAGCAGAGGCTTGTCCTCGCCCCCCCACCCAGTAGAAAAGGTAAGGGAATCCGCGTTACCTTCGGTGCACCGGGCTGTGATCTTTCCAACTCTTTGTCGTGCCGTTTGCTTGTTGGGGGGCTTGGCGGAGTCACTTTCTGTATAGGTTGCAAGAGACTGGTTGCAGATCTCCCCCGGATTTTCTGTTGGGGGCGGGGGTCTCGGGGTTGATATGGCAGAGCTGGTGCAGGGGGGAGCAGGTTGTCAATAACTAGTTTGTATGTTGATTCAGTAGGTGCCACTCACCTTGTGCTGTTGCGAGACCTCCTATTCCCCCCCCCCCGCCGCCTTTATTTTAGATATAAAGCAGAAAACTTCAGCGTTAAAGTGTTCCCCCCCCCCCCCCACCGACATGTTTGGAAACAGCCATCAGTTGCAGCAGACTGCCTTTATCCGGGGAGGGGGGTATTCTGGATTGCAGGAGGAAGTTGTGTGTTATGGACATTCATTAAGTAGAAGTAAAGGCTTTGTACTAAAGGCAGGTTTCAAAGGAACACCCCCTCCCCCGCACACAACTACCAATAAACAAGTAACCCCCCCCCCCCATTTCAATCTGGGTCTGGGTGCCCAGGGCTGCTGAGATTGGCGAGGGAGTCACCCTCCAGTGAACCTGCCCCTCTCTCTTCCTCTTGGAAGCAGAAAGGACATTTCTTTCTCTGCCTCTGCCAAGCACGTCAAGCGCCCTGGGAGAAAATGCAGGGCAGTGTGAATAAAATGGTGCTAACCAGAGGCTCCAGCCGGCCAGGGCACTTAGCTACATGACTTACATGACTCTCCAGACACCACTGGAAGGGAAAATAGCTATTGCAAAGAGAAGAGGGGCTCCCAGGTCCCTGCAGGGGCAGGCCGGGTTTGGGTGTCAAGAACTTGAGTCCTCAGCTGGACTGGTTTTGAGCCCTGCAGTTTTCTTATGTCTAAAGCGCTGCCAACGTGCGGCGTGCTGCCCAGCGAGAGCGGACCAGACCTCTGCCCCGCTGTGCTTACAGTCAAAGTAGGCCTGAATTTCACTTTGTTGGCTCCGGCAGTGAGTTTCTGGTGCCCGTGGGGGACCCTGTTCTGGAGAGGAAAATGAACGGGAAGCTGGGCTGGCACCGTCTGCCTGGCACCTGCTGGCACAGCAGGAATTCCCAGCGCACTTTGGGCTGAGGAGTGGAGGCTGCAGTGAACTGGCTCTGTCCCTCCAGCAGGTCCGTTTGGGGATGCATGCGTGTGTGAGAGCGCGGTGGCGTGGCTAACTCTGGTGGCTCGTGCTTGTCTGTTTTGCCCCCTCCAAGGAGAGATGGAATCCAAGGCTGCTGGGCTGCGAGCCCCTTGCTGTAGCACCTGCAGCTAGAGCGCAGTGCCAAAGCAGGCTGGTGGGTTTGCGCAGCCATGTGTGGTCTCTAGTGGCATGTCCAGCTCCGTGGTGCGGTTTGGGAATTCACACGCTGGCACCTCAGGAGGTGCAGGTGCCTAGATCCCATGGCCATGGATGTGTTGGAATATTGGAGCCCATCCCTGGCTGGCCATGTGGTATACAGTGATCTCAGGCTGTGCACTTCTTTAGTCTCTCAAGCTAAGCAGGGTCTGCCTTGGCAACCATTGGGATGGGAGACATGGAAGGGAGAGAGGAGAAGAAGTGGGCTATGATGTTGCTGGTTCATTGATTAGGGGACATTCTTCCCTTTGAGCCAATATGGGCCCAATGCCCCATCTTGGTGCTAGGGGGCACTGTGTTGCCATCTGCTGGTCTTTCTGTTCCTGCTTGTTGTCATGGCATGCTGTGGTGCTGTGCACCACAGAAGGGGCATCCTGGCCAAATCCCACCTGGGGTAACTAAACCTCCCCTGGTGGTTTCATCTGGATACGATATTCTCTCCCATTCCCTGAATTAAACTGGAGTGTTGCTGTGCCCTATTAAATGCCCCTCGAGAGGTGGTAGCATTTCAGTGGTGGGTGACGTGTGTTTGGAGTCTTAGGGACGTACCAGAAATGAGTGACTCCCTCTGCAAGACTCACTTGAGACTTGCCCTTCAAGCCAGGCTGAAATCCCTCTCCCAACACCTCAGTGCCGGACTGAGCACAAGGCTGCAGCACAGGACAGCTGACATTTCTGTAACGTTGTTGTGGTCAGGTCACGCTTTGACCGTGAGCCTTTGGGAAATCTCACGCTGGCACTAAAAACCTACAGTCCCCAGACCTCGAAGGTCACCCCCCAACTCACCGCCACTGTCCGCAGCACCACCCAGGAAAAAGATGTTGAGAATCAATGGCAACAGTTTCTAACGGTGGGGGGGGAAGGGAAGGGAGCTGGCCCGGGTATTGGGATGGCGATGAGGCAGCCGGGCTGGGGCTGGGGATGGCTGTGCAGTGGGAGCCAAGGAGGCAGCAGAGAGCCCCTTGGCTCAGCCAGTGCCCCTCCCCACACAGCCCCATACAGCTCTGCTCCTTGCCTGCCCAGCCCGGTGCCCCTCTGCACAGCCCGGATTTCTCCGCTCCAGCCCCCTACCCCATTCGGCTTCTAACGTGGACGGATGTTGCCACCAGGTAACACCAACGGGATAACTTCCTATGATGAGAAATACGGATTTTTACAAAACCCTAGGGGATCCCCTCCCGCCCAGCCTTTGCTCACTGACAGCAGTGGTTGCCGAAGCAGGAGGGTGATTTAGGGACCTGGGTACTCATCCCAGCTCAGCTCTCAGCCCTTGGGCAGATCACCTCGTCTGTGTGCCTTATTTCCCAAGGTAGCTCGGTGCCTGGCCACCCAAACATAGCACGCTGCCTTCCAGCACCAACCCACACCCAGCCACAGCACGGCCAGGGCCTCGCCAGCAAGCTCAACCGTACAGCCCGAACCACGGGCAGGCTCAGCACTGTGCCTTCGTCTGTGGAGAGCGTGCATTCCTCAGGGGGGGGTGCGATGGGGGAGCAGGAGGCTGTACTGGGTGCTGGAGCTGAAAGAGGGTCTGTGGTGCGGCTGGTTGGGTGGGAGTGTGTTTGCCTAGCACGGCGTTTGGGTGGCCAGGCAGGGAGAGGAGGGTGACATGGGTGTTTGGGTGGCTTGTTGGGGGAGAGGAGGGTAGTGGGGGCATTTGGGTGGCCAGGTGGGGGAGGGGAGCTTGGTGGGGCCATTTGGGTGGAGGGGAGGCTGGCACAGGCGTTTGCATGGGTGGCAGGTGAATCACCAGAGATTCCCACCCCCCGCCCGAGGACCTGCTCCCCTTCTCTGCCAGAGCTCCCCCTCCCCGTGGCTACCAGCCCCCCCAGCCCTGGAGCACCGGGCAGGCAGTGCGCCCCCGCCCCCGCAAGCGCTCTAGTACAGGGTAGGCAGATGGTGCATGCCCCCACCCCGGGCTTCCGAGCACAGGGGGGATGGGTGGTGTGCATCCCCCCAACTCCCGCAGTCTCCAAGCACAGGGCGGACAGGTAGGGGCGGCACATGGCCCCCCCAAACACAGGGCGCGCAGCCCCAGTGCGTCCAGCCCACCCCGCAAGCCAGGGCCCCCCCAGCGCAGGGCATCCCCAGCCACCCCAGGTCCTGGCCACCCTAACCCCAGCCCCAACCCGCTGCTTCCCTGAAGAGGAACAACCTGCCTGGGTTGGGGCCATTGGGGCCAAGCAGGGAAGGGCAAGCAGGGCTTTGGGTAGGAGCGTGGGCGTGGGCACAGCCTCCCCCAGCCTATGTGATGTGACACACATGGGCATTTGGGTGGCCATGTGGGGAAGGGGAGGGTGAATTGGGTGTTTGGGTGGCTGGGCTGGGGAGGGGAGGTTGACATGGTCCATGAACGTTGGCTTTCCTGGGCAATGTCCTGACTCTTCCGTGATTGCGTTGCCAGGAAATGCGCTGTAGCAACCTGAACTGCAGGTTCATGACACCCCGCGACGGGGAAGCCGCGTG